>NC_082606.1:8213811-8813811 GCF_030936135.1 Gavia stellata
AGCTGAATCCTGCTGTTGCTTTGATGATCTGCCCTGCAAATACGTCATCTGAACAACAGCCAGCAACAATAAGTCCCACTGAGGTGCTTGTTTCACAAGTTCTGTATTAAAGGAATGTTTTTTTCCTCCTCTTGAAATATGGAAAGGTTGTTTTGAAATGAAGGGAAAGGGATAAAGAGAAGTATGCAAAATAGTGAGAGGAAACTCAGAAAGGCTGGTTGTTCCGTTTGAATTGTGAAGTACCCAGCAATCTGGTTGCTTATGTAGCTTTGCAAACCCCCTTGGCCTGGAAGCCTCTGGAGAACTGACTCTGCAAGATTTTCAGTATTCCCTGCTTCTTGTCAGACCCCAAAATCTTTGATTTCAGCCTTTCTCGCAGTGTCTTGATTATACGTCTGCTTCCAGTTACGGACAGAACCAAGGAACTTGAATGCAAAATTTGAAAGAAAATGCATTTAAAAATGAAAGTGATGGGCTGTTTGAACAGTTTTTATTAATCTGAACCCAATTAATGTGAACTTCTTAGATCTCAAAGCTTTAGATTATTTTTGTCTTCTTGTTGATGACCAAACCATCAAATACTTTGCATGAAAAAACTCGTCTGAATGTTGGGTTTAGGGCACAGTGTTTGGAATATCAACACATGGTTTGTTCAAGGTTTCTTAAAAAATCTAAGCTCTTCTGAACAGTGTGTGTTAATTGAGCATCTTACACTGCATACATTTCGTGTCACTGACCAATATTCAATAACATGGATTCTCCTCTTACTAATGCAGCTGACTTTCTGCTTTCACTCCGTTCTTCCTTTGCCTCTAAGATGGCCAACAAGGGAACGTTTTGGAAATGTCATGTAGTCTTTTGAAGTCATTAGCTTTGTGAGTTGATTAAAGTCCCTCATATGTAATCTGTGTGCTCAGCTGTCTTTTTACTTGGAGTAAACAGTACTTTGACTAAGGATGTTCTTTTTTCAAGTTGTGATTAAGTTGTAGTGATCTTACCTTGCTAGTCATGGGTCCGATATATTACTTTTCTCCTCTTACTTCCCACAAATTTTAATTTAAAATGAATTTTGTACTCTGACTTAGCTATACATAAAGAATGACCAGTGTCAGTCCAAATTAATAAACTATCCATAGGCAAATTCCCAAATCACATGAAGACACATTTCTTCCTTTTCTTGCCAAGAGGAGAGGTTGTTACTAATTTAAATAGTTGTTCGAAGGTTACACAACAAAACTTAAGAAAAAATGGTTGGGAACCTGGTTTCAATTGCCGTAGATATTTCTGTACAGTATTCTTTGATTCCCTAATCTTATTTTATTCTGAGCAAAATTTTCTTTTTGGATAGCAAAAAACCTTTCTTTGTTCCTTAAGCGTCCCTTGATCTAGTCAGATAGAATGTGTTCTTACATCTTTGTCTGATTCTGTAAAAGAAACATTTTTATCTTTTTTTTCCTGTTGCTTCTCTGATTTCCCTTTCAAGTTCTCGGTTTCAACATTTTTGTTTCTAACCCTTTTTAAAATCTCTTTCAGTAAAATAATCACCCAGTAGAAATTCTACATGATTAGTGGCTTCACAGTTGGATCCAATAAAGAGATTTCATCTGCACAGAATATTTTTATATTGCAGCATTAAATTCCAAAAGAAATCCCCATCTTTTCTAATACACAATATATATGGGGATTTAAAACTTGATTTATAGACTCTGTGATTAAGTTAGTCAAGGGAGATTAAACTTTATCCTTTATTTCTTAACTTGCCCAGTGTCTTTGTTTTCTATTGAATATCACTTCAAACACTTTGTGTCAGAAAAATTTGGGTTCTTAGAAGCCTTACAGACCCAATCTTCCTTTCATATTTGTACCCATAGCAGCAGTAGTTACCCCACAGTCATGGCTCCGTTTATTTTATATATTTGTGTTATAATCAAACTGCTGTAATTCTGAAATTTTTGGTAGGGTGGCTGAGAGTTCTGGGTCAGGTGAATGTCTGCTATGAGATTATGAACTTGTTTTTCGTGAGCTACTTAGCAAAGGCTACCAGCTCGCACTGCTAATCTAGGCACAGCTTAGTGACCCTGAGATAGAAGAACTGAATATCTGTTGACCACCGGTAACCACAAAATGCTAATAAAGGGATTTATTAAGGGCATGATAGTCCAGCTGCAGCTAATCTGCATTAAGAGGTTAATACCTCAGTCCATCTCATTCACCTACACCAGCACTTCTACCACAGAAAATAATACACAGCTTTGAGTCAGCATGCAGTCAGTTGGCGTAAGTGATTGCTATGGTACGAGGCTACAGCTGTTTCCTCCACATCTATAAAATTCTTTATCTGTAGCTGGTACAGAGCAAGGAACATCCGAATGTAACTTAAAGTAAGGATTCTGTCTAGCAGTTTCACTGAAATTATGGGATGTAAACCTCAGGGAGGAGCAAGAGTAGGGCTGTTCCATTGAGCAGGAGGACTCTAACCCAAGCATGAGAACATTTAAATGATAAGCAATACCAGAGCTTTGGAGAACTTGGGAAAGAGATACATTTTTATTGGCAAAAAGAGGCCCCATCATTTGTCTTGTAAATTGCTTGTAAGGACCTAAGGCAACAATGTCTTAGTGTATAATGTGTCTGCAGATGTTCAGTCAGACTGCAGAATAAAGATTCTTTCAGTAAGTGGAATTATAAGTTTACTGTTGAATTTCTGTCATAGCACTTCATCATTCTCTTTTAGGTTCATATTCCAAAGGACTGGGGGGATTGATTTTTCCTTAAGTGCCTGGCAGAGCTAGAAGAGGTTGTTACATATCCGGAATGATAGTTCCCTCTGATATTTTTGTTGTTCTTACCAAACACTTTTTCTTTCCTTCCCCAAGCCTGATTAATGCAGGGGAAGGCCAAGCCATGGGGATTGGTTTGAGCTTAAATTTAGATTTTAAACAGACAATAAGTTCCTTCAGTTGTCTTCTGCCAAGAAAAAAAAGTCTGAGAAGTATGATGCAGTCTTAAATTTGTGTTAAGAGATTGTAACTTTCCAATATCATAATTTTCTGTTGCATTTTTAACAGAGTGGACTTTTGAAAAAACGTCTCCAATGTGTCAGTTGAAAAAAGCATGTAATCTTAAGAACTTAGCCATTTCTTCAGACTGTATTTATTGATACAGTGAGAAATTATTTTTCCTATAACCCTTGTCTCCCTTAATAGTACATCATAGTTAATTCCTAAAGCTTTTGAGTCTCTAGTTCAAAACAGTTCTTCCTGGATTGTTTTGAAACTGTTCATACAGTCCTAATGAGCAATACCAGTGGTTAGCTCTATTAGAGGGAGAGGTATTGTGCATTAAAACTGCAAAGTTTGTCAGTTATTTATAAGCAAAGGTTCACTGGTTTATGAATGAAACAGGGGGTTCCTTCCCTGTGCCTCTTAGTGTGAGCTCAATTCTGAGCAGTTGTGCGGAAGACAGATTCTGGAGAACTGCAAAGGAAAATAGACAATTTTATTCCATTCTGTTAGTTTGTGAAGAACTGTCACATATTTGTAATTTAGTACATTGCCATGAACCTTGTAGATAGTTTAGTTTAAAAAGATAAACATGGGAAATTCTATTAATGTGTTTGTATTAACCTTGAATTACCTTGTACTGATGGTGGCCCTTTGGAGTGCTTCTTTATAACAAACTGCATGTGGTAGTTCATGTGTCAGGAGAGGTGTGAACCTGGAACCCAGGGAGAAGTATGTCCCATGACCATACAACAAACAGAAGTACTGTTTTCACAAGCTATTTCGGTGCAGCTTGCATCTTTGTTCTTTGCCTTTATTTGCCTTCAGTTAATGGACTGTGAAATGAGCATACTAACAAGTGGAACACAATGTTATAAAAACAAAACCAGATAATTATTTCACAGATTCAAAAGCTGAAGAAAACAGCAATGTGACTTTGTGTATGCGCCTTGGAAGATGAATGTTATTTTGCATTTATGGAGAATCAGGTGAGTCTGACGCCTTACGGTGTTTGATACTCTATCCTGCCAGAGTTGTGTTCCTGAGTTAGATTTTATTGGCTAAAGTTGAAAGTTAAACTGAGAAACAAAGCAAAATTAAGGAATCTTAAAATTCACTGTTCTCTGTTGTTTTTCAGTTTAGAATGTGTGCTGTGTCTTTAGCATCTGCACTGCATACATTTTTGAAGCAAAGGTGAAATCAAATGGAAATTTTTGTTCCCACCTTGGAATGTCTCTAAAGATTCAGGAGGAAGAAACAAGGACTGTGGAATGGGATGCAAGCATTTGCGTTTTATTTCAATATCATCCCTAATGCGGATGAAGCAGTAGGAATTTAATGCTTTTCTGGAGGTGAATTGATGAAGGCTTTTTTCAGTCTGTTAGCTTCATCACTTCTTCTAAGCAGAAAACAATGGTAGTATGGTCAAGATTCCTATGAAGTCCAACCAAAATCAGGCATGTTGGAACCCAGCTAGGCTTCAGAATTAGTTAGCTGCATCTCCATTGGCCTCAGTTCTGCAGGTGCTGATGAGTACTCTCTAAAGAAGCGTAGAGACCCTTAACTCTCCTTAGTATTAAAGAGTTAGGAAGTTATCTGTTAGATTGTAAGGTAAAAATCTACATCTGAGAGTGCTGCATGTTAAAGCAAAGGAATACAGTGACAGAGCAGATACAACATTTCTGTGTAATGAAGTCTAAAATTTTAATATTTTAATATTTTAATATATTTTGTGTATACATCTGAGGATGCAGATTTTCCTGGTGAAGTCAGTGTCATTAATCATGGACTAATGCTGCTTTCTTTTCACTTGGTTGAATTGTGCCATTTTCATTTACTATCTTTGAATTTTCATCAGGTCTTAGAGGTAGAATGAATTAAGAAGACTAAACAGTAAGCACTCACTACAGCATCTGCTCATACGCGAGTCATCTGTTCCTCCTTCATTCTGGTACACCTGTGTCTTAAAATTGGTACAATACTGTATATGTAGAGTCAAATTCCTGTGGGATTTAGATTTTAACAAGAACCGGTAACTGTTATACATTGCCACCTGCTTGTGCTTTTTCTTCTGTCCTCCAGTATAAAGCAGCCATTCTGTGGCGTTCTTCCCTTGAAAACTGAAAAACATCTTTTAATGTCCAAGTTGCAGTTCTCGCCTCTTGTTCTTCTCTCCTTCTCAGGCAGTTCAGTACCACCACTTGCAAGGGTGAAATTTCTACTTTCCCTAATGGTGCAGAATAATGGAATAGTGGAATTCTTTAGGCCTGCATATGTGCTGACTCTGGCAACTTAAAACGTTAAAAATACATTATGTAGATAAGGTTTTCGAGCAAATGTTTAATGTTAATGGTAATGTGTTTAATTGGTCTAAGGTACTTAAGAGTCTGAAGTACAGATTCTGTTTTGGGATGTTGTGCGCAGATAAATTATACTAACCTTTTGCAAAATATGGGGTTTCACAAGGGAGATGAAAGTGAGCCTGCTACCAAAGGTGTGGCATATTTGCATCCCCAGCAGAAATGACAGTGGATTCGAGTTAAATATTTATTTTGAACCTCTTGACTGTCATGGTGATCCGGCTTTCCCAGAGTCCAAATCAATATAAGAAAAATCCTAGACCAGATCTAAGGGAATGCAGTAACAGGCCGGACCCTTCATCTTGTGCATGGTTTTGCATATATAGTGCCTGTGAGTGTAAGCAGAGATGCCTAGGTTTCGCATTCTTTGAAAGGCTCCCAGACTTTAATAGAGCATTAAGAAATTCCAAAAGTATTTCAAGACACTGCCTTTTAAAATTAATAATAAATAGCAGTGTAGCTGATTAGTGCTTAAAATCCATTCAGCATGGTAAATAGTTCCAGAGGGAAGGTGGGAACAGTGACTAAAACTTCTTGCTGTGCAAGGCTGCCCTCCTTCACCTTCTCTTGGTGGTGTTTTCTGCTGAAATCCACCCGTGTATGGGTTTGTATTTCATGTCTCCATCCAGAATTTGGCTGTTGAAACAAAAGCTCCTTGGTTCTTTGAGAAAATTGTCACAGAAAGTGCTTCTTATCTTCAAAGTGTTTTTCTGACATTAATTAATTGAATCCTCACGATCCTGTGAGCAGGATAAGGAGCAGCCTGAAAATGCCCATTAAGCACTCCTACTGCAATGAACTGTATTAAACACTTTTGGAGCCTAGCTGGATGAAGTGTTTTTTCTACTGCCCAAATAACTTTAAAAGTGTTTGAAAAGAAGTGCACAAAAATTAAAAATGCTTTTGAACTTTCGGCAGACTTTTATGCCTATGTGCTTGTGGATGTAAAAAAGCTGCTGTTCAAACAAGCAGGGGCAGATCTTAGCGGCTTGTAAATGACAATGGTGCCATTGATTTCATTGGAACTGTGCTGCCTTAGACGAACTGAAAGGCCTGGCTCTTTGCTTGGGAACTAAAGCAATATGTAGTAACACCTGATTTGAATAAAGAGCTTTAAAACCTAATAATAATAATCGTAATAATACCAATAGTGAAGATATACTTGCAAACACGTGGAATAGATTTTGTGTGAGACAGAGTCAGGAGGAAGATGCATTAAATGAATGGAAAAGAAAGGCAAAACAAAATAAAGTCACTGGTATTTGTGGATCTATCCTAGTATGAAAATGGAAAATACTTTATCTCCCCACTGAATTTCCAAAAATTCCTTTCTCTCTCAAGTGACTATTATCCGAAACTGTATCTGACAGTAAGTCATTGTAAAGGGAATAAATTTGTGTTTTGGTATTTAGGGTGGGGTTTGTTTCTGTCTTCACTGAAGTTAATCAGGAAATGCTGTTAACCGCTGAAGTTACTGTGTGGGGTTTTGATAGGATTATAAATGAAAAATATGCAGCATTGAAACTCACTGGTCTTGGAATATATGCAAACCAATATCACCCAGAAAAGGTCTTCAACATTTAGTTCACATTGTCAATTTGTGGTCAGGTTTTTTCCCTAGGAGTTATGGTCCTTAAATAATGTAAGCATGATATTTAGTTTGAAGGTAAAATAATTGTGCATTAAGTAGGTTTTGAACTTGGAAACACTGAAACAGGGATTGATTAAGACAGGTAAATATGTCATACTGGAGACTATTAATAGTATTTCAGTCTGCCAATTTAAATGAGAAATGTTACCTTCACTGTATGGGATTTGTGGTATCTTCCTATTTAGTGTAGACAGAAATGAACCTAAGAGATGGGAAAGAGGTCTTGAATAAATTACTAATCTGTTGTGTTTGGTATGTTACATAGAACTGAGGTTACAGTAACATACTGTCTTTTTTTGGTCATTGGCAACCAGGGTGACAGTGGGGATTTCTGTAGACAACTCAGAGTGCAACAATATTTCTTGTCTTTGAACAGGTTTTAACATGGATATGTTGGTGGCTCTCAGGCCTGTAGGTATGCATGCACAAAGACAAATTAAGAGACTACAGCTTTTGGGCAATAGGTACAGAAGATCTTCATTCTCTAGGAATTTAATCCAATTGGGTGTTGCCCTTTTTCTGCTGCTTTAATATTCCTACCCTGCCTGAGTAAGCATTGGAAACCATTATTAGTTATCGATCGGTGCATTGAAGATCTTAAGCTGTTTACAGCATCAGTTGCTGGATGAAGTGCTGAGATTCCTGCCATACTCCAAACTAAGAGCAATGATAGAAGTCTGTCCCCCAGAGTGATTAACATGTAGCTCAGTTTGAGGCACCTAGCATCTATCTTTTCTGGAATACAATAAGTGAAAAAAGGTGTTACAAAGCGTTACAGCCTTTCTCTTCACGATGCATTTGGAAGTGGGAGGAAACAGTGTGTTTGCATCAGGTATTTGAGAAAAGTATTGAACACCTCCTTTGACGAAAAAGAAAACTCCATTAGCTTATCAGTGGGGCAGTGATACTGAGCTTCAGAGAATTTCACTGTTCAGAAAACAGTGTTTGCTACTTTTTGGCTATGTGTGTTATGCCAGTGAAAGTCTTCATGTGTGTTGCTCAGCCAGTACATTATTTATATTGCAGTGGTTTGCAGTATTATTCCATGTCTTTTTTACCTTGGCGTTTTTGTTTGTTTGTTTTGTGGTTTGGGATTTCTTTTTGAGCAGAAGAGACTGTCAATGCAGATGTATGCAATGATTTTATTGGCTTGAGTGGAAGACATGTTGTTGGATCAGCTGGTTATGGTTTCTTTGGATGAGGTGGGCAGGGTTTGTGTTTTAGTTTAGATTTTTTTTGGCAGCTAGTATAGAAACAAAAAAGAGTAAATAGAAAATAAATAAAAGGGGAGGAGAAAGTAAAGGAAAGAAGATGCTAATTGAAGGCAGTATAATGGGAAATAACAAAACCCATTCAAACAAGAACTCACTCTACCAATGCATTCTTTAAAATGCTAGGGAGAATTTTAACTTGGATTTATCTATCTATCAAAAGTCATCAAAGAAGTATCTGCGGATTGCTGTTTACTTTACATCTCTGATACAGACTTTTCTGGTTCAGTTAATTTGTTTAAACTTACTTTATGCATTTTTTTAAATGTAGGTGACTCAATAGCTTTATTGAATGACTGTTTCTCAAATTCAATTGCTTTATGTTATATAATAACTCTACAAGCTCTGCAAACTTTGGCAGTTACTACCAGTCCTGCTGTGCGGTATGTAAAGCAGTTGCATACCACATGCCTAGCTTCTAAAGAATACTAAAGCCTCTCCTAAGTTTATATAGTTGACCATCTTTGGCTTTCTCCTGTCCAAAAAAAGTGTTCGTAGTTTTTTTGGTCAGTAGTTAGACCATTTCTGTATTTCATTAGTCAGGAATAAGAGGTAAATTGGAAGATGCATCATACACTTCCAGTTTAACAGTTGAAATTAAACAAAAGTCACACAAAGAGCTTGGTTGGTGAAGTAAGACCCATAAAGAAAAGTACAGTTTTAAAAAGGATGTTTTAGTTTACTTGAGCTTTTAGTTCCTGGTTGTCAACAAGTTTTCAGTGGAGTTTTGTCATTAATATTAATAGTATAATAGCAGGGTAGCTCTTGAACTAGTGCTTACCTGGCTAACTATTGGAATCAATGCTATGAAGCATAAAAAGGCTGCAGGTTGAATGGATGTGTTGGGTGAAATCTTTTCCTCTTTGAAGATGAGGAGTGCTTTGCCAGTGACCTCCATGCTACAAGGAGGTCACCTGACAAACTTGATTTTCAGTGCTGGGTAGGCAGAGGTCAGCCTGAATGAAGAAGGGGACTGAGCAGAAGGAGATTTTGGATCCTTGATTCTGGGTCACTTGGGCTATAAATTATGCTGGAGGATGGAAGAAGGAAAGGGGATAGTTCAGCAGAAATTACAGTGCAGTGCAGCAGAGTTTCTCCCAAGCCATGTCCTCTCCCACTTTAAAGCAAACAACCAGCATACTTCCACCCTTGTGTTACATTGCAGAAGAGAGTGGAATCGGGCTTTGCACTGGCAGTAACTCCCTGATACAGCATGAACATACTTCGAGACAGTTCCAGCCACTTTTGTTCCCAGCAGGATTATAGGCACTGAGCCAATGTGTTAGAGCGGTACTCGATCCCAAGATGGCACCTGAAGTCAAATTTGTTTGCAGAATTATACTACAAGGCATTTATGGATCACAGTATATGCAGATAAACAGCTTACCCACCAAAGAAGTGGTAGCTTGCTCTGTTAATGTATTAGGGTATGGGAGGGGATCTCTAAGGTACTCGCCTAGGGGAATACGGTGTGAATAGAAATATCAGTGCTTTGATTTATGACTTGGCAGTGGCCTGTGAAGGTAACCACTTTAAATTATGGCAATCATGATGGTCTAGCCCACAAAGAACTGGATTAAGAAGATTGATTTGTCTATATTTACCCTCTTCCTGATAAAACTCCTATTTTTGTCTTGAATCAGGTTGAAATAGGTCATCTAAAGCTAAAGACTTTTTACTCTGGTAAGAATCTGTGCTGTCATTCAGTAGCATGAAGTATTTTTCTAGACATGTTTAACCTGTTGCCATTGCTATAATTATTTAGTTTGTGTTTATAACAGAAAGCCAGTTTAAATGACTTTGGGGAGGGTAGATATTTAACAAGGTCTTTACTCATAGCATTCATAAAAAGACACACTTATTTGTCTCAAATATGGAAAAAATTGTTCCCAGCTGAGTATGAAACTAGGTGTACTAGATGTATTTTTACAAAAAACGAAATTCGCTTAATCTAAACAGTGTGAAAAATGCTGTCTGAAATGCAGAAAAGATAGATTACAGATTATATAATTTTTGGTTTAAATGAAAATTAAGGCTATAGCTCATCACTTTTTATAGTTCTGAAAAAGTGATACTGGAGAAATTCCATTAAAGGGAGAAGACAGAGCTTATCAAACTTTAATATGAATTAATCAACGACATAAAGACAAGGATTTTTCTCTTCTAAGGTGGAATTGTAAAGGAGAAATAAGAAAATTTGCTTCTGAATTGTTGAATATTTAATGTTCAGCATGATAAATTCATTGTCGTCATATTTCATGGTTTAGGAGCATAAACTTGGCCTGTTGTTGCTACTGAGATTCCCCTAGCTCCTCTGGGCCTGTATTAGTTTATGTATATAACAATCTCTGTTCACTATATTGATCAGGAGACCTATGGGACTGGAAGCAGAAGGTCTAGAAGGTCAAACTTGGGAAATACTAACAACTGTCTGCAGAGCAGTTTGCAAGAGATCTACTTGCACAGTGTAGGTGGGAGAAAATAAATAACTTCTTGGTAAATGAAGGAAAAAACAACTTTCTTGTTAGTTATATATTCTTTCCCACACATGCTTGGAAAAACTTTAATTTAGTTCCTAATGGCAAAATAATTATATAGTTTGTACTAGTGATGCTTCACTCATTTGCTTCTACTATTTATTCAGAATCTGGACTCCACTGTTTTATCTATGCTGCAGACAAAATACTGCCATTAATTAGCCAGATTTATTTAGTGATCTGGGCATAGACTCACAACTTGTAAATCCATAATTTTTTTCCATGTTTCCATGAAAAAGTTTGATCAGAGAAAATTTTTGTTTCATTAGCTTAATAGGTAGCTTGGGAATAAAGAACAATGATAGAAGGAGAAGTGATACAGTGAAATGATTTGTATTTGGGATAATCCTGTACTTCTTTTCATGAAATAATTCAGTCACATTCTTTGTTGTTCTTGGTCCTATAAAAATCATCAATAAAATGAGATTATTTCCATTTTTTGTCATGTCTGTAGTTTCTGGGCTTACCTCCAGGTATCAGTTGTGTGTTTCACGTGGTTTGATAGCTTTGTCAAATAAATATCAAATCAGTTCAGTCCCAGAGCATCTTTCTTAGTTTAAATGTGCATACTGATATAAACAATAACATGCGTAAGACTGCCCCGAGCCCTTCCAGCCAGAAAATAATGTATGAGAAAGTGGATACCAATGCTGTGTTTCCAGCCTTCCCCTGACCAGCCAGCTTCTTGTGCCAGGAATTCATCTTCTGGCAAAGTGTTCTCAGGGAAATGGAGACAGCCTTTCACTAGTGTATATATTCTTTTTCTTTGCTAAGAGCCAAATACTCGGGAGGATCTGTAATACATTTATGTTGTTTTAAGCTGAAAACAAAGGTTTATTATGCTGTTGTCAGCTTTTGTTGGAAGAGAGTAAGTGAAGAATGGAACCTTTTTTCAGGGCTGAACATGGACAGTGGAAGTAAGTCTGTCTGGTGTAGTTTGTGGCCTGTGTCCTTACTGTAATGGCCACTGAATTAATCAAAGCTCCTGTATCCTTACCGTAATGGCCACTAAATTAATCAAAGCCAATCTTCTCCCATTCATAATAACCTCTGATCTCTCTTTGGTCTAGTAACTTGAGTCTCCATGTCAGTGCCCTGTTCAGATCAACCTCATGAGCTGGCCCTGGTTCTAAACTCTGCATACGCTCCTGGGCCAGCTGGCTGGCCTAGCATTATATATAGATAGCTGTGGGCTTATGCTGTAATCTGCTTTGCAGTAGGGGAAAACTATTTTAGATCTCTCCTCTATCCTGTTGTCAGCATTTGTTCAAATGTTACTGTATTTGAGACTTCAGCACCTTTCTCAGACTTGCCTGAAATCAGACGCTAGGTTCGAAAGCCCTCCAGAGAGTGGGAATGACTGACACTGAGCGGGAGGAATTCACGTCTAAGCTAGGGCACCCAACAGTGCTTTGCAGCTTCACAGATCTGTGTGTTTTCAGTTACATTATTCAACTTTGCCACGCAGAGGATCCAAAATTCTTGCGAAATTCCACTTGAAATGTGAAACAGCTTGGGAATATTCATTAGCTCCAGTTTTTCATTGCAAGGAATTAAAGCTATTTAGCAAACAAAAGAAGCAGTTATAATTCTTTCTACTTCAGCTTTGATTCTCATGAGATACAGTGTTGTTTTTCTGCAGAGATACCACAATCTGCTATTTGAACTTAGCTGTCTTACAACTATTCCAGTTCTTGGCAATTGTCAGGAGTGCAAGGAGGGACAAAACATTTTTTGTTATGCCAGCTGGAGAAAAGAGTGGGGTATTTGCACATGTGCATTTCACTAATCTGGCCCTTCTGACTGAAGTAGTGTCTAGATTAGAAGATAATTCAATTGCGTTTATCCACCCACAGGATTTACGCCAAATGTGTGCTGAGTTTCTGTGCTGGGCTAACTAATGTGCAGCTGAGCTGTGCCAGAAGGCTCAGCTATCACGTTCAGAGCCATTAGCAGCCAGTCCGATCAACTCCTGAAATATAAGAACCAGATTCTAACTGAAATTATGTAACTAAGCCAAATAGTAGAATCTGCAAGTTCGGTGGGAGTTGCATAGCTAAAATATCACATGCTACATTGGAAATGTATCCCTCCTGGAGACTACTAGTCCTGAATATTGTTTCTTATTTCTGAATAATACTTGGTTTACAGCTAGTGCTAGTGAAGAGTATATCCTGATGTTACTGAGGTATGGTAGGAAATACGTTGCTAAAAATTCAAGCCATGCTTTTTCATTGGGATAAGACTGAAATTCTTGTTAAGCCTTATAAGAGCTGAAGTTCTGAGACTGCCACTTAGAAACTTTAACCTGAGTTATGCCCTGCCTTCTTTAAAGAAAGAAATTAAGGATGTGTAAGTAAGAATGTGAAAAGACTTTTTGAAGTTCTGTATAGAAAAAAACCCCACAATTATCAGTTACATGTGTGTTGTTCTGCTGATCAATTCCTATGTCCTTCTGAACCACAAGAGTTCCCTTGAGGTGCTGTATTTCCTGAAACAGATTATTAGATATGCAACTGTGTATACAATTAACATAGTTTCTCTACAGATACAAGACATGCATGATTCTTACTCCATTCCACTGGTTTTTAGTGCTGCCATTTATCTTCTCCCCATTTCATTTCAGTCAGTCTACTTTTGTGCCAGCCCTTCTGTCCTCCTTCTTCAGTATTGTCAGGACAAACCTGAACAATGGTAAAACTATATACCATTAAAAATGGCATAATATTTACACTGACTTTAGTGGAATTGGGAATTCAGTCATATTCTCCTGCCCTTTCAACTCGAGGGAAATTTCTGTGCAAGTTAAAAGAGAATGCGCTTTTTATAGATTATTTTAATAGTACTGAATAAAATCTATTTGAGGTGTATAATTATAGAGAACGGCTAAGTAAAAATAAACTGAAAGCTCATCATTCTTTATCATGTACTGTCATTGTGTAGATTAATTGTGTAAGTCCTTTCAGTTTAGCTCATTTACAGAATAATAGGATACATGCTAATTTTCAGTTATTGTTGGAATGATTCTTACCTTCAGCAAATACAAATACTGCTGGCCTTTTGATAACTTGTCTCTTACTTCCTCTCCTGTATAGAGGACTGTAATGTACTACTCATAAAATACAATGACTGTGTTTAGGAGTGATGTCATTACTGACAAGATTTTTTTACTCATTGCAGTCCATACACTTTGATACAAATTGGGAATCAAAACATCCTTGGTGCAGAACTGCATTGTTGTTATCTTTAGTTGTGGTAGTGGTTATTGAGATCCTGACACAGAGCAACATTTGCATATATAGTTAACAGCATACCATTAATGCCTCCATACTTTCCTGACCTTAATAAAGCCTATCATGCTGAAGAGGGCTAAGGTTTATTATTGTGCTAGAGACCTTGTAAACATAACACTAGCATAAAGATGAACCTCATCTATGTTATTCCCTCTTATTCTTTCATTTGCTTTCTCAGTAAATATTAGTAAGTTCTACAATAAACACTTTAAGAAATTAATTGTATGCTCCAAGTAAGCTATTTAGAGTAATTTCTCCACATGTGGGAGTATTGCCCCTGTGTAACTTACTCCCTAGGAAAAGCATGGGAATCATGTAAGGATTATTAATCCTGTACTTAGGAATAATAATATTAAAAGTCATCAATCACTCAAAAGCACCTGTTTGAAAAATGGGAAAAGGTTTTTTATTAGAGCAGTTTTAAAGAGGGGAAGCAATAATAGAAAAAAACCTGAAAATGAAACCCAAGATGCAATTCATAAGGAGTGCTTATGCCTTGCAGTGGAAGAATCGCTAAAATGCTGAAAGTCTGCTTTAATTAACTTTTTTCCTTGCATCATCTGATCTGCTTCATGAACTCCCTATTTCAAAAGTTCCAGCCCATATACAGACATATATTTACAGTCTTACACTAGCAGCCGGGTGAGTAAAAGGATTTAAATAAATCCTCTGATTGATTGGCACAGCTATTTATATCTGCTTTCAAAAGGTCCCTGGTTAGATTTTCAGTGTTGCGCACTGTTCCCCAGTGGGACTGAGTATGATGTGTGGGACAGCAATAGTGACACTGAAGCACAATAAATGCCATATGATCACATATTTTGCAAATGCCATGTCTTATATCACTGTATGCATATTCTGTAGTAACTTGCATGTGCCAGAGTATCAGAAGTTGAAGTGTGAGAATACTGTAGTCAGAGAGTGCGTTTGTTTCATTTTCCTTCTCATCTCATCAAAAAGACATAACAAAAGAGGAAGGGTAAACTCACTAATGTGTTTTTGTTTCAGCTGGCTATTACTTATACCTGTCAGGGAAGACTGTATCCTCTTCTGATAGAAACTAAAGATGTATGCCCTTTTGTAACATGCACATTAAATCTGAAATTTGTTTGGAGATTTTATCGAAGCTGTCGAGACTTTGAAACTGCTGTAGTGTCTGGGCCTGAGTAGATGGTATAGCTATATGATAAATCAGTTTTGTTTCTCAAAGCCCGTATTATTTATTGCAGCAGTAGTTAATTGCCTGTTCTGCTTTGCTGCCCCAGCATTTTCCTTGCGCTGGTGCATCAACATGGCTTTTGGAGTCAGAAGCAAAAGAAGGAAGAGGCATAACTGAGTGAAGAGGAAGCTGCATCAGCAGGGGGAAATTAGAGAGCAACAGTTTAATGAATACTCCAAAAGGAAAATGACTGTTTGCTGCGGTGGCAGAAAATGAGCATTTCTGTTTGCAATGATTAACTGTAAAACCTTTGCCTTTAAGCAAGTAAATAGTATTTTCTTTTTGCAGGTAGAAAAAAAAATCAGGGATTTTTTGAAAGCTACAGTGGGATTTGTTGCCTGAGGTGATCAGCAAGAACAGGCACATGAGGAGCTCTGAGCAAGATTAAACTTCTTTCTCTGAGGACAATCTCAGGACTATAATGAAATAAAGAAATTACACTGACAGCACTATTTTACTGTGAAACTTCACACATGTGCTATCACACATGAGAATTGATAAATTGATATATAGAGAGAAAAACAGAGCATTACACAAGTGACCCAAAATTGTCTTGCCATTGTAGTTAAAACTTGGGAAATACAACAAAAGGCTGAGGCAGGATGAAAACTATGTATGCATCTGTGTCACATTCTTCTAGTACTTGTGGCCACAGCTGTTTCAGGAAGGCAACAGATGTTTGTGAAACAATATTTTCAAACTTCTATTTTGACACAATTAAATTTCAAATTCAGTCTACATTTTTCAGGGTCAGACCAAAGGTACTAAGGTTCTGATACCAAAGCAAAACATTTGATTTTGTGCCAAGGTAATATTATTTGGATTTTGGGTTTTTTTGTGGTTTTGTTTGCTGAGCTTTACCATCTAGTACAGCTGCAGATAATGTAGAAAGGGCAACAGTTTTTTGGTTTTAGACTGCTTTTAACAGTGGGCTGCAGGGGAGCTTAGAACGATAGTCAGAAAATCTAAAATGAGAAGTTAGGACATGGCATGTCTCCTTGAGGCAACAAACCATTGGAAAAATTGACAATAGTTTGTCTTTTGTGAATGCAGTGCTATAATCCCTGACACATCTCTGCACATAATTCAGAATTGAAATGTAGATTGATCACAGCATACAGTAGACGAAGCACAAAAAGCCTTTGTAATTTCGCTTTATCAATTCATTAGTATTGGACTTACTTGTAGCATAGTCAAACACAAGAGAAAAATCTATCAGAACTAGAGGACATTTCCAGAGAATCTTGAGTGTTTTAAAATACTGTCAGATTATTTTGGACCAAAACCAAGGTTAAATGAAATAGATAAAACAGGAGGAGGATGAGGTCTTAAAGAGCTATCTTAACAAACATGTTATTTATTCTAAGCATATCCTTGGAAGCAACTGCATTCCCAACATGTCAGCACTTGGTCATTGCATGAAATCCAGAAAAGGAAATTGCCCAGAAACTGAAGTAGACCTGGCAATGCTGTTTTCATTAAGCCTGCTGGATGCATTCTAGAAAAGTGGCCAAGCAAGATGAATGGCAAAAATGAACTCTGAAGAAACTGGAGTCCAGCACACTCATATAGTATTAGTAATGAACACTGTTTTGTGGCATCTATATATAACGCAGATCTGCAGTATGAAACTGCAGTTTCAGAAAAGCCAGCTTATAATCAGGTTGAAAATAAATTTTCCATCATCTCAGTTGATTTTTCATCCACCTGTTCTAACTTACCATTAAGTAATCTATTTCCATGCTAACGCTAAAGATTACACGCCCAGTCTTCAAGTCAATACAAATTTACTAGGTCACATTAAAAAAAAAAGATGGCTCTCATAATCATTAGGAAATGCATCCAGATGATGTCTGTTCCCTCACAACTGAAACAACAGTAAATTAGATCTAAGACAGCAGAGCAGGAATCTCTTGTACTGGCTTTTTTTGACTGTGCCACTGTGGAAGGATAAAACCTGCCAAAGTAGAACCTCAGGAGGAGCTTGGCGAAATCAGTTTAATGCAATTCACTGTTTCAAATTTATTCTCACATGAAGCAATATTTCTTTGATATGATATGATAGCTCCCCAAGTAGAATATCAGAAAAACTCCTTGAGCAGGATTATGCTGAAGAACGTAATGTTGATCTGAAGTCTACTGTTAATACTTTAGGTAAGAAAGAAAACCATATAAGTCTTTCCTCGGAAATAATAGAATTACATTTCCTTGTAATAGTATTGCAAATCTGGTACTTTTATATCCATTTTCATCTACTCTGTACTATGAAAGTATTTAAGCAATTGCTTGAATGCTATTGTTAGCAGTAATATTATGTGTCATACATAATTGGCAATATTATGACTACTACTCAGTTCATGGATAATAAGCAACAATATGTTTGGGAAATAAGCATGTGTCCATGCTACTCAAAGCTGTAAGGAAAGATATTTGTTGGATTTCTAAAAAGTAGATTTTTTGGTTCCTACTAGGTGAAAAAATGTTTAAGATTTGTAAGGATAGGGGTCTGTATTACTGTATTTTGGGTAACTGTATAGAAAGACAGAACCAAAATTTGAGATGCTTCCCAGATCCAAATATGCATATGTATCTCAAATTTGGATACTTGTGCAGAAGGTTCTGGTTCCTAGGCTTTGAAAAACAACTGGAAATACCACAGGATCCAGCTTACTCTTGGTTTCATTCAGGATCTAAAAAAACACATGAAAAGTTGTGTTATGCTTTTGTATTATGTTTGCTTCTGGTCCTCCCTGGACTGCGCAATAGTGGAGGCATACACAGGGGTTTTTTTGTCCTCAAGTTTGTATTAGAAAATGTTCTTCTGCATTAGGATTATGTAAGGTCATATAGTACTTCCCAGTGGAGAGTCCCACTCTCTGGTCTGGGTCCTTTCTGACACTGTTAAAGTAACCAGTAATGGCTTTGAACTTCCAAAATGGTAGAAAGTTCAGCAACAGTTTGTCTCAGCTATACACAGTTAGAAGATGCCCCATTTTTGTCATAGAAGATCTGTACCCTTACCCTGCCTTGGTTGCCAGTGAAGAAACCAAATACAGTGCAAGAGATGAAGGTGTTCCACCTGCAGAGATACTGTCTTCAGATTGAGTGTATATGATCTAATTTACTAATCTACTAATTTAGGTCCCAGTCAGTGAACTGCTTACCATTTTCGAATATCCTCAGCTGGCTCTAAAATAAGGAGTTTGTAGGATCAGACTGTTAAAGATAATTTGATTCTTGCTGATTATGAGATTCTTAGCCCTACTAATATTTCTTGAATTAAACTCAGAGTCCTGTGGGGGCTTTGCCGTGACCTCAATGAAAGTTTGAATTCAGAAGGTCGGTGGCAAATAATACATAATTCAGTTCACAAGAAGTGTGCCAAATTTCTCCTAAATATTCTGTAACTAAGGTGTGTTCTAATAATCAGCAAATATCTATGGTTTTGGAAAGGAGTTATTTCAGAGAATGTGTTTGAACGAATGCATATTTCATTATTTTAAAACTGAAGATTCTTGAGTCTCTAGGCATTTGGCGCTTTTTCTCTTGATGGATCAGAGGTACTTTAAGTAGCCTAGTAGCTATAGATTGTGGTCAATGTGCTCTTTCTTTATTGATTTGAAATGTGTTGTGTATTCCACACTGCAAGGCTGACACGCATGAAGGCAAGCTATTATTTTGTAACTGAATAGTTTTTAAGAAAAAAAGTATCTGAAGTTGTCTTCAAGTACTTTTGGAGAGAGTTTTACAATCTATACACATTCAGAAGTAGCCAGGCTGTAAGCATGTGCTGTTCAGAGGTAATGGCCAGCTTGATGCAGTCCATTTGTTGGACTTTTCCAACAACCCCCCACTCGCGAGTCTCTCTTACTGTCACATTCCCCACTGTTGAGCTAGGCAAGGTTTTTACCATGTAAATGACGGACTGACCTCCCAGGAGATTCCACCAAAGGGTATCGTTACGGTTTAGTGGTACAAGATGCACCGTTCTGCACTGATTTTTATAATCCGGTGTGTGAGTATTTTAGATTTGTCTCTGAAAGCTCCATATAATGTATTTCCATGCAGGAAAAATAAATAGTAGAAGTTGTGTGTTTCTTTCACTTCTTTCATCATAGTGCTTATTTAGAAAGTCATACTATTTACTGCAGCTGTTTCTGGGCACTTCCTTTAAAGATGCTGGGAAGGCGTTGTTCTTTCTAAAGAAAACTACTTTAACTGAAACATTCTTAGACTTTAATTCAACTTAAACGGCAACAGAATTTAAAAAATAACCCTGCTTATTAAATTAAAATACCAAAAATGTGATCCAAATGTGATGTGTCAAGTAAAAATTGTGCTGAGGTGTAAAAATAAGATGGTTGCTACACTTTGCCTGTAAGATGCTTTGGTTTAATTGGCAGCTGCAAAACAAAAGTGGCTTGAGAGCCCCATCCGTCTCACCCACTCCCCTTTTCTAGGTGCCTCTGTTGAGGAAATTTATCCAATAATTTTTTACCATGTTTTATCAATCTTGAACTTGCATCTTGAGTGCATCTGCAGCTTGTCAAGGTTCCCTGGATTAAATTACCAGAGAGACATTTGCAATTAACTTCAACAGCACAAGCCTTCACTTTGTTTCCCACTGACCACAGTTGCAAGCACGCGGTCCTCTTCCCAGAAGAGAGGAACTGCTCTCTGCTTCTGTCTGGGTCAGGAGCAAATGAGAGACACTTAATAATTTTAATATATGGGAAATAGCTTTGATTCTGTCTGTCTAAAGACTTTATGTGGTTCGTAAAGCAATTAAGTAGGACTTAGGACACTGTTCTCCCAGACAAAAAGGCCTTAGGACAGAAAATAAATATATTGTATTACTCTGAATATTAGTGCTGTTGCCAGGTTTGAGAGGTTTCATTTTATTGTTGGTACTGTGCCTATGTGATTTTGGGTGAAAATGTACTGCAGATAGTGAGGTACTACGCCCACACATAAAATATTTGTCTTCAGATATGAAGTGGTTAGAAAAATAGGAGTAATTCAGCAATAATTTTACCAAATATATCAAACTGCTTATATGGATCGGGATGTTTCCAGTTTTCTGAAGCACCGGTGGGACTTTGTGCTGGGAATAGTGTATATATATTCTTTCTGGCTCATGCAGAGCTTTTAGCGTCTATTTTATAAATTTGTAATGCCAGACCGGACATACCTTATGTAATATAAGGTGTGTTTAACATTGGGTAGACTAAAACTGAACGCGTACATGAATGACCTATCAAAACCTACATTTGAGGAACATGAGGATAAATAAATTGAAAACTCTTATTTTGCCTTGCACAGTGTTGGTAATTGTTGTAGACGTTGCTCAGATAGCTGTACTTCACATAGTTCTACAAAATTGTTGCTTTCCTTACCCGTCCACCAAATTCAAATCCAAACTAATGGTTTGTTCCGAAATTTCACTGTAAGTTTTCCCTGTAAATACTCTGCTGTCCAGAGTTGTTTGCGTTGAAAACTGTCTAGCACCTTCACAGTAGATGTTCAAATACAATTTATTAGATTTTAAGTCATTCGCTCATGCTAATCACTCACCTGTAAAATTCAGGTTTTTTTCTTTGCATGTGTAAAAATGTTTATATTAGTGTTTAACGCTAAGCTATTGATTTTACTTTCAATTAATTATTACCTTTGGTGCAAGTACTTGAATCTTTTTCGGGCATTTTTTTCCTGTCAATATTCAGAAGTATTTAAGTAAGCTGAATAAAACAGAGACTCTGTTTTTCTCTTCATAGTTCAGAGTATCTTTAAATGATGCTGTCTGATGGTATGTAACTATTCCACATGTATAATGTTGGCAATACCTGACACATTAACATGAATATACTGTAAATTACATATCTTATAGAGGCAGTTGCCATTTGTTATTTAATCGCTCACTTTCTTTTTGTCCTTTTTGTTGTATTATGTTATAATAATGATGAGATAAATTAAGATGTGATATGAACCTTTGTCCTGTAACTCAAGCTGAATGTATTTTTACATTGAGTTTATATGAACTTTAATTTTCACAAGCAAATGTTTTGGTCTTTTCCCAGAATTAAGACTTAGGAAAATGCCACAAGAAGAGGCTTTCCTTCCATAATGTGTACTTACTATGAAATGAGAAGTTCTGGAAGTCTTGAAATCTTTTTCCGCTGTAGATTTAATGAGCCTTGTTACTCCTTTAGGTACTTCAAAATATCTGGAGAACTAATTTTGTTCAAACTTAACTTGGTAGCTGGAAGTATATTAGGATTTTTCGCATAAGAGTTATTTCTGTAACTTCTGCAGTGGATCTGTACATGTAATATTCTTTTACTGACTCACCATTACTTCACTGCGACTGACTCATGATATTTTCCTTTCATCGGGGCAGTTACTGTCACATATGCAGTTCATGACAGAGAGTGAGTTATTTTATTGTTCAGGTTAATATTTATTATATTGCAGGTGAATCATCTTAAGATGGCCAAATTCCAGCTATTTACTTTGTTTTCAGAGTTGAGAAGGACTAGAAAGACTTTCTGGTCAATTTAACCAAGTGGGACTCTGAGTCATTAAAAATCAGACAATAGTTCTGGAAACAGGGAGGTTACAGAGGAGTAGAAAATTAATCAGGTGGTTACCTTATGTCTAATAATATGCAGATTAACTGCTGTCATGGGAATGAGAGCACGTTTTTGAAAACTGTCTTCAGGAGGTACGCAATGGTATCAACTTTTTCCAGGTTCCTCTCCATCTGCGTGAGCAGCACTAGGCACTTAATCTAAGGTAGGAGAGTTATGAGCAGAAGAGCAAATGGTTTTACTTGAATTATATCCTCACTCTGATTTTTGAAAGGTGAGTTGTGTTTTTTTGGTGGTAATTCTGTAAATGAGATGCTGTAGTTCTAATAAGGAAATTGCCTATTTGAAAAGGTTGAGGAAAACTTTTAAAACTGGAGAACCAAAACTTATCTTAGCTGTTAAATTAGCTATAGCTGAAGGGAAAAGAGAAAGGGGAGTGACTGATATATACCAGAACAACTGGGTTAGTAAATGGTAAGGAGCAGTGCATTTTTTCCTGTGTGAGACTCTTAATTTACTGTTACATACTTAAAAGTTTTATAGAAAGTTTTGATATAGGCTGGATGATGTTTTTCACAATAATAATAAAACTTTCTCATGGGTTCAGAACTGGTGGTAGCCACCTGCTTTAATCCTTAACCTTCCTACATCTTCAATTTTGTCCAGAATGATGAAAAAATATTTTTCTTTACAGTATAGAAAGAAGGGAAAGCAATAGTATAGAGTCTTTCAAATTAATTTATCTACTTTTATACCCATTCTCTTCAGTTAACTACCTTATTTTCCTTTTAATGAAAAACAGATGTGATCCTATTAAAATTTTTTCTTGCACAAACTGGGATACTAATAATAAAGGCTAAACTAATTTATATTTTAAATTTACAGATTGTACACGTGTTCTCATATCATTTGTTACCCCACTTTGAAAAAGTAGGTTGCTGAGTCCTTAGCCTCTCTAGAGGTGTGACTGTATTGGTTTAGTGCAGGGATGATTAATAAAGCCCATACAACTGCAATTCAAATCTGTTATTAGTAGTTAGATAATATGTTAGTATTGCATACCTCTGTTTCTGCATGTATTATAAGACAAACTAATGGAAACTGACTCGAAATCACAAACATAACTGAAAATTCTAGTTGATTGATGCTTGAAAACTGATAAAGTCACCCACTTTGCCTAATGAACCATTGCTTTTTCATTAAGGACTTACAAGAGACAAAGTTTTCTAAGCTTGGTTTTTTGGGGTTTTTTTTGCATAACTATTAATACAACTCTGTTCTTTTCAGCAGCCACACAGCTTTGTCCCCTGGCATCAGAGAACACCTAACAGTGTAATGCACCTTTGGGGATTTGATTGGGCACCAGTATGTGAAGGTGATTTCCTCTGATCAAAGTCCTTCTGTTTCTGTCCCCATCTTCTACAGCATTGCGGAGTCGATCAGGACGGTCCATCATCAATGGAAACTGGGCAATAGATCGACCTGGGAGATACGAAGGTGGTGGGACAATGTTCACTTACAAACGCCCAAATGAAATCTCTAGCACTGCAGGAGAGTCATTTTTAGCTGATGGTCCAACAAATGAAGTCCTTGATGTCTATGTAAGTTTCTTGCATTGAGAGTAATCTTCCCAATGGAGAAATATTGTTCAGTTCATTGCTAACATGCAACACTAAAATTGCATTCGGTACCAATACTTTGTTACTGTTTTATTCCTTTAATTTTGAAACATTATTTTTGATATTTTACTATTGCTTGCAGTTGCTCCCATCTTGCTCCAGATCATAGGAAATCCAAATAACAATGAAGCCTTTTTCTCTCAGACTTTACTGATACAGTAAAACCAATTTTACTTGTTCAGTAAAATAGAGATAAAGCGTATAAGTGTCCAGGGTTTTTTGTGAACTGGATTTTCTCCGGATACTTTCCTCCTCAAGCAGATTTAGTGTAGTTTAATTTTACAGTGAACTGAAGCAAATACTTAAATCTGGCAAGGCCTCTCACAGAGTGATACCATCTCTGTTTTCTTTAAAAGAAACATAAGTCAAAAAAACTATAGGATGTGGGATTTGAAGCAGGGCAGTTCTAATATGAAGCTGTGCTACAGACTGTAGATAATAGCCATTTGAGAAAGGAAGAGAGAAGACTAATTGTGGCTGAGGGGGGAATCATACTGAAAAAGCTGTTTACTTCAGATGGGACGGGTTTTTACTGCATCGTATTGAAATAAAAAATATAACAAATTGTCTACAACTTATTCAAAGATAAATGGTGTATTCTGAGATTATATACTTTCATATGGTAAAATCCATTCATTGAAAAAACTATATTAACTGGTGATTTGTTTGTTTCATCCAGCTCCAGCTTCTTTGCCCTTAAGTGGAATATGGGGTGGAAAAGTGAGTGTGCTGGGTTGTTTCATAGAAAAATGAATAGTAGCTGCCCTGATTACTCAGTTGGGAAAAGTTAGATGTTGGCAAAGTTATTCCCCATCTGCTATATGGTGTCTTAATAAAGCAAAGTATTAATTATGCAAACATTACTTCTTTTTGGATAATTTCTGATTGATTGCAATGTAAGACTGGCAAAAGCCTGGAAGATTAAGCGGTTGGGCTTCTAGATTCTGCAGTGCAGACTCCATGTTTTTAAAGTACACATGTTGTCGTATAGTTACAGGATGCTGTGAGCTGACGTTTGGTCTTAAGTTTTTATTGTCAGATGATTGATGCCTAATATGTAATGACGCAGAGAGAAAAGGATCAGGAAATGGCTTAAACATATATTTCCAAAGTAATACCATAAGAAACCCCTTAAGCTTAAATTTATCATACTTTAATGTTTTACTTTAGGCTTAGTGTCTTCTTTTTTTGCTTTTGCAATGAATATAAGAAAGCTGGCATGATGGGCATAGCTTTATCACTTCTGCTCTGTGGCTGCTGCTATGGATTGCCACATCTAATTTGACTGGACTCTTACCTGAGGTGTGTCTTGTAGATATGAGGAATACTACAATTCATTATAAGCTGATATTTTAGTGTCTTTTTCAATATAGTGTGGGAAGATAAAAATGGATAGTGCTAGATGAAAGAAAATCAATCATCAGTATGACACAGCCTCTCTTACGGGTTTGAAATTTGTAGCTGCGCAGATACAGATGTCTTCTTTCAGACTTTGTCTTGCAGTTCCTGAATCATGTAATTCTCTTTTTATCCATGCTCACAATCTTTATGCTCTATGTAGAAAAATGAAGAGATTTGCAGATGGGAACTCCAAATGGCTTTCTGTTCCTTTGTTCGTGAGATCATGCTGTCTTTCTTCCACTCTAAAAATGTAGAGGAAAAAGCTCTGTAAGTTACAGCAGGTTATAATTAGAAAGATAAAAAGAGGTGCAAGTTTTGTCCAAGTGTGAAGTATACATTGCAACAAAGACTTAGATCCACTAGCTCAAAGCAAAACTGTTGTATAATTCCAGGTATTTTCCTGCAGGAAAGCTGTGACAATATATTCATAGGGACTTCATCAGTTAAGCTCTTCATAACATGTGCCTGTCAGTTGTTTTGAGAAATGTGATGGAAAAACCATGGGAATTGTTGGAAAGCTGTTCCTGGAACCATCTTAAGAACAGGGTCCTGGTTCAGGATGGTGGGGGGTACTCTTCCGCTGAAGTCAGCTTCACAGTGCTTAGTTCTCTCAGGACCAAATACAAAGAGGGTATAGTGACATGGGAAGGACAAACCCTTACAAAAAATACTACAGACAATGCATTATTAGATGATTCAGAGAAGTGAATGATCTCTGAGGGACAGAGTTTAGAGGAACATATATTATATTTGGCAAGGAAAATTTGATTTTGACACAAGAAAAAACAAAGGTCTGAATCCCTAGTTGCTGTTAATTGGTTTGACAAATTTAGTGAAACCTTGAAGCGTAAGTGCTTTGCTGGGTCATAAAGCCATTGGCATAGCATGACTTTTTTCTTTTCGGCCCATGGTTTGTCAGAACCAAAGAGCTAGTGCGAGCTCTGGTGTTTGTTTTGTTTTGTTTTATTTTGTTTTTAAACAAAAGGTACTTTAAGTTAAAGTGTAATCTGAGGCTTCTACCAGACCAATCCCCACAAAGAGTTCAGGGCTTTTAAAGCAGCAGTGTCAGTAGCAGCAGTACTGAGGTAATCGAAGCTAAACTAGTGAAAGTAGCAGCTGATGGCATCCCTGCATTTCTAGCGTGAGTATGCTCAGGCTCTCAGCAGCAGCAACGTAATACAAGCCAGTTGGGTATGGAGTGTGCTGCTAACAGTTTTAAAAAGCTTTCATAAAGTCATATCTTACTCAGGTCTTATTATGCCTAACTGCTTAAACAAGCACACAAGAAGTGACACTGGCTTTCAGAGGCGTGCTCATGTCAGCTCACATGGGCTTGTGCAGCAGTGTTCTGAAACCACTCGGCTTCATTTTCACATTTAAAGGAGAAAACCTTATGGTTCCTGCCTGTGTTTCATAAAGAACACTTTGATAGTGTTGCTGTGGCTAGCTGTAAAGCAGTGGGAGTCTGTCTGCACTTACATTACATCTTCATTCAGTTGAAAATTCATGTGGAAGGATGCAGGAGGGTTGCGTGGGTGCTCTTCAGCCGCTGTAACAAGTATGTGGGCCTTTGTAATCTGTTCACTTGATCTTTATTGAGCAATGCTTATGGTGAGAGCGGCATAACGTTAGTATTTTTAGCTAGTTGGTTGTTGAGTCTCCATTGAGTGGTGCAGAGGTAGCTGCATGGTGATGAAAGAACAGTTTGTTTTGTGAGGTGGTATACGCGGAATAACACATACGTGCTGTCTGCGTGTGCTCCATTCAAGTGCAACCGATAAACCTTAAAAAAGGCAGTTGGCTAGATTTGTAGGTTGGGATCTGGGGTATTTATTTTTCTCTGCTTTGTTTCTTCCTTGCTTATGTTTCCTCAGGCATCTGTCAAGCTCCTTCTATCTGAGAATGTTTTGGTGACCTTAGGACTGCCTCTTCTGCTGCTGAGGCCTGGTGCCAGCCTCTGCTGCCCGTGCTGGCGAGAGGCGAGGCCATGGCCGCTGCGGCCCACAGCTGCACCTTGGCCCTGAGCATGTCAGTTTTACATTTTTCAAAGAAGATGTAGAGAAACAGTTTCTCTGCCATGACAAGCTAGCTCAGTTTCCAAACGTACTAACCTGTATTTTCTTATTTTTTCCAGAGACAAATATTTTTTTTTTCGTATTTCTGGGAGACGGTCATTAACCATTGTTCTATCCTGACCAATTATAAACAATGTTATGTAGTTGATCAAGTACATATTTACGTATTAGTAATATAACAAGTGGAAGATCTGAATATATGGCTGTTTTTCTCTTTAGATGATACATCAGCAGCCTAACCCAGGTATACATTATGAGTATATCATTCCAGGAGACAATGTCATTAGTCCTCAGTTGCTTGCTCACAGGAGGCCAGGTAAAGTGCCACTATTTCCTATTATTAAACACATTTTGTTACCTGATAAGCTAATGGAGAAATTCATACCATTAAATTCAGTGTAAATGCTGCCATTGATGTGGGAGAGGCCCAGAATTTCACCCTACATGTTGAAAGCGAAGTCTGCGTAGATTTGGTAACTTAAGTGGATTAATACTGCTACGGATTATTTATACTGTAGCAGGGAATCTATTTCTACTTTCAGTAACAATTTTGTTGTTAAAATGTTAACCATGGCTTTGCATGAGCTGGAGTGTTGTAACCATGTCTCAGAAATGAAATCGAACATGATTTTTTTCTCTTCAGAGTTTGAGATAATTTAACCTTTCGCAGTTTCTCTTTCCTTTCCCAGCTGGAGAGGATCAAACACAGAATAGTTGCCTTTCCTAGCTAGAATCTGGACAGCTTGTGCTCCTGACTTAGCTGTGGATATGTGCTGTGTGTACTGCTGTGAAGTTCTGAAGGACAGTAGAAAACTTGCAAGCAAGTTTCGTCCTAGTTTTAATGTTGGTGCCTTGCCTTGACAAATTTCTAAGTGTGTTTGCAGTCTGTTCATAATGAGGAGCAGCTGTGCTGTCACATTGGGAGGCACAGAATACAGAGCATGGTACAGAAATACCCCAAACCTTTGGGAAATTTTGACACTGGGTGTGTTAACTCCGCAATGCATTTGGAGATTCTTCAGTTTTTAATGTATTTGCTGGCTGAGACTTGGTTATCATAGTTTAAAACAACACAATCTTTGCAGGACACTATTAGGAGGTCTCTGAATAGCAGATGAAAGCTGCTTTCAAGTTTAATGATGCTCCGATTGTGATTATTAGTGGATGAAAACATAGACCGATATTTGCAAGTGAGGCTTATGATTTTACTTTTTTATTATTATCCATCATCAGGGGAGCCCTTGAATGGTCAGTTAGGAATGCCAGAAAGTACAAATCATGAGGATGAGGATTTGCATAGGGAGACAGACACTCTCACTGGACAGTCAGCTGGAACTTTTCCAGTTACTCAGCCAGGAAGATTTCCTTCTCATCAGCCAGAAAACCAGGTGCCTGCTGTGCAACCACCACGACAAAACCGAGAACACAACTGGAAACAGATTGGAAAAACTGAGTGCACTACTACATGTGGGAAAGGTAAGTGCTTCATACACCTCTTACAGGAGGATTACCTCACTTCATCACCTCTGAGCACAGCCTGTGCCTTAAAACTGTTATCTACACCTTGGGAATTACTTGGGATATGTAACTTGTTATCAGTCATAGGAGCTTGTTTGTTACTTTTTTAAAGAAGAATTAGAAAGGAGGTCAAAGAGTGCAAACTGCTGATTTTTTCCTTAAATTTCAGAAAATATAATAGCTTTTTCTGAAGTACTAGTATAAGTTAGCTGGTAAGTTAGCTGGTGAGATACAAAGCCTTTCTTTTCTTTTGATAGAATTAAATTCTTGAACAAATTTAACTTAGTGGGAATTGTAATTTTAAATTTTCTAGCCTGAAATTGAAGTGTGCCTTCCAACAGTTATCATCAACTATGGCCACCCTTATTTTATTTAAGGTCATAAAGTCATAATTTAGAGTTACTACAGATCTCTGGTGCAATATTTTTTTTAATACGTGGCTGAATGTATTGATCTCCTTTCTTTCTATTTCTTGATCACAAGGGTAAGTTACCTGTTGGTTGTATGACAAAGGAAATTGATTTCAGTAAACCCAGGATGAGATGTTTGAATTGTTAATTTCAAAATATAATACAATTTAAAAAATTATTTAGCAGCTACCATTAGATCTATAGAGGTTTTGAGCTCCAGGAGGTAAAAAATATGGAGCTAATTAACCACAGATGTTAGACCAAACCTGCAAGTTTAAATGGATAATTAGAAACGGAAAGCTGGAGAAAACTGATCTTCAATCCAGTGGCCTAAGACTTGTAGTGTCAATAATCTTATGAATCAAAGTCACTGACAGCGCAGGCTTTAGTAAACCCACATTTGAGGTACGTAATCTTTTAACTGTTACAACCTAGCCCTTTTCTACAGTTTTTTTAGACACAAATACCATTAAAGATGCAGCTCAGTTTTCTGTGCAAGTTGCCTAGGTCTTCTAGGCAAGATGGGACTTCCTTTTGCCTTTGACTTAGAGGCATGGCAGTTTGGTTCTAGTAAATGTGTAGACATATATTTTGATCTAAGGAAAAAAGAAGTCTATTCTGCGGAAAGATGAAGCTATTGCACTGATAACTTGTGCCCTGCTTCTTCATATCCTGCCAGTAATATGGAAAAAATCCCACGCTTTTCTGTAATCTTTCTGACGCTTGGTCTAGAGACACTTGTATAGGGTGCATTCCTGAGATGGAGTGGTAGCTTTCCTAGATAAACGTAGGTGTTTCAGACAAGAGCAGTGTGAGTGTGAGCAATATGAGTTCTCTTGAAAAAGTGCTTGCTTAAGCCACCTGAATTTCGTTTTTTATCTCATTCTATTTCTGGTCGCAAACACTAAGAATTAGGCATTCCTGACTCTGTCTTCAGGCTGTACACTCTGTTTCCCCAAATTCTGAGGTATATTGTTATCAAGGTCAGTCAGTATAGTTTTACTCGAAAAATACAGCCTTATTCAGAATGATCACACATCATCATCATTTCAAAGGCAAAATGACAAAAATGAAATCTGAGCAGGAAGGCATTCCAGGAAAAGGAGCAAAGCATTCCAGGAAAAGTTTGTGGGAAGAAGTGTAAAATGTGTATCTGCTTGTCTGGTTGAATAGCATTCCACTTGCACTTACTTCATTCTATGGAAGAAAGTTAGGCCTAACATAAGCAAAATGTCTCTCTTTCAGTTCAGAGTTCATTTTCCTGTTCGTAGTTTCTTTCTCTGCATAATTCTGAATATCTACACTAGTAAGGCTTTGATATCAATAAAAAATTAGTCATTTGGAGTTACTTGTTGTAGGATAGCCTGAAACAACTAAAATCACCCAATTTTTAAGACAGTGGCAGTTGTGGGTTGCACCTTGACCGTTTGTCTGGCTGAGGCCTGTTTCTCTTGTAACCAAATGGCTCCTATTACTGTGAAGGTGGTGTCTGGTGCCATTGCTGTACCACAGTGAGAGGAGGGGTTACTGCCACTTTACATGGTGTAAACATGGCAGAGAGAGAATCAGCAGACTTTTGTACTACTTTCTAAAAAGAACAGAAAAGAGAATTTTTCCTAGTCTTCCTTTTGCTGTTTATGTACTTGTAGTGTTGCCTTTCACATCCCTTGCCAGATTCGACTCCAGGTGGACCTTGCCTTTCCTAACCCCATCCCTGCACAATCACACAACATCTTTGTACTCCTCCAGGATCACCTGCTCCTGCTTACACCTCTTGTACTTCCTTTTTATGTCTGAGTCGGGAGCTTCTTGCTTATCCATGCAGGCCTCCAGCCACCTTTTGCTTGATTTCCTATTTGTTGAGACAGACCTTTCTTGAGCTTGGAGGAGGTGGTCTTCGAATATCAACTAACTTTCCTGGATCCCTCTTCTCTCTAGGGCTTTATCCCATGGGATTCTTCCAAGCAGATCTCTAAAGATGTTTGAGTCTGCTCTTCTGAAATTCAGGGTTGTGGTCCTGCTTTTTGCCCTGCTCCCTCCTCTTAGAATCCTGAACTCTACCATTTCGTGGTCACTGCAGCCAAAGCTGCCCCTGATTTTCACATCCCTGACTTTTTCTTCTTTGTTTTTATGTATCATGTCTAGCAGAGCAGCTTTCCTGGTTGGCTCCTCGATCATCTGTGTCAGGAAGCTTGTTAATGTACTCCCAACTTTTCACTTAACAAATACAAGTAGGCATGTTAGCACCTTGCTCTTTGTCATCATTTTGGTAGTCAATTTGCAGTAGTAATAGAGGTAGACTTCTGTCTTTCTGCTCTAGCATGAAAACTAATTAAAGACTGAGCATTAAATATGGAGAGTACTAATTTTTAGCGAGTCTGTAGTCTACAGTAATGTTTAACGTGTAAGCTTCATCTTACGAATCTTTCCAAAAACCAGGTAAGTGCTTTACTTCCTGTATGCTAAGGGCTTCCCTTAATACTACAAGGTAAACAGCATAGCATTCAGCCCTCACTTACATTTGGAAATCTTGAATAAAATCTTAGTCTATATTTCCTGTTGTTAAGTTACGCTTTTCCTTTCTGCATCACCGTTGGATGCTACTATTATGGCTTATACTGCAGAGTCTTTTGCAATGTATCACCTAATTTTCTTCTCCATTTCAGGGTCACAGTACCCGGTTTTCCACTGCGTCAACAGAATCACTCATGAGGAGGTATCTGAGAGTTACTGTGACAGCAGCACCAAACCCATTCCAGAAGAGGAGGCCTGCAACCTCTTCCCATGTCCAGCTTTGTAAGATATTACAATTTAAGTCGAGTGAAATAAGCCAAATGTCATTGAGGTTTTGTATGTGAAAGAGGCTATTCTAAGTAGGAAGCTTAGTTTGAACTTGTAAGTACTATGCACTTGTGTCATAAAGTGTAGTGGATATTTTCTCCTTAGTTGCTGGGGTGGCCTTCTTCCCCTTCACAGGGAGCAATAGCATTCAGAGAAGACAAAAGGGAAGTTGGCAATAAGTGAGTGTAGTAATTTCTCAAAATTTGTGTGATTGTTCAGGCATGCATACTATATATGGTCTCTCTGTGGGTACATTTTTTTCAAGTGACAGGCTTCTGCATATACCTGTCTAAAGAAGAGGCTCTGTAGGTTATATCACTCCACATTGGATCAGTGTGCTGTAGTACCCACCTGTTCATTCCATGGTGGCATATTTAAAGAGGAGATTAGGCTGATAGTGCTCACAACAGCCCCCTCATAAACATCACCTCTCATTCTTGGAATTTAGTAGTTCTTCAGCTAGAAGACTGGATTCTGAAGTGGTGGTCCTTGTTTCCAGCACACTAATATAACCAGCTCAGGTGTGATTTCCTTCTGAAAAGACACGTGCCATCAGGAGACTGTGACATAAAATTGGCTAAGCAACTTCTTTTAAATAGTAAAAAAAAAAAAAAAAAGTCAATTCATCCAAGGTGTATACCAAGAAGAGAAAAGGGTTAAACCCAGTTGCCATTGTAGCAACTTTATTTCAAGTCAGCAGCTGTATGTTCCATCTCTCTTGTGGTTACATTCTTCAGTTGACTTCTGAGCAGCAAGCGGCCACCCCTTATCCCATGGAAGTTTCTAATAGCGTAAGTGCCGTTAACAGGGTTAAAGATGCCTGACAAGCAATTTCCTAGTGCATATTAGATACTCAGGAACTTCTGAAGCTGTTTGCTTGGAGATGTCTTCTCTCACCAAGCATTTTTCTCAACCTTTTTCATTCTAACAACTCATATTAATTCAGCTTCATTTGTTTACATAGGGTAATATCAAGAATATAAACAAAGATATGTAAATATTTATTTAAAAGAATACAGAGATTTGGCTTGCTCTCCACAACAGTTCTGTAATAAAATGTGTGAACAGTTCAGATAATTCCCTTATTTGTGTATGTCTTCATGCTTGAAATGAAAACTGTGAAAGGGGAAAATTACATGTTTATACAAAAGTGATTACATAAATACAGTGAAATCTTGGAGTGAGAGGACTATATCTAGGGATTTTTTCATCTCTAAAATTAAATGTATTTATTCATTGCTTATCATTTGCTATTTCGGTTTTACTGATGAATGAATGCCTGGTTGCGTTACATGATTTTTGTGGTATTGTCCTTTTTTAGAGCTTTGCTGCAGAAAAATTTTACGCAACACATCTTAAATTTTTGGGAAGTGTCATTAGAGCAATAATATAGATAGATTCCTTAAAAAAACAAACTGCTATTAGTGGCTTAATTAATGTTTGTAATATGTCTTGAAAACATGAGTTGTGCAATCTGTATGCATGCTTATTATCAACCACTACAGGTAGATTGGTTACAAGCGTATAATGTCTTCATAAAGGATTAAGTTATGCATGCAGAGGCCTGAGTGTTATTGCATAAGATTCTGTACCAGCATCAGAATCATGTCATTCGAATTCTGTTAAGATTAGTTAGAGAAGTCTTTACTGAAAAAAGGATGTCCTCCTTTGTTTTTCTCTTTAGCTGGGATATAGGGGAGTGGTCTGAGTGCAGCAAAACATGTGGCCTTGGTATGCAGCATCGACAGATCTTATGCCGGCAAATGTATGCCAATCGTACCTTGACAGTTCAGCAATACCGCTGTCATCACCTGGAGAAACCAGAGACAACCAGCACTTGCCAGCTGAAGATCTGCAGTGAATGGCAGATTAGGACAGAGTGGACTTCAGTAAGTATGATTGATTAATTTGGGGCATAAAACCTCAGAAAAGAATAAGAATTTTCTTTCAGGTATCATTAATCAGACATGAAATTTGTTTTTGTGTAAAACAGGGAGATGGATTGTGAAAAGCCTTGGAAATACGTGAATCAGTTCAAGAAAACCCTGCTCGATTATGACCATTAAAGTTTACTGTTCATAACCAGGAAGAAGCTGAAAAAGAGCGATTGAATAGTACAAAACACACAGATACGTGTGTACGGAAGTACACAAGCTTTCTGAGCAGTGTTTTTTTCAAATGCTATATGAAGTGCAGTTGAGAGAGTCCTGAGAGAGTTGCCTGTGGTGCCAAACTTACTGCTCCTTCTCATAGCATGTAGAGTTTAGTTCCATACCTTATGTATGTATTAAGGATAGAGTCAGTAGCTGCTGTTACTGTAGTTGGTTTGAGGCTGTGCCAAGACTTTCAGATAAATGTGGACGGTACAGTTTTGAGCTTTCATTTCTGTGTTGCTTAGAAAAGGTTTGGCCAACCTGACAACCATCCTAGGTACTTTCATGGCCTTTGTGTGAAAGAGAAAATATCCTGGTGTATTAGGTGTAGTCATAAACAAATCTCTTTCAGTTAGCCATGAAACAAAGCAAAAAAATTGTACAGTTGCTGAATTATGTGGGTGGATAGACTGTGAAAAATTCCAGCTTAAACCCTGAATCTAAACCTTCTTTTTCCTTTTTACTGAAGTGCTTCCTTGCTCCTAATTCCCCCAGCCTGTGCTGGAATGCATGTCACAGCTCTCAGTGTGTTGTGCATGGGCTAGCTGCACTGGCAGCAGCCGCACAGCTTTCCATCCACAGTCACAGTAGGCTAAAGAGTCATGCGGCAGACTCTGTGTGGCTTTATAGTGGGTCTTCCCCCACGGTAATGCCTGTGTGAGTTAGCTCCCTCAGCTGCTGCATTTCTGAGGCTGATGGTGGCATTGTTAACTTCCTAGTCATGAAGTACCTGTGATATGTTGATACATTCCTGATAAAAAAATTGGAAATACCTAGACAAACGAATGTAAAGATGTGTTGGTTGGTTTATTCATTATTCATGATGAATTAAAATCCATTCGGTATTAAAGGACAGTAAAATTGGTATTAAAGGTAAAGTTTTGATTATTTTATTGTGCTGATGATGAGAAAGGGGAACTGGTTTTGTGTGTTGTTGCATTTTGAGAAGTGTTTCAATGTACAGAGCCTTTAGAGGTTTACTGCATAAGCTGAATCAAGCTAAACAAATGTTTTAGAAATTGTAGCTGGTTGAATGTAAGTGTAATTCCAATAAAATTCTATGCTTAATTTCCTCTTGGAAGTAAAATTAAAGTTCTTGGCATGAGGAAGCTCCATCATAAAGAAAGAAGCAATTGAGTTTGCAAACTGGTTTCAGTATAAACATTTATTTGTGTTTGTGCTTACTGAAGTACAGTTAGGTTTTCACTGTGGAGACAGGTCTGTGATCTTATAAGTAAGCCCATCTTACTATTTTAATGTGCTTACCATTTTCTCTGACATACAAATGTCAAAAACTTTGATCTAAATCTGATTAGAAAAAATGGCATTGTGGTATTTTTAAGTTTGGAGTCAGCAGACTAGACTTCGAGAAGAACTGGACAAATTGGCCTCTTTATGACATAAGGAATGGGGTATTTGTTTTTATTACTATTTTGCTATTTAATGACCTCACACATCTAGTCTGGGTTTTGGCCAGTGTTCTAGAGTGAACAGTTAAAGAAATACCTGCAGTCTGAAGACGAAGTCTGTGAGGTATCTTGTGTAGGGAATATATTTTACACGATAAATAGCTTTGACGTGTAATGATTAAGCATTCAAAAGCAAGGAAAAAACAATGAGGCTGCCTTTGGAAGCTCTGATAGGTATCCTTGTATGCAGGTACTGCAGTCTTTAATCTTCAAATTCCCAGAGATGTTCCCCTTTAATTCTAGAGTGCTTACAGGACGCATCAAAACATTTCATGTGTACACAGCAGAAAATTATGTTCCCATCTTGCTTTATCATCTGGATGCTTCACATCATCAGGCAGAGACATCAATAGATGTCAGCGTTCTCTGAGGTTGAAGAAAAGAGAGCAGGAGAAGAAGGTCTTTACTTGTAAGAGGGATTCAGAAGTTGTGTTTCTTTGTATTTCTCTTGCTTCATATCTGCTTATACGTCAAGATCAAAATTATGCAGAATATGTCAGCCTGCTATTCAAATACCAGCAGTTCATTTTGATAAGGTGCAGCATGGCCTATTAAATATAGGGTTTAATTTTAAGTTTTCCAAAAGTATCTGCATAGTATACTGTAGAATACTACAGACTGAGAATATGATTTAAAACTACTAATGTGTTTTTATTCCCTATTCCTAGCAATCTAGAATAGTTCTGTAGCTTCTGTTGATGTCTTAGTAGGAATGAATGAGCCATACATTCCCAGCTCCCTCATAAACCACTGCAGTTCTTGCATAGAGTCCTGATGCAACCTCCCTTTTGTTACAGTGTTCAGTGCCTTGTGGAGTGGGGCAGAGGACCCGCGATGTGAAATGTGTCAGCAACCTTGGAGACATTGTTGATGACGAGGAATGTAACATGAAGCTACGGCCAAATGATATCGAGAACTGCGACATGGGTCCCTGTGCTAAGAGCTGGTTCCTTACAGAGTGGAGTGACAGGGTAAGGCTTCTCATTATCTTTGTGCTGCCAAATCTTCTAGAACAACTTAGGTACATCAGAGTTAAAAAATATACATCTGTACAGCCATAAAAGGAGTGATCTTATTTTCCATGTTTATCCTTGATCTGTTAAACAGGCAAGAGCAAACAAAAAATAATGATCCCAAGGGCATCCTGAGTTTGTGTTAGATACAAGAACACATAGAAGGGGCAAGCGTGTGGGTACATGGCCAAACGCCTGGATTTAGAATTGGCTCTGTGTCTGAACTTCCCAAAATATTGAGTGTGCTGAGATTTATTACTCTGCCTTGCTTAGTCCTGAGTCTCAAGATTCAAACTCTAAAATTTTCCCTACTGTTTTTTTAAGGGATGGAGGTTTGAGGCCTCATGTCCGGGTTTAAGTTCAAGCCATAAAACAATTATCCTATAGCTGCGAAAAGAGGGGAACAATTTAATAAATTCAGGGAAGGCTGATTCAGGCTTTAGTACTTCATGAACATGGATGTGGTTTTTTTATTCCAATGAGTCAGATTCTCCTCATGAAAGCAATAAAACCAGTGGTGATTTATCTTGTTTCATGATTGGGCTCAGAGTTGTTGTGATATGTATATGCTTTCATTAAAAGGCTCACAAACATGGGCTAAGAAAAGCCTGGTATTTTGGTCCCTCTTGTGGGTGCTTGCATATCAGTTTCATCTGTAGAAAAGTTGAGCCTTCAGTCTATAAAATCCTGACTGCATCTCCCTTTTCTTTGACTGGTAGTATTAGCAGGCAAATAATCTAATTTATTACTATTATTAGCTGTAAGATTACATTCATAACTTCACGGATTCGTTATTTAGATCATTTTGTGGTAGGATCTCTGAAAGCTAGGAATGTCTGGCTCATAGGTTATGCATTAGTTTGGACACTCAGAAGATTTTCCACATGTTTTAGATGCAGAGAAGGAGGAGGAACTTCACAAGTAAGACAGGTACCTGGTATGTCACATAATTTTAAAAAGGTTGATTAGACTCTTGCTACAATTAAAGGCCTGCAAAATTTTCAGCCTCCAGACAACTCAAATAGATTTTATAAAGAAAAAAAAAACAACCCACTAATAAATCTTTGTTGTTGTCCTTTGAACTTTTTTTCCCAGTTGTTATTCATTCAGTGTACGCTCTTGCATAGCATGGACAGAAAGTTACCAGGTAAAGTATAGGTGTTAGTGCAAATGGAAAAGTTTTTGCTGTAGGGGGGATGGCAGTGCCTTTTTTTTGTAGCTTGTAGAGCTGTTCTTTGTACAGTGCTATTAAAGTGATATTTTACAAGTAAGAGAGAAAAATGCATTTTACCCTCAAAGACATCTTTCTTGAAAAAGCTGGCCCAGCCCTATCAGCTAGGGCAGTTCTACCACATGAAGCACATACATTCCAGTGGAGACTCTAGCACCAATGTTTTCTTCATTATGCAACACTGATATTTTGTCCTCTGCAGAATTAAAAGTAGTTTTTGTAGCTGAAGGTTGTGACTGTAGAATGTTATTATGCTTGTTTTATATGTATTAAATGAGACATAAAAGTGAAGCAGGTAATGTGGAAAATGTTGGAGGTTTTTACCACAAACATTTTAGGGTCAGAGAGTAAAGAATGGATTTTGTTACCTTCTCGGCTTATATAAGTGTACAAATTAATTTCTTCCAAATGCTTGCTACTGTAGTTGGCATTATCCACCATCACTTCTGCCAGCAGTGGGTTTGGAGTTTGGTTCACAAAGAGAATGCAAGGAACAGCTTATTTCAGGAAAAAAGTAGATTCCGGCTAGAATGTGCAGAATCTCCTAAGGTTCACACGTACCTTATAACTCAGATGTTCAGAAACATTTAGTGGCAGTGATTCCAGTGGAAGTCAGTGGAATATAGGAGTAGTTAATAGCTTTGCAAAGTCAAGCCTTTGGCCATTAGCTTTCTCATTGTGCCTTTCAAGAGCTGCTTTTTAGGATCAGAAGTCTCTCTTTCTTTGTAGAGGAGTGTGTTTCTATTGAAAGACAAGAAGAGAGTTTTGTCATGGAATGGAAATGGTCATTCCCAGGTGTATGGACTTTGCATGTAGTTTCCCCAAGCAATTCTTTAAAAAGTACTTTAAGCCAAGCCACACTTCAGCAATAAGCATAGATCAGCAGTGGGCAGCCACAAATGGTTCAGATAAGCAGCCAAAAGTTCAAATGCTTAAAGAAAGCTTCTTCAAACCTCTTGAGTCCACAAAACTGTGGTGGAAATCCCACAAGAACAGACCTTTTTTGTGAGATTTATTACATGCCTACTTCAAGTCCCAGCTGGAAATACCACAGAACAGTCTTTCCTATTGTATTTTGACATTTCAGCCATGGCTAGAAATAAGAGGTAAAAGAACTTTTCATAACTTTTGAGAACATTGGAACTTTGAAATGGTTGAGTTAAAACTTGATTACAGCTATAAGAGAAGGCCTGGCCTGTACTTTTCTGAACCCATTTTTCTTGAACCCACTTAATGTGTACTGTTGCACATGCAGCAAGTAGAGATTTCCAGAGGCCTGTCAGAGATCGGTTAGGCGCATACTTTCTCTTTCAGCAAGGGTTGTATCAGACTTCCATGTCCGGATTTATGTGATGCATGGGGCATTACAATATAGCCTTGGCTAATTAGCAAAACATCAAGAAAAAGCACAGTAACATAAAAATTACAATTGTCTTTGCTCTCAACAGATGTTAAATTTCAGGATTTGATAACTGTGATGTATATTTGTGCAGAATTTCACAAGGGTATTCGTTAACACAGGGAGAGAAGGAAATGAATAGTCACATCTGCGTTTTAAGAAAAGAGCAGGAGCTAATTTAGGATTGGTGGAAAGATTTTGGGTTTTCTTATTTTACTGAAACCTTGCAAAGTTTTAAGTGATGCAAAATCATGCTAGTTGCCTTCATTTTCATTAATAGTTTCTGTGGTTCTGAATTGGAAGATTATATTATTAAATTTCCTTAAATGTAACTTCTGCAATACAACATACGTGCACTTAAAAACCTCCAGAGTACATACAGAGTTGTGTGTAGGAGTTGTGTCTCCTTCCAGGGTGCGCTGTATGTAGCTTTACTCTGTAAATAACACTTGGCTGCCTTCTTGCCGTGTTCTCCTGTCTTGTTTTCCCACATCGTATATTTATGTATTTTACGGCCCACCTGATTCCCCCGCCATGGCATTGACCTTCTTGGATTCATTTTCTGCACAGACATACAATTAATCCTAAGTAATAAAAAACCCTCACCCTCCATGTTCCTAAAACAATACAGTTCTTAATTTGAGTTATTGTGATAAACAGGTATCAGAGTCCATTGCATGTATGCCACACACACACTTTCACCTGCAAAGCTTATGAGTTGTATGGCTACCATGTGCACACTGGTGGAACATGGAAAGGAAGGAAGGAAGAAAAGCAACTAATCCTTAAGAAACAAACCCTTATTTTCTGAAAAGTACATGCTCTGATATTTGAAGTAGATCTAAACACCATATTCTGATATCCCCCAGGCTCAATCTTGAGACAAACAGAAATTTTTACTCATTTCAATGGGAAAGATTACAGGTTAAAAGTCTCTAGCAGTAAAGTGAGACTCATCTTACTTTGTATGTGCCTGTCTTTACATATATTGCTCTATCTTGAGTATAAATAAGAGAATTAACTGAAGTTTCATGGCTTTGTCTTCTACATGATCTTTAATCCCCTTTGATTACAGAGAGTCTGGACAAACTTTTGTGATACTTTTACGTGCGTTTGTAGAAAGGTGGCTTCCTGTCTCATAATTCTCTTAAGATGTCACACAGCACTAAAACGGCAGAGTTCCACCAAACTGCATCCATTAATCAGTGGAGTAAAGCTGGTGAACCTCACTGAACTTAGCAACAAAATTGGATTGATGGGAGCAGATGAGATTCTTGCAAACGTTTCACATGACTGATTCTTTGACAGCTCTAATTGCTGGAAAGTTTACTTCTCCTATGGGTCAGAAGCAGGAAACTGCATTCTCCTGATTTACAGCAATGGAGGACTCACCACTGTTTCCTTCCAGCTAACTGGAGCATTCCCCTCTTGGATTTTTGTTTATTCCTCATTGCCATCTCCTCTGTTCGTTTGTTTCTCATTTTATTTTTAGAGCATACTTAGAAAAGAAGCCAAAATACAAACAATTCTTAGATGTTAATGAGATTCTGAGGCCAAAATAAAATCTTGGGAAGAAAGAAGAAATGCTGCACATCAGGGAACAAAATCAAAACAGATCAAACGCATGCTTTGGATTTCATTCTTCATTAAAAGGAGTAACAGTGATGCTTCTGTAGTATCTTCTATTAGAGAACTGTAGTATGCTTTGAAAAATCAACGCTTTATTCCTCACAACCCTAAAGCATTACCTAACAGGTACAAGTGGGTTCATTGACCAGTCAAATGTGGAACCACCAATGAATATTGTAGATCACACTCTTCTTTCACTGTTTGTTATTTAAAGCTGGATGGATCACGTAGAATCTCCTGCATCCTGAAAAAAACCACAAAGGAAAAGAGACCACCGTGGAGCTTGTGCAGGCGTTTCATTATTTTTGATTATCACTGTTTATTTGTTTTCAGTATAAAATGAAAACAAGATAAAATACCCTTTTCCATTGATGTCATGGGGGAATCATATGGAAGTAGAAGCTTTGCATTCTTTTTGTATAAATATGTGACTCACTTCATGATTTGCAAGGAAACATAACAGCTGGGAGAATCTTGAAGGAGACATTGATAGAAGGGTAGCTAAGACCTACAGAGGTTTCTGCTTTGTTCTCCAGAGTTGATCTCTCTTTGCCGCAATTCAGCTGCTTTAGATGAAAATCAGCATCTAAAAGTCTGCACGGCAGGGAGGAGCCTTGCCAGCTAGGGCCCACAATAGCCCAGTTAGGTCAGCAGGGCAGGTTCATAGGTGGCACGCAGGAGCAAACAAGAGTCCAGATGATCAGGCAAGATCATGGTGATGAGGCAGGTGCGAGGTCAAGCTGGGAAATCAATCCACAGCTCAGGTCCAGTGACAGTAACCAGGGTCGGACGCAGCCCAGTGATCCTGGGGCAGGTCCATGGTAATGAGGCAGGGCCAAGGTCAAGCTGGGAAGTGAGTCCGAGGGTGAAGGATCAATGAGGCCGGTGCCCAGGCTGTGGCTGGGGACAGGCACAGCTCTGATAAAGCTCAGGTAGGGACTGGTGGACCAGGGCTGAGGTTAAATGGGGCCCCTGAGCCATGGGCAGGGGTGTGGGTAGAGGCCCCAGGTGAGTCTGGTCAGGCCCAGGAAGGCATATTGATGCACTCAGGCCCTGAGAAGTCTTTACAGCTCTCAAAGCAAGTGATAATTGTTGTAGGAGCCAGAGTAGTGAAGTCTGTTCCCTGATGTTACTCACTTCACAGAGCATTAGTAATATGTAAGTGCCAACAGTGTTACCAACTAGATATAAAGAAAGTAACAGTGTGTGTGTAGAAGCAATCATCATCCAGCTGAAGTGTCCAAAAATGCTAAGACCGTATTTCAAAACTTTTGTTGCCTGAGAAGGATACCATGGATCTGCTAGGCTAAACACAGGGACGATTTGACTTCTGATCCAGCACCTACTGTATGCATAGATGTACTCTAAAGGGAAATAGTTTAAATCCAGATATCAGAAAGTGTTTTGGCAATACGTAAGGATATTTCTGACTCCCCCCCATCCCTTGTTTTACTTTTTTTTTTAAAAAGAAATCAAGGCCACTCTCAACAGTTTTCTGTCCTTTGAAAATCTGCCTCCAGTCTTGGAACTGTGGAAGAAGTGAGCTTCTGAAATACAATTCTTAGTTTATTATTGAGAAAACAAAGGTTACATAATCCTTCTGAAATCCCTTCTGAAAGGGATTTTCTCAGAGTAGGTCAAATAATGCTAAGGAGTTTCATAAATGTATTTCAAACATAGATCTTTTTTATTTTCTGCAGGATAACATCAGGAGGATGATTCATAAAAAACTTTACTGTCTTGTGGGGAATAATTAAGATAATGAATGTTAAAGTGTGGTAGGCAGAAATCCTGCACAAATGGGGACATTTAACTGGAACTCCATTGGCTGTTATTTAAAAATTTAATTGAGGCTAGCGATGAAGCTGAGGCCCGGGTGAAAGGACTCTTGAGTTCTGGTAGATTTCCTGCTGCCTCTTTCTTGTGGTCTGTTCGCCCAGTTCAGGGTAATGAGTAGGGCTGGCACATTAGTGAAAGGGAACTGACACTGTTCAAGGGGTTTTTTTGCTCTTCCATGCCCTGTGGCTGTAACAAAAATTCAGGCTTCCACTTGCAGTTTTCCAGGTTTGCAGGAACTAGCCTTATTTTCCTGGACTGCTCTTACAGTTGTTTTCTGACAACTATCAGAGCACTGGATTGTGGGGGGTGTGTGTGTATTTTTAGTTTTTAATGGGAATGGAAAGCTTCTGAAACTGAACTCGCGAGGGAAGGACCTCAGGAAGAGGAGAAATGGCAGACTCCTTAAAACTAGGGAGGGTGTTCCACAGACTAAGGTTTCTGAGGAATTTCTGCCAATTAAAACAAGACGGTGAAACAAAATATCTTTAATAATAGGAGCAGAACAGAGAAGTTGCAGCTTGTGAAAGTTCCTCATGTCATACAATGTTAGGTTATGGCAGTTACTATGTATTAATGCAAGAAATCAATGGCACAAAATTGAAAGTAGTGGGTATATCAATTGTGAAATCCGGAGGGAGAGGATTCATTATCCAAACACTCCCTACTCCCTGCCTTGGGCTTTGGAAATCATGGCTTTCACATAGAAGATTTTTACTGAAAGGAAGAAAAAAACATGAAAAAACAAATACTTAACACAGAAACATTCAGGTTTAAGTTTGCTTTGTAAATCCTTTGAGAGTAGTTAATCTGTAGTAAAATCTTGCAGCAGAGGGTGGGACAGCCCTATACCTTCCCATTTGGTATTTCCTTTGTTATTTGATATGTAAGCCTAGTTCATGCATAATCATTTAAAACATAAGATTATGGAGATTTTCTGGACGACTTTATAGACTAAACTTGTTCCCAGCTCTGGTTTGCAAAGCAGAAAAGCAAATTAGATTGTCAAATAAAAATTACTTAGAAATAAGAAAAGTATTTGCAGAGTATATGCATAGTTCTCTATGCATAATGTAATGGAACATACTTGCCGAGGATAAAATACCAACAGGCACAAAATATCTTTCTGTACAGTGGCTTTGAAAGGTAGCCATTTTATGGGGCTCAGTTAAACAGTCACTTTACCTAGGAGTGGACTGTTTGAAAGGGGTTTAGTTTAGTTTAGTTTTTGTTTACATAAGCAGGAAGATATTCACTACTAGCACAATTTACATAATTCTTGTTTTTTCAAGATTTTGCTAGCTTACTTTGAAAAGACCTCCTTAGGCATCGAATCTGGTTTGCTGAGGAGGTAAGTCTATTTTACACATCTGTGTGAAGGTGGAAAATTTTGTTGTGCATCACCAACAAAAAAAGGTTCATTATGTTGCTTGTAGGCATCATTTAAGAGAAGCTTAATTTTTCAGTCTTGCAGAGGGAGGAAGAAACCATTCCAAACTATGAGCCATTTTTTCCTATTCCTGTGGAGTACATAAGCATGTCTTTAAATTCTGAATTTCTAGTTACTCCAAAATTGTATTTTGTTTGTTAAAAAAATGACTTGTAAAAAGTTGAATCACTTTTTTAGTTTTCTAGGGATTCCATTTCAGTAAAGCTTTGCCCTTCTATTTGAACATCTTGTGAAAGAAACCAACTTGCTGATAGGAAAAATGTTTTTCTATACTGTATCTGTGGAATAAATATAACATGACTGCACATTTCACACAAATAACCAGTATTCTTCAGTGCGATTGAGTAAAGAGTAGTTTGCAACCAATTGTACATTCAGTCACTGGTCTCTCTCTTGGGAAGATGAATGACTGTATTGGTTAATCCTGTTACAGCATCTGCTGTTCTGTAGTTGAACTACTGGATGTGAACCCCTACGTTATTACCGATGGGAGTCAAATCAAGCTAGTGGGCAACTCTGTGTCTCGTCACCAGTTCTTTGAATCACTCTTACTTTTATTCAATAAAATTTTAAAAAATGTTCTAATACTGAGTTAAATTCATTCACAAGGAATGTACTGTTCATTGTGGAAATAATACACAGTTTCTCCTAACTAATTACATTGTATGTTAACAATAAAATCTGAAATGTCAATCAGATGTCTCTTTTTTTCTCCCATATATTACATACATACTTGTGCTTTTCTTTGCATGTGTAATATAATTGTTTGTAATTGTTTAAATTCAGTTATATACATATCTTTCCGTGAGCTGCACATGGGTTTTTCTCTATTTTAATGCCTAGACGTGAAATGCCAAATGCATTTTAAAAGAAAAAGAAAGGAAAGATTAAGAAAGAATTAAGCAACAAAAAACAGTCTAACACAAGAATTGATTATTTCCCTGGCATGTTTCTGTTTTTCAAATGTCAGTAGTTTGATGGTGCCCAGAATAGTGGAATATCGGAGACTGTCCCACTGAAGGAGATGAATGACCAAACTGTAAGGCCATAAATGGAATTTATCCTGTGTCATTTATGGATGACATGCATACTATCTCTGAATATGTGACATAAGAATCTGCATATCACTATTTATTAAGAGCTTTCAGCATTTAGCAGTGGAAAGTTGAGAATGGTGAATGTTAGTTACTCAGAAGTCTTATAATTAAAAAGCAACATTGCATTTACATAAAGTTCTATGGCCACCTCTTCTGCTAAAACTAATTAACAACTTACAATTGAAACAGGTTGGGCAATAATTAGTGGTAGTTACAGTTATTTGCTGAGGATTTACCTGAATCTTTTGAAACCACCTGTCAAAAAATATTATATTATATTTTTCTACTTTGTTGTGCTCTCATACTCTGTCAACTCATTATATGGAAAATTCCAGGATGCGCTGTGCAGTCATTTTGCTACCAATGCCACAGTCCTCAGTCTTCCTAGCCTCATCCTTTTAACCAGTGTAAGAGTTCACCTGGCTGACAGCTGGAACGGTCAGAGGGGAAACAATTCAAAGGCTGAAATATGACTGCTGTCTGAAAAGCTGCTTCTTGAAATTATCCCTTCTCAGATCTATTAATTGGTATGCAAAAAGATGAATAAAATGAAAACTGAAAGAATTTACAGACAGGAAGAAGGAAGGAAAAGTAAGAAAGCTAAGAAAAAGCTGTAAAACATAGACTCTTTTCTTCCCTAGTCCTTCAATTTCGTTCATTTGCTACTGTGAAGGACAGGTACTACTTGTAGTGTATTCAAAAGTATGAAATTGTAAGGTGATTTGCTACAGCAGAATTACAAGTAAAAATAATCAACTTTGCATAAATTCATTTACTTTTCGTGGTTGTTGCTTCTCCTGATTTCATTGTGCAGTCTGGAGGATGGACTAGTGAACATGTTCTGTCTTTTGCTCCCCAGTGTTCAGCAGAATGTGGCGACGGAGTCCGTACACGTTCGGTGGTTTGTATGACGAACCATGTCAGCAGTTTGCCTCTGGAAGGCTGTGGCAGTAACAGACCCTCTGAAACAACTCCCTGTAATAATGGACCCTGTGCTGGTAAAGCAGAGTGGTTTGCTGGGAGCTGGACGCAGGTAAGTTCTGTAGCTAACATAGGTATTTGTTTTCTGCTAGTATTTTAAATACCTTTTTATGTATTTTTGTGCAGTGAAGATGTGTGCTGTAAAGTATTTCTACATCTCTGAAATATTTGGATTTTTTTTCCTCTGTTTTGCTGAGGTGATGTTCAGTACTTTTCAGCACCTGCTGGTTTTTCACTTCGATGAAAATAAGATTTTGTTCTTCTCTTCCTCTGTACCTTCTTTTTTATTTCTCAGCCACTGACCCATTGTATTTATAAAATGAAAGATAACAGAAAGCTGCTTAGCATACTCAGGTGAATGCTAAAGCAACAGTTTTGCACCTTTTCAAGTACGGCCTTTGTGATCATGCGTACCTGCAGGGAGGGAGGGATGCACGGATGGATAGATAGATAGATAGGAATTTCTAGAAGATAAATAAGACAAAAACCAATGTCTAAACCCAAAAGTTAGCTTCAATATTGTTGTGCTGAAATTCATGATAATATGTGAAAAGAACAAAATTTGGTTAGTGGCCTGTATCCTGATGCTCTTTCTTTCCTCAAGGTAAGTTCTTCTCTTGATCCACATCTCAATAGTCCTTTTCATTCTAAATCAACATTTCTGCTGTCAGGAACAAAGGCATTTCAGAAGCTGTCAACTGGTGCCCAGGCATTTATGTCCCTTTGTGTGGGCTCTCATACTGCCTAGAGAGCCTTTCGGACTGCTGGTACCAGCACTTCATCGAGTTGTTAGGGAAAAGCCTCTTGGCTGTGCTGTTAACTCACTGCATTTCAGATTCCAAGATCCTTCCAGGTGATAAGGAGTTGGAAATTAAACTGGGACAGCTGAAATGGAGATTACAGGGCTACTACTATGCCAGTGCTTTCAAGTGTAAATGATGATTATTTGTGTTGTATAAGAGTAATAACAAAGTCAGATTTAAAACATACTTAGTTGCAGTTCTAGTAACAGGTGGAATCTGGGCCTTGTTACTTACACCACTCCATGCAGGTGAATAGGAACTTTGTATCCATTCTTGCTACCACAAAGAGAAGCGTTCAGTAAGGTCATCCTAACTCTCCCCATTCTGTTCTGAATAAGAAAGTTTCCGTCCTTTACAATTTAAGCTAATTCACCTTCTTCCTTTGCATGAGGTTGAATTGTTTGATGCATACCAAGGGGACAAGGTCTTTGTTGTATGTTGTCTTAAAGAAGTGTCTGACAAAATCTATTCTACCAGCCAAATGGTGGTGTTGGGTTGATGGTTGGACTCGATGACCTTACAGGTCTTTTCCAACTTTAATGATTCTGTGAAATCCTGACTTCTAAATACCAAAATGAAAGCAAACAGTCAGTAGACCAAAGCAGGAGGGAGCATTGGTGGATGACCTTCCGTACTATGCTCCGCTAGAGCTAAGGCTGGATGTTAAGATACTGTCTTTTGGAGGAACCACTGAAAGAGAGCAGTGACAGATGTTCAGTGTTAAAGAAAGTGTAGTTACGTTATTTCCTGTAGAATTTATTTGGGTGCATTCATCTCAAGGTTCTTCATTCAGCTCAAGGTTTTTGTGGGTATCTGGTAAAGGGTTTGTAAATTCCACCCAAAATATAAACAAAATCCCCGCTTTTAGTAACATTTGATTGGTTTAGGCTAGAAAAAACCTTTGAAAATCATAGGCTTTTACACAATGTAGAAACTAATATGTTGCTGGAATCGTCTTCTAAAAAGCTTTTTACAAGTGCCAGGAACAGTATTGTGTGTGTATTTAACCTTTAAATGGGCAGTAAGAGTCCACGGGAGTCAAATTTGCTTTTTTGGAACTGGAACCAACACTGCATCACATAGATACTTGCAAACATGAAAAGAACACCCTGGCAGATCAAGGCATTTTCTAAAAACCACACAGAATGTGGGGATTTGTAAAGCTGCAAAACTGTGCTCTAACCTTGTAACCCTCAAAGGTTCAGTGCAGTTCATACAATCCTGCTTCAGCAAGAAGCAGTAACACTGGTTATTGAGAAAGTAAGTTATGCTTTTCTTTTTATTAGAAAAATAAATACCAGTTTCTTTTTGTAGCTATAGGTAAAACTACATTTTTAGATTTCTCCAAAAGCACACTTACAGTCATATGTCTTCTTTATAAAAATAATTAGGAATATGTTTTCAGTCTGTGGTACCATGTAGAATAAAAATTCCTGGAAGTACAGTTCTAACCACTGTAACCTTTTTTAAGATTAAAAATTAAACATGTAATACCTGACACTTATAGTCAGTAGTCACTTGATGAATTAAGTCATTACTATGTCCTTCAGCATTTTCTTGTCCTGGTTCCTAACTGGGACTGTTAGCTACTATGTTAGTACTACATACAAATAATAATAATATCCCAAGGTTTATCTAGGCTACTATTCTGGTTCTGAGAGATAAAAACCCGTACTGCAGGAACTTAAGGAATACTTTACCCTTTTCCTTTCCCTTCAAGTCACACATATGCCAGTGATGGAAGGAAGGATACAGTTAAGTTCATTTTACTGAGGAAAGAACATATAAAAGTAAGGAAATGGATTTTGGATGTTAGTGTCTAGGTATGTGTCCCAGAATAGGGAATAAGCAAAACTTTACAAGTTCTCCTGTTTGAATATTAATTTAAAATGCAGGTATATGTGTGTGTCTTGTGTGCGTGTTGCTTTATTTCAAAAACAAATAACATGGAGAAACATGTTACTTTGAAAACAAGTTGAAGGATATAAGCAGAATAACAAATTCCACCATTTTTTTTTGTTCTCTGATACAGTGCTCTACTGAATGTGGCAGTGGAACTCAACAGAGAGAAGTCATTTGTGTTAGGAAAACTGAAGGTAATTTTGATGTTTTGAACCCCTATGACTGTTCCTATTTGGAAAAACCTCCCAGCCAGCAGTCCTGCTACCTCAAACCCTGTGGATCTAAGTGGTTTCACACAGAATGGAGCACTGTAAGTCTATCATGCTTTTCTGTATCTAGTATTGTTTGATACATTGTATATTGAAAGGGAACACCATTTGGAAAAAACAGTTGATCACGAAATTGACTTAATCTTGCACAGGAATGATACTAAAAAGAAAGCATACTCTTTAGTACCCAGTGGAGCTTAGGAAAGTTAGGAAGTATCTTTACCAGAAGGAGACACTGCATAGTTGTCTTTTCATCACTGATCTCTTCTTCCAAGAATCCTCCTGTTTTTATAAAGTTGGTTTGACACTTAATGAGACTGTGTAGTGCACTAAGAAGTTCTTTTCAGACCACTACTTTCATTAAAATTAAGGAGCATTTAATAAAGAGTTAGGGATGTATTCATTTTTTAAATTCAGTTTTACCGTAATATTTTACTGTAAACTCTTCACTGTAATACTTAGAACTGTACTGAGAGAAAACTTACCATAGAGCTTCATGTATTTTCAGTTTCCACTGGAAGTGGACCAGCTACATTCACCAGTGCCACAAAATGCTTTGGTTTCATCTATCTCTCCATCATTTCCTATACCGGACAAAGCTTACTAGATTTTTACAAAAAATCAACATTTCTCTCGTAAATGAAAACCAGAAAGTCCATTGTTGTCTTAGAATGAAAAATGGTGTGAAAACTATTTAGATGACATCCTATCTAATGCAGTAACTTACACCCTTCCTTGAGCCTTAAATTCAGAATGACAGCTCTGAAACGTGGAAGCAGCTCAAATGCCTTCAGTTTGAGTTCCCTTAGTCAGGAACCTTTGGAAATACCTCATCCATGTGACATGAGAGAGAGAAATTATTTTGGCTTTCCCTTTTACTAAATGCTCAATTATGGCCTACTGGCAGCACTAGAAAGCAGAAAAGAAGGTAGAATGGTTTTAACAAAATAAATCAGCTGAAGAGAATCCTGATTTTTCTTCCTTAATTGCAGGTACAGATATTTATTTGAAAACAACACACAAGTTAAGCTCATAATAAAGGCGTGTAGCTCGAAGTATGTTCTTTGATGTTGCTGGAAATTCTTTGGATTCTTTACTGAGCTGTTCAGATTAAATAACGTCCCCTTAGCAAACCCATCAGCAAACCCATTTTCAAATGTGAACCTGCAGGTGTGTAGCCACAAGAGATACAGGCATCTGCATCCATAGAATGCAGCAGATAGATTCCTTCTGAAAGTGAAAATAAATGCTCTTTTTGGCAGGCACAGAAGAAACAAGGCGCTATGACTCAGAATCTGATAGCTATTTAGAGATCTGTAGTTACTGTTTAAGTGCCTACTTCCTAAGAAGTGGTATCTAAAAATCCTGAAAGGTTCAACCAAGCCTTTGTGACCGTCTTCACCATAGGAACAGATATGTATGCTGGCTGAGGTTTTACAGGATCATATTCTAAGCATTTTTCAATTCTCCTTCTGATATTGTTACTGTTATCAACAAAGTATGTGGCATTTCTTACTTTTAGACCTGAAGAGAAAGGATTATGGGGTTAGCTGAGAGCAGAATAACTGGTTCGATGCCCCTGTACTAGGTTTTGAAACTATCCAGTTCATATCTTCAGAAGGCTTTTTATATGACCTGGAATAAATGTCATGGCCTCTCAGTCATGGAGATTAAATAGCTGGCTAACACAGAATGCTGGGTTTTGTGTATAGTGTGTGGTTTGTAACATCTACATTCTGTCTTGGTTCCATTTTAAGTGCTTAAGATCTCTACAAACCTGAACTGAAGTTCTTATTGTTGGATGTGGGATAATTAAATATTCTATACAGGCATGTAACAGGAGTAATTATATAAAAAACCGCAAGTGTTCTATTACTGTCGCCACAGGGCTATGTCTTTTCTGAAGTGGGGAAAGGTTGTACTTGAAGATGAAAGAGCAATTTAAGAATATATTATTGAGAATTTTTTAGTTAGTTTGCCACAATATCTTATTTTGTGATAATGGTAAGTTGTTTTCGCAATGTTAGGAAAATAAATAATTATGCCAAGAAAGTCAGAAAGAAAACATTCTTACAAGTTTGCGACTATTAAGGTTTTAATCATTATAAATGACCCAGGTTTAATTAAGTTTGTGAGCATTTAGGTCAAACTGGACAGTGAGCCAAATGTCGAAGACCTCACTCAGGCAAAATTCTTGAAGTCAACAGGGGATTTGCTTCAGTATGGGCAGAAATGTATAATAATTGGCTTTAAAAATACCATGACAAGCAAGTACAAAAGTCGCTGGCTTCATAACCGACTTTGAAGGAGCACAGAAATATTTTCTTTAGAAATTCAAAGAAACTTATAATGCTTAGTAAAATTGTTGTGCTGCAAGAAGTGAAAAATAATTGAGCGCTAGAAAAAAGACAATTAAAATTATTCCTGATTGTATATAAATTGAGGTAAAAGGGCAGTGGAGGGCAGTGCAGTCAAGTAGCAAAGTTCAGTGCAGAAAGTTCTTAAAGTAAGAAATGTGAACACTGTGGAAAGAGTAGATTTGGGAGATACATATAAATAAGCAGAGAACAAAAAGACTAATTAGAGAAGCAAGAAGCTAACTAATAAATTCAGAAAGGGAAATATTCTGCCATGCTTTCAGTTGCACAGTGACTACCATGTTTACTTGTCCAGTCGTTGCCCCTGTGGTCAAAAATGTGTTTGAACCTTTAACGAAATTGCACCTGGGTGCTCAGGACTTTATAGTTAGAAAACAAAAAACAACAGAAGTGGTGAAGTTGATAAAAGGCTACAGCGATACCCGTGTCTGGCTTTAAGGTTCCCATTTTTTTCTTTCTGTATTTGCACATCTCATATGGTCTTCATGAACTTCAGCTTTTGTGTTTCAGTGTTCCAAGTCCTGTGAAGGAGGATTTCGGGTTCGAGAGGTACGATGTCTATCGGATGACATGACAGCCAGCACTCAGTGTGATCCACAGCTTAAACCTGAAGAAAAAGAACCGTGTAACACACAAGATTGTATCCCTGAAATAGGTAAGCGGGGGGAAGCTTCTGTTTTAACTATGGAACTCCATCTAGTGGAGAAAATACTGAATAATCTTGCAGAGGTTTTAGAGTATATTTTCTTTACCAAATTCAGGGTTTTATTTTTACACAACATACAGCTCTTTTCTGTGGTGTGAAAGTAGGTTTTCATTTCTGATTAAAAACGGTTTCCTTGTAACATGTAAGAAACTGGCTTACTTTTAAAGTTACTGAGAATGTGAGAAATCTGCTTCTGTGAAAAAGATACATATAGGGTGTTTTTATCCAGCCTTCTTCTATTCTCAAAGGTTTCTCTTTGTAGAGTCTTTAAAATAAAAAAAAGGATCATGTATGATATACTGTATTTGTTAACAGGTTCTGTAAGAACCAATAACATTAAACTAAGACATTAAAGGCAATTAAGCAATTTTCCTTTATAGATAGTAAATATACACATATACATAATTTGGCATTGGAATTAGTCATTCATCTCATACAGATTTAATAGTAATGAGAATGACTAGGGAAGGAAGATGCAAGTATTTAGAAACAGTTTTACATTCTACAGCAATTTTCAGTTGAGAACTAGTCTTCCACATAATTTAAGATAACTATATTAAAAACCTGGTATATTGGTATTATGGAATTTTTTTTTGTATTTGTGCTGTTATTTATTCATTTAAAAGAGGTTTGTACAGAATTGCTCATTTTTACATCTACTATTAGTGTTTTGTCATTCAGTCGTCTTCTTAACACCTCAGTTTCTGTGATCACATACATGATCATATGAAAATCTTAGTTGTCACTTAAAAAGTATTTCTAACCCTGTTGGTTGTAAAGTAAAACTTCAAAATGTGAACAGACCACATCCTAACAGCTTAGAAAAATGGGGAATGTTAAGAACACCAACTTTTGTCTTTTTTAATCTAGTTATTTTAAACCATTTGTAATATTTGTAAGGAGGGAGGTGGTTTACTATTTTCCAGTATTTAGATTCATCAGTACTTGAAAATAACATTGGCAGGTTCTGGTGCCATCTGTATGTACACTGCCACAAGAGATCGGCACCTGTGAATCTAAAAATGAAGTGGACAGGTACCTAAGTGAAGAATACTAGAGACTCTCCTATCATCCTTATTCAAGACAAAATTTTGTGTTTAAAAAAAAACCAGCAACAAAACCCAAAACATCCCCACAGCAGTATAAATGGAGATAGGTACACTTCTTCCACGGTTTTATGTATCTTTATATTAAATGTAGAAAATCTTGAATAATCTAACTTATTTGCATAGGTAGCCTACTTTAACCTGACAATGAACATTTAAATAGAGGTCCAAGGGATTTTACATGGTGAAAAGAAAGGGGATTGGTTATTTGTTGCTCTAATACTGTATTCTTCAGTTTCTTCTCTGTTTCTTTTTCTCCACAGATGAGAACTGCAAAGATAAATACTACAATTGCAATGTGGTGGTTCAGGCCCGGCTGTGTGTCTACACCTATTACAAAACAGCCTGTTGTGCGTCCTGCACACGTGTGGCAAACAGACAATCAGGGTTTCTAGGGCGCAGATAACAAATACTCTTCTACTCAAAGCGGCAATGTCAGTCTTCAGATGGAGCTTGAACAGTGTTACTGTTTTGACTACAGCAGGTTTTAGCTTCTTCAAGATGTTTTTTTATATTGCTGAGTACATCAAGACATGGTTAAATCTCACACCCTTTCAGTTACAATTATTGTGCAGTTATCTTTTTTAAAATGTTTGTTGTAAACCCATGATCTTTTTAAAGCGTTAATATTTAATGATACTATTCTTTGCACCTGCTCATCAGATAATTATTTAAAGAACATACCAGCCTTAGTATTGTGAAATTAATGAAAACTAAATCAATCACAGGCAATTACTGGAGGTATTTGACCAGAATGGTTGCAGCTGCTGCATTATTTCCTCAGTGCGTACTCTTACTTCGTGTTTTGGACTGCCTTAAATTAGACAACTAAATCAATGAAACATGCACATGAGGAAAAATTACTTCACAAAGAACCAGACCCTTGAAGACCCATTTATCATCAGTTTCTTAGCACTCTAACGTATATTTTTAATTACTTCAGTCCATTCATAATAAATTAGAGTCACTGTTAAGCGCTCTCAGTTGTACTTTTAACTAACTTCCTGTCCTCGGACAGCAAATATAGATACACTTGACTGCCAAAAAGTGCCTTTATATTTAATTCATAAAGCCTTGAAGTTACACTTTTCTAATTTTGTATGGATTTTAAAATACATTACCTCCCAAAGTGCCACTAGTGTCTAGCCCTTTAAGTCTTTAATGACTGCAGCTGTCAGTGAGAAAGGTTTACCAGAAAGGTGAAGAGCTTTTGCTGGTATAAAAAAAGTGACTGTTTCCATTGGCAAGGCCTCTTTCCTGTAGGGCAGTTATTTTGGTGAACTGGTATCTTGCCTAATGTCTTGTCCCTGCACTAGTGCTTAACAACTACCATACCAAAGTACTTTGTCCAGACCTAGTCTGGATATGTCTCCAGTTTCTGAAACAACCACCAAAGGATGCAGGCCTCTGTACTTTATAGTAGTCTGTTAGTCTTGGTATCAGGCAGCAGTATGAGTGCAGTAGCTGAGCATCTGTAAAAAGGAGATCTTAGCTATTGACATTCTTCACGGTTCTATCAGTTATTACAACCTACTTGTCTTTTTTTAGTCAATGTTTTCATTCTGCAGATCTATTCGTATCACTCCTTTTCTGCTACTCAACAATGGCTCCAGACTTAGAGCTGAATTTAGGTGGTGATTTTTCATTTCTGCAATCATTGTACTCAGCCTTGGGACTTGCTAAAAGCAAATAGAAAGTGCTGTGCAGTGCTGATGAAAGTTTTTGCATTATCTGCACATTCTCTAGCCTTTACCAGAGAGGTCTTGCAAATGTGTAAATAAGGCTGAGGGAAAAAATAAACACCTCTGCTTATTCAGCTGTTTATTACAGCATATTGCTTGTAAATTAGTGATAGCCAACTACGCATCTATTTCTAAGGTGCCTGTTGTCTGAGTCGAAAAACAGTTTTAATAATTTGTGTTAAGTCTCTCCCAGTGATGTGATGTAACAGTGATTAAGGTGTCCTGCTACTGATGAAGAGCCATGTTTGAGCCTCATTGTGTATTCTTTTCTTTTTACTGCTTTGGTGGAGAGGATGCAGAAGAGAGAATGGGGCACTGGGGCGCAAAGGTTGCTGGGTGTGGTACTACTCACATCAGTTTGTGTGCTGGAAGCCACAGGAAGGTGGAACTCCTGTAGTCTAAAAGCTGCCCTGGATTGAGACAAACCTTAGATTTTTTGATTCGGTCACTCATGAAAAATATATTTCAGACATGATGAACTACTGCTGTTTGGCTAAGTGAAATGAAGAAGTGTTTCCCCTAAAATTTGAAGTTACTTTTTGTGACTGTAAACCAATAATGTCATTGGCTGTTTCTGTACACCTTGATTTGGGGTTTTTCACTGTAATTAATTGATATAAAGCTGTTAGAAACAGAAACGCTAATTAGAAAACCTTTCATTTGAGTTCATGAATTTTTCACAGTCCTATTCCCTTGTATTACAAAGATTTATTCATGAAGATAACTCATAGATTTCTGATCATATTATATTCCTTAGATTCTTGATCAAAGAATGATATAGAGAAAGTGCAGCATAAACAACTCTGGAATCCAGTATTTGTAAATACATTTTTTCATCTGGATATCTCATTGCAGCAAATCTTGATATACAGTATATAATTTTTGCTGTTGTCTCTTTTGTCCCAAGGAAGAGTATCCTGTCAGCTTGAGGGAAATTCCTGTCCCATAAAAAGGCTTTCTGAAAACTACAAGGCGAATGAAATGCAGAGAGGTAATCAGGTTGGCAATCAGTTCATAGAAAATAATCTGCTTGCACACACTTTTGGCTGTGAGACAGTCAGCGACTCAGTACGTAGACAGGCGATCCTGGTCTTTTATCAAATATGTTATTTTTCTCTGGAATATACGGCCATTGCATTATTTTACAAAGATGATCATCTTGTAGGCTCCGTTAAGCTGCCACTAAAGTAAACCGAGTTAATGGGAGCTAAATAGCAAAGAATATATACATACACATAGCAATATAACCGTGTATTACACCTAAGGTATACAGCTTTGTGAATTGAATGCAGTGTGTTATGGTTAAATAAATTGTACTTTTTTTTTTTTTTTTTAGTAAAGGGACAGTTTTCAGATGCACTAGATAAAACAAAAAAGATTTTTTCACTTAATTAAACATCTAATGATAAGGAAACTGCCAGAATGTTACTGAACTTAATAATTTATCATCTCTTCTCGTGTGTCAGCACAATCAAAATAGTTTCTCCTGCAAAATGAACTAATGAACCCTTCTTTTCAGCACTTTGATGCACTAATATTATCTACACAAAGTGCTGTGCTAGGATTTCACCATCACACAAAACGCACTTTTGAAATTGTGACTATAGCAAGTGTTTGTTTTAATAGAGCAGTGCACCAATTGAGGATGATGCCTGCAGAGGGCCTGATTTTACTTTCACTGTAAATCAGAGGTGGCCTTGGTGAATGCAGTAGACTTAGAGCCAGGTGTAAAACCAAGATAAGTAACAAATGATGCAGGCTTCTGAGTCTGAATGCTTTAATTTCTTTTTCTGATATTTTAACATCAGTCAAAATCCTGCAGAATGGTGGAAAAAATACTTCCTTGCCTTAAAGACTTTCACCTTACACAATCCAGTAAGACTAAGTGTAGGAAGACCGCTGTAGGTCGTTTAACAAGTCTTAAGCAGTCTAACTGCTTAGGGGTAAAATCAGCATACAGCTTTCATGTCTTGCAGACATGTAGCTGGCCAAAATCGGCTCCATCCAGAGCAGCCTCTGTGTCTCAAAGCGCTTTGCTTCTGGAATTGAGGACTGCTGGTGCAGTTGTTCATCAAGTTACCAGGGGTCCATCAGGGTTTGCTAGCTCCTGCACAGTGTCAGATCCAAGCATATGTAGGTAGAATTGCTTGTGTATAGCAATTGCATGCCAAGTTGGAGAGCACTTTCTGGCAGCACTGAATTCATGGAGTTCTCCCTTCCTCTTGCTGACTGAGAAAACTGAAGAAGATGGTGTGAAAGCATGAGGGTTGCTCCTGTGGGAATGACCCTGAGTCTGAGTTGGCCAGCAATGAGACAGAGTTAGTATTTGCTTTAGTGTCTCTGACCTTCAGTCCCCAGGGCTCTGAATTAGGGAAGGGCTTGTTAGCAGGCAGTCAAGCGCTGGGGAGTGCAGTGCAGGAGACATGGGTGTTCTTTTCAAGCCTGCTAGCCTTGAAGTCCGGCTGTAGTGTATGCCCACTGACTCGATGCAGGACTACCTCAGTATCCCTGCACAGGCAACTAGTGTCTTCCTCATTACATGCATAATCTGTTTTCTTTTTTTTCCCAATACTTCAGCAAATGGAAAACTTTCTACCTGAATAAAGCAGTGTTTAACATTAACGTTGTTGGTTAGATCCCACTTTTATGACAATATGGTGCAGTTCAGAGTTTGGTCCTTTTATACAGAAAAAACCCAATGCGTTGCAGAGCGTGTTAAATTAATGACGTATTAATGCAAAGATATATTTTAGGTTACTTGTTCATAGACTTGATAAAAGTGGACAGTATAGCCCTGACTCAAGTGAGTACATGAAACTCGTAGAACAGAAGACCACATGGGGCAGCGGTATTGCCAGGACCTTGCTACTTACCTTGCTTGTGTCTTGAGTCCTAGAAGGTCCCAGCGGTCACCACTGAGGAAGGAAGGAGGTAGGTGCTGGAAACAGCTTATGGCTAGTAAAGGGGAGGTTATGCCTTCCTGAAGGAAATACTTTGCTTCCGCTCTTTATAATCTCTACCACCATAAGTAGTAAAATGTGCTTTCCAGGGCTTTGCTTTTCTTCCTCCTCATCCTGACCTGTCTCCTTTTTACACCCACAAGTGTTCTCCTGTTCCTCCTATCTCATCTACATCACTCTGTCCTTTGGATGACAATATTCAGTTTTGCCAGAATTACTAAAAATCCTGAACTGGCCATTTGGTTGATAAGAATGTGTGTTAGAAATAAGCCCAGCTATTAAGAGAGCTGTATTCCTGCCAGTCCAGTGATTTGTGCGTGTGTCCATGTTGGCTAGTTTTAAATGCATAGTATTAAAGTACCTACTGAATTAATTCCTGTGCAATGAACCTGTGATTGCACAGCTGTTGAAGTATGCAGTGGCCCTTCATTCTCACATCTACCATCTATTGCATAAAAAAAGAGAAGTATCCTCTTCACACTCAAAAAGGAAAAACTGTGTGTCCACCTGGTTTTCTTGAGACTTCCGCTTAGTGTCTCTGACTTTCTTAAGAGCTGTTCTGTGTATTGGGCACATAATTTATGTGCATGTCTATAATTTGAACACAAAACATGAACTTCTGAAAACTGAAAGTAAACTTCCTTTATTCCCAAGCTTACAGAATATGTTTGTGGGGGATACATTGGCTGTTGTTTAGAAAATGGAGTAAAGTAAGTATTTTTATATCAGAAATGAAAAATCATCCACTAAGCATTTTCAATATATTTTAAAGCAAACTTGTCATCATTATAATATCTAAATAATGTGGGTGATATTCAGATCTGGTGAAAGGAATAAGTTTCTTTTTAAGAGATCTGAACTCAGTTCTTTGCTTCTCAGCTTTTAGCAACCAGAAGTTCTTAAGAATGTGACTTCCCAATCTTCTCTGTCCCCATTTACTGTGATGGGTTATAGATAACTACCACTAGATCTGGAGAGGAGGAGTGCTTAATTTTGAGAAATCATTGACCTTCCAGTGACAGTCTGTCATTGCTGCTTGCCCTGAACTCTTTTATCCATGCTGCGTTTGGGTCTTTTGGGACCAGTGGCCTTGGCAGGGGTTAGGTACGTGCGAGCTGGTGAAGTCCCATCGTAGTCACTCAGGATCTACATAGAGGATCAGGAAGGACTGGAGACAAAAGAAACCCTTACTTTTTAAATATGTATGAAATTGTCTACTTGACCCTCATAATTGATTTTGGCAGAAGGATATACTTTATTATAACTTATTTTGTTGTTATTTGTAAATACAAGATGTCTATGGGAAATATGTAATTCTGAGCTGTGTCTATGGAACAAGCCACTGCACCAAAATATTTCAAATATTTAGTATAGGCAGATTTTTTTATTAAAAGGGACCTAATATGTATTTATTTACATATACCATTCAAGTTTTGTCCAGCTCTTTCATTATACTAACCCAGCTTTTTAGGGAATTTTATAGCACAGGTATTACATATATATTTTTGTATATATGTCATACTGTAAATCCATAATACAATTTTCTAAACTTTCTGATTAGCCAGTTCCTTGAGTGAATTAAAGGGGGAGAGTATAGGCAAATTACTTTCTGACTCGTTCAGGAATATGTATCCATGGCAATGCACCTGAACCAGAACTGTACAGCATCTTTTTCATATTGTATACATTTTCTCTTTGATGAAAAAATGTTAACTATTTTTGTTTATGACTAATTTATTTTTTATTATTGTGAAAAATAAAGTAATTCAAGATTAATTTATGTGACACCATTTCTTTCTTACTTTCTTCTTCCAGAGTTTCTTGAGAATTAAGCACAAGTATCAACAAAGGTGTAACCCACTAAGGGAATGCTTACTCAAATTTAGGAGTGGGCAAAATATAATCACATTGCAAAAGGCTGCATAACCTGTGCTACAGCCTTACTGAAGTGACGGCAACACCCTGATAGACTGCCCCTAAGGTAACGGTGCGTATCGCACAGGGGAAGGGCGGCCATTTCCTGGTGGTCTGTCAGGGCCTGTTCATCTCCTGTGCAGGTTTGCTCCCGGTATGCTCTCAGCTTTACCGTCAGTTTGCAGGATGAGGCCCTGTCGCTTCCCCATATGGACTCGGCAACGGAAGTGGTTTGTGTTTTCGGGAAGCGGGATATAAAGCCCCTGGCGCAGCAGTGCCTGCCATGCCTTGGTTGAGCTGGCATTCCGAGTTTTGGAATCTTGCAATTCTTTGTTTGCATTTGCATCTGTTTTTCAGTTAGTGCTTTACCAGTGAAAAATCAGCAATGTAACAGCAAAATAATCAAAGCGTGGATGCAGCTGAAGCATCTTCTTCCCATAAAACGATGTCTTACACTGTAAAAGAAGTATCCTGGGTGCTGAGGGAACGTGCAGGCTCCAGGCAGAATTTCCTTTGGTAGCTGATGAAGGGTCATCCTTTTCCCCCCCTCTGGCATAACCAGACCAGCACGACAGGCAGTTCCTGAGAAATTTCGTTGTCATTTCACTGTAAATCAGTGAAATTCCAAGGGAGAAAAACAATACCTAAGCCTTTTTGGCAATAACTTAATGTTATTTGACTTTTCATCTTGCTGTTAGGAGAAATTCTGCACCGTTCAAGAAAAGTGGAAGTTACGGGTATTTTGAGTTTTGCGTTTTATTCCAGAACTCATAATGACACGTGCATTGAAAAGACGAAACACACTCCAACGGGCCGGGGACGCTTCGCGCCTGCGCGGGGGGGGGGCAATGGGGCACGCGCTGCGGCCGCGAAGCGCCGCCTCGTGCCTTTCGCGCTCAAACGGCGGCTCTGGGGCGCGAGCCTGCTGCCTCAGGAGCAGGTGAGGGCACGCTCGCAGCGGCCGTTGGGCGGCCCCGCCCCGCGCTGAGGGGAGGCCGGCGGGAGCCCCCGCGGCGGCTGGTAGTGCTGCGCGCAGCCGGGGCGCGCCTCCCGCGTACTGTAAGCGGCTGTACGCGAAGAGTACTGGTCTCGGTGAAGCTAGAACGTGGTTCCCCCCGCGGTCTGGAGCAGAACGGGACGTGCGCAGCGGCCGCGTGGGCGCGGGAGCAGCCTGGGCCTCCTTCCCCGCGGCTGCAGGGCTCCGCGGGCGGGAAACCAGCGCTTGTTTCCGTCCCCCTGCGCTCTGCAGATGCCGAGATTCTGTAAGTGTTTAATAGACAGTTGTTTTTTTTAAAAAAAAGTAGAACTTGAATTACAAAGCCATAAAATTACACGATAATAAATCACTTGTTCTTCTCCCATGTGTTCTTTATGGTTAAAATTTCAATGTAAATCTAGGAGTCCTGTGGCAGATGCAGTACTCATATTTGTTCGGAAGTGAGGTGGTCATGATACATGCGGCGATTTGTCAGAACCCTCAAGCCTCAGTGGCATGAGGAGGATTTCATACTGCCACGTGCCGCCTGTTTCAGGCCACAGGCAGCGCGGGTTCACTGCTTTCCATGATTTGTGCAAAGAGCGGATGTGTCTAAAGGTCAATACTTTTGGTTGTATCTAAAGTTACATAAGCTATATGCCACCCTGCACTGATTAATTGTTGAGTGCAAAATGCTCATCTTTGATGCCTGCCTCCACACCCTATTTCCATGTTAAACTTTGTCAGTTCAGAATATTCTTATGCAAGCAGTCTTATGTAGCTATAGCTAGCCACATAGTCTTAAAAGGAAATGGGAATCAAAGGAAACCGTTACAGTGAGTTTATCGATGAGGTAAAATGAAAGCATTGCCCTTAAAAGAACCCAAAAACTTCTTCACCAGATGCACCAGATCAGTATTCACCAGGTGCAAGTTCCAATGAGGAGCAAATACAGAAAAGTCGGTACTATCTTCCTGTCCTGTTTTCTAATACAGCTAGGCTTATCTGAGCATTGATTAAGAATCAGCTGCCTTCTTTGATTTGGCTGGTTTTGGTGGGGTTTTTTTGAGGTGTATATATACAGAGAGGAAAAATGTAGCGTAACACTTATCCACAAAAAAGTGTAAAGCTCTTCACAGCACAGTTGAGGTTGGAAGGCACCTGTGTAGACCATCTACTTCAACCCCCCTCCCTGCTCAAAGCAGGATCAGCTACAGCAGTTTGCCCAGGGCTGTGTCCAGTCGGGTTTTGAATATCATTCAGAGGTGTTTTCTTACTTTCAGATGGAATTTCCTGTTTGTTGTTCAGTTTGTGCCCATTGCCTCTTGCCCTGTCACTGGGCATCCCTGAGAAGAGCCTGGCTCTGTTGTCTTCAGTCCTTCCCATCAGGTATTTATAGACATTGATAAGATCCCCCCTGAGCCTTCTCTTCTCCAGGTTGAACAGTCCCAGTGCTCTTGGCCTCTCTTTGTATGAGAGGTGCTCTAGTCCTTTGATCATCTTTGTGACTCTTCACTGGTCTCCCTGTACTAAGTCTGTCTCTGTCTTGTACTTGGATAGATCCTTGTACTTAATTGATCCTGACGATTTACACCTTAATATTTTAAGTGAGCCAACCAGGACACTGCACACAAGATACTCTTCTCTGTAAAGACATAATACAATCCAGCTAGTGGGAAACTGCACTTATTTTTGTGGTGTACCTAGCACAAGAGTAAATGATGAAAAAAGCATCCAAAATTAAGGCAGTAAATATATAAAAGATGTACTTAAAACATGTACTTAACAGCGTGGTAAATAAGTGCTGAAATCCTTCAGCTTTTTTAGTATCTCTTTTTTTTTTTTTTATTTCTCTGATTTTGTGTTTCTTACTATAATTGGCCATATGCTAGCAGTCAAGGCTTTGGTTACAGATAATGAGATATACAATAATGGTAATAAGAGTTTTGACTTCAAACTTCCCAGAGGCGTTGTTAAAAACACATAGATACCTAGTTTATGCTGTTTAAGTCTCTTGTTTAACTGAATTACTGTTCATCAACTATTACTTGTTATCATATTACAAAATACAATTTATTGCAATTATATGTTAAACAACTCTTTTTTAGTAGATGGGTGCTCAGAATATTGAAGTGGATCTTAGATTTTCTCTATGTCAAGACACAAAATGAGAATTTTCATGTTAAGGTCTCAGATTTGACCTTCTTTAGGAGTTGTACCCATACTGAAATGCCACTTCTTTTTTGAGCTTTTGTTTTCTGGTTCCCGAGGTGCATCCTCCTTCACTGTATCAGCAGTCAGTCTTTTCCTGAGCAGGAGGTTAGATGCAAGTGAATTAATTCTAATATGTTCCAAGAAGATGACTCCTTTTGAATCCTGCTACTAGATTTGCTACTCGTAGAAGAGAAGGGAAATTGTGTCCTTGGTCTGCTGGTTTTGCAAATTCTTCTGCACTTACTAACTTGCATTTGTGTGAAATGCTGTGAGAGGCTTTTATCAGGGGGTTAGTTGCTACTGACTTCTGTGGGAGTTAACGCTTGCAAACCTAAGCACTGAACTTGTCTCTAGTAGAGCTTTCTTTTTCTACATACTTCTCTTAAATAAAGTTAAGAACACTTCTATGTTTAACTAAGATAATTTATATGCTAGATTGCTAAGGAAAATAAGGCCTAAGTAAAATTGTATTAGATCTTGAATTCTCTTTCAACTGCCAGAAGAAAAACAGGCCCATTAACTCCAGGGGTTCTAAAAAGCAAGGATTTTTTTCCTTACTGGTGATGTGGAGGCATGGCCCAGTTAAGTCTGGAATATGTTAATGCTCCTTACCAAGAACAAATTACTATTCAGTAATTCTCCTAGCGTTTCTCTTAACATTTTTTTCCCGTATGTAATTTATGAAAGAGGAGAGAAAAATGCTGTAGTACAACCCCTTCCTAGTATTACTCTTCTATTTTACTAGAAATCTATGGCTTTTTTAGAAATGTGTGGATTTCTAAAAACTTTATGAATGATATTGAACAACTATAAGTGAAAACAGATACTCAGTAAGTATAGATGAACTTGGAACTGTCATCAGTGCTTCCAGTCAGCAGCTTCCACTGCTGAATGTGTGCCAAAAGGTGCTTTTTGCTTTGGAGACTTTTTAACTGATTAGGGACAAATGTTCTGTCCGCACTGAAATAGCGTGGATTCAAAGCGTAACAGGTGAGAGCTTGGAGTGTTGGTTACTGTTGGTGGTCTTCAGAAAGTTGAAGGGAGGTGCTCCATAGTTTCTTTCTCTGCACTATGAAGAATTTTAAGATGGGAACGTCAGTTGTGTTGTCTTCAACCAGGTGACTTCTACAGCTGAAATGCCTGAGAAGATTTGATTCCAATCTTGAGATCCAAAGCAGAGATTTTGGTATAGAGTTGAAGAAGTTACTGAGTGGAGGGGAGGAAATAAAGAAATGCACATAAACGTCTGGCACAGCTTTGGAGACTGTAGATAATTTCTGTTGATCTTTCTTTCGTTGCACTGGGCTGTTTTATTTTATTTATTCTCTGTTACTCATTTTTGGTTGGGATATATTGAAAGAAAAGTGAATATTTGAAGAAGGAAGACTCTGACTTTCAAAAGAGGACAAATCCAATAGGGTACATCAGGAACCAAAAGTAAATTTATTCTAATGTTAAAATAACTTTCATACTGCATTCCTACTTATTCATTGTGTGCTTTTGAGTAAGGCATAGAAAAGTGAATACTTAAAGTGCACATAATATGAAATTAACATAATGCACCTGCACTGAAATTGCAATTGCTATGACATATATATGCAAACTGATTAGAGAAGCATACCAGTAATTATCAAGAAAATCACATTGTGTGCTTTCAATTTAATTGGTGTCCAGCAACTATAAAATAGTCACTTCATGCCAGACTAGCTGCTATTTGGAACACAGGTAATCTTTCTCCAGTGTGGTATGTAAGCTGGAATCTGAAAGCTGTATCTATGAGCTGTACCTTTGCAAATTCTTTTGATAAATAAATACAAATAATACAATTCCTCAGCATTCCAATTTGTTTTTCTTGCTATGTATGTTTTAAAATAAACCAAAACAAATCACCCCAAACCTTAGTGAATGATGCTGTGCAATTTTGTGGGTTATAACTACGTGGACCTTAGCACCTCTAGTTCCAGTTCCTGCATCTTAAGTCAGATGACTGAAGTAGCAGTGGATAGCAGTGTTATGTTAATCCAGTGGAAGTCAGATCCTTTTGGGAAAGGGAACTGTCTGCATCAGGTAATTATTTTTGCTTTATGTTAAGATGTATGACCAAGAGTCAGTCCTTGCGAGGAAGAGGTAGCAGCTATTGTCTGTATTGTTCAGGCTCTGGTAATGGTAAACACACACAGACAGTTCCTACTTCCCAATTCAAGTTACAAGCTGGCTTTTATATTGTCACGTGTCCATGTGGTGTGAGGCTGAAAGAAAGCACAAAGTTTGCCAGGGAGAAACAACTGTTTTGGTACTGTGTTGTTGTGGAGCTTTGTGAAGGTATCCTTCCTTCCCCTGGAAAACTCAGAGATCGGTAGTAAGAGTTTACAGAACCATGCATCTGATGGTTGGAGTGTAAATCGGCAACATTCCACTGAAACTAAGTGAACTACACCAGACTGCAGTACCAGGCAGTCTCTGGCCAAAAACGTTTCTGTTATATGAATGGATCTACTATTATCTGCAAGAGAATATCAAAGCTGAATTAAAAATACGTTGCTCTGGGAAGTACACTAAACTGTGTATTTTTTCCCTTAAGACGTGACTGGCTGTTGCTTCAGCTTTGCATAAGCCTTGGAAGGGATGGACCTTCTGACTTCAGAGTGAAATAGGAAGAAACGTGCCAGTGGAAGTAAATGTTACCGGAGCCAAAGATGCTGCTTTGGAGCAAGTCTGAGGTATCCTCTGTTGTTTTTTCTTAAGGTCTGTTCACTTTATTACATCTCCAGAACTTTAAAGTTGTGCAAGTTCCAGACAGTCTTCTCCATGCCTATTGCAGCTCTTTGCCTGCAATTCATGACAGAACTATTACTGCTGGTCTTGGCAACCAGTTGAAATAGCTGCTGCTAGTTCTAGTTTAGCCAGGTGGTGTCAGACTGCAGAAGGTACTTCAGAGGCCTAGATCAAAAGGCCTACTTTGTTAAAATCAAAGAACAGGTAATAAAAAAAAAAAAAGTAAGTAGCATGTTACTGTTTCTCCAAGAAGCATCCAACATGCTTCTCCCATTATGTGGTAATTTGTTTTTACAAGCCGTAGAGATGACCAAAGGGCTAAAATCATCACATACTGTATTTCCACGACTAGGATGTTCTCTTTGAACCAGATTTCCTGCTGTCTGCATAAGTCTCTTGTCTTTCTTGTTTGTTTTGTGGAAAGAATACTTACTTTTTTTTACAGTTAAAGTAAAGGTTAACTTTTCTTGGAAATGGTTGCTATTGCTACTTCTTCAGCCTGTAACCTTAGCATACTCTTTCTGAGTATGCTAAGGTTACAGGCTGAAGAAGTAGCAGGAATGTGGCTTGCTTAAAAAGACTGTCATAAATTCACTAGGTGGGCTTTTAACTATGCGTGAATGCTGTTTGGCTGCTGCAGAATAAAGGGAAATGAGTTTGTAAAATCCAATCCAGGTTAATTACAGAGAAGCATCTGCCTGAAAAATTATTTTTGCTTGGTAACTGAACCAACTTGTTCAGCACTGAATTTTGGCTAAAACTGGAGAATAAAATGTAGTAATACTTTATAGTTTCATCCTAGAGATTGGTGAGTGGTGCACTCAGCTATATAAATACACAAGTATCCAGTCAGACTTTTCTGATGTATTTTGACTCAAAAATCTGAAGAATTGAGAGCCTATAGCAGCAGTAAACTTTTATGCTATTTTAACAACGTCGTAGTGAAGGAGAGAACAAGGAAAAACATACATGCAAGTGTTCTACTAACTTTTTTATATTTGTTAGTAGATAGCCTTGGGAAAAGGTGTTTATTTGAAAGATTGCTTCCAAAAAAAGGAGGTAGAAATTCTGTGCATACTTCACATTCTCACACTTAGAACACAGTGTCCATTTTTAATTATGTTCTTGCTGTAGGAATTTGACACATAGTTCTTCTAATTTAAAATGTCATTAGTATGTGAGCTACTGTTTTTCATTAAAACATCACTTTTTTTTACATTGAACTGTAGTAACTGGATTCCCCTCCCCCCCCCAAAAAAATTTTTTTTACATTGGGCATAATCTTCCTTAGCATAAAAAAAATTCCTAAAAATGCCTGACTTGCCCTATGTTTTCTTGACGTAAATGGATAAGTTATGCTGTTGTACCAGGTCAGTAAGTACAACCTGTGGGACTTAAATACAGCACATAAAATACTACTTGTGTTATTAATATACATAAAGAATGAGGGAACAGATAGTATGTGTGTGGAAGACATGCAGGCAATGGATCAGCTTCTTCACTTCTTAATTCTTGCTGATGTATATTTACATGAATATATATGCTATCTCCATGTTTTATGCAAGCACTTTTAAGAGCAAGATTAGAAAGCCAAATTGTGAATTGTAACTGTAATCGGAAATCAATGAAATGAAATAAAATAGAGAAAGGTTACATTATAAAATACTGTGTTTGGAATGTAAAATTAAATGATCAAATGCAAACTGGAGAATAACTGCATTACAAAAAAATCAAGCTGAATGAATAATTACACTTCCAGCAGTGACTTTTTTGAACAACCTGAGTTCATGTGAGAGTAATGATTTCTCTCTCACTAGCATTGACAAGATCTATACTGAAATCCTATGTCACTTGGAAAGTATTATTGGTGAATTGAAAGGAGTCTGGAACAGGGAAACCAAAATAAATTTGTTTGCCTTTATCCACTGTGAGCAATTTTTAAATGAATTAGGTTTGTTTATTCTAGAAGAGGAAGCCTGGACGTGGATTTAACGGTCCACAGCGTGAATTTATTTTGGGTTTTTTGATGTAATTATTTTGATCATTAGGAGTCTAGTGATCAATAAGAGAGTCTTGCAAGGATGGGGGGAAAAAAGCAATTTAATTTTCAAGAAGGAAGATTGCATTTACCATGTGTAAACAACAGAATTATTTTCTGTCTGAGGGTGTATGGTGGAATTGCTCTAGGATAAATAGGGTTTAGACAGACGTCTATTTTTGAATCTTGCCTTGGGACAGGAAGATGGACTAAGCAGTCTTTTGAAACTTCTTCTGTTCTTGACTGTACAGTACAGCAATAATGATAAGAAGAATAATAAAGTGATTCTGTTTGTCTTGGGTGTTCTGTATCCCGTGCAATAGGGGATAAGCTGTCCTTAATTTTGGGAAATAGGCGTATTTGGAGTGCAGGGGATGCTGACAGAAAAGACTATTGTTTCGATTGGGGATCTGGCAGGAATGGGTAAGTAGATGAAATTTAGATACACCCTCCCTTTGCTGAGAGCATCCAATTTCTTTTGATTTTAATGAGCTTTGAATTGACTACTTGTTTCTGTGCTACAGAACAATAGTTTAATTGTCATTCAGCTAGATTCATATCCCAAATCAGGGATATGTTTTTGGTTGGTTGGTTTTTTTTGTTTGGGGATTTTTTTAATGAGTATGTATTTTAAAATATATATTCACAGGAAGCGCGTTCTTTTATGCATTCCCTGGTTATGAAAAGTGGATCCTCCAGTCCTGTATTTTCTGGAGACCTTTGTTCCTTCTGATGTACAAGCCCTTGTTCTTGTCACGCTGGAGTTGAACTCGGACGTCTGGCCTGGGAAACCACAGGCTGAAGTTTTACTTTAGGTGCATTTATTTTTCCAACCAAAGGCCTGTATTGCTTAAAATGACTCTTCTCCACTCATGCTTTCGATCATCTTTCTTGCATACCTGCTTCCTAATTCCTTGCATGCCTTTTCCATCTTTTGCAGGCTGAATTATCAGTCCATAGACGCTTCCTCTTGAACAGCAAGAGAAATACAATCCAAAGCTGTTTCGCTTCAATAGCATGCCTTCACAAATTGCTAGGCTATGCCATTCTTTAGGTGTGAATTTCTACAGTGTTTATGTGAAAATACAGACTTCATTTTCTGTTGTGAGATTTCTGCAGTTTCAGGACCTTGAACATTTTTGCGTAGTCCTGTGGTTCCCGAGTTGTCACTTTTCCTAGAATTGCTTCAGTAGCATATTGAAATTGAACAGTAAATCCACTGTGATTGTGAATGTTTTTAGCAAAAAGGCTGAGGCACTTGGCTGTCTACGTGAGCAATGACTGATCAGACCAAGAGTACTATAAGACTCAGTTGCCACTTTTGCCATTCCTTTTCAGCTGCCGCTGCTGAAAACTGGTGATTTTTCTTTTAGAAATGCAGAGGGAATGACTGCCTTCCCCTCCCCTGCTTCCAGCTGTAAAGTTACAGTTTCTCCACATTAACACTCTGTCAGTACATTTGGCATCTTTTAGGTCCTGTGTTGGAAAGACGTTGTGTAACTCAGCATGTCTTGGATTCGTTGATAATAATGCCATCATAGCTGCATGTGATACAGCATTTGCATCTTTCTTTTTATCTTTACCACTCAATAAGAATTCAATAAAAAACTGGAAAGTAGTTATCAGCTAGTTTGCTTCTTGCTGTTTGGCTCTACAGCCTCTTAGTATTCCACAGGAGATGCAAAGTCACTTTTTACTAAAGGAGAACAGTTCTATTTTTTTCAAATTAAGTTTATTAATATTTATTGCAAACTAAAATCTGCCACTCTTTGAAAATGACTTGAAAAGTCTTGGTAATGTAGTATCTTGGGACCTTGTATGTAAACGTGTATTTCAGTTACATACCCATATTTTGTGGTTTAATGTGCTTTAGTAATCTGCATGGTAATATTTGAATATGCTTTGAACTGAATACATCCCAAGCTCTGCCTACTCTCTGGGTGCAACTTTTTTTTTTCCCTGCGTTTATCACCAACAACAGAAAAGTTGGATAGGAATTTAATTCTAAAGCTTAGATCCTTTCACTTTCAGAGTCTGTGCTCATACAGAGCACCTGTATGAGAAGGTCACTTCCCTTTTACTTGATACAGATGTATATAGTCTGAGGCAGCAATTAGCCTGCAGGCACTTGAAGCAGATCTAAGAGAATTTTGAAATCATGCTTGATCCATTCATTTTCATTTAAATTAATGCCATTAAGAAAAACAGTCTTTTCCATGGCTGGAATTCTGATTCTTACAGAGCAGAAGGAATGGAAATTGTGTTTCTAGGTAGGAATTATGTTTCCTCTGCAACTTGCTACTTCAGATTTCTATTGGCATATGTTCTGTAGCTTTTCAGTTAGAAAATATTAGCTGCAATTGAGATTGAAGGTGCCTCACAATACAGAAGGCCAAATGACAATGAGTAGTGACTACAGCTAATACCAGTGTGAACACCCCATGTTGGCTTGTCTTGCTGTGCTTTTTTTGTAACTCTCTTCTTTGTTTTTGTTTTTTTTCTCCAAGATAAGTCAGCATTTAGCTGTGCTTGAGAAGTGGCATGAGTTTTCTTTGTACACTCCCTTTCATTTTCAGAACACTGCAGTATGCTTTCCAAAAATTGGAAAGTTGGGAGCACAAATTCTTCAACAGTACCTTGTCTGTTTCATAATGAAGAGACTTCACAAGGAGTTCTGTTGAACTAGTGGAAGAGACCTGTAATAGTTCTTATGTCAAAAGGCTATGGGAGTACTGAATCTCCCAAGAAAACCCTCTCTGCCACTAATCCAGATCATTTTTGCTAGGGGAAGGTTCTAAGCAGGGATATGTATCAGGTGGTTGATTCCTGTTTTCTCCTGATACAGTAATAATGGTGGCAAGTATCTGAATGAGCTTACAATGATATTCCTAAAGTACTATCTCAAACTAATTATTTATTCATTCCAACATGCTACCTACTGGTGATGAGCTTACTGCCCAACATAATGCCTACATTTTCAAACTGGTATGAGTTGCAGCTGTGTTATTGTCTACAGAGTTAAAAGTGTATTGTTGTGATCTTCCTTTGCAAATGAAGAACAGTAATGATAATAAACCTAAACATTGTTATCTTCATTTAGAAAAAAGGAAAGCTGAAGTAATACCTTTAGGATTTTAAACTAGTAAAATACATATTTTCCATACGGTATCTTGACATTAAACGTTCTCAGTTTTTTTTATGCAAGAGGTTTAGCATCTGTAAGTCATTCATAATAAAGTCTAATTCCTTATGTGCCATGGAAAGCAGAGAGCAATGATAGTTGCAGTTAAGCTTGATGAACTAAGCATTTGATGCCAGGTGCTGGGTAGGATTAAGGGTTTGGTTCTATTATAGCCTAACCCAGTTGAAATTGATAGTCTGTATTTCTTCTGAAGGATTAACTATAAATCACTTTAGTGAATTTTTTCTTGCATCTGTCTGCAGCCATTTAAGCATAAACATTCCACTGGAGTTTAACTGGATAGAACTAGGGCAGAAAGTTGCCAGCAAAAAGATCGTGTTAGAGTCCCTTGCTTCAAGAGGACAAAGTATACCTGAGCTTGGCTAAAAGCAGAACTTTTTTTACAAAGTTCACCAAGGCATCTAACATGGTCTTGCTTTAGTAGCTAAATGTCACTATATTGTTCTATGGGAACAATATAGTAGTGGGAGGAGAGAACAAGGAAAAAGAAAATTATATTGTGGGAGGAGGACAAGAAAACAGAAGTGTGCTGTTATCTATCTGTGGAGGAGGAAGAGTGAGCCAATTCTTTGCTCTCTTCTTTATGCCTTCTCCTTTGACTTTTATGTGTACATTAACTGGTCAGACTTCTGGTTCCTTCATCAAAACAGCATGAATATTTTGTCAAAAATAATACTGCTTTATGAGATATTTGAAAAAATGAGAAATCCTTCAAATCAGCTTTCTATCCCAAAACCTACTTCCATCTAGATTCTGCTCTAGAAGCTCTATGAATACAGCAATTGGAGATTGAGGCTGAAATGCCTTTCTAGTGTTCTGTACTTTCATAAAAGGCTTGGCTTCAATCCCAGTACACTGTGTGATGTTAGAAGATTATTAGGATGTTGAGTGTTAACTGAAATGAATTCTTTGGAAATTTATGCATGATACTTGGCAAAGTGGTATTAAAAAGAACATGAAACATCACAAACTGAAATGTAATTGCTTACTGTTTATATAGACAGTGTTGTTTTCTGTGCTGCCCAAACTACCCAAACTGTGCAGTATAATCTTCTAAATGCATGGCCTTGTCAAACAGAGTTAAACTCAGTGTACTGAACAGAAACCACCTCAATAGAAACAGTAAGTAATAAAAATCAATTTATAAGCCAATTCAGTGCTCAGTTCTGTTGGCTAGAAATATTTTGAGGTTTTGTCAAGGCTTACAAACTGTGACATTATTTAAGCAATGATTGCTTTAATTAGTTTCCAAAATAAAAAAAATAGAGGTTACTGCTTATATGTTCGTATTTCTTTTAAATAATAAATAATTTTATTATTTCTTTCAAATAATAAACCTACTTATCTAATTTTTGTTCATATTCTGAATAATACTTGTCGAGTCTACCTCAGATATATTGTAGCAAGTGGGTCCATCAGCCCCCTGCCCCGATGTGCCATTAATATAAAGGTTCAGTGGCTGGCCAGATAGAAGTGTTCATTTGGGGCTCAGCTGCTCAAGAGAGTCAAATCTGGTAGCTGCGATGAGGAGTAAATTCGGGCTGGTGTTAACAGTGGAATTTTACGTTTTTCTAGTACCTCTCAGCACAAATGTTACTTCCACTTGGATGCACAATTCTCTAGATATTTGAGTGTTGCTTTAGAGACCTAGGCCCTGGAGGAATGTCGCTACCCTAGACCTTCAGCTTGAAGTGCAAGTTCCTGACTCTCCTGACTGGGAAAACTGGAGTGAATAGTGAACAAGTAGATCTGGACTTGTAAGGTACAGAAATTGGGAAAAGTGAACTCAAACATTGATGCATGTTTGGAATGTGACTGAGACTTTTAATACCTAGAGAGAGTAACACTAGCATCTGTTACTTAATATTTATTTGATAGCAAGCCTTGTTATGCACTGCAGAATTGACATACATAGCTGTATTAGTAATCAGAAAGGGCATTCTTTTCCATGTTATCATTTGTGAGGTAGTGCAGAATGAGAAAGAATAGAAATTGTGCACTAGTAAAGTGTTTCTTTAAGCCAATGCATAAGCATTACCTAACAGGTGCAGATAAATATTTAATTTCAAATATTGCTTAAAGAAGATACGGGCAGTGTCTTACAAATCTAATTCAAATGAATCACATAGGGAGAGGAGACTATACAGTAAAAAGAAGTTCAGTTGAGAATTGTGTAACACGTAAACAACTCTTGCAGTTACAATCTAAAGAAGTGTTATTGCATGTAGTATAGGGTGCTTGATGAACCAGAAGTTCGGTTGCTAAAAACATGTTAACTGTAATATTTAAAAAAAATTCAGAAAGATACATTTTGTTGTGCATCTTCTTTATAACGGCTCCTATTTCCTACTTGAATGTAACACTAATGATTTGTGGTATGAGTTAATGATTTAGGATTGTTGCTTTTGTTGTCTGTCTGTCTGTCTTGTCAGAGATGTGCTGGTTTGTTTTTTTCTTTTTTAGTCTTTGACCTTCAAGCTTCAGGTTCCTACACAGCTTCTTAAACAACTCCAAATGTCTGATACTTGCATAATTACTGGGGAGGGCAGGCAAGCTTCTTCAAATTTTATTTAATGATGTGCTTCACTGGTGGAATGGACAGCTTAATTTTCTTAAACACATTAAAAAAAAAATCATTTTAGAACTTTTAAATTGCAATGGTAAGATGTAAAAGAATGTTTACCTTAAGTTGAATAAATTCTTATATTTATAAATAATCAGATTCTTCCCAAAAAAGCAGTATCCTGAACCTTTCTGTCACTGAATTTGAGTGGGAAAGATGTTGGCTCAAAAAAGAATGCATAAGGGCCCAGATCTTCAGAATTTGGTACAAGCACATAGCTGGAAGTTCATGCAGTCTTATAAATGTGAATTCTAAGAAAGCCCATAGCTATTCACAGCTATCTAAATGTGTTTTTACCTTAAATTTGATCAGAGCAAAGCAGACATTTGCTGCATGCCTTGTGTATAAAATGGCTAAAGGTTAATGTAAGTCCATGAACTCTGAGTTGCATTGAAACAATTGCAGAGTCATTTTGCTGTTAATGACTCTCCTAAAGTTATAGTTTTGACAGATTAAGCTGCCCACAAATTTGGGATTGCCCATTTAACATGTTTTGTATTCTTTTCAAGACGTTTCAATTTAACTGAATTAAGAGGTTATTCATCACTTTATGGGATATCCGTTTGAGATTGCTTTATGGGGATGGATGGTGCAGAGTAGATGTATCTCTGGCAAATTCACAAGTTTTTAAGAGTCTCATATCCCAATTCTTACTGCAGTTTATCAGTGGTAGGTTTTTATTTCTCGAGCGAGTGTGCTTTTAAACTAGTCACAGTATACTATTTATTTACACTTTCCATTGTATTGGGCGTTAACACCCTTCCTTTTTTCATGTATGGTTTGAAGGCTGTTAATTAGAAAACATGCATGGTGTCATGAATACATGTTCTCACATATTGTGGCTCTCAGTTGTGGTAGCTTGAACTAGGGATGGTAGAGTATTTGTGTTTGGAAGACAAAACTGTTGGTTACCCAAATCTAGACTAAATAAAAAAATATTGAGAACATAATGTGTACGTGAGCTCGAATCCAGTCACCTAAATGCAAAATTGTAATATTTAAATGTTTGTTCGGCTGTTGCCTGGTCTAAGGCATAGGTACTCCCTGCCCTCTCCCCCCACCCCCCCAAAAAAAAAAAGTTTTCCCTGTGCTTGGGAAGTTTTGCTTCTATGTGTGTTGGAGGCTTGAGCTTTATTGCCTTTTCTTTGTAAGTAGGCTTACCCTGGTGTTTTGTGGTACACATGCTTTCTCTTAATGAATCTGTTCTGGTATAGAGGAAATGAGTCATAAAGAAACCACTGAAGAGTATCACTGTCATCTAGTGGTTATGATCCTCAGCTGGAAGAACTGATCCTTGCTGCAGGTACTATTGCTTAGTTTATTCAGAGGTTGTTTAATACCATATGACACTTAAAGCACACGGCCTCTTCTCCAGGTCAGAGACCTCGCCCCTGCTCTTTTTTCTTGACTCTTAAAATTCTCTGTGGAAAGCACAACAGCTTCAATAGGTGAATTTCACAACAGGCAACTGCCTGGTTGTGAAGCATGGTCCTTGGAGACAGGTGCTGTAAATTAAGGTGGAAGAGGGAAGTGAACTTTATCAGACTCCTAGAAGAATGAGCTAATGGGGAGAGAAGGATGGCAGTGGCAGCCTTCCTTCTCTGGCACACTTTAAAACTTAAGAATGGTTTTAAATATTTTTCTTCAGGAAAGAGTACCAGGTTGTTCTTCCCAACTAGGAGGAAGAACTCCCTAAAAGCACTGAGTGATGTGTCAAAAGTCAAGAGAAGATAAATCCACATGCCATCAGTTTTTCCTGCAGACCATCTTACGAAGCTCCAGTATCAATGGGCAGGGAATTTCCTTTCTGCAGTATTTTAGTTTTCTCGCAGAGTTATATTAAGTTAGATACCTGTAGTCCAAACCCACATGTCCCACTCACGAGATCTGAAAGAACAGCCCAGTGCTAAGATGACAAATTTCTCTTTGGAAAATGAAAAATAAATTTATTGAGCGATTTTAAGTACAGAGATGGGTTCATAAAGTCCTTGACTTCCAAAGAGCTGGAACTGGACTCTGGCTCAGAAAGACTTGGTATCAGCCCTTGTCTTTTTATGCTGCTTTCCATGGCTTCTCATTCTGTTTTGCCTTCAGTGTGTTCTTGTCTGATGGGGGGGCAAAGGGGAGTTGGGACAGGGAGCAGGAGTGAGGCAGAGTTTGTAAAAATTATACTGGGCTGCAGGTACCTTTTGGTGTGGCTCACTGTATTCCTATTGGAAGAGTGTGAGATGAAGTCTGAAAGGAGCAGCATGTCTGTTTTACTTGTCAAGTAAGTCCAGAAAACTATGCCTTGCTACTACGCTTAATCAAAAGGTATATAAAAAATATATTTTAAAAAAGTCTTAATTGCCCCTTTGAAACAAATGTTTTTCTTACTTAGTTTTCAATATTTTTAATTTTTTCTAATAGGAGCAAAATTTTAAAAAGTAAAAGAAGCTTCAACGGCTCTCTGTTTTCTTTGAGAGGATATGAAATGCAGTTGCTTATCTATGACCAGATTCTGCTTAGACTTGCGAGTAGCACAGGGGAATTGATGAGAGGAGTCAGGGAAAAGCATCAATCAACTTTGTAATGTGTGTGCTAGGAAATCTATTTATCTGATTGTTGCTGTAGCACTGCAAAAGCAGGGTCATAGAATGGCTATGCTTTGACTAAGCTTTGAGTGTGGCAGTTTCCCTGGGAAGGAGAGGTGAAAAGTGTTATGTTCAAGCTGAGTACTGTCAGTGTACACCATATTTTTCTTCTGCTTTCTTTTGTTGCTGTGTGGAATTGTGGATTAGTATAAAACTAATTAATTTCACATGCATATAGGAATACCTTCTGTGATCAGCTAGGCAGAAGCACTGGTGCAGTGAACATACAATGAAATCCAAACTGCTGCATAAAGGAAATGCCTCTTTTATATCCACAGGAAACTAATTAGGAATTATATAATTTTACCATTTCCATGGCTGTGTGTGGGGTGAGTAGAGGTGACTTGCAGAGTGTGAGCAGATCCAGAAATGGGCTTCAGTTTGTGAGGGTTTATAGGATGTTTCCTAGGTATAAAGCCTGGTGGAGTACAGATGCTGGGGGAAGAGCTGCTCTTTGTAGTGTTTTTCCCTAGCACTCAGAAGCACTAACAGTCACAGGAATCCTTTTTACCTTTGTTACATAGCTATTGAAAAGGCTCTTTTCCCTTGTAGGATGCTGGTGATGTGGCCCAGAAAACAGTGGGGAAGAATGAATCAGTATAAAATGGGTTTAGTAACTGATCAGTGAATCCGGGAACTTAGTACAAGAGGAAGATTTTGTGAGTGTTTATGTGGTACATACCTTTAAGAGAAGGCTGGTAAATGATTAAGAGCTGTTTGAAATTAGAATTTGGAATTAAGGAATGGGGGATTCTCATACATAGAGGCATGCTTCATTCTTTTCTCAGCAGGATTTTAGGCATTGCTGTCCTTGGCAGGGCAAATGTTCTGGAACCAAGTCAGAACGTGGCTTGTATCAGTGAAGGATGCCTGGCTGTAGGCAGGGAGAGCCAAGAGAATAAATGGGGCTGGCTCTAGATGGAAGTTCTTCTTCCAAGATTCCAACCAATAATCGTACAGATTAACTGTTGCAAAGGCAGGAAGAGTTCAAGAAATTTTTTTATCTCAGTAGTTGATTTTTTATTGGGCATAAATGGCAAGGTTGTGGTGGTGGTGGGGAGGAGAGGGGTCTGCAGAGGGTGGTGTCTGTGAGAAGAGGCCAGGGGCTGCCCTCTGCTGGATGCAGTTGGCTCCACAATGGACCCACTGCAGGACATGTATGAGCCCATGAGTGAAGCTGGTCAAGCCTCCGTGAGAACATATTTAAGGAAGGGCAGAAAGTGCCCAGAAAGAGGAACAATAAGGCCAGAGTAGTAGGAGGTGCTCCATGGTGGAGCTGATAACATCTGCAAAGGGACTGTGGTACATGGATAACCCACACCAGAGCAGGTGCTGCCCCTGAAGGGACCGAGTGCAACCTACAGGATTGACAAGGGAGTGGAGACTGGAGGGGGGTGAGGGGATGAAGATGTGTCTGGAGTGAAGTTGAGCCTGGCAAAGGAGGAGGAAAAGTGTTTTCCGTAAGTGTTTATTTAACTGTTTGTTGTCTTTGTTTCTGAATATCTGAATCAGTAATTAAAAAGTTAACTGACATTAAGGTAAATTCCCCAGGTTAAGTCAGTTTTGTTTGCAACAGTAATTGGTGAGTGATTTTTCCTGTCATTGTTTCGACCCTCAAATTCTCTCCCTTTTGTTCTTCGTGTTTTCTCCCCTGTCCTGTTAGCGGAAGAGTGTGAGCAAATGGCTGTGTGGGTGCTTGGCTGCTAGCTGCGGCCAAGCCACCATGTTTTTGTATGTTCTTTTTAAAATTCATGAATGAATTCTGTCTTTCTTCTTAAAAAAAAAAAAAAAAAAAAAAAATTTGCAGGCTTATAATATGAATAATGGAACACAGTCTGATATATCTTCTCTTTTCTAATGACAGACTTACTCATTTATGCCAATAAGCATATTGCCTTAAAGTAGAAGTTCTCATTAGCTTTCTTAGAGCTTTTAGTCGCAAACAGCAGTATAGTAGTAATCCCAGTGACAGACTTGTGTGTTCTTAAACCTTGTTGCCCTGCACTTCCTCAGAAATTTGGAAGAGGTGACTGGTGACAGAAGATGCACTGAATAGCAGGCTCTGATTGCAGCTGGTTAAACAGCCTTGTAAAATAAATCTCTGCCTTTTGTTGGGGGTAGCTTTTAACTATTCAGGATATGTATTTAAAATTATTACATTCCTTAAATCTGAGATTATATCAATATCTAGTGAAATAATCTGTGATCAGTTTGCTGAGCAGGTGCACGCGCCTGCTTTCCGAGAATAAAATACGAAGTGATCCCTACATAACAAAAAGACTTTAAAAACAAGAAGTCAGAATGCCCTTTTCGGAGGATTGGATGTGTGAGTAGATAATGGAAATTTCTTTCACATGACTGTTCTAGAAATTAAAACTGAAGGAAAAATGAAGTCATAGCAAAAGGCAGTTAATGCAGATGAACACTTGAGATGAAGATTGGCTCACATCTTTGCCTCTGGCAAATTTGCAAGGAGAAAAAGAATTTCATTATTCGAAATGGCATGATAATGCCTATGTAAGTAATTTATGAACCTGAGGTATGCTCCCCTGGAACTGATTATCTGGACTGAAAGTACTGGGGTGTCTAGTCCCGAGCAGTGGAAGGCAGGTATTTTTAACAATGGACTAAGTTCTGATCTTTTATTTGCCTCTTGTACCAGTGTAGCATCAGTTGATTTTGGCAGGTATATAATTAGTTTCTAGCTTGAGTGAAGACAGTCCTTTGTTCCTTTTCTTTAACTGCCATGATCCAAGTCTGGCCATGTGATGATAACATGTCTCAATGCTTTTTCAGCTTTATTCCTTCTATGTATTAGAGCCTAACTGTCCTCAGCTCTTGTAGGAAAACAAACCTACGTTTGGGCATTATGGGATTCTAAAAGTTTTAAAGACTAAAGTGTCCCACTTTTTTGTGTGTAAATGTATTCTGATTACTGTCAGTTTTATCAGTGTGATCACAGCGTTAACTGTCATTACTGAAGGAACAACATCATGTCTTAGTATCTGCCAAAGAGACCAGATGATAACTTTTTCTAGGGTAAACAAAACCTTTTGCAGAAAGAATTCTCTTATCACATGCATTACATTGTACCCTTTTTATTTTGTCAGCAGGGTGATTCTGTTTTAACAGAAGCCAGATATTTTAAATACAACTTGTTTGCCCTTCCACTTGAACAAGATTTAGAAGTCTGTTGCGGCTTTTGGTTTAAAAGACTGGGTATTATTTGGCTATGGAGAAGCCCCAGCTTTGGTTCTGTTGGTGATAGAGCTATGCCATGCAGCAGGTCTACTGCATGTTTTTAGGTCAGTCTTAGGAGAGTTGTTAACTGACCTGTTTTTTCGTTGAAAGTTTGTTTTCTTTCATTAGCTTAAAAAAAAATCATGTATTTTTGTAAAAATTGATCTATTTTTTTAAATTCTTTTTTTCCCCCCCATAGGTTCCTGTATCTTTTATTCTTTTTTAAGATGAGTTATTTTAATTCTTTTTTAGACGAGTCAGTGGCCTTGCCAAACAGGCAACTCCCTGCTGAGAAGATAGTCCTTTCCAAGTGCCATTCATGGGTAGATTACAAACAAACAAAGAAGTCTTAAAAATTTGGGACTTTTTTTCAGTTTCTTCGCTTTTTTTTTCATGTGAACTTAGTAGAAATCCTGTGCGTTTTTTTGGATGAGATCAAGTTAACATGTAAGTTTCTCTCTAGAAATAATTGAAATTAATATAATTTTTTTCACTTTTTTAGCAAAATTTTAGCTCACTTCTGGGACCAGTAAATATTCACAGGAGCGTAGGTAAGAATGTGGCCTTTATTTCTTGATCCTTAATCTGGATGATAATAAAATAGGTCTCTGTCAAAGACAAATGCCAGTATCTCATCAACAGTTGGACTCTTTGTTTTGAGTGAGTCTAAATTTGATTGACATCACCATTGGTTCCACTGTTACGCTCCTATTCACTGTTAACATGAAGCAAACAAACTCTTCTCAAAGAGGAAATAATTGTGATCCAAGTCCAGTTGTATTGAGGATTTGTGTTGGGGGTAGGAGAGGAAAGACAGAGTCCTTTGCAGAGAGAAGTGCTTCATTTTTAGCTCACGTATAGTGTTGCAGATTTCAAAGCAAATTTTGCAGTGTTAATACATCAAAGTACTACCACTGAAGTATCTAGAGCGGATAAACTTTTACTCTTCATGGGATGATTGTAAGTATTTGCAGTTCATACCACTTTCTAGACAGAATTTTTTTTCATATATTTACTCTCTAACTTCAGTTTTATCTTTTGATCTTTTATGGATCAGTAAATCAAGAAGAAGCACTGGTTGTAGCAGAAGGGCTCGTAAGCATGTTGAATACCTTGCTTAGAAAATAATTATTGGAAGACTGTACTTGTAATGCAGTGCCTGCCTAATATATATCAAGTTAAAGGTATTTGGTGATTCCTGTTAGTGGCTGAATCCTTTGCTGTGAACGTTTTTGATCTTCTCTGCAACTGTGGTGACTTTTTACTGTTGAAATATCCTTAAACAAAGGAAGCTGAGAAGCATTCTGAAAATACCATGACTATACCAATTAATGTTAGTACCCCTTTCTTTGCTTACACAAGGGAAAAAAAGAGCAGAGCTATAAATTTTTTGCACACTGACACTTCATTTAAAACTAAGTACTTAGACCTAACCATTTACTTGCTGATTTTGCAAGCTGCAAAATCTTGATGCCCTTGACTGTATACGAAAGACTGATTTCCTGTTCTGTGCTCCCCTCTCCTCCCCCTGCATGCAGTGCTAACTGCATCTTGAGAAACCTACAGGTGTCTTAAAAAACCCTTCCATTATCACAATAATTGCACCTGAGGAGGGGAACAAAACTTCATGGTTTTTTATGTTTGAATTATGATCTAATATGCACGTAAGAAAGGCCCAGGTGATCTTATGATCTTTTGTCCCTGACACATGTGGGATGGGATATCTGCTGGATTATGTAAAAATGTTCCTCAAATTATATTAGCAATATGTTTTGATTTGTCTCTACCTAAATGAAAAGAGCTTATGCAGCTGTCTCCAGACACAGACCACCAGAAGACACCATTTTTTATCTGTTACAGACAAGTTTTGAATAATAGAGGCATATTGTTAATTCTGCTATTGGTCAGCAAGGCGTGGTAAGGCTAGTGTTCATTGCTGGAGGTGTTTTAGTATGGGAATCACAGCAAGAGGTCTTCAGAGATCATGTTGGAAAGCTTTGGAAGGGCTCTGCAGAGCAGGCAATCTTTTTTTCAGATCCGAAGTTGCAATTAATAATGCGCTTTTGTGCCTTGTCTGTTACTTTTGACTGGTTTTAAATGTAGAAGTTAAAACACTCTGTTCAGAATGCATTGAGCAGAATCATAAAAAAAATAAAATCAAAACACTTTGAGGCTTTCTACTGATAGTAATTTGAGTTACTTATGTATGTAAACCTAGGTTAGTTTTGCTTTCTGTTGTAGTAGTATTGAAAGTGCTGAACAATTGGTAGATCCTGTAGCATAAAAAAATGCACAATCTCTTTCAACTGATTATGATGTTTTAGTGCAATTTAAACTGAATCATATCCATCTTCAGGGACTTAAGAATTTAACAGTTTTCCCCTTATGGGATACAGTAGTAACTGCTCATGTTTCCATCTTTAATTGAAAGAACTCAAATAGTTTTTAGGGGCAATGATGCTGAATTGAATAGTTTGGTACAACTACTCTGGTTGATAAAACTATTTGGTACAACTATCCAATAGTGTATCAGATATATGTCCTAATAAAGTTACTGATATTTGCAGTCTTTGTCTGTGTCTCCTCTTAGTAACTTGAGAACTAAATTGTTACTGCAGTCTTGGGAAGTGATTTCCACTCTGTGTTAGTTTGGCTGATGCTAAGCCTAAGTATACATGGAAGCTGTTGGCTGTTTTGTGATTTCCCCTCATACTGCACTTCTCCATGTCGCCTGGAATAATTAAACATGAAGGTATGATTGTACAAGGTGCTTGCATTGTCCCCAGCCTTTGCACAGCTGGCTGCATGTACAGTAGGAAGATTTTTAAAGAGAGAAACATGCTATTTCCTTCTGTGGCTGAAAAATACTCTGGTGTGAAAGATACTACTTTTATTTTGATTGGCTTAGAAGACAGCTACGTTAGAAATATTAAAAGAAATTTAAGTTTGATACAGACTGGTTTGGCAGCAGATTCCAGTAGTGTATACACCCTCAACTCCAATTCATGGGTTCATGGGAGACTGGTATGTCTTTCCTCAGCTGCTTGCTTCTGTGCACTGTGTGGCCCAACACAAGGAATTTTACATTGGGTTTGTAAACTGTGAACACTGCTAGGGAAATTTCACAGTTTGAAAACGTTTAGACTTAGATGTCTAAGGAAGCCATCAACAGTTGATGAAAGCTTCTGTACTCATATTCAGGCGCATAAAAATGTCATTTGAGATGCAGAACACGTTTCTGTGTTTGGATCTATTGAGCATAGATAGTTTTTGAAACTTGCCTCATGGCTGTAAGCAGTGTGTGGCAGGGGAGAGGAGAGGCAGGAATTCACAAAAGATGGTGTGCCAGTGACAATTTTAAATTACTTTTTTAAGATGCGAAGAAGCGTATAGTTTGCTAATGGTACCACATGCCACCTAGTCTTACCATACATTTCAGTTGGGTTTAATTTCTCTGGAGGATGACATGCGTTCATACAATAATCTCAGCTTTCATGAGTAAAATAAAATGTTAGGTGCCATATAAATCTTAGGGAAAATGTTAGACCGTATTTCCAGGATCTAAAGAAGCTGGGATTCTGTATGTTCCCATGAATAATTTTCCCTTTTTTCTGTTCAGTCAGGTTGTCTGCAATGTGCAAAGTTTAAATATATTTTTCTTGGTGTGTAGTTATATTTTTAATGTGTGATAGATGACAGGAATTGTGTTTGTATGATTCTGGCTTATTTGCTATACTTGATTTCCTTGTATTTTGCTGTCAAATCCTGTTTGAAGAAAATCTGTTGTGATTTAAGAAAATAAACAAAAGCTTGAGAGGTTGAGAAATGCTTTTATAGTGACAGACTCATTTATCTAAAAGTCCCTGTGACATGCAAAACAAACGGTATAAAAATAAATGTTGTTACAGTTTCGTCTTCAGAAATTATGGGAAACCAGCAAATGTCCTATGTGAAAGTAAAATTTCCAAGAATGGCTATCCTGAAGGGAAAAAAAAGTAATCTAAATGCTAAAAGCAGTATAAGCTTTTAATTGCATATTTAATCTATATGCAATTAGTCATTTAAGTTTATATACTTCTATGCTGCTTAAAAATCTCAATTTTGAAAAATCCTGGCCCAAACTGTCATAGTATTTGTAACGGAGTGTGGGTGGGTATTCTGTGCAGGCTTTAGTGATAAGGCAAGGCCATAATGAGTCTCAGCAGGATGACACAACAGACCAAGGTGGGTTGTATTTTTTAATGTGGTCTCCAAGGGTTCTTTACCTTATTCCAGATTACTGTTACAGCATGTCCTTTATGCTAGTATTAGTTACGCATCTCTGTCTGCAGTCTGCTTAACACATAGTTTGGCTGAACCTGAGCATGTTGTTTCATGTCTATTACAAATTCGTCTTTTTTGGCAAATTTAGTGGCTCTTTTTCTTTCTGCTTATTGCCTAGAAGTCTGTTGCAGGAATCCTAGCAATTCAGACCTATTGACTCACATGAATAAACAATGAAAATTGAGTCCTAAGAGTGAGGAGCTTGAGTGTGAAAGGGTCACCTGGTTTTTCCATCACATCAATATGAGTAAGTGTTCAAAGAGCAATAATGTATTAATCTACATACTACAGGGGCTTAACCTACCTGAAAGGAATCGATCTGAGAACGGCTTAACATTACATGTTTTCCTTTATGTGGTAAAATGTAAACAGGGCTCAGAATTTGAAATGGCATCTCTGAAGGTTTATATGGAGGCAGTGGTCAGCTTTGCAAGCAAACTGAAGTTGGAATAACCAGGATTTTATCTATGAAAGAAACTTTCTTGCTTTAGCAATTCCAGAAACACACAGTTGAAAAAAACCTATTTTTTTTAATCTGGTGTGTCTAAATAGGAAACATAATTAGCCACCTCATTTTTGTTAACTTGGATATTTTTGTCTCCTGACTCCCAAGATTTGCATGCTGAAGCGAGTAGCAGTCTTGCATTTGGGAAGCATAAGACTAGAATGCTCAGCACTGAGTCTCCAGAGATGGAAGAGTAAATTGGGTGACTCTGCAGCATCTACTGAAGTAGGTGATGATTGGGAAACATTGAATATTCTATCCTAAATTAAATGAGCATTTACATAAATCTTAGATCACATGTTGCCTTTAAGCCATGTTTGTGCAGATAGTGCACAAAGCTTCTCAAAGCTCCTGAGAAGAGCTGTAGGTGCTGTAGGTGATTTCCTTTGGCCGGAGTTTACCATAGTGGCTGAAAAGTCCCATCCTTTCATTTGTAGAGATTAATACTGCAAATTGAGGTAAGTCCTTTATATTAGTCCAAAAGAAAAATACACTTTTTTAAAAATTCTGTCCAGACTTGTGAGCAGGCCTGTACAGATAATTATCTTCAAAGCTTAACCGTTGAACAGAACTTAACATCAGAATTTTGTCAACAGGAGCAGTAGCCCAGCATTCTTAACTAGAATAAATCAACCCAGTTCTAATGAAAGCAGCTGATTTAAACTGATTTGTTCAATATAGGAATCATGCTATGTAGAGAGTCACATGCACCTGTTTTGAGTAATGAGTTCTTAAAACAGAAGAACAAGGAACTAATGACTACAAACCACCAGATTATTGGTTTCTCTATCACGTAATTGTGCCTTGATGGAGAATACTCTCCTTTGGAGAGTTCAAACACCTTGATGGGGAATACAGTAAATGGAATATACAGGGAGTCAATCTCATGCATTTCAAAAGCTACGATCTCACTTTAGTTCATTTGACTTGCTGTGTTCCATAAAAGACATTCCTTGGAACCTAAATTTTAAGAAACTAAAGATGTTTTCTGGTAGTAGTTACAATATATGGTATTACTTCCCAGTGTTGTGTAAAAACTTGATTAAAGCAACTCTACTGTCATCTGCACAACTGCATTTGCACTGAGTGTGTAAAACCATCCTATTGTTTTATTAATTAAGCCTTAGATTTCTTTGTTCTTTCGAATTCTGAACTTTACAGTCATCAACAGTCAATGTTGCTTTGCTTTGTGAAAACTTCTTTAGTGCAATGCCCTTGTTTTTTTCTGGTTTGCCTTCAGTGTCTTCTGCTACCAGTTTTTCTTGTAGTTCATAGAATCAGTTGTACAGAGATGTTTTCTGCTCCGTGTTTTTTCTGATTTCTTGTACATCAGGATCTTGATTTATCGTTCAAGTTCCTTGCAAGGCATGTTATGCTAATTGTAAATGTAAACCCAAAGAATTTATAAAGTGCTAAAACATTTTAAAATTATTTCCCAAACTTCTGATATCTTCATATTGTCATTTTAATGATTATTTGTAAATGTATATTGATGTGAAAACTCTGCGTAGGACTATGTACAGCACATGTTCATGTTGCAGGACAAAAAAGTACTTGAATTTTGAAAAGCTCTTCTATTCAGGTGAATGGTAATAGGCCAGCCCCAAAGATTTCTTTAGTTTTAGTGAAAATTCTAAAGGCGAGTGACTACTATTGTAACAGAAGTTTAACTGGTGATAAAAATTCTTTTGTAGTTATGACATGATTTGGAATTGTGCAGTTTGTTCTCAAACAGCAAGATAAATGTTACAATTATGGTAAAAACATGTTCAGAGGTTAAGGGGAGACTTTTCCCTTAAATTATTTCAGCTTTCCAGGGTGACTTAAAAATTGCTGTCTGGAAGCCAGTTATCTAAAACAATAACGTGCAAGATTGCTTTAGCCAGGGTAGCTTCCTTTATTTTATTTTTTTGTCACAGGCAGAAGGTCTATTGAAAGTTAAAATACTCAAAAGCCATCAAGGGTCTTTCCAAGTTTGGTTTAAATATTTTTAAATGTTCCTCTCTCTTGTGTATAATGCCTCAGTGAACAAGTAATGATGGATGCCACTTAATGGCTCTGCAGCATGTGACTAAAACAGAAAGATCTTTCACATTCAGAAAGTAGAAATTATAAAAGATGGATATTTTATGTGTTTCAGGAATAGTGTACGCCCTTCTTGCTAGCAAGTATAAATTGCAGTGGAAAAATAGGCATGTCTTGTTTTCAGCGTGAGCTTCCTTCAGTGAACATTATTTTTCTGTCTGTGATGCATCTTTTCAAACTGATTTGTACCTTATTCAGCATCTTCAGTGCCATAAAGGAAAGAAGTCCTTTTTTATTCTGAGGGCAGATACTCGGTGTCAGAGTGTATCGGCTCAGCATCACGGTGAATCATCAACTCTCCTTTGGCAGTCTGTTTTCTATTTGAGTATTTACCTAGATATATTGGAAACTTTAAGAAAAAAACTAGCTTCAGCATAAAAATCTTTTGCCCATGTTGAATCAGCCATGAACATAAAAAGGAAAATATTTCATGTTGGCTGCAAAGTAGGATTATTTCCTCATTAGGAACCCGAGTAGCAGTGATAGGGCTTGAAATTGAAATTAATTCATTTCTGTTGAAGGTACTTATTAATTCTATTATTATAAATACTTGGGGAACATGATCCAATGAAACAGAAAATCAGATGATCAATGAAATTATACAATAATGACTTCATGTTATTATTATGAAGTTGAGTCTTGCACTTCACAGTTCTTGAGAACAGTGATTAAATAGATAATTTTGACTTCCATCAAAGCGTTTACAAATATTAGCAAGTATGTGGTTCTCATTTTTCATATCTAGTCCTCAGGAGTATTTTATCTATGACTTTTCACATTTCACACAGTGCTGTAGGGTTTTGGATTTGTTCTGATACTACCAAAGCCTGTGTTTTTGCTTAAGTTGCTTCTCGCACTCTGTAACGATAGCCCTGGGATTCAGGAGCAATGCAACGCTGCAAGTCAACTTTGGTGGTGGCAGACAATATACAGCCTTGGAGAAATACTTTAACCTGGCTCCATTTTATTTCCTTTATAATGTGAAACAGAGATGAGGCCCTCTCACAAGGTTGTGAAAGACACTTCGGTAGCATTTGCAGTTGTCTTTAAAAAGGCAAAAATATAAATGAATTATGGAGTTGTCATGGTCAGGTTGCAGCAAGGGATTGTCAGGCTGCTCCCTAAGGGGTGGGGGGGCCTGGGGGCTTTGCCAGCCAAGGCAGGTGGGACAGGACTGGGGATAGTGGCCACGTTCAACCAAAAGTCCAGATCACCAGGGAAGTTTGTGGTGATGAGGCAGGTCCAAGGTCAAGCCAGACAGTTGATTGGCATGTCAGGATCAGGCCCAGCAAGAGTAACCAGAGTCAGACACAGCCCAGTGATGACTGGACAGTTCCACGGTGATGAAGCTGAGTCAAGGTCCAGCTAGGAAATCCGCCTACAGATCTGGATCCAGATCAGTGGGGTTCATGGCCAGGCACAGGCATGGCAGTGGCGGAGCTGGAGACAGGCGTAACTGTGAGAGCTCAGGCAGGGCCTAATGGCCTAAGCTGAAATGGAGCCCCTAGGCCCATCTGCAAGGGGTGTGGCCAGAGGCCTGAGGTGAGGCTGGTCAGGGCTGTTAAGGTCTGTTAGTACACTCAGGGCCGTGATAACGGTTTCTCATATCCATGCATAGTTTTGAGGATAAGATCCTTTTCAAAAAGAAAATGGGAGAATAACATCCTGTGGAATACAGCACTATTGGCAATCTTATATGAGACCTTTATGTAACTGTAATACGTCGAAGACAATAACTAGAAGTACTGGTCTAGGGAAAGAGTTCTGCCATACAAGCAGCAGCTGCCAGAGGGGGAATGCACTAGATGTCAGCAGTCAATTACTGTGGCAGTGGTGACCACAAGTTCCCCAAAACAAGATTGGAGAGTCTTAGCAGATAACAGACACTACTGGAGAGGATTTTTCTTGTCCCCTGACTATAGGCCATAAATATGATCACTGTAAAATTCTAAGTCTCTTTTTCATCATGAAGTGGAAAAAGGATTCTAGCTGCAGGGCCTGCTTGCTTTTTCTAATGGATTTTCTATTCCTGACAGTAAAGGAAAACTTTTACAAGCATACATGATAAGTATATTTGACGTTAATGTGAGCAGGATTTCATGCAACAGATAACTACTGAGGCTTTGTGAGAGTTAATTCCTGAAATGGGAGAAGAGCTCAAATACTACTGTGTGCCCCGGCCAAAAGTTTGATATTACGGTGACTACGGTAGAAGCTACTTTCACAGGTGATTGATAATTAGACATGCGGTGGAAGAGAACTGGGGCATTTGTGGTAGACCACTGCTGAAGAAAAGGAGTTCTGTACAAATCGGCCTTTGGTGTTCTGTTGTCAGTTGCCTTGGTTCTCACATTGCGGGAAGCCTCGTGTAAAGTAGTGTAAAGGGGTTCTGCAGAACTGTGCCCTCATGGCGGTCATTTTAAAGTATGGCAGAGAAAGTGTCCTTCAAAGGAAAGGAATGAGTAAGTAGCTCCCAAGCAGGTGACTACTTAGGAACTACAGAATGTCAGAAAATTTGAAGTTATTTGTTGAACATTAACACAAGCAGTCATGCAGCTACAGACTTTCCAGGACTGAGGAAACAGGCTGATCGCAGAGTTCCTGAAGTATCTGAGAACTCTGAACAAGACCAGAGATTAAACCTTCAGGGGAAGATTGTTTATCCCAGTCTCCTGTTCCCTCACTGTGGTAATGATAATGCTGCAGTGAGCCATTCGTGCTCAGTTCACTTCTACATTTTTATGATTTTGGCAGAATAGAAGAAACATAACTTTAAAAGAACTTGAATACTATGTCTGTCTTAGTGGTGGAATTATGATGATGATGTTGTTTTTCTTTTCCTCTTGTTATGATTGATGGTCTTTACACAAATCCCAGTCAAAATATGGGGGGGCAGGGTTTAGCGTAGTGTAGCAGGCTATCTGAAGGTTTCAATGCTGAGATAAGAGAATAGGGAAAAGGATACTAGGCATTCTGTTTTTCTGACTGAAAGCTGCCCAAGCACAGCCTTTGTCAGTGAGAGGTCCAGACCCTTTACAGAAACAAGATAGGCCCATTTTCTCATGAAACATTAGAATTGCTTCTATTTTAGGATAAATTATTAATATTTTAGAGATGGAGTCATTTGACTTCCTTTTCCAGTGAAAACCAAGGTGATTAAAATGCACAAAAGAACAGTGCATGCAAATATTGTGAATTTCTAATGCAAAGTGCATGTTTTCCAACAGAAAATACAGCCCTTTTTCTTACCCTTTTTCGGTAATATTTCACTGGATCATGTCTGTCAATACAGGTGAGCTTAGCAGAATATGCTTTTCTTTCTTAGTAAAGAATGATTATGCCATTAATTTGCATATGCTGTTCCCTTTCCCAGCGTAAGGTATTTTGTAATTAATTAGTTCCACAGAGTGGTTTAATGAAGTAATATAAAAAGATGAGGGCTTAATTTTACAGTTATTCAATAAATTCCACTCATGTATATGATATTTAATAATGCACTTGGTTTTTAGAGGTTTGTCTCTTTCATAGGGCATTTGTGGCAAGTCCAGAGGAGTTTATTAGGGTGTTCTGGGTGACCTGAGGGTGGGGGAAAGGGCAGGAGTGATACACAGTATTGTTATGCTTGAAGTGTTGATTAGGCAGTCTTTAAACACTTGCAGTAGAAAGATGTGGGTTTGGATTGCAAATCTAAGTTACAGTGAACTTGTCTGCTTGTCTCTAGAAGGGCGAAACGCTTCTAAGATTACTTTATTTATTGTTGTCAATATTTCTATGACATGCTTTGCAAGGGCTTGCATTGCTTTGACAGGTGCTCTGGGTGCTGGCACTTAGCAAGCTGCAGCCTAGAGAGTCATTGGGAGGGGCACTCATTCAGAAATTTCTTTACTTGGCAATATGTGATAGGCAAAAATGCAAGGAATAAATAGTCAGGTACAGTCCAAGGAAATCTGTGATGTATTGGAGGTCAAATGTTGTATTGGCACAAATTGGGCACAAATGGCAAGGGTTTGGTAGCAGGGGGTGCTGCAGGGGTAACATCTATGGGAGGAGCTCGATGGCTACCCTGTGCCAGTCACAGCTGCTTCAAATATTTGAATTTGTATGTATCTGTGTATATATACACACACACACATATATATATTATTAAGATGCACTTGTCAGAAATACTGTGGGGGGGATATAAAGAATCCCAAATGTGCGCTAGTGGAAAAGTTTGGTCTGAGTAAGTAATTCTGGATTGGGCCTCTGGTGATAATGTGCAAGTACTCTTTATTTTCAGAGAACTTCCTTCTTGCAGTCTTCCTGGTTTAAAACAACAATGAAGCTGCATAGTTATCTTGCAAGCACTGATGAATCAAGGTTTATGCTACATAATTTGGAATACTTACTGTTTAGTTACTGAGTAACTTGACTGAGCTTGTTACCCTGTAGGTTTTCCCATAAATTCTCCTGCATTAGCTCCTGTTACAGTTAACTCTGATGACATCAGTTAACTCCTTTTTTTTGTTTTGTTTTGGTTTTGTCAATAAAAGCATGTGGGTTTTTTTCCTCTAGCAAAGTGAAATTAAGTTACATCAGAAGAGAATAGGGCATTATTTTGTTTACCTACCCAATGTTGTGTTTGAGTGTCTTTTCCCTTGTGGGAGAAAAACAGCTTGCAGTCATATGCTTCAATCAATAAACTCCTGTTAAGTTAATGAGGAACATGGTGCATTAGCAATATTTATTGAGTTTATCAAAAGAGTACAACACTTCAGTAAATGAATGTACTAAAATTTATAATGCTTTCACCATTTTGAGGAAGTATAGTGATATGAGTGTGATCGTATATCTTCAATCCATGATTTGCTGGTTTTCATCTGTGTTAATAGTAACCAATAGGAGATTTTAATGTTTCAGGACAAAAGCTGATTGGCATTTATTATAGAGCAACACTAGAGAAGGAAGTTCCTTCCTCATATAAATACACACATTATTATATGGGGGTTGGTTTCTCATTTATCTTTTAGAAGCAAAGCTTCTAAAGGCTGTGTAAGTTTGTGATTACAGAGGTCCTTTCATTACTACAGATAGAATTATTTTGCTACCGTAAAAATGGTGTGACACTTGCAAAATTATTTATTTCAGTGACAGCAATAGTAAGAACTGATGCCTTTGAGTTCTAAACATCAACTTTGAAATACAAAGTCTCTCTGGAGCTTCAGATTGAAGTCCCAGGAGGGGTGATTCTCTATCTCTTGGCTGATAAATTAAGGGTTTTTTTCAGTTTATTGTGACAGATGTGTTGGCTGGGACCTTGCAAAGTAAACTGCCATCTGGTCTGTTTTGGACATCAGGAGTCTTTGTCACAATGTGTCACAATTGTATTCATTTTCCCCGTTCTTTCCAATTACATAAATGGTTTTGTCTTCTTATAATGCCTTTCCAGTTTGTCTGTCTAGATTCCAGTAGCATGGGATTTATACGAAACAAGTTAATTTCTTTCTCTAGTGAAAGGAGTGTAGTGTGAGAAGGAGCTCTCCAAACATTACAGGATTGCAAAATAGTTCACAGAATCACAGAATCGCAATTGCCATTCTTAAAAAGCTAACTTTGTACCGGAAACCTGCAAGATGAGCTACAGCAGTGCTCAATAATGGATCAACTTAGACAACATAGTGTTTTCTTCCTCTAAATACTTTTTTGGCTATAAATCAGAGATCCTGTAATTCTAGTGGTGAATGCTCAATGAAATCTTGTTTATTGTTGCAAGAGGAGAAACAGGTGACAGACACCCTGTCTTCCTGTGTGTGACTTCTCACGTGAACTCTCTCATCATTAATTTTTATGTAAGCCTTAGTAGGTCTCAGCATGTTTTTTATTAAGATGCTGATATCTTGACAGTGCAGAATGTTACCATTAAACTAGGTTTTAATGACTAGAATCCCAATCAAAATTAAAGTTTTAAGAAGAAACTGTAGTGCTCTTTCAAGAAAATAATAAATTAATATTCTGAAGGTCTAGGAATGTTTACAGTGTTGTCTTCAGAACATTTTACCATTTTCAGAGCTGTTCAATTATCGGGTATCATCAGCGCTGAATGTTTGAGATATTCATAGTAAAATACAGTAGCTGATACTTTGGTATCATACAAGAAAGTTTTTTTGAGATCTCAGGTTTGTTAACTACATATGCTTATGGAATAACTTGTCTTGCAGTATTTCAATATATGACAGGATACTTTTGGCAGAGATGAAGTTGGAAAGTTACTGCAAATTGTTAATAACAAAAGGGGGGATTAGGAGAGGCTGTACTATGGATTGTCCAAAGCTAGACAATATTATAATGTAAACAAAGAGAAGAAGCCCAATTCAATATCCAGTACAAATCTACCTGTATACTGCTGTAGCTTTGGATATAGGAGATCTTTAGTGGTATAGAATTAATTTTATACGGTACTACATGTACAGATGGTACCTTTCTTTTTCCATATATGTGTGTGTATGTGTTTAAGTATCTATCTAATGTATATAAAATGATTAAATATATGGTAACTGCCATAGGATATAGATCCATGTTTGTTATGTCTAAAGAAGCTGGGGACCATTAATACTTTGCTTATTTCCTCTGTAGAGAGTAGAAGATGAGGGAGATAGCAGGGGTTTTTGTGTGTAATAACTTCGTTAGAAGTGGGGAATGGAGAGAGAAGGTTGACATTATGCTCTGAAAGATACGTGTAGGTTTTGTCTTTGAGTTACACAGGAAATTATTTGATTTCCAAAAGATGAAAGTAGGTCCAAGGAAAGCGTAAAACATGAAGTCTAGAGGAGATGTTAAAAGTAAGGAAAATCCTTGGGAATAAAACAATTGTCCCATTTACTAAAAATATAAATGAGGGGGGGGCTGTTTTCTTTTATTTTGAAATTACAAACAGCTGTTTGTAATTTTCTAAAAATTAGTACAGCTAAGACTAGACACTGCAGTAATAATGCATTTCCTCCCTTAGTAAAAGGGAATGCTCCCAGGAATTAAATAATTTAAAAATGCTTAATATACCTATAACTTGGAGCAATCTTACCTATTTGTATTTCCTGTGCATACAGACTAAGTCTAACAGCCTGATAGAGTCACAGTCCACAGTGTGGGGACTCTGACTTGTGATGATAGCAGTACACAGTATTTTCTGGTTATTTCTGTACTTGTCAGCGGTACACTTTCTTTATCCAGAGTTACACAGCTCTGGTCTGGTGTTTCAAAAAGTAACAGACTTACATGTGTATTTGCAGTTTTGGATTGCCAGTGTTTTGGATTTTTGTAGCAAGGTCTACAACGTTTAAGATGTTGCTCTCTTTCTGGAACAACAATTAAAAATTGTTGAATAGAATTAGAATAGAATAGAACTTAAAAATGCAAAACTTTGCTTGTAGATCAAAACACTTTCATTTAATGATACTTATCAACGGTTAAAAGACAAAGTCTTTTTTTAATAGTCTTTCATTGTGTATTGCTCCTCTATCTCAAACATACTATTAGAAAAGGTTACAGACCATCAGCCAGATAAATCATTGTTCAAACATGCCTGTAAATGTCAAAGACTATGTAGAAAAAAACTGCAAGGGACTTTAATTTAGTCTTATGTTCATACACTGAGTCCTGATGTGTCAGACTTACTGCACACTGATGGCTGGCTGTAAAGGACCCTTCGAAACTATGGCCTGAGGCTTCAGCTTTGTGGACCCATGTTCTAAAATAACACTGGTTACTGTTTTCAACAGAATTGACTTTGGGTTGGTCTTCACTGGGGCCTGTAATCACGGACCGGCTAACTTGCTTTCAGATGCTCAACTTCTTGCAGTTCAGAACAAGGGTGACTTGATGCTATGTATGAACATGGTGGACTGTATTATAAACTTACTGATATTCCTCCTGCAGAGCTGTAGAAAAAGGTATCAGTTGCACTTGGGGCAGAGGCAGAGTGGAACTCCTTAAACATTGTGTGCGAGACACAGTAAATTGAGAATTGAGGATTTAAATGTCCTCTGTCCACTAAACCTCCATCCACTAATCCACTGGTTTTATGCATACTGATTAATGGTAGTGGCGCAGATTAATGGCTCATTTTCTTTGTAATAGAGGTTACTACATGTCTGTTATGAGTTTTTCCATCATTGCTGCAGCTAGAACCTGCAACGTAAAAATAAATTGCTGAAGGCATACAATCATGGAGAGCTGTGGCTTTCCTATATTCAGAAAAATGGTAATTAAGGTAGCTAAATTTATGTTGCTACAGAAATTTGTAGCACAATAAAATATGTTCTAAGCTGGTTCCTGAGGTTTGAAGTATGAAAATGGAAGAATTTCTCAGTGGGGGCATTATAATATATGAACTATATTTTATAATAAAAGAAATTAGCTGCTGCATTTTGCATGAATACTACTGCATTTTTATAAAATGCAAATAATAAATTAGCTACTGCATTTTACATGAATACTACATTTTCACTGTATGTGAGGATGATGATTATCATGTGCATGTGTGCAGAAAATGTGTTTGTTAGAAAAGCCTCTAAGAAAATTCCAGCAGAGTTTTGAATATAAAAGCAATATATCGGGCTTAGACTAGTATTACATGGCAGCAGGTGTTCTGTTTAGTTTTGTGATCTTAGGCAAAGTATGCTAGAGCATTCCCTTGCATGTCTCAGCATTTATATTCCTAATGAGGTTTTCCAGTTCCTCATAACTTTCCTAAACTTTCTAGGGGGGTGAGCCATGGAAAAGAGAAACAGGGCAGACTTCATGCATATGTACCTAATTATGGTGAGAGTGGGTTATTATATAAATAGGTCTAATTAGGTTGTTGACGTGATTTCTGCTGACACTATAGAGATATATAATGCATATTTGTTGTGCATTATTTCTGAATCTATTTATTTTGGTTGAGTATAGGTGTTTGATCTGATTTTCATAAATGATCCCAAATGAAGGTTAATAAATCTATTTTGCTAGTGCTGATATGTGGGAATATAGGCATGTTATCAGATGTACTATTAAAAATTAAGGATTTGCATGCATTGATTCCCCTGTGCAAAGTAGTTCTACATACAATTTATATATGGAAATGGTTGTAAGCTTGACTTGTGGTCTGCCAAATCTGGGGTGAACCCACTAATTACCAAATTGCTGTCTCTAGTGGTGAGAAGTTTCATAGGAATGTAAACCTGTGTGGGGTTTTTTTGGTTTTTTTGTTTTTTTTTTTTTAATAGACTCTATTAATTCTGAAGTTGCAGACTGAGAAAGCAAGTACTGTTGTGTCCTTTTCTCCCCCTTTGCTTTTTGTTACTTAACATTTCCTATTTCACTGCAGTTTTACAAAAAACTTTAAAACCTTGAGATACACTGTGCCCTTTTCCCCAATCAACCTGAAACCAATAGAGGTTTTAAACTTGCAAGATAAGGGATAAACTAACCAAACTGCTCCGTTTCATGCTTCTTGTCTTATCACCATTCTGATTATTAGGCAGGTTTTGGAAACTTACAAAAATGTGTTAAGTACAGTTTGCTGGTTAGCCTGAGATGTGTGTGGACTGTGGCCGAAACGGGTTGTCAGCACTATCTGTTTGCAGGTTCCATCTCAAAGTCAGGAGGAAGGCTCATGTGGCTGCATGGTGAACAGGAGCTGATTAGCTGAAAATTAAACAGAATGACCTTTTTCAGTGACAACCCTCAACTGGATTTAGTGTACGTCAGTGCTCAAATTTTAAGAGACCTGTGGGGAAATCCACTACGGGTTGTGCGATAACTGCCAAGGATTTATTTCCCAAAGCTGTTTTTCTAAATGCCTTGTCATTCCATGGGAAGCGATGACGTTTGATTGTCTTGCTCTGCACCTTCTTTTCATTTCTCTATGCAAGTTGTCTGACTTGCTTCTTATTGCAGGTGTATACTTCGCCTGATAAACTTGAAAATTTTAAGAAGCAGATGAAGTTAGTTCTCTGCATTGAAACAGTGTCTTTGCTGTGGAATATGGTGTTGCCATAAGTTAAGGGAAGAGGTACAGTAATTTCAGTAGAAACTTCTCAAATGCACAGTCTGGTTCTCTTTATTGCACCATTTAAATTTCAGAAATAACTAACTTCAAAACTATTAGCATGTTTATGTAATACTGCAATAACAAGTGTCAAGTATAGTTATGATTGCTCAGTTGTGGTTCTAAATTCCTTCTGTCAGTTTGATCTGTTGATTATCTTGATGGGTTTATGATGACAGGTTTATATTACAACAGAGAAATGAAGACAAACAAAAAACAAACCCCCAGCCCTTCAACACTCTGAACAGTATAGCAAGACAAGCTTTGAGAGAGAAATCAAAGTTCCTCAGACTGCTTTATGATAACGTAATGAAGATAAAGCTTTTAAAAATAGCTCTCTACAAATAATTTATGGTTAAATGTCACTTAAGAAACTGATGCCCCTAGATGGTGCTATTACTCAAATCCTGGTTTGCTAGGAAGGCATTTTCCTGATCGATTTTTCTTTGCTCCGATCATGCATGAGGCACACACGAAGTTAGTGTAAGCTGTATTGATTTAAATGAGAGCAGAATTAAGCATAGAAAATTTTATATAACATCACTGATTGTGAGGGCCCTTTAACACTGTGAAAGGAGTGAACTATACATTTATGAGGGTTTGGGGTTTTTTTGTAAATATGCAATTCATGCCTTACCAGGAAAGAGGGCCATAACGAGCTGTCAGCCACATCTGTATATACACAGCATGATGACTTTGCACCTTTATTGTACCTTGGATGAATAACTAAGGATTGTTGACATTTGTTTAGTATACAGATAAAGTTGATTTTTGTTTAATAAACTGAATTTTGCAAAAGGAACGTATAATATTTTAACAATGCCATCAGTTTAATTTTAGGAATGTATGAACATTGCAACATCAGTTTATCCCAAGGGAAGCAGTGAAACCAAGCCATAAGCCTTATATTCTCATTGAAGTCTGAAATTTGATGAGATGTGGTCCAGTTACATTTCCTTCATGGAAATTGATATTTTACTAGATAATACAGTTTTCTTATTTTGCATCAATTATATAGGAATAATGATGATAATACTAGTTTTCCCAGGCAGAGCTCTGAACACATTTTCTGTAATAATACATTTCTGATGCAATAGATCTGCTTTTCATTTTTCATTGCTTGAATAAGCAAAAGCAAAATGTGATACCAGCATAAGTGCAGTGACATAAATAGAATCAGAGAGCCATTCGGACTAGATATCACCAAAAGAATATCTCTGAGCTATTTTCAGCCATTTTTTAAATTGGAGATTTTCTACATGTAGAAACCCTTGATGTTTCTCTTGGGACCTTTTCCACACGAGTCAATTGCTGCCATTTAACATTGCTAAGCAGTTGAACAGATTGAACAGCATCTGTAAAGAAAACCAATTAAATACCTCTACATGTAAAGCTGGGATCAATAAGTTGGCTTCAGCAGTTGCATCTTAATCAGTCCCAGTTCCTAACATCTGTAGAATTTTTTATTATAAACAAAATTTAGTTTCCAACCATAGATGTTGTTTGCTTAATTGTGTGTAAATAAAAGATAAGTAAGAATAAATGAGATAAACAGCCTTTAAATTAAGGTAACCATTCCAAGTGGTCCTCAGAAACTCCCAAATCAACTACCAGTTTCCAAGTATAGTAAAGACTGAATGTCATCAGCTTGATAAGGTTTGTTTAGAATCATATTAAGATATGCTTCCTGGTCATTTGCGGGGGGGGGGGTTGGAGGGGGTGGGTTGGAGGGGGTGGGGGTGTTGATATATTTGTAAATCTAAAGATAGACCTATCACATGCAAGGACAACTATTAATAGCTCCTTCTAATGCATCCGAAGGTGCGAGTGAATACCATGCAAGGAGTCATCATAAAATCTTCATTCTAACTGAAGTTGCAGTGGCAGCTATGGCTGGAGGGAGAACTGGAACAAGAGGGGGTGATACACCACGTCGCAGAAGTAGCAACTGTCTTCTGTTGTGTCTTCACCCATTTTCCTGTTCTGAGTCTTTGCTATGCTGCCCTTAGCCTGAACTGTCTCTCCACTGACTCCTTTGTGTCCAGTTCTTACCTCTGTGGCCAGTGCTGTGTAATCCCTCCATGACCTTTTTTGTCATGTTGAGAATGCAAATGCAAGGACTATTCCTTGGGCACTTTAAATATATATATTTTTTTTCTACTATATCTTCATATTCTTTTTGATCAAACACTGGAGAACCAGTACAGCTGAGTGTGAGTGAAATGCAGGTCTTTTCCTGTGGCTTTATCAGTGAGATAGTTTTTACGTTCCTGCTCTCTAACACTGGTGCAAGTTTGTCATCAATAATGGGCTGCTGAGATGTTACTGAGGTCATAATTTGACCTGTAAATTTTTATGACTTTTGATAGTGTATGAGAAGGGAGCAATGTGGCTTGGCTTTAGGAGTTTTCAGGACAGCTGAAGGAAAAAAGAAGGTCTTACTGTAGACTGAACAAGCAGAACTACAAGTATTGAGAAGCGGTCAGTAATGGAACTTCACAGTTGCATGTTCAGAGAAATTATCTGAGTGATAAATACAGTTCTTCAAACTATTCCCTTATTTTAAAAGGGGGAAAAGTAATTTAAAAATCAACCAGTCCAGAAGGGTCACTAAACCCATGATATGCACGTTTCTGTGAATGTTGTCTTCCTTTAAGAACAAAACCCTATGACTTCACTGCTGCTTAGTCCTGTTTGTCCAGGTATAGCTAACAACTGTTGCTGAGAAAGTGATTTTTCTCTTTCTTTGTGAATGAAATTCTGAGGGTAATTATGTTTTAGTGTTTATTATGATAGTGGGAGTAGGGAGGCAAATAAGGACAAATGTGTTGTGCAGAGGAGGATGTTGATGATAATGATTTGCCATCGTGAATGCTAGGTAGCTCTATCTTTCACCAAAATATAATCAGAATTTGACAAACTGTAGAAAACCTGCAACAAGAGTGAGTTTAGACCTGCTACTGCCATTAGTTCCAGTATAATAGAATTAAACTGAACATAGAGTGTATTTCTGTGCCTGATTGCTTAAAACCAGTCATTATCATTTGGTATACTGATGCAAGTGGGCTGGGGTAAACTGGTATTAGTTGACGTAAATCCAAATTAATGTAATAACCTTCTCATTCTGGATGAGTCAACAGAATTAACAAGTGGTGTAATCTCATTTATTCCTCCATGGTTCATACAAGTAGTTCATAAATAGCAAAAGCAAATGGTATGTCAGGACTGACTCTGATACAAGAAGGAAGGGATAAGCATGCTTTATTCTTGTCTACAAAACTCCCTGTTTCAAGTGTGTCTTATAATTTGAGAAGATACGTTATAGTCTTATAAGGCTATTTGAGACCCTGTTACAGATCACTTACCCTTTGAAGAGAAATATTTAAGGTGTTTACCTTGCTTTAGCCCACAAGTAGCAGAATAAATATAAGAGAGAGTTTGAAAGCCAAGGGGTCTCTTGACTCTTCATTTCCGTTAGGAGTAGGTGAGAAACTGGACCCTGCTCCCTAAAGAGACCTGTGTACACAGCTACTGCTTAGCCACCTAACTCAATGATTTTGTGTCTGCTTTAAGAGCGGGGCTTTATCAGTGAATTACATGTTGAGGTGACATTTCTGTCTTTTAAAATTTGCTTCCCAGAAGGTATTTGCAAGTATCGTCACAAGAAGCTAGTTCTTCCTTAATGTCATTGGTAGGCAACCATGTCCTTGTTTTACTTGCTGTGACTTCCATTCTTTGCTCAGGTTTCTGTGCTGTCTTGAAATTACATTCCAGAGTGCCTTGGTTCTGGGCCAAGGTAATATATGGGAGATACTTATATTGAGATGGCTTTCTATTGCATTCCAGTGAGAAAGGATAGCAACTGCTTTAAGCAGTGGTCCTGCTCAGCTGTTTCAGAGAAATGCTGTAATCAGAATGTGAAGGAGAATATATTTTCCTGGCTGAAATTCTGGTGGAAACTAGATTACACTGCAGAGCTGCTGAGCTGAGCTTCCTGGTGTGATGGTGAGCTTTGCTTCAGAAACAGCTGTTGAAGGTGGCAGTGTGATTCTTCATCTGACTTTCACCTGTTTAGAAGCAGCAGCACAGAAGTGGCAGGTACCGGTGATGTCCTTCTCTATGAATTACTTCATGTGTTGCCTCTGTCTACATTTCTGTTAAAAAGTAGCTGCTGAATTAAGTTAGCAAGTGTCAGGCAAGAATTATGAGTAACTAAGGGATGCAGTCAAAAACTCCATTTTTTTTTTTCTTCAGGCTATTTCCACATTTAACACCTATTTAAAAATAAAATTTTGTGTTTCAGTTTTGCAGTTTAATTAGGTGCAGCTTTCCCCTATAGATTATTCACAAAATGAAAGCTTCATTTTTTTTGTCCAACACTTTCTGACCTTTTCTTTTTCCTCCTTGTTCTTACAGATATTGTGCAGATTGTAAAACTTTAGGCAGCATTGCAATGGAACAGTTCCCCTCGTATCTTCTATTTTTAAAACCCAGTTCACATGCTGATGAATGTTTTTATCCAGAAAATAATTGTAACAGCACTTATTATGACATAAAAATCACTAAACTTTGTTAAACCTCTCAGTAAAGATGTTTATCTTTTAGATTATTCCCTTCCCCGCCATTTGCCTGCCAACCATTACAGTTAGTAACAAGAAAGGAAGATTGCTGTCTTCACCAGCAGAATTTGCAAGATATGTCAAACTCACACCTAATCGATACTTTTGGTAGCAATGGGTCGTTAGCTGTCCTTGAGATGAGTATTACTGAACCCCCACTGAAAGGCAAGTTGTGACAATGAAACGCTCTCATTAGGGAAGTGCAAAAGGCAAAGAGTGAACAATAGTAACTTATTAGCTTATTAATCAGGTCAAATTAGGCTTGCACCAGTGGGGTATATCTGATTGATGATGATGCTTTGAAAATAAGTCCTTGGCTTTTAGAGTGCAGGAAGGTACAAGGCAGCCTGACTTACGGTCTGGTATGGAGCTGTATGCCGGAAGATGGGCTGGTGGACAGTGGTCATGAGACATGAAGCAGACACTTCGTGCATACAGAACTGAATCTTATTTCTTCATTGCTTGGAATGCCTCTAATTAGTCTTGGTACAGGTTCACTTTCTCTCCATACATCGTACATCTCTGCTTCTCTGGGATGGTCAGTAACATCTCACCTGAAAGCTGTTGTTAGAGCTGTATGCTGTACAGTTTGTGCTATTAAGTTTAATGGAAATGCATCTTGCATTTTATATATTCAAATCTCATGAGTAAAACTGTAGATAAAGGGTTTTATACTTTATCTGCAACAAGAAAGGATGTAGGGGGCTCAAACAGTGAAAATTATGTAAGGTCAAAAGAAAAGAAATAGCCAAATGATCAAATCCTTCTTACAGTGCTGTAACAGGTCTATAGTTGGTAGACCTACATTGCAAATATCTTCTGTGTTCTGGAATTCCTATGAAGACCTGCAGTTTCAGTGATTTGGAATACCAGCTTAGTAAAGGAAAAACAACAGGAGCTTGAAATGTTTTGTTCCTCAACTCTAATGGATTTGGAAAGTATGTTTAATTTTGGCCTTTCCATGGATGAGCTGCTGTAGTATGTCACTATAAGTAAAGTAGCTATAAATTAAATTCTTATACTATAGTCTTGTACAAACAGGAAATAACTTTAAAGTCTCTTGAAAATACTGTGCTTATTCTAGAGAATGAGATAAGAGGGATGTCCAAAGTATGATCTTACAGAAAATTGCAAAGGTTTTTCCAAAGATGATTTTAATGCCTGACTTAAAAGATTGCAGTAGTGGTTTTAATATTGCTAAAGGAAGGAGAATTGGAAAGCAAACCAACAGAGCTGTGAAGCATAAACCAACCCACATCAGACAAAGGATATCTGTGATGTAGAACTAGCCTAAAGAGGTTCTTTTGAACCTGTTTGTATTGATTCCACTGTCGCTGGATAAAACCACTAGAAACATTGTAAAATAGGAAGGCTGGACAACTTAAATAGGTTTAAGGCTGATAGAGACAGAGAAACTGGGGAAACTAAGGTTGTATGACAGGAAGAACCTTTCTTTCTTTGGCCTAATAATTTTCTGACAGAGTAGCTTTGCTGTGACTGCAAACATCTACAAGAGTGGTGTTTTCATTGTTTAGCGCAGCCTGGCATCTCAGTGCTCTGTGTCCTTGATGGAATTTTGTTGGAAGGTGCAGGGACAAGTTACTGTTTTGGTTTATTTATCTGTGGGTACCATTAAACTAAAGCAACCTACCTCTTTTCATTATTTGCTTGGGTTTTTTAACATCCCTTCTGGTGGTGAATTTCATTTTAGTTTACCCTTTTATCATTTTAGTTGCCTTCTGTAAATTGTCCTGTTCTTCAGTAATCAATTGAAGTTAATTGATCTGAACTCAAGTCCTGGAACAAAGTCAGAAGTGAATAATAATCTCATGGTCTTTACTGCACTTCTGTTTTCTTTTGATTGTCATTCTGTCAGTGCAGTGTTAGAGTTGGCTTATTGGCCACTGCTATCTGTTTTTAAGAGAGCTTTTAAAATGTATGAACTTGTTGTTCACAGTGTAGTTGGCATTATACTAGAAAATTCATATCCATTATCAAGGACGTGAAATATCAGCATCCTACCCTAAGCTATTACATGAAAGGAATTGCACAATAGGACAAGAGGAAATGGCCTCAAGTTGCATCAGGGGAGGTTTAGGTTGAGTATTAGGAAAAACTTGTTCACTGAAAGGGTTGTCAGACACTGGAACAGGCTGCCCGAGGAGGTGGTTGAGTCACCATCCCTGGAGGTATTCAAAAGACAGTAGATGTGGCACTTAGGGACATGGTTTAGTGGTGGACTTGGCAGGGTTAGGTTTACAGTTGGACTTGATGATCTTAAAGGTCTTTTCCAACCTAAACAATTCTAGGATTCCATGAAAAGGGAAAATAATGTAGTAGGTTAGCCTACTCAAAATGTCTTTTCACTTCTTTGACTTTCAATTATTTGCCTGCTATCGGCAATAGATTTTTTTTTTTAATTTCTTGAAAAAAGTCCTGAAGTAATGGAGAAAAAGCTTGTTATGCAGAGTAATAATTTGGAAGAAAAAAGATCGTGATTAATGAAGAGCATGTATAACTTGCCCAAATGAGACTTAAACTCTTTAGGTACTACTCTTCATTTATAGTAAGGGGTTTTTTTATTATTACTATTTTACTGAAAAAGAAACTCAGTTCTAGGAAATCAGGACTTCTTTTCTATTTTGACTGTCACATATTGCACTACATTTCAATTGGCTAGTGTCATAAGGCTGTTGTCATCTCGTTTCTAACTCATACACTTGCATTTGAACATGAAAGGAGGAATTACTTTTGTCTGTTGTTTGACAGGAATGGGAAAGTGACTTGGAGTTCTGCAAAGTGCAGTAGGCTAACCTATGGAAAATTTGAGAAATTTTGAAAGGTAATACTGAATTCTTCCTCTTCTTTCCAGAAAGAAAGAATTCTACAGAATTCTTAGTCCTGAATGTACTGTGTTAAATGCCATCTCACTGTTGCTGAGTAACTCGGCTCTTTAAAGAGGCTTATTAAGGGAAACATAAAAGGTTAACTCCAGAAATGGACAGTGATCAGTCCTTACCTTCTTAGAATTCCCTGTCTTCATGCAGAGACTTTGTTCCTTGACTGTGACTGGAAAAAATACTGGGAATTAAAAACAAGCATTGAAGGGATGCACGTGCCAATACCTAAATAGAATTGTTCTGAGCTTAGATTCTGTGCTTGCATTTCACAGGAATTCTTCCTTCACTCTTCTGCATGTCTTTTTAGACTAACATCTGAGTTTTTTCCAACTCTGGAAATTGCTCTAGATTTGTCTGTTCCAGCCCAAAAATAGACCTATAGATAGACAGGAGTTATCCGGTAGCTGTATGGCTATAGTCAGAGGCCCAAATGCTTTTTCAAGGGGGAAGACAGAGGCCAATGCTGTAGGTCCAAACCCTTTTTTTCAGTTGACATCCCATTTATATGTGCTTAATCTGTTACAGTGGTCAGATTTTTGTTTGTATAACTATCGCTAACCATGTCTTTTGACAGACACTGAGCAGAATTCAGAAAGGAAGTCTGTTACTGAAAAATACTTATTTTGAAGAGACACATTGTATTGTTTTTCATCTTAAAATAAAAACAAGTTCCCAGTGAATGATGACTATCCTTTTCATCAGTAAATTGCTATCTGCTAGATTCACGTGAATGCATTTTACTTCAAGGAACAGCTGGTAGATGATTTGGCTCTGGACTGTAAGCTGTACTGTACTTTTTGGTTGCCACACACAGTTTGTATAGCATTTAATGTTGTATAGTGCATTTTAAAAAAAATTACAAATCTTAGGATAAAAAACAGGATTTTCTCTTTTAGAAGTATATATGTATGCCATATGGCTGGCTGCACACAAAATGAGAGCTATCACTACTGCTGTTTCTCTACGATCAAAGGGAATATAAAAATTGAAAGAAAACTTCATAAATTGCTGAAATGTTTTTATAGCTTTTTGATCAAAAAGCAATTTTCTCTTAAAGAGACTATAATTTAATAGAAGAGTATTGACAAATAGTGTTTTTAAAGATTGAAGTGTTACTCTAAGAAAATAATTTTGAGGTCATAGCTTATGATTTAAACATTTTACACAATTTCTAGAATAACTTGTCATAATGACATTGAAGTAAAGTGTTTGGGCTTCCAATACTTGAATATAAATCTAAATAAAATACAGTTTTTATATGAGAGCTACAGGGTATTGCTCAACAGCTGCTTTTAGAGCTCCAAATATGATATGAAACATTTTAATACAACTTCAGTAGCTCTTAAGGCATGTTTATCGGTATTGTAGAACCGCTGCAAATTGTGTTGCTGTATTTCAGGTGCGTTCATGCATATGGCACAAAAGTGTTCTTTACTTAATGAAAAAAAAAAAGGGCTTACTTTCTCCAGATATTCTACTAGAAAAATAGGTGAAAAGGTTAATTGCATACATTTTGGCAGACTTTAGTTACTAAACAACAAAGCAGAATGAAAGATGACACCTTTTGTCTATGGGTTCACCTTCTTGATATAAAGCATTGATAGGGAATATTATTTATTTTAGAAAATAAATAAGAGCATCTGGATTAAATCCAATTACAGATATAAAATATAGCAATATTTGGATTTAGCACTGTGAACTTCCTAATGCAGAACCCAAAAGATGTGAAATTAGATGATGGAATTCATCTATATGTAGAAAACTTTTATAATATTTCTGAGTTGATCTAGAAAGTCTGGAGGGAAACACTTGAGGGAAAGGTTGCAGTAGCATTTTAGGAAAAAAAACTACTTGTGCTGTCAGAATTTTTTTCATCTTTTCTACTGTAAGTGCAAGAAGGTTGTTCAAACCAAGAAGCTTGGTACTGGTCTAATATGTTAGTCTTGTACAGGTGCTGCAGAATACGATGCAGACTAGGGAGCTACATGTTCTTCAGCTGAAATTGCAAATGTGGGCAGGGCAGTGGTGTGATAGTTAATGGTGTTTGCAGTGATTTGCAGTTGTTGTGTTTCACCCCATTTCCTAAAAGTGCATCTTCTAAAGTACTCCTATCATTGCTGTTAGCTGGGAGAAACAGCAGGAGGAGTAGCAATAACAGGACACTCAAATACGTATCTGGAGATGTCAGTAGCATGCATGGAAACGTAAAAATACTTGGCTTTCACAAACCATCTCTATGATGGCAAAGGCTGTCTCTGCGTATCCTTTCCAAACCGTCGCTCAGCAAGTTCACTGTACGTTTGAAGTTTGCCAGCAAGTCTCTGGGAGGAGGAGTGAATTTCTTCATCCTTGCGGAGTTCCTGACATAAAACTCAATTATCTTGGCTTCATGAGAGAGAGATGAATTTTACCATCATTTTGTGTAGGTGACTGTCAGAAGTCTTCAGATGTCAAAAACTAATTTTTGTGTGACTTTCAAAGTCTCCTTTACAGCTGCCACATTTTCAACACATCACAAAGATTTACTGCCTCAACTCTCAAGGCTTCAAATTTCACTGAAAAAATTTCACTGAAAAAATTTCATTCACTTGTTTCAGGACTATATGAATTTTTACTGCAATTTACATGGCTCCTCTGTTTCAGGCCTTATATGGTACATTGGTACTTGATTAAAACATTGATCTTCCCTGAAGGTGTATAAAAAAGAGCTGTATTTAAAAAAAATAGCAGCTTCGCTCAAATGGACCTGGAATTTGAAGATTACATGTGAAACCACTTTATAGTGCAACAAACAGATGTGCCTGGTTTCAGGTTTTCTTTACTTAGCTATAAAGACAATATTACAGGGAATCTGCCTTAATTTTTCTTTAAGAAATTGATGGATATATGTAAAGCATTTTTAACTGCTACTTCTGCATTAAAATTGGACCAGGCCAGCAGTCTTGCAAACCTTGTAACTACAGTAGGAGATTTGCCTGCCCTAGGTTTGCTCTGCAGGGCTTGCTGCTATTGCTTGTGCTTGCTCTAGACCGTGAGGAATTAACAAAAATATGTCAAACCCTGTTATGTGCACTTTTTGGTATCAACCAACACTGCAATCAAATATTATTGTCAGATTTCAGTATACTGAGTTTCTGTGTTTTCTAAAGCCGCTCATCAATGTATTGAATTATTTGGAATGAAACAAAGAGATTGATATATGCTGCTGAGTTCAAGGTGTATGTTGGGGCACATTTACAGATAGAGATACTTTTTAGAGAATTTCTCTGTTTCAGATTAGATCATATTTTTAAAAAAGTAGCTTTGTTTTGCTTGACCTTTGGAAAGAATAGTCTAATCAGCAGTTCTTACTATTGTGAAATTGCTAATTTGAAGGAGGTCCTTATAATGCCTATGTGAGGAGGAGAGAGCAGACAGGTCCCACACATGACCCAAAAAAGTCCTTTCTGGGACCAGAGGGTAGTTAGATACACTCAGAAAGAAGGTCACTGAGTTGGTTGAAATCAAGTAGAGGACCAGCCTCCTGAAACACAGTGTGCAGGACAAGAGTGGTTTAAACTCTTTTTTTTTTACCTCTCTTCTGCCTGTCTACATGCTTTTGCTTGTTGCTTCGCTTTTGTTCTAGGAGGTTAAGTGTTTCAATCCTGGTGAAATAAAATCTGACTTTTGGTCTTATTTGAGGATCTTACTGCTCAGAGAAGGTCTGGGCAATTGTGTTGCTCTTGCTGACTTGAATCCTGTTAAGTTTGAATGAAACACATCAGCTGGAAGCAAGGTACCTTTCACAGGTTTCACATGTTTACTTTTTGACAACTGCAATTCCAGAGCTTGTTAGCAGCCAACCATGTTATTAATAGAAATTAATAGAAATTAACTAAAATGATACATAATAATGAATAGCCGTCTAGCATATTTTAAACAACAGTTAGCTTTTAACAGTCTGATTGATGTCAAGAATCAGGAAGGATGGCAAATGGAGAATATGTACATGTCTGCTTCCCATGTCAGTAAATGAAATACATTAAAATATGTGGCATCCGTGGCTACGGAATAGGTCAAAAGTTCCATAGTTTTGTCCGTGAAATAATTTGTTTCCTGTAAAAACCTTATGAATAAATGATACTCTTAAACAATTAGATAAGGTAGTATCAAATTAATATATAGTAATTTTTAATGTTCTTGCCTTATTTTCAGAAATTGTATCAGCCATCCAAATCCCATCTTATTAGCAGTGGATTAATGAGTAATTGTTGCAGCTTGCTCAGGATTCAGAGATTTAGAAGAATGTCCTCCAAGTGCTAGCTCCTCAGAACACATTTCCTGCTTGTGAATTTGGGAGGGCAAATGTGGTTAGTCTGCACTAGACTTCTCTCAACATCATGGGAGGGTGTGATCAGCAGTTAGGTTTAGAAACTGATTTTTGCATCGATGTAACATAAATTGGGAGTCCCAGGCTACTACCTAGCTTCTCTTGTCAGCAGAGGCTTTAAAAAGTGTTGCTTTTTTCTTTTGAGATCTATGTAGCTAAAGGCAAAGGTCTGTAATTAATGTAGGACCTGCTGAAATTGACATTTTTTGTGGAAGTAATTTAGTAAGGATTTTTTTTCCCTGGTCTTAATGGTGGCTGTTGATGGAAATGTCAGTTAACAGTTGGATGGGGATTATCAGACTGCATTTTGTCATTATGTCCTATGCATTGTCTGGAAAGGCCTAGAGCCAACATTTACTAAATGCGTGAATAAATCAATAAAAATAAGTGAAATCTCTAGCTTCTACTGAAATACTGCAAGTATTTCACAACGGTGGGGGAGGGAATCCCATAAAAGAATGTTTCAGATGGCAAGTTTAAAGGATAGAAGCATGTCTTTAGTCAGGCAAAGAACTGATTTTTCCCAGAGTGCAGTCAAGGAAAACAATTTTGCTTTAGATACTGGCTGGAAGAAGGACTGTTTCTCGTCTTTTGAAATACAGTACTTTGCTTTTGTTCTAGGGACACAGAACAGATCTGTTCATCAAAGGCTTTGCTGATTGTGTTTCTGTTACTGATGCTATCCTAAAATAAAAAAGAATCCAATTACAAAATAAAAAAGCATTGTACAACAAATAATGATACTCGCACTATGCATTTATAGTTTTATTAGCATTGTGGTCACGGTGATGTTTCCTTTTCCTGTTTCATACTCTCTACAGTTACTGCTATTTTATAGGTGAATTATGAGGGAAAAAAGTTATTAGCTTGTCCCATCTGTCTTCCTGCCTTTTTTTAATTTGACAAAATAAAAAACCTGCTGCTTGTGACTATTGCATTTCAACCTTTTGTGGTGCACATCCAAAAAGAGTCTTTTCTGTAACCTCTGTTGGTTGGCTGAAGACAGCAAGCAGGTTACATGGCATTCCCTGCCACTGCCATCCAGCCCAGCATTCTTTTCTCTAGGTGAGGCAAGCCCTGCTGCCCTATCTTCCCTTTCCCTGTCATGTATTCATCATGGTAGAATGACTGAACCTGGGAGTAGAACCTCAAGAAGCAAGGAGTTTGTCTGCAGACACCTGTTGCTACTTCTTTTGATGAAGTATTACAAAATCACATTACTCTGGATTCTTCAAAAACACGCTTGTGTTGAGAGAGAGTAGATGCTAGAAACTGATAGCTCAAAACACAGGTTATTTGAATAGAATCAGGTATATGTATACACTTCAGTACTGTTTTTGTGACCAGATCCAACCTGTACATTTGGCAGAGCTCCTAACTTCTCTTAACTGGCAAGCAGGGCTGTGCCTTAGCTTAATAAGTAAAGCTGTGCCTTTGCCTTGATGTTTAAGGGCAGTTATTGCCAGTAATATCCCACTTTGTACTAGAGCCCAGCTTCCTGCCAGGCATGCCTGTTGTCTCTTACATCTGTGTTTATCTTTGTCAGACTACTTAGAGGTAGCAGCTGTATCACAACATTAAGCAATTCTCATTTTCTCTCTTGGCCAGTGTGACAGCTTCAAGTGACGTGATGTTGCAAACACCATGTCTCAGGGTAGCTGGATTTTTCATCCAACCATCAGCATATGTTTTCTTGGTACCGCTGTTCTTTGTAGCTTTGTTGGGCTGCACTTATGTTTCTGCTGTGGATGGGAAAATGCAGCAACCAAGAATCGTGTTAAATTATGATGAGACTGTTCTGTGTGAGGATGTGGTTTGTTTGGGGTTTTTTTGTTTGGTTTTTTTTTTTATGGTTGGACTTGATGATCTTACAGGTCTTTTCCAACCTTAGTGATTCTGTGTGTGATTCTATGTCTGTCATACTGTCATACCCTTTGCTTAAAAGTATGGAAAGGCATTTACTGACATGGAAATTCTTAAACTAGCATTCATTTGTCCCATTGCACTTGAATAATTTCTGAGGCCACCTAGCCTGTGACCTTGTTGCTTGTATTTGTCACCATTTAATTGTTTTTGTCATGCTTTCAGTTTGCTATACTGACAGCAAATGGAGGAATATTAATGGTTTGATGTAGAGGAATTTTAGTCAAATACACATTTTTGCATAACATTCTCTTTTTTCAACATAAAGCTTGTCTCATCATCAAGAAAAGATGTCTTTAGCTTTTTCTTTTTACTGAAGAACCCACACTGTGTTTGTTTCTTCTGTTAGGAAGCATCTGTGCCTAATGGTTTTGAGCTTTGGCAGTAGGAGTCAATCTAATACCATCTCTCAGGGCCAATTTCCAGTTGCTCTCGGTTTCTTTGTTGGAGATGTTTTTTTATTTCTTTATTTTTCCATACTCAACTGTTGATTTACAAAGTAATTTTTTTATCTTTCAGATGACAGCTTTAGCCAGTAGATTTCTGTGCAGTCTTACAATTGCCAAAGCCTTTCCTCCTATGTCTCTGCATTTCTCCTAAATACAATCAGGTGACTGAAATAAGCTGTTGTAGCAATTTAACATATGCTGTAAGTTCTCATGTGAGAGGAAAGATTGGTTTGGTCTTCTTCCTACTTCAGTGTCTTATGTGGTTGCAATTGGAAGGGGCATTCTTTCCTGAGCAAACAAAAGATAACTCATGCAGGTGACAGGCAACCACAGCATGTCTATTTAAATGATAAATGATTTAAATGTACATTCTTACATTCCTGTTTTCTTCTCTGCTGGTGCTATGATAAGCTCCATAATTCAGTAAGAACGTCACTGCTTTCACAGATTCTGGAAACAACTTTCTAGTTGTTCTGGACTACTTTATCAGTCATAATTCCTCAGTCTTGGCTCACAGTATGGTTAGAAAATTACTTGCCATGTGATAGGGTTTTAAAGCTTTTGATTTCTTTTGTCTCTATCACTCCATGTGGTCTTGCAAGTGGAAGAAGGGGATATTGCTGAGTTCTTTGTCTCATTCCTGAAAGACTCAGAAGGAGGGGAGCATCTAACACAGTCAACCCCTTGTGCTGTACTGTTATAGCAAGGGTCTGCAGACAATTGGTAATATATATAGTAAATAGAGGCTAGAATGTTCCTCTTTTATTCCCAGTTTTATTGAAATTGCAAAGATGAATGGGGTATCAAAAGCAATTGCCACAGAAGGGAACTGTCTGAATTTTAATCAGGGTCAAATCACTGAACACAGCTGTGACAGATGAATGCAGAATTTAGTAAAGTATCTATTGTGAGACTGTAAATTAGATGTCTCAAATAGTTGACAGATTACTTGGCAATGTAATCAATCTGGGTTAAACAGTTGCACATAAATTATTTTTGCAAATGGTTCCCTGAGATATAGCTGATTAATATGAATTATCGAAGAGATAAATGCTCCCTCCTTGCTATTAGTTTTGCCTTGAAGGAGTTATTACTAGATTAGAAGCTGCACAGTTATGTAGACTTTTGAAGCAACTATCCTACTTTTGCTTCTGTAGAAACTCAGTGGTTCTTGGTAGCCATTTCAAAAGAAATTATAATCTGTGACCTGGGACGACAGTTTAAAAAAGGAGGGAGAGAAGAAATATATTAGACAATGTATTTTTTCAGAACTTTTTTTATTAGGGGTAGTATCTACTCAAACCTCATGATACAGGCAGACACGCCAAACTTCTGTAACTTGGCACCTTGTGCCACATTTCCTAGAATGTGTTTATAATTTCAATATGTATTGCTCAGAACATACAACAAATAGCATGGTTCAGTGCTGGCCACAAGAGTAAACCATATTGGCGGAGTCTCAAAAAAGGACTCAGTGCTAGGGAACATCCAAAATAGCATATGAAACAACTACGGAATACAGAAGCCATAGCTACAGCTCTGCAAGTTGTGTGGAGTGTCATTTTATGGTTGTGGGCTGGTATGGTAAATGTACTCTGTGCAACCCCCGCACTAAATGACTTGGCAGGGAATGGGACTCACTGACAACATCTATAGCCAGCTACATGACTCCTGGAGGCATTTACAATTAGATGAGAATATTTGATAAAAGTTGTGTATAAAACCTTCTACGGAAGCATCATAAAGTTGCCAAGCTGTGTATAAGTCATGTTAAACATGAATGATAAGGAAGCATGAGATTATCCTCTATTTTTTACTAGTGTTAAGTGCAGAGAAAAACACGGGTAGCTGCTGCTGCTGCTGTTTAATGGAAGCATGGCAGCAAATCTGGGAGAGTTCAGAACAAGGGAATTTGGGGGCCTGTGAAAATCAGCAGAGAACAGGGTATTGTGTCTATTTCTAAATACAGTATGAGATTAGAATACTTCAGCAGAACAAAATTGTTAGATGCAGGAAATACACAGTAGGACAGGCAATCAGTCTTAATACTGAAAATCTTATTTTGGAAAGTGTAGTATGTGTCCTCATTTCCAGCAAGAGAGGAGACTGATGGGCAGATTTTAAATTATTGGCATCGTGTGATGACTCATCTGGAAACAGACCTCAAAATGTCAGTCTTGTGTCCTGAACAATTTTATATCCTAAGTATATCCAGTAGCCACTAAATACAAAAAGGAGTCTTTTCCCTTCATAAGCACAGAAAAACAAAGTAGTGGTTAGAGAAAATTCTTGAAAACCAGTTTATAATGCTACTTGTTGTGTAACGTAGCAGTAGAATAAAGACAGTACCAGATGTGAAGCTGGCTGGGCAGAACAACATTACCATGACTGTCTTTACCTTTTCTTACTCCCCCACCCCCGCCCTCCTCTCCTTCCCTGGATAGTCATTTGCGTTTGTAAGTAAAGTAGGTTTGAAAACATTTTCTTTTACCCATCATTATACATAAGAGCTTGTTTTCCACATCATTTTTAGACAGTAGTGTTTTGGTTTTTTTTTTTTAAAAAAACCAAAACTTTTCCCAGTGGGAAAATTGAAAAAAATATTGTTTTGGGAAATTGTTTTTCCTTTCTCATTTGGCAAAATTAAAATATTTGTACTGAATCGACATTTCATTAAATTTGTGGGGGGAAACTTACAGCAATGGGGTGTTCCCCTTGTTAAACAAGGGCCTACTTAAAGGGATTATAGAAAAGTAAATTTAAACAAAATTTGTCATTAATATCAACAGTATGGGGTTTTTTCCTCCCCCTGTGAAGGCCGACTGTTGGTTATGAGAATTTATTACCAGATAATTCTGACGCTGTCTAATAGTTATGACAAAAATTTTTCAACTATTTGCCGAAATTTATGGAAGTCCAGAAAAATCAAACCGAGAAGGAGGAAACAGTGTCTACAGGGACATACTTGATATTAAATGTAGCACGAACTGCACCACAGAATGTGTCATTCAGATTTCACCTTTGTGCCATTTAGCAGAAGTATTGCAATAAATATGCTTAAAGCATTAGTGTGCCTGCCACAATTTAACTGAAACTAATGACCTGCTTTAGGAAACATCTTTGGGGTGCTTGGAGAGCAGCCTAATGGTAACACCTACATGCAGAACTGGCAGAGGTGGGGCAGGAGGTGGCTGTGAGCAAGTACACTGAATCACAGTTAAGTAGGGCCACTTCTGCATCTGATTTTGCTGACCAGGCAGAAAATTTGGAGTTTCACAGGGGTAGAATAGGAGGCTTTCTGATGGCAGAGCTAGGAGGAGATGTGGCAGCGATTAGGAAGTGCCTGGATAAAGAGAGGCAGGTGGCTAGGCTCTTGCAGTGCTGCATTACCCCTTTGTGCTCCTGTGTGTGTATCGACGTCTGTGATAGTTCACAATCCAGATGGAAGGTAGGTCTCTAGGTATGTCTAGATGACCATAATAGGAGTCCTTCTAGTTTTGCGTGTTGCTACTTAATCACCTAGTTATTATTGTGCATGAATGTCAATCATGATGCTCTTGCTTCAGTATTGCACCACACAACAAAAACGTACCTGAGAATCTGTTCTCCTCTTGCCTGTATTATTGCATCCATAGTCCTAATGTGCAGTGCTGCTCAACTCTTCTGCTGAATTTGCTGTAGTTTTTACAAATGAGACATCAGTGTCATTTATGTCTTCTGACATCAAGGCCTTCCATTCCTGTTGTAAGAAGAGAAACTCTGGTGTTTCGTTTTGGGGAAGGCATTCCTCATAAAATTAAAATGCAAATGAGCAATAATAGCAGATGGGGTTCTACAATATAGTGAAAGGAGGGCAATTTTCCCAGAGAATGAAAACTGCCAAAGGACTGTTACAGTACAACTATCTTGAAGTAGGTACTCTTCTTCCATAAGATAATTACATTCTATCTTTTGATGTGTTCTGGTAAGATCACTCAGTCTTTTTAAGTTAACACTGAAATTGCAGGCAAACAAACAAAAATTTAATGATGTCTGTTACTAGTGGTACAACTTGCTGTCTGTGTCCCAAGCTGGGCCTCTTGACTGTTAGCTTCAATAAGAAGTAATCAGGTGTTTTCAGGTGTTAACCTAGCTGTTGGTGAGTCTTCCTTTTGTGATATGATCAGTTAAACTGTCGTATTTTGGAAAGCATCTGTCAGAAACACATAGTAGGACTTATAAAAGTTTTCCAAACTTGTGTTGTTAGCCTTCAGTGTCCAGTAAATCTTACAGATTATAAATAAGGTTGAAGTGTCTTTATTTTTTGTATTCCTTCAGCCTTCTTGCTAAATTGGGGGGGAGTATGCTTAAACTGTTAGAAATAAAAGACCAAAATTCAGGAAATAATTAGAAAATGGTTGTTACTACTCACAGAATAAAGTTGATTTACATGTCTCGAGGAAAATGTATCTGGAAAGTTATTGATTGAATATTTTGATATCTCAGAATAGATACATATTAGTAGCCTGATACCTCACTCCATCCCATCTGTACTGTGTCATACTGTAGCTATTAATGTTACAGCCTTTCAGCTGATAGGCAGGCTTGGGTCTCCCATGTCAGGGCATTGCCTTGTGGCAATGCACTGGGCAGAGGTTGTACCAGCCCTGGGTTCTTCCTGGAGTGCTGCAGGTGAGTAACTGTGTGACACTGCCGTCTTGATTTTTATAAAAGGTGTTACACTGAAGCTGCTGAAAATGTGTATCTGCAGAAATAAACCTGAGATTTTAGTTTGCTTTCTTTGCCTTTATAACTGTTTATATAACTTTATAGCTATTTATATAACTTTAAAAACTCTGTGGTTTTTACTTAGATTTAGGGAAACTGATGTCTGCCATGGCTGTCTATGCAGAGGTTACCACTATGAGTTTTGACCTCCTTTACGTAGATTTCCAGCAATGCAAATGGAAACAAATACTGCAGCGCAGTAAAGGCAGTAGTGACAAGCCAGCTTAAACTTGGCAGAATTGATGGCATGTCTCTCTGGTAGCAGATCAAACTGGTAGTCCATTTGTAGCATCTGCAGTCAGCTTCACTTTTAACTTTAACATATGGAAACAGTTCTTTGATATTTGGAAAGCTTCAACAAGATGTAAAGCTTAAAAACTCTTTAGGTTTTAATCTTGATAAAACAAGAAGAGTTAAAATCGTTTTTCCTGCAGTCATTTGGAAACTATTGTTCTTGTGCTATTATACCGAACATTTCCTCTACATATTTCTTATGCCTGAATACTTTGCTTCATGATGTTTCTGGCCAAAACATCGCCTGTGATTATCTCCTATGCTTTATCTTCTCCGCAGTGATCTGGTCATGGAGTATATCTGGTCTTCCTTCGGTATCAGTCCTTCTTCCCTAAACTCTGCCCTGATCCTGGTCAACAAGTCTTCATTCCCCTCTGATAATGTGTTTCTTGACCCAGATGCTTTCCTCTCTTTGCCACTTACACTATTTTTTATTTTTTTTTTTTCCTTTCTCTCACTCTCCTTCCTCCTTCCTGTGCACATACTTGAGGGAGTAAAAGTTGCTGGAGACCTTACCTTCAATTTCAAGTGATGCTAATTTGCTTTGTGATACTCAAAACTCGCCTGGACGCATTCCTGTGCAATCTGCTGCAGGTGAACCTGCTCTGGTGGGGGGTTGGACTAGATGATCTCCAGAGGTCCCTTCCAACCCCCGTCATTCTCTGATTCTGTGACAATTGAAACATTTACATGCTGTTATATGAGGATTTCCTCTATACCAGAAGAGTTGTCTGTACTGACACCTGACACTTTTACTGCTGTAATTTGCTAAAGATGATGAGAAATGGAATTCTCTTTAAATTTATGGACTGAAAGTTGGAAGATGAAAAAATTTTGCAAGGTTTTTTATATACGTGGGTAAAATAAATAAATAAAATGTAAGACCTTGAGTATTTTCATAGTTACGGCTTAAAACTCTGGAGCTTTAGTATGGGAAAATGTAATAGAAACACTGAATTTCATCAGTTGGTTTCCAGTCAGGCGATATTAAAGGCAAATGTTTCTTCACTGGTTTTCTTTAATCCCTCATTTTAATTAATGAGTCAGATACAGCTGGAAATTTTAGAAATAAATGAGAGGTCTCTGGAGAGTTACTGACAGATGGCATGTATGGAAGTTATGTAAAAAAAAAATTACTAGTGGACTGTCTTCAGTAAAGACAGGTTGCAGTGTTGCTGTTTTTAATTGTAGCTCATTGCATTTCAGAGTAAGAGCTGTTATGAGAGAGCTGTATAAATGCGTTCTGTGTAGTTCTGTAAAACATGCCTCACCAAGCAGAGTACAAGCTGAGTAATCAGTCATTTCCTATTTAGCAGTGTAATTTTGCTAAGGCAGTATGTTCTGGTGTTCCTGATTCTGTTTGCCATTTTCACAGTTGAAGTACAGCTGAGCATCTGATGACTTGTGTCCACGTTACAAGCTCTGCAGCAGCTAACGACAAATGTCATAGCCTGGGATAGACTTACATTTCTGCCCAGCTCTTAATTCTGTAATCTTGTAGTACTGATGCACTCCAGGAAACTGTTTGCCCTTATTAGAGGTGTCTCCTGCAGGAAGTCTAGCAAAGAGAAATTCAGATAGTTCTTCCGTAGGGCTTAACTTCCTTTATCAACCAAAATCTGAAATGTCTTTGACCTGATGCTCACTTAGGGCAGGGGGGTGACAGCCGACAGAAGGAAGGACAAATACTTCATTGAACATTTATGTGGCTACTTTAGCTACATTTTGAGGCTTTCCACAATTTGTGTATTCACATGTGCTTCTTTCAAGTGTTTGTGTGTATGAAGATAAATAACGAGAAGTAAATGAAATGGTTTTTGATACAATTAAATAAAATCCTAGTGCAGTAGTTAGAGCCTACTTTTGGATTCAGTGCTTCATCACTGTTAAGTACATAATACTCAAATGCAGCAAAAATGGGTCTGAATACATCTGGTATTCAAACTTCAAAAAACTGTGTATTTTGGGTTGCCCATGTTAAAATGAATTCAAGTTCTCTGCATATCCTAAATCTCTAAAGTACCTTACTAGAGCAAATGTGTATAGCAAGGCTTACATTAAACTTTTAGACTGAGGACTAAATGTCACCTGCAGACTTCTTGTGTACTGCAGCTTTCCATTTGTAAAAGGGGAGGAATAAAATATAGTGTGGGAGTAAATATATTCAAAGTTACGCCTTTACAGTCACTTTGTAACAGGTACGTGAATGTTTAAACACCAGACTAGTAGAAGCTCCTCAGAATATTACATAGTATCCTTGGCAAACCTTTAAAAGAATAGCCCGAATTCAGACCACGTGTCCTTATATGATCTGTACGTGTGCATATGTATTGCAAGTTCTCGTTGATTTCTCCCTTGCGTGAGACAGAATTGTACGTCTTGTTCATCAGAAATACAGGCACCCTGTGCACCTAATGAGCTTAATGTGCTCATTTGTGTGTTATTTTCCCTAACAAGGCTAATTTGAAGTACGCACAATATTGCCTTTGGTGTCACAACTTAAAACAGAGAGCTCTGCTATCAAGACACATTTTGCGTACCTCTGACACGAAGTTGCATAACCATGTTGCAAGGATCTAACAGAGAAAAAAATCCCACAGTACTTTAGACAAGACATCTTCATTCAGGGGCTGCTGAGCAGCATCAGCTCATCTTGTTGTTTGAGATTATTTAATTCCACGTCCTTTTCATTATTCGATTCTGATGCTGCTTGATATGTTATCTATCAATAAAGCTGCATCTTCTGATTTTAATCTCAAGATGTCAACTCGCCTTTGCGAATCTGTAGTAACAGCAATATATAGAATCATATTTGTCAGCTTGAGAAACCTGTAATGATAGCTGAAGAATGTAGAGTTGCTGATCTGGCTCTGTGTAGTTCACAAACAATCTGACTGAACAGAATTTCTGCTGGTTGGATTAATCTGTTTTGCAGCCTGAATAGTAAGTAGAACAAAATTGTAATAATGATGTCCCTAAACAGACATTCGTGAGGATTTAAGACATACCAGTTTTCATTATATGGAAGAAATTCGTGTCATGGAGTATTGCGGCCTGACATGTTTGTTTTTCTGATGTGCAGTAGTCCTGTTATTCCTAAATTAAAATAGACCTGGCTACGTACAGCCAAATCATGAACCTTCAACTTACTCGTCAGAGGCTGTTTCTTTTGATATGTTCTTTCCCAGTACGCTCCCTTCCTGCTCTCATGGGAAGCGTCGCTTCATTGCTGAGTGAACAGAAGAAATATTCACAAACCAGAAATGCATCAGTAGATTGATCCGTAGTGCTCAGTACACTGTCCAAAGCAGATTATCACTGAGCAGATGCGTTACAATAGTATTTACCGCAGCTTCAAGTAAGCAAAGAAAAGAAGTTTCCCTTATTCAGTGTTTTAGCTAAAAAATAATGCACCTCTCCATGGGAAATTAGTTTAGCTGTGTTCCCATCACTAGGTGAAAATTTCCTGCCTAAAGGATCATACTGAGGTAGGCTGAGGAGGAAGGGGAAGAAATTTATGGACAGCAAGTCTATTACATAGTGATACCTGTTACGTTGTTACTTTTGCTTTGTTGCAAAGTTGTTTCCAAACTAAATACTCCGCAGAAGAAATAGCCTGTTTTTCCTCAAGAAAGTACGCCACGATTCCATAACTGCCATTTCTAAAGCATTTGGGTACTAAGGGATTTTGAACTCAAATGTGTAATTTCAGTATGTTTTGAAAACATTAATAAATTACTTTGCATGTTTCTAGCGAAATTCACTTCTGTAGTCAAGCAGAGATTTCTGATAATATCCAGCTATAAATTGCTGTCTTACAGTCCTTATGTCCTACAAAATTGCAGTTTCAAAATGTAATAGGATTCTTAATGCTGTGAAAATACAGGAGGCTTCAAATTCAGTCTAAGACTTAACTCTTCTGTATATGAAAAGCTAATGGAAAGAAAAAAGTCTTTCCTTTTATCTGGCTCTACATTCAGTGCTTTGAAATTTAAGTATGAAATAATAATCTGAAAATATTTTAAAGCATCAGCAATTACAGTAGTATCTTAGATTTATCAAATCTTTTGTTAACATATTTAATCTCTTTGGTTTTATCAGACAATGATTATATTATATAAGTAGTAGAAGGACAGTGTATTCTGTGCTGATATGCCCTGTTGTTTTCCAATGGCTGTGTGCACTCCTTTGACTGTGAGTAAATGAACTTTAACAGAGTGGTGTGTAATGTTGCATGACACTACATCTGCTGTGGTAAAAATGTCACAATTAGTGCAGTGTTGGGACTTGTGTTCCACAGAAGGTCTCACAAGGGCTCCATCACAGTGTCTTCTACCAGTGATTAGTTTTCTTTTTCACATGTATACAAACTCCATGCAATGTTGAACATTACCTAGCTTTATATTGTTTAAATTAATAATTCAAAATGTGATTTTGCGCTTTCACTCCTTAAAGCAAAAATTTGGCTGAACGAATGGGAACGTTTCTGGCTACTTAATGAGTTTTCTGTATCACTTCATTGAAGAAAGGATATATAAGATGGATTAAATGTTGCCTGTCTTCCTCCGTCATTACCAGATGTCTTTGTGCCAGTGTTTGTCAAGTTAGCACTCATGCGTAAGTGAGGAATGAATGGGATCCCTGCACTTCGTCCTGATCTGCAGACTTGCCACTGGGAATTGTCGCGTTAAAGGGCAAGGCAATTTGGCAGAAAATAAACCCCCTTGCATTCCAGCTTGTCCTCAGATATCAGAGGGGCTGGGGGCGGCTAGGCTTAGATTCTGAGTGATGCCCAATTTTTCTGTGTTACAAGTCCGGTCGCGTTCAATGTATTGAACTCTCACGATTACGGATACACTCGTAACACCATCAGGATGTTACAAGTCCGGTCGCGTTCAATGTATTGAACTCTCACGATTACGGATACACTCGTAACACTGCACACTTTCAGTCTAGTCGCGTTCCATGAACTAGCACGGCCACACTTAAGGGATTTGGTGGCGTTCAATGAGAACTCTCACGGCTAGATTAGTGAATAGTGCAGTTTATTGAAGCAACAGATACACAAGTTCTTTTGGATTGCCGGTGATAAAATTACTGCTTGCAAAGCATGTGCAGATACCAAGAATGTGAGTAATATAGCCTGGCTACAAACGCGTTAAGTTATAAAGCAACTCTATAGAGATTTCTAAGTTTCCCGGGGAAGCACTTGGTATAACCAAGTGTTCGGATCTTACCCAAAGGCGTCCCTGTGGGGGGGAAGAGAGGCTCAGCCCGTCGACTGATCCCAGGTGTCAAAGGTGGTCTGCGATGGTATCTTCCCTGGCATCCTTCCTCTCTTAAGCCATTTTATATTATTTGTCCTTACAGGTGGAGCTTGAGTGACTCTAGTCATACATACCTCTATTGTAATTGGTGTAAAAGTTTCTCGTTTACTTTTAAAGGTATAGACTAAGAAAAATTCAGAGCGCAAGCTCAGTGAGGAGTGGTCGCACCTTGGAGGTGGGTAGCTTTGGGATGGAGGTGTGTTCTCTGGTATTATAATGAGATTATAATGAGGAAGTTCACCCAAAGGATAGTATTTTGTCAAAAAATGACAGACTGTTGGCTCAGGGTGGTAAATATGCAGCTCAGGGTAGTAAATATGCAGCTTGTCAGTTCCATAGTAACTTCCAGTTCCCGTCTTATCACAGAGCCTGGCCGCGGTGTCTTCACTCCGCTCCACCCTCCGTGTAGTTTCTCTTAGAGTCAGCGCACCAAGCTCCCCTGGTGTTGCCAACATCTAAGGTTGCCTAGGGAACTTCTGTGGGATGGATTCCTTGCATATTCGCCACATTCCACCCTGAAGATTTCTTCAATGCTGTACCTTCAACGCTGTACCTTTAATATAAATTTAATTCCTAAATTACCTCCAGCAATCATTCCACAGGAATAAAACACGAGACTAGCAAAGTTTCTGCTACACTGGGTTGTGGAGCTGTGCAAAGGAGCCAGTACCAGCCACTCAAAGATAGAGGTGGAGGTTTTCAAAAGACTAGAAATGCAGGCACAGAGCATTTGCTAAAAACAGCAGAAGATGCCTACATCGTCTGGAAGGCGTGAACAGGCTTCAGGGTACCTCTGTGTAACAGAATGAGCAGTGACTCTTTCAGGATAAAGTTTGAAGAGACTGGTGGAGTTAAGAATGAGGAGGAAGTTCTTATGGAATTGGTGCATGCGTTTTGATTGAAGAATGAACAATTTTTCATATGCCGAATACGTTTTCTCAACTTTCCGCAAGCAGAATTCAGCTTATTTAGGAATCATTAGGAATGGTTCATTAGGAAGAGTGCGTTGGAAATAGTGCATCCATAAGAAATGCAGGAGCCAGCCTTAATGAATGGAAGTTGTTCTCTTAACAATGAGTAGAGTGATTTCGCCTTTTCCAGGGGCCTAGGGTTTTTCCTTTTTACTTGGTTTTGCTACCTGTTGAGGCATGCATCAGCACTGAATTGATACAACTGCCTATTCAGAGACATCGTTTTTGGTAACACACCTGGTTAACTATAGTGCAAAACCCAGGATTTTATTTAAAAAAGAAAGTATCTGTCACAGCTGTGAGTACCTATTGATTGAGAGTAACAAACAGTACCATATTACTATGGGTGAGTTACCACAGGAGATTTCCTGATGTAGTCCACTAGCCTCTTCTAAAATGATGTCTCATGGTAGGGCATGTGTTTTCTGATGTGGAAGGGGTGGAAGTCTTGACCCCAAATGCATCTCTCTTCTAGATCTAAAAGGACAGTAGGGCATTTGTTCAGATATCTTGAGTCTTTACATGGGCTATTGGGTTTCTAACTGTACTTTCTCCTATTAAGTGCTGAACTCTTCATGTCCAGCATTGACCCCGATCCCTTATCTCTGGAGCACAGGGCACTATGTATCAAGAACACACTCTTTACTTAAGGGAATGAAGGTGGCTGTGCTGAGCAGCTGTTCCATGCTAGTGACTGAAACTGTCAGATGAAAAAAATGGGGCAGAAGTTAGAGGTGTGACTAAAAATACCTGCTCATGTGTCTTCATTTCCTTATAAATATGGATCTGTAAATATTTTAAATAGTCCTTACAACAAGGAATGTAGGGACTACCTAGATGTTATAGTGTGAATGCAACACAGTACTGATGAGTAAGTGCAGTCATTATTTCTGCACTCTTATTGATCCAGTAGCAGTGATTTTCATGGCAGTGGCCATGTGGATTATTAAAATCAAAACAATTATCTGCAAATTTTAGCTAGGTATTTCTTACATAATCAACATTTCTGCAGTTAGCAATCCTATTTCCCTTGAGTTACAGAAGCCTTGTGAATGAAACAACAGTCTCAATCATAACTATGTGCTAAAAATGTGGTATCAGATCTTTTATTTATTAACTGTCCTTGCACTGTAGGTGAATCAGTTAAAAAATATTATAATCTTCCCTTTTGATATGCGGGCAAATACCCTTTTGTAAGCTGTTAATACTGTTCTAAAATATATTTTCTAGAATGCTTTTTGGAGAAGTGTTGAAATTGGTGATGGTTACTTTTTTAGAGAGGTGATTTTTCTTGAAAATTAAAATTTCCTGGAACTATGAATTTATAGAAGTAGACTTCCCTTGCACTAAATAGGCTGTTTTCCCCAGTGTATTTTGTTTCTGAACCCTTAGCCTACTCAACTTTTTTACTGTTAAGAAGATAATAAGTTAATATATGTTAATAAGTAAAATGTAGGTTATTATGTTGTAATATGGCAGCAGTGGAGGAAAGACCATAATTTTTCTGAAAAATCACTGTTGACTAGCACTGATGAACGATAAGAAGTAGTATGTCAAATTAAGTGTGTTTGATATATTATTTAATTTAAATAATTTCATCCCAACAGGTAGGTAGTTGTCTTTTTCTGACAAGAACAGCTAGTCTGTACAGTCACTTATTCATTGATTTTACTTGGACACATCAATGTGGCTTTGCTGAAACAAGCAAAACCTGCTCATTATCTTCTCTTGTTCTATCCAATTCATCACCAGGGGCAGCCTTTTCCTTTTATCATTTAATAAATCTTATCACATTATCCTTAAGGCTCTGAGCACTTAGGCTGCACTGTATCTACCAGCCTTGGATCTATTTATTGGTGCAAGCATAAGCACACTGTACTCAGGGATTGCAAACTGTCTCTTAGACATAGCTCCTCATCTCTCTATAAAAATATAGAACTACTTCTCTAATTTTGAAAACCATGTTTTCCCTTGTATACCTTATCAGGGCTTTAAATTGTCATTTTCCAGTAATTTCTTGTGCTTGATAATAAAAAGACTTTAGTATTCAATGTAAGATTACTCTATCTGCTGTATTTTGAACTCAGAAAGCAAAAGGATGACTCTTGCACAACTGCACTCAATAGAAGTTGTTCTGTTGAACTTCTGAACAGACAGATCTGAGGGTGAAATGTTCATTAATATGCTAATTGAAGCTGCTGGGAAGGCGATATATTTCCAGATATGCATTGTGGGTTTGGGACCCTGAAAAGCTCAGAGCTGTTCAAATTATGTTGTTTAAACTGCTTCATTAGTTTTGTATACAAGTTTATGTAGGCCTTTTATAGGGGTAGACCCTTAGAACTGAAGTGTTAAAAGTCAATTCAGCATGTACTGCAGTGGCATGGAAGTGTGCTTTCATTGGAATAATCAGCTATTTTGTCAGGTTCTGGGTTTTCTTACCTTAGGCACCAAATGATTTGTTTTTATAACAACATAGTGGTTGCTCAGAAGTGTATCTCAAAATATTCGCCACCTACCTTAGTGTATTTTATTATTTCTGTACACATAAATATTTGAGCTATTGAATCTGAATTACAAATATGCCTAGTAGCCATAATTTAATAAGCCTGTTATCATTCTTGTTCCTTGATCTCCTTCCTCCTCAGAACCCTTCTAAACTGTCAAGTTTAGAGCTTCAGGCAGCAATGAGGTGTTGAGATTGCTTCATGGAGGTGACAGGTGTGCTCTCCCTCTGTAATAGTAATTCACTGCTGACATTACAGGTTCAATCTGTGATGCTCAAGATGAGAGGAGATGTGGAGTACTCTTGCCTCCTCAAGTCTTTAACTGAAAGTTGATTTCATAGTAGGAAGGCATAGGGAAAAAAAACCAAACAAAACAACCAAACAACCCTGTAAGCTAGATGAGGGGAAAAAAGAGAATGAGTTAATAAAGTAAATGTAATGTATTTTAATAAATAATAAATATACTCAAAAGAAGTAGTAAATTATGACTGATGTAGATGGAGGGACTAAATGCAATTTTAAAACTCTTTCCAAATATATCTGGAGAAAAATAATGTTTTCACTAAAAGAAGGCAATGAAATTATTATTTCAAAATACCTTAAAAAAAAGAGTCCCATCTCACAGGCGCATACAAATAGATACTTCAATTAATGTTAAAATGCTGAAATGAACTTGCATCAAATTTAACATTTGTGTGTTAACTAATGACAATCACAAGAAGCATAGAACAATCTTTTCCATCCCAGAGCTGCAGTTTAGATTTGGAATATATAGATCATATCCATAATAACCTGAAATATCTCAGCCTCATTTTAAAACTTGGGAAGTGAAGTATCACCAGTAGACTGGGAGGAGGATAACCAAGGTCCCAATTCAGTAGCAGAAATGAGCAATCACCTCCACATTTCTTTTAATCTACATGCATTTGCTGTCTTCCTTATATATAGAAAAATAATGAACTAAATATTAAATTGAGAAACACTAACATTTTAGATTGTGAGGTTAAAAAAAGTGAGGCTTCTTATGGACTTAGAAAGAATTAGTTACTTTAATAAATGCAGTCATCCTTTTTTACTTTCAGCTAAACCCCCTTAAGTATAGACCACTGCTCTTTTTTAAATTTGTATATTTAAATTTGTATAAGCACAAAGGAGCTTATATTCAATTGTGATAAGGCATGGTACAATGACCAGATTTTGCTTGAAGGTTTGGGCTAAGGTTAGGACTCTTATTAGACAGCATGAGATGAGATGTCCTTTCTGATGATATACAATGTGAAAAGTATCAGTTCTGTGCTGAACTGGATTTACAATGTTGTATCACCATAAATGCACAGTTCTTTGTAATTTCTTTCACTATGTCTTTGACTCAACTGGAATTTTAGTTTCAGATGTTGCTGTCCAAAAGCTTTTTATTGAACCAGAAGAATTTTTTTCAACTAATCAAGGAATGAATATAATGAAGCACATATCATTCAGAATGGGGTAACATTATGATGAAAGAGAGATACTTTATATTGAGAAAGTATCCTTTCAAAGGATCTGTAATGGTCTATAGCAAGGACATATATTTTATCTGCTGGTGAAATACAGTCTGGATTAAGGTAGAATGAAGGCAAACTGTGAGATTATCAACAGGATGTAGCAGTTATTGAAGTGGTACCATAAGACAGACAGTAAAACGTTTCTTGTGTACCAGTTCAGTATAATGTATGGATGAGACGGATTCACTGAGTAAATAAAATGAGTCTGGGCAACAGAAAAAGCCATGAGAATGTAAAGAACGTATAAACTGCAAACTAATTCATATACCCTTTCAAAATGCTTAGAACTCTCTTAATAAATCTCCACAAGCTCCGTACACATCAATCAGTATGCTATGTGCTTATACTAGAAGACCTAATAAATATGATAATTTGTCATATACTTGTATTTTTAGTGCGACAAAGGAATTATATTTTCTATTAGTGTTTTACTCTTGTAAGTCTTGTAACCAGCTTACACTTCACGTACAATTTATGTTGCAATTATGTAGATTGCCCTGGAAAGTGATACAAACTTATATCTGCACTGGAAAATGGCAATGTTTTGCATTTTTCAGAGGGATGTTTGAGATGACAAGATGTCTTTTCATCTCTGTGTCACATTAAGTCACTGTTTCACCATTATTATTTTATTACTGTATAAATTTATGTTGGCTTTGCTGTTCAGATCCTTTCATGTTCTCTGCCTTCCCCTGTCTGTCAGTGAGCTGTTCGGGCAATGCATTCCTTTAAAGAATTTTATAAAGTAAATAATAAATACTAACACACTCGCTATAGTATTTACAAGTAGCACATGGCCTTATAGGCCTTACTGTAGTGAAATTCCCATTGGATAGTAGTTTCTGATACAATTTCTAAAATTGAAATCAGATTAATTTAACATAGCACAAGAACTTACATTTCAGCTCCATGATTCATGATCTAGTACTTATCAGTTTAAATTGAGCTTTTTTAGTGTGGTAAGGTCTCTCATTTAAGTTATGTTGTCTTTCCTATAGGAAAATCTTGACCACAGTTCACAGAGTTCCTAATATTAAGAGTAGCAGTACATGGACTGTGATGCTACTGAAAGAGGGTTGACATAACCTTCTAGTTACCCTTTGAAAAGGAAAATACACCTCAATGGCAATTGACTCTCTATGTCTCAGCTTCAGAGTCAATTGTAAGCTCCTAAAGCAAAACGAACCTCAAGCTATTCCTGATTTCATATGACCTTATTACTATATTGTTAGACTTTCTAATATTTTTTTTACCTTCACTTCTTTCTCATCTTTACTGAATTGTATTCTGTGCAATCAATCTGTCTTTCAGTATGAATCATGTCAGTTATCTGTTCCTGTAGAATTATCATATTTATCAGTCTTTCCGCAGGGCTTCCCAGGCACTTCCTGCAGTGTTATGTAAGCTGTTTACATGATCAAAATCGGCTTCTGATAACAGTTCACCTATCTTCCCTATATTCTTCTCCCTGCTGCTCAAGAACAAATGCAAATTACAGCTACTACTTTGTAGGATGAACTAGCCGAGTAAAAGCATTAGTAAGCTTCTTGTCTGTATGCAGCACATCTCTACTAATGGTTTCATTGCAGAGGTAACCCAGAGTTTCAACCCCCAGATTCCTTTCCTTCTACACACATGCAGTCTTTTATACAGATTTGTTTATACTTAGAATGTAGTTTTGCAGCAGGGGCTGGCTCAATGCTGTTCTGGTGAGTGTTAATGTTCTTCAGGGTCACTCACACTGTTAGCTTCCTAATGTATTAGCAATCGACTGTGCGGGTACAGTATTTAACAATGCAGTCTCCTTTATAGTCTCATTAACATAGATATGGGGCTTACTTAAAACTACCTAATGTTTGCACAAACTCTGTCTGAGTGCCGTTCACCTTGAAATACAGGTATGAACTTGAAGTTATTTTTTCAATTCATCATGTTGTTAATATTGCTGGAGGGTAAAGTAAGGCATTAACATAATTGTTTTAAAAGCTTTTGTAAAACAGATTTGGGATCTTGTCAATGCCTTTACTTTACATAGGTTTCCTCTTGAAAGATGTGATCTATCTGTTGTTCAAATCAGTCGAAGATCTCCCTTCGACAGGAATTATGTCAGTTATGCTGATGCTTTCATTAATTTTTCAGTATAAAGCAGCTTCTTTGTGTCTTAGTTGTAGTGGAAAAAAATTAATTGGATTTCAACAACAGTGGCTTTCTAGTTGTGCAAGTGGGACGGTCTTGCCAAGCTATGCTAAGAGCATCTGCTTGCTTGTTTACAGATTGTCAGGTTTGCTGTCAGTGTGCAGTGGTTTGTACTACTCAGCTTGTGGTTATGGCCTCAGCACTCTGTTACGTAAAGTTATGAGGACTTGGGATATCCTTTCTGTAATAAAATATGCTGAGCTGTATTCCCTAGAATGTGTGATTATAGGTTTCATTGGGTTGGGGGGAAGTTGAATCTTTTGCTGCTCACATATATTAGCCCAATTAATTGTAATAGTTTTTGCATTTAAAAATTCACTTCAACACTTACTAAAACAAAAAAAAGAAAATGAAGGAGTGGGAAACTTTCTGAATTATTACTGGATGCAAAAAGGTAGAGTGAGTGATAAAATATCTTTAAAACTACAATCTGCACAGTGAATGTTGCGTAATTTGTAGAGAAAACCCATTGTACTTCCACCGGCATAAATTTCAATGTTGATATAATAATACTTGCACAAGAATGCTCCCTTTCTGATTTCAGTTGTGTGATTTAAAATCCATCCGTTCAGTTGTGTGCTGTTGTCCAGCTGAACACTGTAATGTGTAAAGTCAGCATTTAAAATTAGTCATCAGCGTTGAGCATATAAAGCAAATACACTTGAACCCCTAGTGTAAAGTAACATCACTGTTGTCAGGGATTATTTCATTGAGTCTGCCTCACAAAGAGAATCTTTGTACTGTATTTATGTTCTCAATACTAAGGTCTTTCAGAGGGTATATTTGTTATACATAGGATGATAATTTTAATAGTCTGTTATTAATAACTTGTTTTAAACTTTGTAACATCAGTGCTTAAATTATATTTCATAGCTGTGAAAGAGTGAAGTGTTTTTGAGATGTGGTACACTGGCTGCTGTTTCAAAAAAATAACAAATTAAGGTGCAAATTCAAACATCCGTATTCCTCTTAGCTGTGACAGTCAAGAACCAGCTCATTCCACTGTGTCAAATACGTCTATTTGAAATGCATTATTAATTCTCGTGGTGCTTAAGTGGATCCCCAGTCTTGAAATATCTTTCCTGGGAACACTTAGTGTCCATAAATAACCAAAGTCGCACTCTAAATACAGTATTTGTTAGCCTATAGCTGTGTAAATGATATATGAATATACTAGTCATTTCCATTCAAATCAAGAATTGATTACTTTTAATACTGAAAAACATCCAGCCTGTACTCTTAAGATTTTCTTTGAAAATATTGATGTAACTAAACTGCATGAAAAGCTGTTTGAATACTCCAGAAGCCTACAATTATATCAGCAGAATACAGTTATTCTAACATTATGCAGATTTAAAAAACAACAACCACCACCATTTTTAATGTAGTCTTGTGTGGGATTATTGACAAAACCAGTTGTTTTTACTTTAAAAATACGCAAATTTAAAGAGCCTCTGACTGAAATACCTTCAACTCCAAAGCTGGATGCTACATGCAGAGAATACTTCAGCAGTTTGAAATTTGGCACATAAAAATCTAACCTTGAACTGTTTTATTAATGTTGTTCCAGGTCATTTGAGCTCATGAGAACATGACCTCTTCTCAGGATGTATCATTACATAGTCATGTGGACCAATTCTTAGGGAACATAAGAATCTATATCCCAGCAAAGGTAGAGGTAGGTGTAAGATTTTTTCCTTTTTTTTTGTTATCCCCCCCACCTCATCCCACCCAGTAATTTGGGAAGGTGTATTTAATATCCTGTAGCTGCAGATGTATGATTGTTCTTATGCATCTTCTCCTCGTGTCTAATTATTGCTGCTTGCATTTACTGTCACAACAGTCTTGTCAGTTCAACTTCTTAATTAAGTTGAAATGACTGTGACCAATTTATTCTCATTGATGGTCTGATACTTGATTATCAAGTTGTGAGCTGGGCATTGTATGGACTGGGCGCTAGTCTGTATGATCAAGAGCATTGGTATTTACCCACTAGTGGTAGTGGATTACCCATGAATATGAAAAAGTAATATTTACTTGCACTTTAATTTCTGTGGTTTTGATATTCAAAACAAGGATCTGAACTTTCAGTAGAAGAAGTTAACACAGAATATGCAGTATGAAGAAGTAGAAGGGCGAGTACAAGGGCGAGCATTGTTTTTGGATAAAACAATAAATGCCTGATTAATTTGAACAGTAGGAACATGGCAGTATTGACTCTGCATAGTGTGTAAGAAGTTTGGCCATTACATCTTTTCCATAATGTTGTACTGTGTTGCTCATAATGCTGTGAGATGGGTAATATTTCAGAAATAGTTTTCTTTGGACTCCTAGAAGGACCAAGTACCCTGAGCATTATTTTGAGTGAGGGTGAGTACTGTATTTTAATAACCAGCTTGCATCTTGATTACAGGTAGATTTTTCTGTACATCTCACACTGTTCATGTTTTAAATAACCATCACAGACAAAACCTTTAACCATTTGCTCTCTCAAGTACAGTTTAATTAAGACTAGGTGTTACGGTTTAACGTTCTGAAAATCAGTTAATTAAGCTTTGTTTTAAAGTAACCTGGACTTGGAATTTTCTTTTGATAACCTCAAATGCTTTACAACTTTACTAAAAACAGTAACAGGAACAAACAGCACTGGCTACAGACTTGCCAATGAGTTACACCCATTGAATGTGAGTTTCACTTCCCACCCTTTCATGTACTAGTATCCAGAGAGCCTTTAAAGTTAATGATAGGTGGCAGCTATGGCCCTAATGGAATTTTGGCCCTCACTGCAATTTTGCGTCCTAAAGCGTATAGAAAGTTTTAGGACTGTACGAGAATCTGATTATTTCTGTTTCACTCTTCAATGATGACAACTTGGTGTAAATTGTAAAAGGAGCATAAATTACCTCTTTCCTTGACAAGACGTACGGTACATATACTATGGAGTATAATATTTGTTGCATCATGCCTTTTCTTACACCATCAAGTTAATCCTTTCTTATGGGAATTTTCCGTATATCCACAGTACATCACATTTCCCTGCTGAATAATTACACACTTCTTGTGTAAACTATGACCGTAATATTTAATGGATTATTAGGAAAGATGTGTTCTATCTAAATACCAGCTTTCTCTTGTGACTTTTCTATTTGTTGGGGATCGTAGCTGGGGAAGGCTTGTCCAACTTTCAGGAGAGTATTTGAAAGACTGAGAAGAGGGCTAGTCATTGGTGCTCTTCCTGGTATTGAATGCCATCGTGGGTTAAGAGTATCCATCCAGAGTTTTGAGTGATATGTTGCTTTTCTTCAGTGAAGTATATCAGTATATAGATTCCCATTAATCTGTGGACAGGGCTTTTTGGAAATCAGCTCTCTTTTCTCCGCTACTGAAGCACAGACCATTTTTAAAATCACCAAATACTAGTTTGTCTGATAATGAGATTAATGCTGCTTTTACTGGAACCAGTGGCAAAACTTCAGTGCACAAGGCGGGCACTACATCTCATTGGCTTCAGTGGACTCAAAGTTAATATGCTCTGCCTCAAGTACATTGCTGCAAATCTTAAAAAATCCACCACTTTTGATGATATGAAAGCATACAGATAATGTGGAAAGTGTAAACATAATACACATGCTCTGCATAAATCCCCGATTTCCTTTTCTCATAGACTTAATATGCATAGAGAGAGTTTGAAGATTTTCTGATTATTTCATCACCTGTCTGTACACCAGTACATTCTAGTTGAATAGGTGTTTTAGAGATACTGCAATCCTGAGGTGGAGGCCTCAAGTGACAGTAAAAAATACCATTTTTCTTGATGCATTTTCCCAATGGTTAGTTAAATATATTTAAATTAACTCAATTCTAGCTTATTTTTCTTTTCATGCAGTCTTTTTAGTCTTCTCCAGGTCAAGTAAGATCCAGCCACAGTCTAGCTTTAATTTTTCAGTCAAAATAGAATCTCTTAATTCTTAATTAATTCCAAAACACTTACACATGTTCTTTAAACTTGTTTTTTTAAACTGGCTAACTGAAGAAGTGGTATATGACTTATTCAGGTGTACTTTCAGATCATAATCTATGATAGATTCTGCTCCCTCCTGACACTTAATTCACAGAAAGTGTCAGATGCATGGGATGTGGGTTTAAAATGAAAACGATAAGCCCATCAAACAAAAATATTTTTTCATGCTTGCTTGTATGCCACTGTCTTAAAATGATAGGTAGTGAGAATAAGGGTTATACCGTGTGATTCAAACTAGCACCATATGGTTAATGTAGCTCAGTATCTCATGGTGCAATGAAATTGTTGCAATTTGAGGCAGTTAAAAATTACAAGTAGAAAATAAAAAGTCTTTTATGTTACAGTGCCCATTTCCAAAATAAAATGCTACTCTGATATTCTCCTCTGTATAAGATGTTTTTATTCTATTTGTGTAGTCAGAAAGTTCTGCTTTCAGATGCATCTGGTTTTCAGCAAGGTCTTACTTTTGGTTGACTTCTCTGGATGACCTGATTAGAGTATAGCAAGACAGCTGATTTGCTCCAAATTCAAAGTAGTGTAGTTAAAATATAGTTAACTGTAACATGTGCTGGAGTCCAGAAGTGACCCAGAGACTTTCTCCCAAAATTTAATTTGGCAACAATATATCCCTCCCCTACACATCAGTACAGCTGTGTTCTCTTGCTGTGACCTTCAGGAGATCAAGGCAACATAATGCATATTATATGCCTTTACAGTTTTGTCTTTTTTCTGAATCTAGCAGTTCCTGTGTTGGGAACTGCCTAATGCAATTTTGATAGTTCTAATCATGTGTGTGCTGAGTAGTTATAGTTATGGAGGCCTACACAATTGTATGGGCTGTACAAAGCCTGTGTAAAAGCCTAAATGAAATGGTAAGATTTTTTCTGTGCTTTGTAAGCTTAGCAGAAAATCAGTTGAAAGGGGAAGATGGAGGATTATGTAAGGAGCTGTGGGACTAGTATATACTGATTTGCAGGATCAAGATGAATCATGTCCAAATATTAGTCCATTCCTTTTTTTTCTTGTGATAACATTCTTACTTATTAGGGATTATTGTCTCTATAAGTACTGTGGCATATGCTTCTAAATACACTGATTAATCTATACAATTCACAATAAGACTTACATTGAGGTTATCCCTGAAATGGTGTTTTGAATATGTAATTAGAAAGTAATGTGTTATGAGTAACATTTCAAAGAGTCAGCAGCTGACCTGTTGTCATTGGATGAATTATCTCTAGTTGATTCAGTTGCCTGTCAGCATGCCATTATACTTACTGATTTTTTCACCCAAGGTTTTCTGTGCCCTATACATTGGAAGATGTCTAGACATACTTTATTTCAAAAAGAATTTTGGGAGGTGGGTTTGATACAGGATGATCATTTTGATTAGGAAAAGATTTCATGCTTGATCAAATATAGGCTTAGTAGACTGATAATTCTTCAGACATGAAGCCTCTTCTGTTTTAAATACAAATAATGTATCTAAAATAATGTTGAATACAGTGATCTGTTCCTGGCAGATCATACTTAATGTCTCTACAGCTATGAATTAACTGAATTAGTGCCAACAAAAAAGCATTTGCAAGCAAAGGTTTGAATTTTGATTTTAGCATTAAAGCACTTTCTAGCCAGACCTGCCTTAGCAGAGGAAGCAGAATTTACAAGACATGTGGAAGCAGGCAGAGGAGGAACAGGTTTTGTAAGAGATGCTACTCAGACAGCATTTCAGATATTTTAATTCATATTAAGACTAATGATGAAGAATCAGGGAAATCGTGCTGTGCAGATCTGCCAGCCATTTTCTTCTACTTAGAGGACTGCGCAACCAGAGACACCTATTCTTCCTGGCACTGTGGTTGGGAAGGAAGACAGCTTTGGACAGTTCTGTGCTAAATCTGCTTGTCCAGGCTTTGTTTCAAAGTGTGGGGCTTCTTGTTCAAGAAGAGTGTACCTGTTGAACAAAAAGCCTTAGGAAAGGCATTTCAGCCTTTTTGTTTTCACAGTGGAAAAGAACCTTATATATAGCAACAGCTCAAAACATTTAATACACTTGCTAATTAATAGAACTACTTAGTCATCTCTCAGTTATCCAAGGTAATGGGAGATAAATTCAGTGTACTACAAATTGTATGTAAGTTGGGCTTATAAGAATGTATTCAGTAGGATCATTTTTGAAAAGCCTGTAAGCAGTTTTCTGTAGAGAGTAGGTGTGGGCTGCTTTAAACAGCAGAAAGCAGAACAGAGCCTGATGCAAGTGGCTTCCCTAGTGTGACTGGGAGCAGGGAGAGAAGGAAGGACCAGCTTCATGCGCTTTACTAATACTGAACTGTGCATTGCTGAGAATGGACTGTACATCGAACTACAGCATCAGACAGGCAAAGGTAGTGACAAATTATAAGTATCTCTGAAGCACTAAATCAAGCATAGAAGAGGATTCATGCAAATGGAAAAGTGAAGAGAGCTTCCTAATCATAAAGCCGTTGATGTAACTACCACAACGGAATCAGAATCTGTGTCAGTTATGTACCATTATGTCTGCTCCACTGCTGTTCTGACTATAACATGCGCCAAAGGCATGCTTCTGTCTTTTAAGTGGATTATAGGAAAGGTTAGAAACCTCAAAACTGCACGCTGATTTTTTTTTTTCTCTTCATGCCCTGCCCCCCCCCCCCCCCCCCCCCCTTTCTGTTGCTTAGGGACAAGCACTACATACTCCCCATGTGAGACTTTTATATGTAGGAACACATATTTTCTTCCTCAAGTATGCAAAAAATCCATTAACTGTTCTCTAAAATATATTGAGAAAGTCCAGAGGTGCAAGAGAGAGCCATCTATTTCATCATCAGGGGATTCTGTTACTGTCACGGTGTGCATTAAAGGTCACATTTTGTCTTGACACACACGATGTCTCCTCACTGGAATCAAGGGACAATATCAATGAGATAGGGCAGTGGTTTCACTTAAAATGTCCAGTACTGAACATACAATTTTAAAAAAATTGAATAAAAAAGTGATTTAGCTGTGCTGGGAATCACTGACATTGATAATTATCCCCTTCAGGTACATCCTTTGTAATAACTAGACTTAGATGTTTGTTGACAGATTATACGGTATCTTCCTATTGAACTTAGTGTGCTACATCATCTTGAAAATACTCAAATATAAACATCATGTGCTTTCTCACTCAGAAAGGCATCTACAGAATAATTACAGACTACATGCTTCTTCCTTGCACTTACGAAGAGTCATTTTCTGTTTCCTTTTTTCCAAGAAATATCCCTTTAAATATATGTCTGAGGTGAATTCCACTTTTTCTTAGTTGATTTAATATTTCTGATTGCGAGAGGGACTAAAGCATTATGTTTTGTCATCCCGGTTTCTCTGTTAAGCGTCCTTCAAGCTGAAGCAGCATGTCACAAAAGATCATGGTGTCACCACAAGCTGCTGCAAATTTTATAAGCAAAATACTTCGTGTGCCCCATAAGCATGCAACCTAATGTACATGTCTATATCATTTTCTGAATAACAAATCAGAAAAGGAAATAATTATCCCCTAGTGTTCCGAATAAGTCAGAGTGTGTTTTTAATGTACTTACTTGCTCTAAGGATAATATTACTCACAGTTAGGTCTTACAACAATGTATTTTGCGTCACTGTGTTGATGATTTGCAGACCACAGCAGCCGTCTCGCAGTATGTATCAGTACTGTTTACAGATGAACGTGTGTTAGATAGCTGTGTATCATTGTCTACTTACCAGAAGTTTTTCTAGTGGTAAAGGTTTAGTGGCTCTTATCTGTCAGTGACTGGGAGAGCAATGTGCTTGACCTTAGGTAGCGGATTTTGACATGCTCATCTTCAAGCAGTTGAGTAGCCTGACTAGCCTAGGTACCCAAACGCAGAGCATAACTCCACTCTTAATGAGGTCAAAGAGCAAGAAATAATAAGCTGAAAGGCTTACATTGTAGGTCACTGCAGTAACAATGAATGCCTACCATTCATGGTCACTGAGCAATGAGAAGTCAGTATTTAAAGCAAATTAAAGTGGTACTTGTGTCATCATGTCATGTGAAAATGTGTGTTTTGGAAAAGTTGTTCGGTTTGCAAACAAGCATTTAATTGGAGTTACAAGTTAATTAAAAATTTTAGGATTTTTAGTGATTGTGTGACAGCTGAAAACAACAGTGCTCTTGGGGGGAAAAAAGCCCAAACCAACAATAACAAAAAACCCCCAGAACCCCACAGCATAACTCTAGCACATTGGTGCCTGTGTTTATTCTCTGAAATTTAAAAACTGTGTTGTATAAACTTATAGCAACCAGTGAAGGTGATGTTGCATTGTTTTTTCCACTTAGGATTTTATGACAGTAAGAACACTTCAAAATTTAACTAGAAGGATTTCTGGGTGTTTATGAATCATGTCAGACAATGCATAAGGGGGGAAAAAACCCCTCTTTAAGTTTTTTTTCCACCAATTGAAAGGATTCACACTTAGGCCCATTTTCAGGTGATTGAAAGTTTTCAGTTTTAGAAATAATTGTGATTTTCAGACGTGGAGAAAGTGCTAAAATAAAGGAGGTAAGAAGAATTCTGGATATACTAATATCATAGATTTAAAATGTTTCTGACATCATGGAGTTTTCATTTATTTAGCCTTTTCATGAAAATAGAGGCTTCAAAGCATAAACCTGGATATTTCATGAACCAGCTTCATCAAAACCGGCAAGCATGATTCAGGCTAATATAGATATAAAATTAACTATTGTGTTAAACCATAAATTTTTTAAGATGATATTGTAGTTGTAGTTGACCAATGTTATGCATCACTTTAGTATCAAAAGCACGGAAACTTTAAAATATTCCATCTACCAATTTCCAGAGTTTTCCTCTATCTCTTCCAAACCGAATTGCCTACAAGGCTAGATCTATACAGCTAAATCACTGGGTTTTTTCTTTTTTTTTTGTCTTGTCTTTTTTTTTTTAAAAATCTGTTCTATTAAATGGTAGGCTAGATTCTGACTTAATTGCCACTGATACAGATCTGGGTTAATTCAGTTTAGGTGTCTTTAGGTTTTCATTGGTGATTCCAGTCTGACTCTGCCCCATATTTAATATCTCTATGGTAATGATTCCTTTGGGAATCCAAAGGGATTTCTTTGTCTTTAGTTAAAATAAATATACAATTATTTACATCTTAACAAAAAAACCCCAATACTGATTTCAATATTTTTTCTGTCCCTCTCTTGTACAGGTTGTTTGGAGTTAGGGAAAAAAAAAAAAAAGAGAGTGGATCTTTTAGGGGAGAGAATAAGTAGTCGCCCATTGCCACTTTGAAAGTCACATAGGAGAAAAAGGTCTTTTATTGCTGAATGTCTATCCTGTTAGTGACATATAAGCTGCTCAGTAGTGCTTTATCAAGGGTGTTGCAGGTGTCATTTGTGTTAAAAGCTGCAGAGAATTGAACACATTGGAGTTTGGCATGTGGCCTCTGCTCTTTGACAACTGTCATCTGTTCATGATGCCATGGAAATATTTCCATGATGATCTTACAGTCTGTGGAGATCCTTCATTTAAGATTAATGTGTTGCAAAGGAACTTGGGATCTGAATTATAAATTGGTAGTAAAACCTTTTAATTAAAAAAGACATTGGTTACATTGTTTATTAAGCTATGAAAACAGTGTTTGAATTTCTTAGAGAGAGTTAAGGAATGAGAACTCTGAATTAGTTAAAAACGTGATTGTGGTATTCCTACCCTGCAAGGCTCCATAGCTTTTCATTTTTAATACTTCTCAGATAACAAGTGAAATAGAATAGTAAATGTTCCTGATGAATAGTAATTATTCTATAATTATTCATTTCATTTATGATTTGCATTTGTATGTCTTTAATTAAAATGCAGTATACTGCAATTAGGCTAACTTCAGCTGGTAATATCATCTAATACACACAAGGAAATGCAAATTTAGGGCTTAGTCTGTGTCTAAATGTTATCAGGACTCCTTGAGGGTGATGTCCTTTGCATCCAGCAACCCTGGATGTACTTTGCACTCTGTACGCTCTGTAACTTCTGTGGACCGGGTTTTTTCTTCTATATATTAAAATAAATCATACTAATTCTGTTCATGTCAAGGGATTTATAGTTCTAATAGGTAAAGGAGATCAATATCAGGCCCTTCATTTGCAGTCAGGAGTATTTTGCCCTCTAACAGTGCCTGAGAGCCTGAAGAAAGGGCAGTTTTATTTTCAGTGTTTCGAAGCAATCTATTTGAGTATGGTTGCAAACATTTCTGTTAAATGTCATGTGTGTTAGTCTGCAACCCTTGAGGAAAAGCAGGTGGGTGGGTAAATAGCTTAAGTTTTGCTGGTCAGGAATTGAAATATATCCAGACTATATGCCTGCTTTATTAGAGAGCAAAAAAAGCAGTTTTGTGACATGGTTTTATCATCAGTGGTCCAGTGAGTTTGAGTGGCTTTTTGAAGAGCATAGCTATGCCATTAAACAAAAAGAAGCACATTTATTTTATTTCTCTGAACGAAAAACACATATTGGAAAGAACAAGATTGTGCTCTCTGGATGTAATGTATGGACTCTTCATCTTCTGAGAACCTATAACTTTTTTTCTTGCGAGCATTGCTTTCCTCTATTATTCTATTTGGGAGGGAGACTTTCTTTTGTGAAAGATCACCCTCATTCATCACCACTGAGGTTACCCTCTCTCTGTTAAGCTTTAGGATTAAAATGCAGACATGATCTGAGCACAAGCAAAATAATCTGATCTGCTTTGAGGGTAGGAAGGCTCTGCAGAGGGATCTGGACAGGCTGGATCGATGGGCTGAGACCAACTGGATGAAGTTCAATAAGGCCAAGTGCCGGGTTCTACACTTTGGCCACAACAACCCCATGCAATGCTACAGGCTTGGGGAAGAGTGGCTGGAAAGCTCCCCCGCAGAAAAGGACCTGGGGGTGTTGATCGACACCCGGCTGAATATGAGCCAGCAGTGTGCCCAGGTGGCCAAGAAGGCCAATGGCATCCTGGCTTGTATCAGAAATGGTGTGGCCAGCAGGAGCAGGGAGGTGATCATGCCTCTGTACTTGGCGCTGGTGAGGCCGCACCTCGAATACTGTGTTCAGTTTTGGGCCCCTCACTACAAGAAAGACATGGAGGTGCTGGAGCGTGTCCAGAGAAGGGCGACGAAGCTGGTGAGGGGTCTGGAGCACAAGTCTTACGAGGAGCGGCTGAGGGAGCTGGGGTTGTTCAGCCTGGAGGAGAGGAGGCTGAGGGGAGACCTCATCGCTCTCTACAACTACCTGAAAGGGGGTTGCAGAGAGGTGGGTGTTGGTCTCTTCTCCCAAGTGACTAGCGACAGGACTAGAGGAAATGGCCTCAAGTTGCGCCAGGGGAGGTTCAGGCTGGATATTAGGAAAAAGTTCTTTACTGAGAGAGTAGTGAAACATTGGAACAGGCTGCCCAGGGAGGTGGTAGAGTCACCCTCCCTGGAGGTATTCAAGGAGCGTGTGGATGTGGCATTGTGGGATGTAGCTTGATGGACATGGTGCTGTGTGGTGTTGGGTGGGTTGGTTTTTGGTGTGTTGTGCCTTGTTGTTGTTGTGTGGTGGTTGGCTTGCGTGGTTTTTTTTTTTTTTTTTTTTTCCAGGTTGGACTTGATGATCTTACAGGTCTTTTCCAACCGTAGTGATTCTGTGATTCTGTGATTCTGTGTGATTCTGTGAATCTCCTTTGCATTAGTCACTTGTATTTATTCTGTGGCTGTTGGAACACTGATTGTTTCTCTAAAACTGTATTTTGGTAGCTAGTAAAGAATCAAGGTCATTCAAAATACAGCAAGCCTTAAAGGAAGGATATGCATCTTACCATGTTATCAGGTAGCTTGAAAGGTTGGTTACTTCTCACAGTAGTTTTTTGAATGAGAATGTACTGAATGATCTCTCTGTGGGGCTTTCAGACAATTAGAGATCACCAGAGCTCTGATTAAATTCAGTAGGAACTGGAGATAGTAAGTGTGGCAAGAGCTGTGGGATTTGAGTTGTAAGAAAATGAAGTTTGTTCTACAGTTATAATAGTGTTGTAACTGGATTTCAGGTCCGTGCCTGTATGCGTACTCAGTGCATGTAAGTCATTAATTGGTTATCGAGGGGATGCAGGAACTCCCTGGTTCATCATCTGCATAGAAGAGATAATGGAGTAGTTTGCATCTGTGTGATTGACAGGAGTCTCAGCCACCTTCATAGTGAGGTATTTGACTGATGGCTTCAGCATCTTTCCAGATGGGAATTTTGGTTGGTTCTCAAGATTCCCCGTGTCTGCTCCTCCTGTGTCTAGTTCAATTTGTATGCTTAAATTATTGCCCTGGGTGGAGTGTCCCAGAGAGTTCCTGCTGAAGAAGAGGTCAAATTGAGTATAGGTAAGACATTTGTATATAGTCTACAGAAACTGTTCCAGCGGGTGTGAAAATGGTCATATGTAGTTAAGATAAAAGCAATGGATTATGCCTGTGCTGGAGTGGTTGTGTGTAGGACCATGGGCCAGCTGGATTGTGAGATTTGAGCAGAAGAATGGTCTGTGCAGTCTCTCACAATCCATATGAAGATGACACTGCAAGGATCCTGGCAACAGAGACTCCTATTGCTTTCCAGAGAGAAACTGGCCGTCCTGGTAGAGAGATTTGATTCCCCATGTGAGTGTTACCTGATACCTAGGTCCTAAAGAACTGATTTTTTCTTTTAACAAACACTCTGTCCATGGGTGTCAATGCAACAGTAAGCACCATTGAAAATGAGTGTCCTTTTTTGTCATGGCTAAATAAAATGGTAAGAACTTTGTTTCATTTCATTCACAACTTGTTCATAAGTTCACTTCTGACTGCAGTGTTTGTCCCCACTTCTATCTCACCCAGATACTTGCCACCCATCAGATCTGTCAGCTCAGCTGCTTAAATGAACCCTGTCTGACCTGCTTCAGTTAAAACAGGTGGCTGAAACAGAAGATCAGAGGGAGCTTTAGCAATGCATCAGCTTTTTCATAGTAGTGATCAACTTGTGTTTATTGGATTAGTAATTAACGTGACCATAATCTTGCAAATACGCATTTTTGTTGCTAATTCCATTTTGTTAGTAACTGAAGGAGATTTGTATTTTGTCCCAGTAAACAAACAAGACACTTCATTTGCCTGTCTTACTTTGCCAATGTCTGCAATTTCCTTTGTTGACTGTTCATTCCAAAAAAGAAATAGCTTGAAACAATTATTAAAATAGCTTGAAAAATTTTTTAAATCTTGCTTTAATTTATAGCTTTTGTCACTTTTATGATGCAGTCTTAATATTTCATCACTCATGGCTTTCTTTGACTTACTTTGTTCATAGCTCCCAATAAATGAGGCTTTGAGAGATGATGATGATTGAATCATCACCACTTTTGCAATGGAAGACTTCTGCTAGCTTTTTTTTTTTTACCAGCAGCACTTCTAGATGCATCAGAATATGGCAATTACTTAAATGTTATTGCCAGTGTAATATTTCCTTAAACTTTGTTTTTGCACTACAACATCTTGTGCAAGACATGATGTCCCTCTTTTGTTTGTCTAAAGTGTTACTATGTTTCCCACTGAGCTGTAAAACCTGTTTCCAGCTTTCACTTAATGATTTTTGCTTATGTTATTCATTGCTTAAATGGTAGTAATTATTCAAGCATAAAACAAGTATGCATCTGCTGTGATAGTTTAATATGTTTTTCCACTGAGCAGTATGGTCTGTTGATTTATAATGGGTAATTATAACCTATTTCTGTAACCATATTTAACGGCATATAACCATGTTTATATAACCATGTTCTGCAGAGGATGAAATGGAACATACGTTGCAGGTATGTGCTTTATGGTTATGCATCCAGAATAATAGCAGAGAACAGGAATAAGCTTGGGTGACTGGAAGCTTTTTACAGCAAATATCTAGAGTGTTTGGAAGCTTATTTTACTCAGTGAAACTCCCTAGAAAAAGTGGATGATACCATAAATCGTGTTGCTAAATCATGTAGGGTGCTCATGTCTTACAAGTGAAGGGAATTGTCTCCAGAGCTTTTCTTCCTGCTTCTGCTCAGGCTGAGAAAGAAATGAACCAGTGACAGACCTATAAGGATCAGGATGGAGTAGGCACAGATGACATGTGTAGGGTGACCAGATATCCCAATTTAATGAGGGTAGTCCTGGAGTGAGAGACACTATTTTATGCCAGACTTTATTTGTGATGTAGCAATTGCATTTTTTTTTCCCCTTTTCAAACCTTAGTGCCACATAGCCCCACCCTCCAAAGGTCACTTCTGGGATCTGTTTGTGCTCTGTAATCCTGAGCCACCAGCACAGTTGCCAACATCTCACCAAGACAGATTAAGATCCTGTGGCATAGCTGATGTAGCTTGCTGATGGTGAGACTCTTGGGGCTAAAAAGCCTTGTTTCCATCAGTTCCACACGCAAAGACTGGATAATTTTAAACCACAGTGGAATTCCTGTGACGGTTCTGGTGGAACAAAGCTATATCACCTGCAGGTTCATTTCTGGATAGTGGCTGTTGTGCCAACAAAAATATGCGGAGACGTGGATGTTGTCATATGCTTCAGCAACAATGGGCATTTTAGCTTACATTGGTTTCCAAGCCAGGTAGGCTTGGGTTGAGTTTGTTTCTAAACCAAATACGAGAGATGCACAAAGCAACACTGAGCAGCTGTAACTCTAAAAGGGAAATTTGCCTGATTTTGTATGCGTATGGCATACGGCTGTTAGGAAGACTAGGGCAAAAATATGTGACGTTTTGCCTGTGTGTATATTAGGAGAGAATCAACTGTAGGACCACTGTAACATTAACAACAAAAATGCTGTTTTTCGCCCAGGCACTTTATCTGGTCAGTTGTATGATATGCCTTGTATGATATGCCGAGTTTAGAAAGTACTTGTCTTGTGTTCAAACGGAAAGATTTGAATATAAACAAAAGGATTGAATTAGAATAAATACATAATTATTTTTTGTCTAGACATAATTAATACTAATGCCGCTAGTAAAGTTGCTGATGTTTTCAGAGTTGCAAATGATTAACTAGGGCAGATGAAGACTATTTGACTCATCCTGATTTTAGTATAAACCTACAGAATATTGGGAAACACTGATAATTTGCATAGTAGGAAAAGAAAATACTGCTTTTCCCTTGTGTTCCCCTAATGCACATCTATAGCATAATGATGAAGTGGTCTGTGTGTGCCTGTTTGTGCTGGTTGCTTACAAATAACAGCAGCTTGAGGGGCTTATCAATATGAATATACCTCTGCAAGTCTGTAGGTTCTTTCATGGAATGAATGCTTACAATAAGAGGCTTGGATACAAGCTTCAAAAGAAATTTATTTAAATGCAGATAGACAAAAAAGGACAGTTAAAGGTAATGTCCAGTGTATGTATGTGTATATATTATTTTATATGTGTATATATATAGAATATATATACATACATGCATGCATAAATATATATACTCACATATACGTCCTCACTGGAGGACAAGTGTTATGAGGAGCGGCTGAGGGAGCTGGGGTTGTTCAGCCTGGAGGAGAGGAGGCTGAGGGGAGACCTCATCACTCTCTACAATTACCTGAAAGGGGGTTGCAGAGAGGTGGGTGTTGGTCTCTTCTCCCAGGTGACTAGCGACAGGACAAGAGGAAATGGCCTCAAGTTGCGCCAGGGGAGGTTTAGGCTGGATATTAGGAAAAATTTCTTTACTGAGAGAGTGGTGAAGCACTGGAACAGGCTGCCCAGGGAGGTGGTGGAGTCACCATCACTGGAGGTGTTCAAGGAACGTGTGTAGACATGGCATTGTGGGACATGGTTTAGTGGGCATGGTGGTGTTGGGTTGATGGTTGGACTTGATGATCTTACAGATCTTTTCCAACCTTAATGATCCTGTGTGTGATTCTGTGTGATATACATGTCGGTGTAAACATTTGTTCTTTGCTGTCAAAGTGTAAAGTTTAAAGCTCCAGAGTATGTTTCTTAAACAACTAATGGAATTCTCCTAGGTTTTCAGGGGAAATTTTTAAGTGATGCTCATGTATGCATCAATATCAGCCAAAGATTTAGCTCGTAGCCTTCAACAGGAATAATTGCAAAACACTTTGATGATATTGTAAAACTGATGTTCAGCAGTGCTGACCATATAATGGGGTTTCTTTGTGCTTAATTGTTTAGAAGGAATTAATTTTGTTTTAATCTTCATCTCTGCCTTCACAGCTAGATGGTCTCTCGAAAAAGTAGTGTGGGGTTTTCTGTTTGTCTCTTGTAACTCTGTTGCTTGCTGTACTTTGCAAAAAGACTTCATGAACTTTCTCCTGGGCTCTGAGATAGCCCATCATAGCTGCTAAGTTTCTTGAAAGCATTAGCCAAAAATTTTTTCTGCCACTTGCCTGAAACTGATGCAGAGGCAGGATAGTCACTTGTGGAACTAATTGTCTTTGTGTTATGTACAGTTATTGCAGTCAAACAGTATGCTTTAGTAACCAAGCGCATTATTTTGACAGGTCTCTGCCAACTATTTGCAAGCAGTTTAACATAAAGAAGCTACAGTACTGTTCAGAGTTATAGCAATGATTGTTTTAACTTGACCAAGGGGAAAAAAAATTAAACCTTTGTTCCTTATTTGCCTTTTCAGATAGCTGTGAATGAAGCAGACTTTTTTTTACGAAATGTCCTTGCAAAAATATCATTAGATCAATTGTTTGATTCACAAAGTAGGAAGAACATTTATAAGAGGGACAAAAAGAAACAAAATCCTTTTTATTACGTTTTACAGCAGTGGGGAGCAAAAGCATTAATGTTTCAACTGTGAATTAATGACCAATTAAGAGGTACTGCAGTTGTGTTAAAATGATGTGATGCTGCTCATGTTTCTGGCATATTGCTAGTTCATTGTTTTGATGCTTTCTTGTTCCCTAAAGAAAGGAGTTAATATTACGGGGTGAATTATGCCCTACTGTGTGTGCCTTTGTCATTCATCTCTAAAATTGTGGCCTGTTACTTTGGCTGTCAAAAAAGAGGGGGAAAATCTGTATAAGTAGCTTAAAGATAATTGCTAGGAAAAGGACTAAATCCATGTTATCAGTGTCTATATGAATATTTGTATCCATTTCCAGTCAGATTTCATATCATTATGGTCTAAATCAAGAGCTATATTCACTTGGTGGATAGTTCCATCAGTGCACAGAGTCTTTGTCCCCAGGTGTAGGCAGTCTACGGATGGAGGAATGCATAGAAGTGGTAACAGATTGAGGATGTTTTAGTGGTCTGTTTTGGGAAGCTGCTCTCCACAACATCCTATAGAAACATTAGAGAGAGAGACTTCTCCAAGGAACATATCCAAGTTGCTTGATGATTCAGTCCCCTATATTGAACTTTCCCCGGAGAAGCTCAGTCTTCCATTGCAACTTCTGAGTAACTGCACTAGCTGGTGAACAATATGCATCTCCCTGAATATGTGTCTACGGACTCATACATTCCATACAAAACAAGATACCCTGGTTAGATACTTCCACAGAGAAGGATGTTAGAAAGGTTTCTCCATTGAGAGGAGGTGCAGACTTCATTTATAATGAAGTTAAATCCAGATGAGAGAGAGATTGTCATTGAAATTAAAAATAATAAAATATTTCAGTGTTAGGAGTGTGACTTTATGCACATATGACCTTTACACCTGCTTTAAGTACAGCTTACAAGCAGAACACATGTTTGAGAGGCTGCAAACCGTGGGAGTCAGCTGATTTGGTTTAAATGTGCATCACTCCTGCTGTGATAATTAGCAAAAATATGACAGAGGATTAAGCATGAGGGGTTTGTTTCTTAAATATTACCTTTTGGATGAAGCATAAATAGTGAAGCAAAATATGTCCTTAATTAATATTTTGTCATTCCTACAGTTCATTGAGGATTAGATCAAACTGCAGGAGCACCAGAATTTTATGTAGCTTGTTCTGCTCTTTAAGGAGCTGATATCAGATTTCTGATCACACTTCTTGTTTTTGAGGCTGTAATGCAGACCTATTTAGAAATGCTTAAGTAGTGAAGAATTCAGCTTCATGTGGTATTGAGAGTTAATTAAAAATTATCTGCTGTTCGCAAACAGCCAATTTTAGAATTATCTGACAGAAGTTCAGATTAGATACTTGCTTTCCAAAGTCATAGTGAGTATTATGTCTTCTCTGTTGGCATTTTGAAATAACCTTATGGGAGTCAAATTGTATATTAAATGGTAGGTGGGTGGACTCATTCTGTAATGGTGAAAATTGATCTGAACTGTAATTTTTTCAGAAAAAATAATCTGAACTAGCTTTATGAATTTGGAGAATGCTAAATAAATCCTCTTTGAAGTACTATCACTCATTGCATGGCAATGCTGTAGATACAGACTAAATTTATATAACATAAGTATATAAAGACCTAAAAGACTCTTTATGTAGTAGTAATTGCTGAATTTCAACTCATTTAGGAGCAAATTTTGGAAATTGACAAGCATTTGTGAAAGTATTGACTTTCTAGTCTATAAAATTCTTAGTAAATCATTAAAAAAATGTGAACACATCCACATATTTTCATGGATCCATTTTCAATTTACGAGTGAGTCCTTTTGCATGAATTCTATCACTGAACTTTGCAGCTTTGTTTGGCCACACTCATTACTTGGTGAAACCTGCATGTTGCCTCCTGGTTCGTATTAGCATTCTCCTTTGGAGTCAAAGACCCATTGATTTGATTCTCCAAAGCCATAATCCTGGGTAGAATATGGAAAAAAAGCTGTTCCAATCAGTACAATTTGTAAACAAACTCAGGGACAGCTGAGTCAGGACTGTGCTTGAACTTTAGATAGGCCGTGGTTTTGTCATTCTGTCTACTTACCATAATTGGACAGGGGATTTAAATAAAATGCATGTTCATTTGTGAATGGCAGCCCTCAAAAAAGTGGTTGTGAGAGTTTTATGCTTGCCTTTAGACATCACGTGAAGGGAAGGATGTGGGGATGGCTGATCTCTTGAAAGTAACAGCGTGCTGGAGGGCCAAGGGCGTTGTTTGATTGTTTTTTCTAGTCTAAAAGTAGAATTCTTCCTTTAGTATTTAATTCCTGAATCTGAGGTCAAGCAAAGAGTCTTGCTAGAACAGGAAACCTGTGTGTTCTTATACTAGGGCTTCTGCTGCCTCAGCATTCTCTGTAGTGTGCAACTGCCATTTGTAGGCAAGAATTAGCAAACATGGATTTCATCATACAGCATTAACACAAGAGTTTGAACTATTTTTCTGGATTTAGTAGTGCACAAACTAGGTAAAATTCTGATTAGGACAAATGATAACCTTCCACTTCATTCAAGGCCACAAAATAATTTAACTGTAAGAGTACCAAGTTGATTCTTGCAAGCTCAGTTGCCAAACTCATCAACCAAAATCCAGTCTTACTATACTTGTATACTTAATTTTGAGGATTTTCACTTCCTAGTGACTTATTTTGGTTGATGATTGATCTGAGGCAATCAAGAGTGTTACTCAGAAATTGATGGTACATAGATACTTATCACAGGGGAGGAACTTCAATTTATATGGTTTAAATCAAGTCAAGATTAAAGTGGTTTATTGTCTTATTAATGATACATAATTAGTCAACAATCAGGGAACTGTAAATTCAGAATCAGAATGGTTTCTATCAAATCTCTAAACACAGGTATGCTTTGAATAGTTGCTTATTAAAATTAAATATCCAAATTCCATTTCATCTCATTAAACATCAGAACAAATTTCCAGTGTTTGAAGTATTTAGAGTAAGAGAAGCTGTTAGAGCTAAACACAAAGTCCTCTCTGCCTTCCACACCCTCACAGACAGCAGTGACTCTGCCATTAGAAGTCAGCCAACACTGCTATTGCTAATATGTTCATTCTGTCTTTGTGACCATGTGGTATGCTAGTCAAGAAACAATCAGTCCTTTATGTAGCCTAGTTACCTAAGGAGCACAGATCTCCAGCACAGAGAAAAGATTATACAGAGACTTAAGAGGCTATGTAAACAGCAACTGTAATTATCCTTTCTAGCTTCAAAATACAGCATTTGGGAATTGATAAATTAATTCTGGGGGAAAAAAAATGTGTCATTACAGTGTTTCAGGGACAGTGTAGCTGAGAAGTTGTGTTTTATATTAATGTAATCTAGTAAACAAGTTTAAGCTCCTTGGTAATTATATGGGACCCCATGCTGATCAAAGTGGAATAGTCTGGTCATTTATTACAGCAGCGGCCTGTGTTGCTCTGTATAATGTTTAATATTCGGTGAGTTCAGGTCATTAAAAGAACATGATGACCTTGGATCCGTATCTGCAGATTAATTTGTGGTAAGCAGGATGCTGTCTTAGAGAACTTAGTTTCTTCAAACGTGTTGTAAGTGAAGAACCTTTAAAGTGAATTTCTCTTCATTTGCAGCTTTGTAGATCGTGGTTTGCAGTTCTGATACCAAATTGTATCAAACTGAGTTGAATCCTTTCTAACACGATGTCAAATTTCATTAAACCCATTAAACCCATGTGTCTGCGTAAGCCAATACTAGAACACAACGCTTATACTGCTTTATATACGATATAATTAGGGAAGACAGAGGCTGGAAACACCTAGAAGTTGCAGTGATGCATCCAAAACCACTTAGCAAGCCACTGGCAGCAATGGAAAACAAGTTTAAGAGGTTTGTTTCCTGCTTGAGTGCCATATGTAATTTTTTTTATCATGGCTAGTGCTGATTTTGAGCTTCTTTTGGGGTGGGGAGTGGTGAGATTGTTTAAAAACTAGCTACAGTCTCTTATTGATAGAGGAAGGTGGAAAGTTTGCACTGGTTCAGCACTACCAACTGCCATATACCCCCGAGTCCATCGTACTCTTCAAGTAGTGTGGGCTGCATCTGCTGCATCTAAGCTAGTGCTACAAGGCTACCTGTCTAGGCAGCTGATAGCCAGCCATCTTACAGGTGTAGGCTTGGCAATGGCGGAGGAGCTTGCCAAGCCATTCTCCATGATTTATCAACAGTCCTGGTTAACAGGGGAGGTCCCAGACAACTAGAGGCTTGCCAGTGTGACGCCCATCTACAAGAAGGGCCAGAAGGAGGATCTGGGGAACTCCAGGCCTGTCAGCGTGACCTCAGTGCCGGGGAAGATCATGGAGAGGTTCATCTTGAGGGCGCTCAGAGGGCATGTGCAGGACAACCAAGGGATCAGGCCCAGCCAGCACAGGTTCATGAAAGGCAGGTCCTGCTTGACCAACCTGATCTCCTTCTGTGACCAGGTGACCCGCCTAGGGGATGAGGGGAAGGCTGTCGATGTTGTCTCCCTGGACTTTAGTAAAGCCTTCGACACTGTCTCCCACAGTATTCTCCTGGAGGAGCTGGTGGCTCGTGGCTTAGACAGGTGCACTCTTCACTGGGTAAAAAACTGGCTGGACGGCCGAGCCCAGAGAGTTGTGGTGGATGGAGTTAAATCCAGTTGGTGGCCGGTCACAAGCGGTCTCCCTCAGGGCTCAGTTTTGGGATCCGTCTTGTTTAATATATTTATTGATGATCTAGATGAGGGGATTGAGTGCTCCCTCAGCAAGTTTGCAGACAACACCGAGTTGGGCTCGAGGGTAGGAAGGCTCTGCAGAGGGATCTGGACAGGCTGGATCCATGGGCTGAGGCCAATTGTATGAAGTTCAAGAAGGCCAAGTGCTGAGTCCTGCACTTGGGTCACAACAACGCTACAGGCTTGGGGACGAGTGGCTGGAAAGCTGCCCTGCAGAAAAGGACCTGGGGCTGTTGATCAACAGTCGGCTGGATATGAGCCAGCAGTGTGCCCAGGTGGCCAAGAAGGCCAACGGCATCCTGGCCTGTATCAGAAATGGTGTGGCCAGCAGGAGCAGGGAGGTGATCATGCCCCTGTACTCGGCTCTGGTGAGGCCGCACCCCTTAATACTGTATTCAGTTTTGGGCCCCTCACTACAAGAAGGACATTGAGGTGCTGGAGCGTGTCCAGAGAAGGGCGACGAAGCTGGTGAGGGGTCTGGAGCACAAGTCTTGTGAGGAGCGGCTGAGGGAGCTGGGGTTGTTCAGTCTGGAGAAGAGGAGGCTGAGGGGAGACCTCATCGCTCTCTACAATTACCTGAAAGGGGGTTGCAGAGAGGTGGGTGTTGGTCTCTTCTCCCAGGTGACTAGTGACAGGACAATAAGAAACGGTCTCAAATTGTGCCAGGGGAGGTTTAGACTGGATATTAGGAAAAATTTCTTTACTGAGAGAGTGGTGAAATACTGGAACAGGCTGCCCAGGGAGGTGGTAGAGTCACCCTCACTGGAGGTGTTCAAGGAGCGTGTGGACGTGGCATTGTGGGACATGGTTTAGTGGGCATGGTGGTGTTGGGTTGATGGTTGGACTTGATGATCTTACAGGTCTTTTCCAACCTTAATGATTCTGTGTGTGATTCTGTGTGATTACACTGACCACTATCTCAGAACTACATTTCTGTTTAAGGGCAGAAATAGTAATTACAGGTTACATAATAGTCATTTCTACTTGAACTTCAGCTGCTTATTCTGATGAAGCTGTATTATAAATGTAGGATTGCATTAATTGTCATCCTGTTCTTTAGATGGTGATACATTAAAGGTAAGACAGGAAAATACGACAATTATGGAGAGCTGCATCTTCAGCTAGATTGAGGAACAAGGACTTTGAGTGAAAGGAGTGGTGTTATGGTTACATGATTGTTACGAGACTTTTAACATAATTCAGAATGATTTGGAAGTCTCCATAGTAACACTGACTACTAGCATCCTCTAAAGACTGTAACGGTCACTTGGTATTTGAAAGCAAAGGAACTCTCTTATATCAGTGCTCTTTTTTCTGTTACAGAATTCCACCCTAGGAGTAGTAATCTTCTCTTTGGATGTACTGGTTTTATTTTTTGTGAAATGCAGCCATTCTGAGCAGATGACTGCGACAGCAGACATGGAGACTCTTAATGTGTGCTCGCAGTGGCTATGTCTGAAGTAGCACTATGCTAATATTGCTACTAATGAAGCCAGCACTGATCTGGATTTGTTCACTATGCTGCATAATTTATGCATGAAGCTTATACCCTTCACTGTAATTTAAAAATACAGTATATATTTTCTGGTGCTTTGTGTTGCTTATTCTTTATCAGCTTTTCAAATTTAGTAGGGTAAGTAGGAGGCCACCCCACACACAGGAGGAATGCCAAAGAGTTGGGAGTTCTTGGAGGAGAGTGAAAATAGAACAAAGCTGGGTTGAAGTGCTGAAGAGCTTACTGCAGCAAAGGTCGTTTTTCTCCTCATGAGAACAATACCTTTCACTGTCCCTTCGGCCTTCACACTAGTTTTCTGTAAACCTGCTTCCAGCTGCAATGGAATTTTATTTTCTTTCTAAAGTTCTTTGATACTCTATTTACAGTTGCTATCTGGCTCATCAGTCCTGTTAAACTGGGACAAAGAGCTGCTGTCTGCGCCCTGCTGTTTCCTGCCTTCTTCACTGGATCCTGAATATTCTCAGGCTTTTCTTTCCCCCCTATATTCCCTTACTGCAAAGCTCTTCCTTAGCTTCCTGTGTCCTAACCACATTCTTTCTAGCCAAAACTTTTCCCTTCATTTCAAAGAGAGTTGTTAATCATCTTGATTAAGGCCAACTTTATCTTCCTAAGTGCCGGCAAAAGAGAGTGATCATCTACCTTGCTTCTGACCCCTTAGTGGTAATGGCTGATGGCAGGCATTTTGAGTAGGGAGTAATTCACAGGTTGGCTGCCTTTAACCATGTTTTGATGATAGGGTGAAATTCCCAGACCTATAGTGATGAGATTATGAGGTATGAGAACATTTTAGGGATGTTGTGAGTATGAATGCATTCATGTTTATGAGGCATTACCATCCTGTGGTGCTGGAAACCATATTGAGTCAAATTAAACATTGGTATTTATAGTTTCATTAGTCTTTTTATTCTGAAGTGTTTACAGAGAATTGGGGATATATTGCAATACCTATGGTCATAAATCAGTCAAGGAAATACTGGGGTTCTGTTGTGTTTAATAGGTGATTAAGTTATTCTTGAAGTTCAGCATTTGCTGAGCTTCTTGCATTTGAATTTTGTGTTTTTTAAAGGCAACAAATCAATTTGAAGCTGAAGTGTACTGTATTTTATTTTTCCTATTTCTTTCTATATTGTTTCTTTAAAGTTCCTGTTCTTTCTTCCATTGAGTAGGGTAACCAGTGGCAGATTTTGCAGTAGCCTGCAGTCAGATCAAGTTGTTTCACTCTGTAAACAGAACAGTCCTTGTACTCACGTTGTCTGTTTAGTCTCAGTCAGAATTATGTAAGATTTAAGTACCCTTGCAAGATGAAATACCAGACCTTGCTCACAAATCACCTATTTAACACAATTAAAGGAAGAAACTGTGTTGTACTGTTTTATGAAGAGATTTGAATGCTAAGTGAAGAAAGCTTCAATCTTTTTGCTTTTTAATTACATTGTAGTATGGAGGTTAAATTAGACAAATTTTAAAATTCCTATGCTTATGCTTAACACTTCAGTTACATATATTCCAGTCTATATGACTACTTAATGATGACAAGCTTTCATATATATTAATATATTCTTTTATATATATAACACATACACATGCACAGATATATCAATAACATAAGAGAGTTAAAACATTCAGCTTTATGATTTGTGGGAAATCTGTTGCTTCACTGTTGGCAGCTTTGTAATAAATGAGTAAATTGTTTATAGTTGACACTACTGCGTGCTGTAAAGCATACAAAGATAAGCATTATATTACAGCAACTGATTTAGCAATCTTTCTTTCTGAGCTTTAGTCTTAGAAGGAGTCTAGGATCTCAGGGATTGCATATGCAAATATACTCCTGCAACCTCTCACCAGGAAATGGGGAACGCCTCACTTTTCTTTTCCATAGTTTCTTTTCAACTAGTGCAAAAAAGTTACTGAAAAGCTGTAGCAGTAGTGAGTGAGAACACTCTTCAGTCTCCTTGTGTAACTTCTGCAAAGTAAACCGGTGCTTTGGCCATCTGTTTCAGATTGATGGGAGTGAGAAGGGGAAGATCTTTAGCTAATTCAAAGTAAGATTATTTTATTGCTAGTTTTACTTAAATATAACTAGCATTCATACGTTACTTATTAAGAATGAAAATGGTTAGGTTTTCTGTGTATTTTTTAACTTTAATACAGTTAATCATTGCGCACAATATGGAGATCATTAAGAATAAAATAAGTGTGAATTCTTCAGTATTAGTATGGGAGGCTAACAATAGTTGCTTTAGCACTCAACAAGAGAACGAGTAAGATTTTTGGAGATACTTGGTGATTTATTTAGAAAATTGGGGAGAAGTCTTATCAGACATACCAAGAGAAGCATATTTTTTGCTGTTTTTCTTCACCAGAGAGGAGTCTAAAATGTCCTTATAATGACCACTTGGAAAGTTTTCTGTCACTTTTACATTTGTAACAAGTCTGTTCTATCCTTGCATCCCAGGTTGTCCTTTATGCTGACTACAAAAAGTCATTTCATTCAAGTGCAGACACTTCTGTGGTGGAACCATAGTGTAGGAGAGGAAGCGAAGAAAGACATCATTTCCAATTAAGGCTGCAGAGAGAATTTAGGTAGGCAGAATGTAATTACACAGATTGGCATTTGTCCAGTGTTCCAGGTCTAATAGCTCTATAATGAAATAAAAATCTTTTGTTTACAAATATTATATTCTCTTGAGCACATCCTACACTCAGTTCTAATCAATTTCAGTATTACCCAAAAGAAACAAATGACAGCTTGATGCTGTGAATAGGAATTGCATTGTAGGGACATGCTTTTATTGGTTTGCTCTGGGATTTTTACCTCCTGAACCTTGCGATCTAATTTGTCAAATTTCATTTTCCTGGTTTTTCGTATTCATCCCTACAGTAGATGAAATCTTACGCTGCTGATTGAAAACAGTTGGTTCATTACAAGGCAGACAGGTCTGATGTAGGTGTTTTTTTTTTTTCTCTTTCTCTCATAAGGGATATTAGGGAGGCAGAAATACCAACAGTTTGGTCTTTGCCTTCTGTTGCAAGAAACTAGTCTTGATTTAAATCCACTTCTCATTCCTTGCTGAGTTTCCCAAAAACTAATCCTGAAGGTCACTGTAACTGTTTTAGCTGTTGAAATATTTCTGGTTAGTATATGGGGATCTTTACCTGGAAAAGTAAATGCAGTGTGGGGTTTGGGGGCAGAAATAAGAAATTAGTTAGAGTCATCCTTACATTTTAATGAGCTCAATGTGTTCTCGAGGGAGATTCTTTCTTGTATATTCTTGTGCACACAGCAGTGAGGGGAGGTGTGGGTGGAGGAGTATTTACTATAGTGATAGGGTGGTAAGAGTCCTATGACTGTTGATAGCCATCAAGTAAATAGCTTGATAGCATTTGTGATGGATGTGAACTCACTCTCAGTGCTTGAGATTAACCTAATCTGAAGCACTGTGTCCAGATAGACCTTACATCAAGGAAACTTGCACTTAGACTTGAAGAAGATGATTAGTGTAACCCACCCTTAGAATGATCCAAACAAGAATGCTGCGTCTTTATGCTTTTGCAGTGTGAATAGTGTGTTTAGGCAGTGTTTTTTGAAAAATGCTTAAGCAAGCCAGACACCAAAAATTCATTGACCTTCAGTAGCAGAGAAGCACCTAATTCTTTTAAGCAGATATAAAAATCAGTTTACAACAAGCTATTGCAAGAATGAAATGCATTTCTAACCTGAGCAGCTAAAACCAAAGCTTCAGCCTTGGAATGTCAGTGAGGAAGGTTTTTTGTATTTTTTCTTTTTTGTTTGTTTGTTCCCCCCCCCCCAAAAAAAAAAAAAAAAAGCTGTGGATTTGATACTTGCAACTCATGCCCTCCCATATTTTCCTTCCTGCAGATAAGCTAGATGACATCTTACTCATAACCAAAGGCAAATACTAGCAGATTTCTACAGTTGGTAAAAATTTACAAACATGTACAGAGTACTAAAATTTTCTTTGCACTTCATTTGCCCATGTGGGAAGCTCTCCATTTTCTAGTTATATCTTACCCAAACACAAGTTATTGTCTTCAATGCAAAGGTTCCTGGACAAAATATTAACAGACTGTGACATACAGAAGGTAACACCGCGTGGTTGGGTGACCCTTATTGGCCTTAAACACTGTGACTTGGAGCCTATCACTCTGATACTGCCCTTATAATCCCAAGTTGTGTTTTTAGCACGCTTGATGTGAATCGTGTGTTTAAAAAACCAAAACAACACAAACAAATCATCGTAAATACAGTTCCCTTATCTATCTCTAAAAGGAAAATGCAAGCAAACTTGTTTGTAATGCTGAAAATCATGAATTTCAGCCATACCTTTATTTTCCCAATTATAAGAAAATAGTAGCTTACTGAACAACTGCTGCAGAGAGGAGCTAGAGTCCGTTAAATATTTAAGTACCCGAAAAGAATCTTTTGCTGAAAATTATTCCATGGCTATAAAATGCATCATTTTTAATTTTCCATAGTAAGAAGTAGTCATGCAACAGACTCCTCTCATTTTTTACTGCAGGCACTTGAGATTTTAAAAAAGGTAGCATAGTAGATTAAAAAATATCAGTAATCGAGCTCTATAGCAATGGTCTGTGAAAAAGAAAGTCCACACACGGTGTCTGGGGCGCAGAATGTGCTGTTTTAGTGAGGTGCTGAGATGCAGAGTTCAATACCCAGTTAACTCTTGAAATACTTCTTATGATTGGTTGCTTCTCTGATGCTGATATGTCAGTCCTTTAGCAAAGAAACACTTGCATTGGAAAAAAGGGTAAGAGTGTGTGAGGTTTTTGTTTTCTTTTTTAAAAATAACTGCAGCATAGCATATCTGCACTTAGGAGATTGCCACATCAATGTATCTACATTAATACAGCCTGCCTTCACCTTGCCCTGTGTCCTCAAAACAGACTTCATAATAGGACTCCATCATCCATGTACAAGTAGGAACTTGAAAGCATTGACTCCTTTTGCTTCTGCTCAGGACAGGTACAGACAGGCTGGATCTGGAACTTGGGAGCTGTAAGATGTTTTCCATGATCAACAGGCATACAAAGAGGGGAGCAGAGCCTGTTACTGTGGTGTCTTTTTGATTATCCCTGATTTCGCTTTGTTGTTTCAGACAAAAGGATTTTGTAATTTAAACCGTATATTTCTTTCTCAGTCTTTTGAGTATATTTAATAAATGTACTTAATCATGAGTGTCCATAACATACTCTTCTAAGTTTAGTATCCGAAAAGATAAGGTCTTTTCTTCATTTGTGTGGAGTCTGGGTCTTCACAAACTGTTCACATTGCTGGTATAAGAAGGAGAAAGCAAATGTGACCCAATAGGATACACTGTGATGCCAAGTCCCCAGTGGTAACTGTTGGCTGGTTTCCCATGCTCCATTTATGTGTTTAGATCAGCAAGTCAGTAAATACAGCATTAGGAAAGCAGCAGGCACAGGTAGGCTTCTTACCCATTTCTGCCTGAGGAAATATCTTCATATGAGGCTGTCTGACAAAAAAAAAAAAAAAAAAAAAAATCCCAGTCATGGGTATAAACCTTCATATAATTCTTCTGTAAATAATCTCCCCAAGCTTCCAGAAGTCATGGAATAACTGTAAAATGAAGGTGGTGTTATATCATAGTCAATTTATATTTCCCTAATCACAAAAATCCGTATCTGCAGATGGTGGCTGAGTTGATTCTACCTTATAATTATTGTATGAGCTTTATATTAGTTGAGCGAATAGTGTATAACCATGTAGCCTAGTAGACTGATGGTCTTTGTAATGTTTCTCATGATTAGTTATAGCTGTGGTGGTGGTTTTGTCTTTTTTTCTAAATAGCCTTTTATTTCATTCAGTATATATTCAGCCTGATTTAGATTTCTGTGGATCTGCAGAATTCAGATCCTAGGGTTTCAGTAGGATGTCACTCCCTTGTGTGTTCTTTCCTATTCTCTCCTTTGCTTGTGTTTCCTTCTTCCAGTCCCTTAGTGTAAAAATTGAGTCTAAATGTAGTAATCCTTGATAAGACCTCTTCTCAGGAATGTTATCAGGATCATCAACGCTGCTTGGAAGACTGACAGAAAGAGAAATAGGAAAGGGAAGACATCACCCAAGCTCTGAAAAAGCATGTGCATAATAGGAAGATGGCAATGGAAAGCATTAAGCCTATGTTTAGTCATTCGTAGGATCTCCACAGTAGATGTGCAATTGAATTTTTTTCTGCCTACCAAACAAAAAAGTCTGATCAAACTGTGTGCTTTCTTGTTCATGTTCTCCATGGCAACTGCTACATGAACAGACATTATGAGCCAACTTTTGCCTTCTTTCAAATGGCTCCAATAGTTTGAACCATTGCACATACTCAGAATGAAGTTGTGTAAGAAGTTGCCTTTTCTTACACAGAGGTGGATTCAAACTCCGTTAGATTCAGTGGGAGTCTTCAGCATTAATGGCTTTAGCAAGTTTAATTTCAAGCCCATAGTCAATTTTATAACCCTGCTGCAGTTTAAGTTCTGTCTTGTGCCCTCTAATCCTTTTACCAGTCTTATTCCTCATCTTTGAACTAACTTCATTCTTCAAAGTGGGTCTGTCAGTTGAGAGTCCCTATACATTTTGTTTAAGCTACTTGCAAAATTTTTAATTAGAATAATATAAGAACTGAATCCCTCCAAAGATTTTTACTTGGCTTATTTTTTTTATCTGTTGTTTAAGATTATGCAATTTTCCAGGGAAATACCCTTTTGGAAGACAGAATGAGGTTAGCAATACAAGCTTCATAGTGGGTTTAGAGAGCATTTGCTAAAAAAGAAATTTCCAAAAAAGTCTCAAGATAATACTACTTCTGTACTCCTTGCAGTACCCATCATGGGTTTGAAAAAAAGTAATTATTTTGTCTAGAGAGTTCCTGAGATGATACTGAAAATATGATAAAATGTTGCCTTTTGAATGGAAAAATGCACTTGTATATAGCTATAGTCAGTCAATATATAAGCTATAAAGTGAATTGAATGCATTTTCAGAACTGTATTTACAAATTTACAGGGCAGTGTGTAATATTGGTTCTTCCAAGAAGTGAGCTTGTTGCCACATAGTCTCTTTCTAATTTATTTTCTCATGCCCAAATTAGTGAAGGTTTTAAAGACATTTAAAACCTGAATCATTACCTTACTTCTTGCTGTTTTGAAGTGCAGACCACTTCAAGGCTTAAGACTTTTCCTCTCAAGGCAGTTTTAAACTGACATATTTGAGATAACTACATATCCCTTCTTTTCCAACTGCCTGGAAAGCTTCAGAAGCAGAACTTTGCTGTCGTTACGAACTTCATTTTCAGAAAACCTGAAGAAGGTGGAAGTCCATAGACAGATACAGTGTTTTCACTGAGTTTTGGAATAAATTCTGAATTGTTTAATGGCCCCTGAGGATGGGAACTTGTGACAAACTGCAAGCACTGGGGGCTTACAAGCTGATAAATTTGAACTTGAAAAGACACAAATTTTGGAAGGTGAAGAGTTTTACATCCAAGGAATTTCATGTTTCACTAGTTATACGCTACTACCAATTTTGAAAGCAACATCCAATGGTGGTAAAAAGAGAAGCGGCTTTCCACCAACCCAAATAGAAATGTTGCTGTTGGGACAGAGGTTGCAGGTAAATTCTGCATTGAAGGGAAAAGGTTGCAATAATTAGCTTTAGTTGTCCTGGTGATAGCTGTCCTCTCTCGTGTTTGCAATTTTCCATTTTTAAGGATGCCTTAAAAACATTGGCACAATAGTTGATTGAACTTTTGACTTTCAAATTAATACGGATGATTGCTCTCAAAAGAGGTGGAATTGGTGCATTTGCAGAGAGACTTAAGAAGATATTAGAAATTAAGAGATGGTGTTGTCTTTCTTAGGTATAGTGTCACTAGATGGCACGAAACAGCTGCTGTTGTAGTCTGTATCCTGTGAAAGTCCTGGGAGGAGAGACTATACTTTGGTTTTGGTTTTTAGAAGAGGGAAAGAGAGAATGTGCTCAGATAACTTCTTTAAAATCTCTTACAAGAAAGAATAATACCCAGACTAAAAAGTCACTTCTGACTTACGAGGGCTGGAGGACTCTCTGAGCTCGGGGGATCTGATGCTGGTACATGAGAGTAATGACAAGACACAAGTAAATTTATTGCAGCTTTGATGTTTCTGAAGGATTTGCATGCCGTATTTACACTTCAGTTGTAAAAGTGTGCCTGAATACATCACTTGCTCAGTTGATAGCAGCCACTGTCACAGCAAGTAATTGCACCTGTGCTGGTATGATGCAATTATAAGGGTTTTCTAGTTCTGAAAATGAGGCTCAAAACCCTTATGAGAACAGCACTGTGCTCGTACCCGGCCCTGGTTCCACTTCCTTTGTTTTAAATCAAGCACGTAATCCTCAGTGTCTAAACCAGAGTCAAAGCAGCTGAATTGAGCATGTCTGACAGAATTCTGCATTGCTCTTTTTAGAAGTAAGTGCTCTTGAATATGCAAAAGGAGTGATACAACACATACAATATGTTTTCTCACTTCAGAGTTATGAAAATCCAGATATTACTGTGCGGTAAATACTACAGGCATGGATAGAAGAGGAGAAGGTTAGAAGTTTGCAAAACATACAAAGCTTGTTCAGGGTCATGTAAACAGCTTCTGTAAACTATAGAATTATCTAAATAGATTTGTACCTCAGAAATATTCACTTTATTTTTCTTAAATGAGGAAAATAATAATGATGGTAGGTTTTAAGTTGTCGGGTCACACAGGTACCATTTAACCAACTGTTAAATTGCCAGAACAGAAAGCTGCCATTAAGACAGCAATGAAACAAACAGGACTGTAGACAGAATAATAGTGACTTTTCTGAAGACCTGTCAACTTCACAAGCTAAATGGTTTATCACTGTCTTGTTGATTTATTATTGGAGTGGGAGGGAGGGTTGGTTGGGGGCAGGAGGTTTCATAGTAAGCTTGACAACCTACCGAAGAAGATTGTCTCCCTTACTTGTTGCTATCTCTCAATCTTAATATTTGAGATGCTGTGGTTAAGTTTTCATCAAAGATCGATACTGACATCTTAATCGTGCTCCACAGTTCTTTTACAGTTGAAGTTTTGCCATTAATTTTAGTAGAGGACCCTGAAGTTTTCTTGGAAGGCACAAGGCTAGATATAATAATAGGACTTAGCTAACTTGTAAGAAAATTCCCACAATGATAAAATGATAAAAAGGAGAATTATGGGAGCAGATTGGGTCATACTGTAGTGTTTAGTCTGTCATCTAATTTGAAATTCATGTACTTTCCCAGCCTTTCTTTTATCTTCCTTTATAACTTCCGCATACTAGCTCCAGGCATGTCTTGTTATATGCTGCCTATTTGGTTGTGCAATGCTTTTCTGAGAGCTAAAAGCTGAATCTGCCATTTCAGTTGCTTCAGTACTAGGAGTGCTTCATAGATGTAGTACTCCAACAAGGACTGCTGGCACCTTTGAATCATAAAAATGGATAATGCAGCTGTAGGTGCAGGCAGAATTTTAAGCAGAGTAGTAAAGTAATAGTTAATGCCCAAATAAAATTTGTGTGTGCATAATAACAACTTTTTCAACGCTATAAATAATTCATATGTTGACAAAACAACTATTCTATATGTTTTAAGTATCTTCTTGATGCTAGTATTTCACATCATAGTTCACAGACGTTTTCAGGTTAATAACACCGTACTTGTACCATTCTGTTCCACCCCCGTGACGTTTCTTTTGCGTGCAGCGTGTAATATTCCGCATAATTGTTTAATGCACAGTCTGTATTTTCACTCTGAGGCATTTCAAAATACCCCAACCTGCAACCTTTCTTGGTGAAATCAGCTGGTTTCCCCAACGTTTTTTTAACTGAGTAAATTTATTTTCAGGCATATGTCAGTTTAGCTTACAGTAATAAATTACTATTATGAAGATAGCTATTTGTAATGCACTAGCATCTGGAAGCCAGTCAGTAACCGGTCTCTGCTAAATGTATTATACTGTATCTCTTCTCTGGAAGCAGGAGCACTCCTACTCACTTACTCTTCCTGTAAACAACGTGCTGAGAGTTACAAGAGCCTTACATGAAGTCAAACTCTATCCCTTTCTTTTGTATGATGGTATAGATACTCTGGTTTTATCAGTACACATAGCATATTTTATTAGGCTGTTCTCATCAGAGATTAAAAGTGTTTTCCTGGAGAGAAAGTAGGAGGTTTGATAGCCCAGCAGCTGCCATTTTAAATATGGATGCCAGTAACTCGCACAGGAAGTACGAGGAGCTAATAAATACCATCAGGAACCATTTATGCATTTCTTACAAATCTATGTGTAAGTACCAATCGTGTTAGGCCATATAAGGCTGTCAATTGCTGTGAAGCCACAGGAGGAAGAGGAGATACGCCAGGTTAGAGGATGAATCACTGTTGCCTATGAAAAAGAACTTGTCTGTGCTCACTGCAGGACTGTAGGGAGGGACAGGATGTATTTCTTCCCCAAAACCAGCCAACCCAAGCACTGACAATAATTCTTTACAAATTGATAGCAAGTGTTGCTCAGGCTTATCATAAGTATATTGTCCAGGAGAACATCTTTCTTGATACTGATTTGTTGCCTCTGCAGAATCAGTGGTCTGTCAGTTTGGCTTGCAAGTTAGACAAGCGTTTCAGTAAAATAAGAAAAAATAACTTACTTAATGAGTTTTAGGCACAGTCATATGGGCAATAATTGAAATAAACGTTGCGAATAAAAACCAAAAATACCTTCTGATAGTTTCAGGGATTTTTCCCAAAAATGTTGTGCTTCTTTTCATGGGGCAATCTGTCATCCTATTCACAAGCTCAATTGTGTAACTCTTCAGCAAGTTGTGATCATCGAGGTTGTTGGCTGAACATTTTTGCAGATACAGTTTTTCTGGAGGTTGCATATCTGTTTCTAAAACCCCTCATTTTCAGATCTTCACTGTACTCCTTCATTATCTTTCCCCCTTTCTCCTTCCTACTAAGGTGAACTCTTGAAAACTTACTGAGATCTAGAAATTCCATCATGTGCTCTTGAAAGTTTGACCCATAATTGGACATCAGTTTTGTTAAACTTGTGGTTTTCACAGTATTTTGAACTTTTGATAGAAACCATGTATAACTTACATGGGTATAGTACTTAAAAGATTCCAGACATCATACAGACCACTGGTCCTGCTGTCTTTCTAAGGCCAGGCTGTCCCCACTGTGGCCGGTTCTCATATTTCTAATTTCTGAGGACTTCCAAGTCACTCTTCATGTCCCCTGTGAAGTCACTTGTGTTTCCCAATGGGCACCACCCCATTTCCCTCTTTGGCCATTCTTCAGAGCAAAATATGTCCATTCTCATCTTGACCAGCTATTTTTTTAGCCTTTCTTCATTTCAGAGCAGCTCACAAGAATAAGTAATCTTGCAGTGAGTAACTTCTTAAAGCAAAGCTATTTTTTTAATCTGCTGCATTCTGGAGTCTCTTTAGCGTAATTTGAGCAATGTGTGTGCATTGTGTGAATAGTAGCTAGTCTTCCTGTCTGCTCTACTTCATATTCATTCTACTTCCTATTTAAAGCCAGTATCATGATGCTGGGGATTGATCTTTATTCAGTCCTGGGACATTGTGTGACAGGATCAAGTGAGGAACAAGGTGGAAATGCAGCATTACAAAGATGAGGCAGAAAGTTGTGTGTTTCAAAGGGGTTCTAAATGCCACAGGTTCTGCGTGTCTTTTGAACACAGGAAAGATGGCACTCTCTTGGCATGCATGTCATCTTCTGGAACCAAAAAGGTACACATAGAAACATAGAATCATTTAGGTTGGAAAAGACCCTTAAGATCATCAAGTCCAACTGTAAACCTAACACTAGACAAATGACAATTGTGTGACAGGGCTGTTGGGAGAGTTTGGCGTCTTTAGGTTTTTGTTGCTTGGTTTGGGTATTCTGGTGAAATTGGGATGAAATAGCTGCAGTCATTTTGCAAGTTTCAGTATCGGGCACATAGTATTACTTGTCCTTCTTGGTGTTTGCAGATCTAGTATACGTTACCTCAAATAATAAGTAATGACGTCTTCTTTCCATTTCGGTTCCCTGATCTTTTCAAATTAATTTCCTTATAATGGATAAAAAATGCTAATAAAGAGAAAACAGTGAAACTCTGTGTCTTGTGAACCTTACCTGCAGTCACAATAAATGCAGTTTATCTCTTCAGAGACCTGGGTCATCCAAATTAAAGTTCTTGAGCTATCCTGAAAAAACAGCTTCATTGACAGGGAAAATTCTTACCCATACATCTGGTATAACTCTGCCAGCATTTGCAGTGGGGGAGTTCATGTCAGAAGGTAAATGATCAGTGTATAATCAGTACCACCTTGCTGCCCAGCTCTGTTCATCACATGACACAGTTGTACATTTGCAGTTACACCACAACCAGTGATTGTGTGACTTTTCTTTTGTGCACCTAAGCTCTGTAGTATGTTTCATGTAGTGACTTTCCTAGTGGAAATGAATGTTCACCAGACTTCTGTTTTCAAAAATGTTTTTGATCCAAATTCTTAAAAGCACTCAGGTGCCTCTGAGAATATGAGCCCTTCAGGTCTAAGTGTGCAAATCTGTTTTGAAAATTGGGCTGAGGTTCTTCAGGCATTTAAACTGCTTTGAAAGTATTACCTAAAACTTACTTGTTTGAAAAGCTTAAAGCTTTTACAGTTTAGACAAAAAATAAACAAAATGAGGGGGGGAAAAAAAAAGGAGAAAGATTTTGTTCAATATTTAGGTAGTTTATAGTAACAGACATTAGAAAGTTAAATTTGCCTCAGCTCTGGTTTTTGCCCTAGACTCTACAGCCAGTCAGCCAGTGAATTACAGGTAAGCAAAATTCATCTAGAAAAAAATCTTTTTTCTGGCATGGTTATGTGTGCATATTTCCCTTTATTTAAAAAAAAAAAAAATCAGTTTTGTACATAAAGCTTTCCAAATACACTGTGATAGAGCGTTCTTCATCTGTGTTGTCAATCTTGTTAGCTGGATAGGCAAAGAGGAACAAGTCTTGGAGAAAGGGTTGAACTTCTTGTAGAGTTTTGCCTTTGCTGAAGTTCTGCCTAGTCTTTTCCTCTTCCTTGCAGATTATTGGCTTGTATCAAACAGCAATATGACTCACTTTGCCTGCCTGCAGACCAGCATTTCCACACTCGCACATCTTCAGCAGCTTTCTGACTCAGCAAGAGCTCGTGCTCTGCTCTGTCACAGAATAGCAGACTGAGTCCTCTGCAGTGTGGGAACTGAAAATTTACTGCCTTACAGTTTCCTTTGAACTACTCTTGTGATGAAAAATACATCTCGCTTCACTAGCTTCTTTAAGTACATCTGCTTTTCTAGCTTTGGTCTGCTATCACATATGTTGGGTTCTAGCTACTCTGTGATTTCATCGTTTAGGCTAGAGGAGAGTTTAAAAATAAAAAAAATCCTGTAATAATAGTTACAGTTTGGGCTATAATCTATTGCATTCACTCATGCTACCGAAGTTAAGCAAAGAAAATATGCTTGGGGCATAGGTTTGTGTGTCAGGTAACATGAAGGAAGAGTTTCTTTCTTAAAGTGTTTTATTTTTTGTCAAGTGAATGGGAAAATCAGTGCTGCTACTGTCTGGAGAAAAGTGGTATGGAGTACCTGTAACCTCATGATGCTCCCTAACACAGATCATTTTTCCAAATCAATTATGCCATTCATGGCATTATGGAAGGACTGTTGAATTTCTATACTAAGTCTGTTCAGGAGAAAACATTCACCACCCTCACTGGAGGTGAAGGCCCCTTATGACAGTTGTCAGTAATGAGAGCTCTTTGACCAGACAGACTGAATACTAATGAGAAAATTGAGACATGAAAAATGCCGTCTCTGATATCTCAAAGAACGGGAGAATAATTTAAGTTATTTTGGGGCCCAAATGGTCTAAATTAGGTGTATGTATCAAAGGTGGCAAATACTGCAATTCATTCAGAAAGTGCTCTGCTTTCATGCAAAAAGTTCTGACGTTGTTTAGCTCTGAGAAGACATCTTTCTGTTGCTGTTATTACTCTGCCTGCTGTACAGAGACATGATACCACTATTCTTGGGGCCTTTGGAGCAAGGAGCAGAAGATTTTGAACTTGCAGAAGCTGCAAAATGAAGATATGTTTAGTATATAATTTTGGGCTAAATCTCCTGTCATTTACACTGATGCAGGGTTACTGTTAAAATATGATAAAGCCAATGTCTGGAGATGCAAATCTCAGAATTTGCACTGTGCAGGTTTTATATTGCTGCAAGTAGATAGGACATTTTCCAATGCTCTAGGGAAAGTGCATGAGAAAATAAATGGGCTTTTATTACTGTATTTAGTGGGCATGAATCCAGTCTTTCAGAACTGAGGTTGGACGCTTTAGATCTCTACAGTGCCATTCATTACGGCTTGGCTTCCGTTGGGTGCACAGAACAATCCATTACATGATTGCAAATGAACAGTGAGCTTTTTTAAAAGACAAGCTATAGTGCACTAGAGCTAAAAGCTGTGCTGGCCGTAGGAGTTTTTACTTATACCCCATTCAACCCACATTGCTTCAGAATTTCAGCAAGAAGGTTGTTACCCCCATCCCATTCATCAGCTGGCATACTAAAAGCTCTGGCATATTACTGCAACTGAAAAACTACTGGAAAGCTATGAATTCCAGTATATTTTTAGCAACAGAAACAATGCTGGTTTCGAGCTAACATACACATTTTCTCTGCATACATTTTTCAGAATATTTTGCAAGTATTTATTTGCATCTTTGAGTATGTTTTCTTTTAACTCTGTCTCCCTGCAGAAGCGCACTTTATATGTACACGTAGCAATAGGGGGAGGGCAGTGAGATGTTCTCTGAGTTAGGTAAAAGGGACGAGAGAGCTTCAAGCTATGACCAGCTCTAGGCCTTTGCATATGTATGTCACTAAATGAAGTGCGGTTCAGATAAGTTGCCACAAATGAGGCTCTGTGCATGTATGTTAAGGAGCCCAATTGAAGTGTGGCCATCTGTGACTGGCCTGTCCCCAGTCAGCGTGACCTGCCCTCTCTCAGCTCCCGTCTGGCACAGACAGCACAGGCAAAGAAAATCTCCTGTGGCTGCCTGGGCTTTGGTGTACAGGTCCGGTACTGGATAATGAGTGAGTGTTGACCTCGACTGCAGAGAAAGATGCAGCAGTTTAACTTCAATAGCTTTTAAAACTGGTTTAGCGAAGAAAGAACTACAACCACTGTGCATATCGTTAACCTGGTTTCAGCTTAGTCCAGTTTAAGCCAGCTTCTGACAGGCTTAAGAAAAGACCAGCTGGGCTACATATTGCAGCCTGTCACTTCCAAGTCTCTTACATTATTATCTTGTCAAAAGAAAGAAATATCTTAAAAGCTGAGCTAAGCACTAACCAGTGAAGACAGCATATTCTCATTGTACCCATGTACATAGCATAGTCGGAAGAACGAGGAAAACTTACTCACTTTTCATGCCGCACAGTGGAACTGGCGAGCCTCCTTCGCCCTGCAAGTATGCTGCTGCCATCTGTGAAGGCTTCCTCCACTGTGACAGGCATATGTGCACCACAGCGTTGGCATGAATATTCCACTGGAGCATATTCCTTCTAGTGCGCAACTTGGCATGATTAACGTCAAATTTTGTGACTACAGTCTCTGTTGAGTCAAGGATTAAACTTACATACTCTTCCTGAACATTGGTCCTGTAACTTTTTTTCTGGTCAAAATAGTCTGCTAATTAAGTTTCACTTGGACAGAAATTGGAAGAAGGACAGGGAGCAATATCTGTGCTGTGTCAGCAAAAGCAGTCTCAAACAGCAATTCTTGTATAGTAACAAAGTTATTACAGAAATGTTTCACAGCTCTATGTAATCCATGTGTACGGAGAGGTAAGGTAATACTGTCTGAGGGATGTTGTGCATATATCTTGCTCTAGGATGCAGATTTTTGGTTTCTAAGCCTAAAGCCAGTTTAATATAAATATTTAATATTTGGCTTATTTTTAATTCATTTGCATGCCTACCATGAACCAGAGTAATACATAAATGATAGCTGTGAGGTTTGTTGGACTGAATATGGTCCTTATCCCAGATTTTTGGACTCAGTAGAAAGATTTCTCTGCCTTTTACAGGCACTGAGGCACTGGGTTATATCCTGAATTGTTTAGTTAAGAAGAAAACCTCTATAGATGTTATCCTCATGTACGCATATTCCAAAGTAGCATTCTATCATGTGATGGCTCTTAAATTTTTGTTGGGTTTTGGCTTGGGGGATTTTTTAAGGTAAAAATATGCAGATAGTTCAAATTATTTTGGAGTTTAAACTTTATTACAGGAACAGGTCGCTGCAGCTCTGAAAACCCAGTGATTTACTAGTGATATCTTTACAGTGAGGGTATAGGTAAGACACTGATGCTAAGTTTCAGACTTGAATATTTTCATGTTCTGTTAATAAATTGCAATTTTGAATGTCATCATTGGAGTGTGAGAGATTGTTGTTCTCTCTCTATGCCATCATCTGCAAATTGCTTAATAGCACAAATAAATGTTACATAAATATTAAGGTTTTCTTTCAAGCAGCAGAAGCAATGTAAAAAAAAGGTAATAGTGAGAGGCTTTCATTTGTGGTTGTAGTCCTGTTAAGAACCTGTTTGATTACCAGGTTAGATTTGCTGTAACATGCAGATTCTGTTCACAGCCTTTTAAGATTTACTGATATTTTCGTATCATGAGGTTAGGCTAAGAAATCAGTTTTGTTGAAGCGAAAATGCATTCTGATTGTTCTTACAGGATTAAAACTGATTGGCTGATACTGTTACTCTCTATAGCCACAAGACCCAGTGCTCTGGTGGATGTTGCCACCCACAGGGCAATGACATTGGATCTGCTCATGTATAAACTCCTAAACCATCGCAGCTTTCAGTTTGCAAATTAACCAACCAGACGCCTGAGAGTGGTAGCAGGCAGCAGTCCGATTTCAATCCCCATTCACAAACGCTTCAGAAATGGAGTATGTGTGATGGTAGGTTTATACACAGCGCCAGGAAACTGCCTGGTGTATGCTGAGCTAAACCTGTCTGACCATGTTGAAGTACAACAGTAAATCTGAGGTAGTACGTCCTGCTTCGCAGCACTCTAGGAGAGAGGGTAGGCGTGTTGGCTTGGAAGAGTGAGCAGCCATCAGCATGAGCCTCACCAGAATATCTGACATGGTGACCCGTGGCAGCTCTTATCCAAGGACAGGTTGGATTCAGTAAGAATTACATGCCTGTATGACTTGGTGTGTTGGCCTTGGCCAGACTGGTCTTCATCAGCTGTTCCTTACAAGCTTGTGGAAGCAATAAGAGAATAAAGTCTTGGGTTCAGCAGCCCTTGATTTTTACTACTGGCACATGCTCAGCATGATGTTGTAAAGATAGGAAGCTGTTTCAGCATGTGAGCAGTACAAGTCATCTGTCTGCAAAAAAACTACCCTGACATGTTTTTTCTGCATCTGGGGGATATTCTGCTGATGAGATAATTTTTCACCAGTAGCCAACAAACAACATTTGCAGCTGGCAAAGCCAACAGTTTATTCAGCTGGTATGGATTTGGTTTTTTCCTCGTTTCTCTCTTCTGCATTAAACTTCAAGAAATAAATTAATACTGGCGTGGAGGCCAGTCCAAAACTTAGATGGTATTTCAGTCCTACTTGGTTAAATTTGATTGCTTATGTAAGACTGAAGTAATATATGTTTGGTGTGGGACTGGTTTGCTAGGAGGATATGAATGTATTTTTACTTATCAAAGACCTTTGTCATCGCAGATTGATATATCCAAAGACATTTCTTTCTTTCTTTTATGGCTATTCATGTTTTCTACTGCCTGAGTTTATTTCCATCTTAGCAAAATGAGAAAGAATCAAAAGTCTCTTGATCTAAATCTTTTATTTGTACTGGACTGAAAAGGTATTGAATTGCTTATATGACAATTAGTACCTGACAGATGCAACATCTCTTTCTAATGCCCTTTATGCAATGATTCTTAATGTAAAAAATAGTACAACAAAAGGAAAGAAAACCTGGGACTTTGGTTTACCTTCTTTTCTTGTTAAAGAAGGTGAAAAGTTGAATTGTCATAGGCGAACTGAGATTACATCCTGCAGCTAGAGAGAATGTATAGAGAATTTAAAGAAACCTTTAAAAAAAGTCTTACATAGTATTATCAATTCCTATATAAAATAATTTAATATTTTAAATACTGTTTAAATAATTTATCTGTATTTAAAACTAACCTTTTAAAATTTTATGTTTGGAACTTTTTTGGCATTAACACTTAAATAATTTTTTAAATATTAAAAAGTCTTTTAAATATTCAATACAAGTCAATATAAAAACAGAAAAAGTAATATACATTGTTCACACATAGTATTGTACACAACAGCTGAGCTCTAGAGTGAGCTTTTGAATTTGTCAGACAAGTCATAGCTTAGTTATGGTGAACCACTTGCTTATCCTCTCTCTGGACTCTTAAGATTGTAACAGATCCTTACCATCAATATGTAGTCTTTAATATTATATACACATACTGTATACCATATTTCATTTCCATCTCTATGCCCAGAATTGTAAATAAATATTTTTCCCAGCATTTAGATCAAAATATTGTTTAGCGCATACACAAATATATTTAAGACACACACAATTTGACAAGAAACATACCAATTTTGCTCAGCTCAGTTATGGGAAAATTTAACTCATAGATGCAAAATAATATAACTGAGAAGTTGTCACTGTTGTATTTAAAATTTATAATATTCTTATTACCAGATGTTTACAGATTGTGTTAACAGTAGGAAAATTAGGATTCATTTGTCCCCTTGGTACACGTTCATTAATCCTGCCAACAGTAAAGGCAGTAGCGTAGGCATGGTGCTGGTGTCTTACAGCTACTTTGTCTTAACACCTAGTATTCGCTGACAGTATTACAAACTCAATGTTACAGACTTAGGCAGGACTTCACTAAAGGCCAAATACCAGTCTCCAGTTTTTAGGCGTGTCTGTCATTGATAATGAAGTTTGCTGCTTTCTCCATCCTTCTGTAAAGAACTCCTGTATTTAGCAAGATTATTTCTACAGATACTGTAAATGGATTCTGGTGGAAAGAGGGGTATTCTCATGCTTCTTATATTACATGCATTGTGTATTATGATTGCAGTAGTTGTGTTCTATTGTACAAGGCAGTGCCCAAAAGTCTTCATTTCTTCTTCAAAAATTCTTCTCCAAGAGGACCCCAAAACTTTACAAAGACTAAATGGAACATTCTACGTAGCTACTTGGGGATACTTGCAGAAGGAAAAAGTACCAATGCAAATCAACATTCGCATCAGGAAGCCGAGTCTATAAACATTACTCAGAAGAGCAGCACATGCCACATGATAAGTGTAGTTATTCACAAATGAACAAAACTCACCTTTCAGATTTTGAACTCATAGTTTCCTGTTAATATGCAATCTACAAACTAGAAACTATTTGCAGGAATTATTGCATGGCTAATTCTTAATAGTTGTTCCTGAAAATTTAACTTCTTCACAGATAACGCTGAGACATGGTTTCAAGATGAGCTTTCAAGAAGGATTTGAATGCTTTGCTCATGTCTTTGCAGTGCGAGGTTCTGCATGAACCTTCAGGAAGACAGAATTCACAAACTGTGAGAATATCCTGCCTTCCTTTCACTCCTCCTGCCCTTTTCTCTGGCACGAAGGTGCTTGAGCAAGGTGTTCACTCAGGTGATGAACTGTACCTGTGGTGACTCTGGGCTTGGTTTACACGAAACTTGATTCTCCTGCTTTCAGGGGAGCAGACTCTGAAAAGGAAATTGTTATCTAGGGAGAATAAGCATTTCAGTCACTTTATTTTAATCCGGTTTAAGAGATAAACTGAGGCCTTGAATCTATTGCACAGTAAAAACATGGTACAACAGGCCTCCATTTGTGTCTCTGAAGAACTCAGCCAAAAAGTCGGGATTCTGTAGGATAAAGCAAGCAGTCAGTGCTAAAGTAATCCTCCCCCTCATCTTTTACCACTTATATCATTGGTCAGGAACACTGGTGTGCCAGCAAGAGATTAGTTCTCAGCTGTTTTGTACACACGAGGTCTCAGGTCCTGGTATTCTCACCTCAGCCCTTTTCATTAAGACGTTGAAGTCACATGAAAACTAAGCATATTTTGATAGGAGAATATCAGAATCAGAAAGAACATAAAGTGATGAACTATTAGTTTTGCCTTTGCAAATGTCTCTCTAGACTTAAGAGAATTTTTATTTAAGTCTTAACCTTTCCTTGGACGTACATGCAGTGTGTATATATAAATATATATTTATACAGTTCATAGTTTGTATCAGACCTAAGAAAGCTTTATTATTCATTAGTGCTCTTTAGATGATAAACTGAGCAGAAAAGGTACAGTTTTCTTGTAAAGACATATTATGGTGACTCAACAGAAGGAGGTCATAAAAGGCTAAGCATACAACAGATCAAACAATTTTTAAACTAAAACCTTGATCTCAGGATTTAATGGCTTCTTTTTGCTTTAGATTCTTCATTTATGCTTAAGCCTGTACAAGACACTGAGTTACTTTTTCCACATTGGAATCCGGTTAACAGTAAAGAGACAAGTGTGTGCTGGTTTTGTTGGGGTTTTTTTTTTTTTTTAATAAGTGAGGATAAAGGCATCATAAATCCTTCATTTTCTTTTTGATAGTTAAAAAGATCATCAGTTGAAAGAGTGTCTTTCTGGGTAGAAGGAAGAAGTAGTAAACACTGCAAAAATTACTGTGAAGCCTGTTTAAGAATTCAGGCCAAACTTCTAGGTCAAATCCAGAAAGATACAGAAGGACAAGTTATGTGGTGTATCATTTTAACTTTCAGGTTTCTGCTGTCTAAGACAAATTCAGAATCCTGTAAATTCACATATGCTGTATCTAAAATGCATGGAGGGAGTTACAGGTCCGACTGGTTATGTGTGAGCTGGAGAGCTACACCACAACTCAGTAAGAAGCAGTAACTGAAAAGCAACCTATTTCTCCCTTTTCTCTCTGCTGTTTGAGCTTCCATCTATTTAGATTTAATCCTCTCTTAAACATAAGTGTTTACGATTGCTCATTCAAATAGTTAAGATGGACCACCTTCTATCTTTTATAACAAAGTCTGGAAGAAGTGACATTTCTGGCATTCCCTAACTGTTATTTTGTAATAGCCAGTTCAAAAATGTGTAAGAGACGGTGGTGCAATACCCTGACATTCTGAAGGGACTCGCAGCCCTTCACATCTCCCACAGAAGAGTGCTCAGAGGAGCTGCACACAAGCAGCCTAGGGAGATACCCCTTCTGAAATGGTGCCACTCTTCTGAAAGGAACTCAGGACCAGAGAGGAGGGCAAAAGAAAGCGGACAATGAGAAGCAGTATACTCATTAAAAACAAGCAATCAAACAAAAAACACAGTCTTATTTGCTACATGTCATATTTCAGAGAATCAGATTGTAGTTAGGAGTCAAGCAAAATCTTTAGACACAGCCTCTACAAAGTTTGGTGCTGACATTAAAATACCAATTGTACAAATGATTGTGAAGACTGAAAAAGCCATCAAGCAGAGCCGATCCACTACAGAGGCTGCAAACTTCCATTCATTGCAAATGGCTTCTTCTTCATCCTGGTCTCTGAATCGGTTTGCAATGTACCTGACCTCTTCCAAGATCTTAGCCAAATCTGGGTCACCTTCAGAGGGGTGGCCACTGTGCAGCAGGTTTTCTTCATCTGTTGGTGAGCAGGTCATCCTCCCACAGATCACCCCTGAATCAGTGGTAGGTGTGCAGTGAACCCCTTCCAGCCCCCTAAACCCAATGTATAGCATATTCCCATTACTGGATTGCTGTCCACTCACAGTGTTCATCTCCACACTTGATAGGCTACATCGACGCTGTTTATGTTGACAGGCAGGACGCACTTTATCTTCTCCTGGTCTTTTCATCCTCAGAAACCAAGCACACCAGTTGAGAAGGATGATTCTTGTCTGAAAGAAAATTTTTGAGAATAAGCATCGTTTCACACAGCCACTGTCTGTGGGTGCTATTGGTATTTTTGCAGGCTGCATGACTGTCTGGTCCATGGTCTCTGCTTAGTCTGCACAGGAGTTCTAGAAAATGGTGCCGGAGTTTTCCAGCTGATTAATTTGCCAATCACTGAGGCTGCTTTCTTATTATAGCAGTGCTGTTGATTGTCTCAGGCTAACTATCACTATTGGGAGTCCCCTCTCCTCTGATGGGAGTCTCCATAGTGTTGATTTTTCCTTACACTTGAACAGCTATGTGGCAGCCTTTTCCACCTCTACTAGAAACCACAAATTAAAAGAAAAAACACTTACTGAAGAAGAGTTACTTTTTAATAGTCTTAATAGCGCTGTTTTGGATTGCAGTCAATAAATTGCAATTCTTTCACTCATATTTGTGCTCTAACATTAAATTCACATGAGATTACTGTTTGAAGGGGGCTGCTAAAACAGATGCTATACTGGGCTGGATTGGACTGGACCACCAAGCTTTACAGTGTTTTGGCTCTGTTGTTTTCATGACAGTTGATTGCAGATTTTAGAAGACAGATCTGGATATAGCATGGAGAAAAGATGGAAAAATTACTTTGATTTTAAAAAAAATACTTTGCAAATTTAATCAGTGTGTATAATTTTACTGTTTTCCACATTGCCTTAATCCAGCCTTACAGAAGGTGCAGGCAAGCCAGACGCTGTTTGAGTTCAGATGCAAGCTTCTGTAATTTATTTCAATCAGATTTTAAGAGCTCATTCCAGTGTTTCTTTTCCAGAGCACTAATGAAATATTATTGTCTCATGTAATATGCAAATCTTACACTGTAATAAATATTAGATTTGGTCCATTTATTCTGACTGTGGATTGCCACTCAGAGTAGATACTATATCCAGGCAAACATCCCAACCAGAGACAGATCTTGCCCTGTTCCTCTACTTGCACTGCCAAGCTTCACCAAGAAGGATAATATTCTATTAACTGAGGGCCTGATCCAAAATCTACCAGTATCCAAATAATGTTTAATGGACTTCAACTTCTCAACACTAAAGCTCACTCCTCAACCTCAAGTACTCTGTTTTCTGAGGATGTTTGGCTCAGTACTAAATATTTGTCCTCTTTAGGTCATCAAACATGTGTCTAAAGAGATACACCTTTTATTCTCTTCATTGAAATTTATTTTGAAATCACTACCCCAGAATAGGCCAGGGAATATCTCATTATCTCTTGTCTGCAGGGCACTGCTGTATGCATATCCTTTTTGCCTAGTAAGGATAATAGTAAGTCATTGTTCTAGAGAGAAAAAAAGAGAAATGTCTTTCCATCTTCAGTAATGCCTGATGCTGTTATGAGCCGGGTGAAGTCAGGAAGAGCAGACAGCTGATGATACTCATCAATATTTAATAATCCAATATCAGTGTAATGTTCTCTGTAAAAACAATCACTCATAGAAGTACGTTATAAAGAAAGTCTTCTGTGCTTAGAAAGAGACTTCAATTTTTCTTTGCACTTTACAGGTGTTCTTGACCAGAGATGTAAAGATGAGGATTTTCAGAGCTAGTTTCACTTCCACTTTAACAACCATCTTTAACAACTGCTTTTGAGGCTACTGATGTTTCTGTATGCGCAGCAGCTAAATATGTAGCAGCTGCACAGTTGCACCTTGAGGCTAGTGTATTTCATGCATTTATAATCTCCATCAGCACCTTACTCTTTACTTGTACCTATTTCACTTCTGACACCTGCAGCTTATTTGAAAATCACCTTCATTTATATATTTAGGTTTTAGCAAAATCCTGAGGTGCTTCTAGCTGTTGTGAAGGAGATTTCTGAATATAGAAGCAAGTTGAGATATAGTCATTCTCTTTTGCACACACACACTCTCTAAGAAGCCAACCACACAAAAGGTATCTGGACATGTCATTTCTGGTGAAACTACTTTTCAAAACAAAACGTTTAGGAAGAATTCATATATTTTTAACTTCAGGAAGTAAACATGGGTCACTAGCTACTCTGTCATATCCCTGATCTGGACATTTATGCAACGGATAATGACTGAAAATCAAACCTTACCCATTTAGGCATTTTCCCCCCATCTGGATCATGATGATGGTATTGTAGAACAATAACAGTGACAACAACAGAAAGACCAACAATAATCATAGTGCTGGCAAAATACTGAGCTGCAAAATAAACAGATAAATAAAGCAATATACTTTGGCTGATACTGCTTTGTAGCTATTATAAGGGGTGTTTATATACATGCATACATAGTGTTTAGTTCTTTTTCCAGTGTAGTGATACACATGCTACTGTAGGTACTTGTGAAAGATGTCTCAAAAGCAGAAAGAGCAGCCATTATTTTGAGATGCTCGCCAGTCTTTAGTAATTGTCTTTGTGGAACTGAGCACCTGCCTTTTCTAACCAACCTTGAAAAAAATTGTCCTCTAATTTTCTTCCACCAGCATTGTAGAGACTGGTTAGTACTTCTTTTGAAAAGTCTCTCTTTCTGTTTGAGCAATTACAATGGGAAGATTTAATCATGTTTAGCTCTGTATTCCTAATGTCTGGCCAATTGTGTTGAAACTGCAACAACCTCTTCCATGGAAAACTGACTCCCTTACGCTTTCCCAAAATACACATAGGTTCTCTATTTTGTTCAGAGCAGACAGCACAGAAGTTGTATTAGGGGATCACACCCAACAGAGCCTCTCATCAATTGGCAACATTTTTCTAATTCAATTGCAGTAGGCCATTGTACAGGTGGTAATTTGCCTTACTGCTGGACTTCATGCAAAGTCACTGCACCTCGTTTGGCAAGAAATAAAAGTGAATAAAAACTGTAGTTAGCTTACCGATTAAAGGCACAGAATCAGATGTTGCTGGCATAATTTCAGCCACAAGTAACATGAAGACAGTGAGAGACAATAAAACTGTTATACCTGAAAGATAAACATGCAGTATGAGATTAGATCAGTCGCTTGTAATTACAAGGCAGTTAAGAAGCAGAAAATTAATCTGAAGGAGTGCTCTTTGCAAGCTGCATTCCCACCGTTACCCTTGCACCAGCATATTAGTGGTACTCCTTCTTTCTTGTACTACGTCAAGTTCAGGGTAGCAGTGCTGCCAAACTAGTACCAGTGCTTGCACAGACGTATATATTTTTAGATCCTGGCAGCTGTTCAGCTTTTATCACCATTTGTTAATTGGCTGAGGTAAATCAAAGTAATTCTTGCTGCTTGTTTGCTTCAGAAACATGGTATGATTTTGAGTATTTGAGCATATGACACTTGATTAATTGGCATGGAAGCTAGAGGTGGTATAATGTAGAATATTCCTGAAAAACAGATTTGCTTGGACAGACTTTGGTATCTTTTGATATGAGCTGTTGGATTCTGCACGTGGCTGTGCCCAAGCAGTCTTGACTGTTAATTTTTGGAGTTTGACGTCTATTGCTCAGTGATGAGTTCCCATCTTTCTGGAACAAGGCTTAGCTCTTTTTCTCAGGACTAGTCTTAAACAATAAGGAGTCATTGTCAGGTGGAAAAGGATTTAGAAACAAAGAATTAGGCTTAAAATATGTGGAGGGACTTCTTGATTAGGGAGGCTACTACTCAATTAAACCATGTTCTGGAGAAATGTCAATTTTGTTTCTACCTTTTAACAGCTACGTTCACTTAGTAGAAGCCAGTGCATTTGCAGTTTTGTATGGGGCAAAAAGTTTCATTACATATTTAGCCTCCATCTTAAGGATCAAGTACTTAAAGTCATCAGATTTGTTTCATGAAGCAATACTTTAGTTAAAATTCGCTATAAAAATTAGAATAGTAGCAGTTAGAATCTATCTTTCTGAGAAGGCACCTTAGGCTTTTAATACAAATCACTATTAAAAGGAAATATTAAGAAGAATTCCATGTTGAAGTGTTCAAACGCATATTTGTAAACTTAAGCTTTACTCAGTGAATGTGGGATTTTTCTTCAGCAAATAAACGTCAAAAATGAAACCCTGCTTCTTAAGGAAGGTAGTCAGGAATTGCCATGCTTCTGCTTGGTTGGCTGGAATTTCTCCATTTCACAGCTTCAGTGTACCCTAAGCTGAGAGCAAGGGTTGAACATCACACAGCTTTAGCATCAAACAGTAAAAATAGCTCTTGAGCCAGAATAGGGCACACAAGCTATTCCTCCTTGCCTACTAAGACTGTTTAAAAAACTTTAAAAAGGACAACTTCTTTTGGTTTGGTCATATTTACAATATCCTATTAGGGATTTACCTAGTGAGATCTTTTCTCCCGAGTCTGCTGGAAGCAGAAAAACCAACAAAGCAAGTGCCGATATCAGTACACAAGGAATAAGAAGATTGAGTCCGTAATAGAGTGTCCTACGTCTCATAGTTACTGTGAATGTTACATCTGGGTAGGGTTCTTTACAACATTCATAAAAACTCTCAGTTCTCTTTCCAGGAACTCCTGTGTAGGAGGAAAAAGGAAGAAAACCAGAAATTAATGTGAATAAACTGTGTATTATGTAGTGATTATTTTAAAAAAGGATAAATGTAGCTTTCTAAGTTTTACTGCAGGTAGAACTACTTGTTTAAGCTTAATTCCCAATTAAGTAATTTTTGTCTGATAATAAAGGAAAATAAACCAAAAGATACTTACTGAATTCAAGCAGCAATTTTGTCACCTACTTTTTTATGTCGATTTTCATCGTACATCTGTTCTCAGGTTTTCAAATGCCACTAGCTAGGTCATTTATTAGTTTAATTTCTGTCTTCATTTCCCAATCGTTATTCCATCCATTTCAGCAGTGGAGACAAGGCTCCAAGTTCACAGTGTAAATAAGAAATCAAGAGCTTACCTACTAAATCCCACTCTCCATTTGAAATATAGCCAGATATATCTGCTTCTTGCATTTGTAAGTCCAAGGACCAGCCTCCGTAAGTCCAGGATCCAAACTTCAGGTTACACTTCTGAACATCAAATGGAAACCAACGCACATCTATGTAGCATGAGCTTTTAAATATGCCTAGTTTGGATTTTAAACAAGAACACTTAATTTAAATGCTTGTTCCACATAATTTCATGTACATTTTGTAACCAGACCATGTTCTACATTGCGCCCTCTGTTTTTTACTTGTAAAGCATATTTAGTCTCAGTTGTGTCTTGACATGTAAATAGCAAAAGTCAGTCATAGAAAAGGGAAAGAACTGCACCATTAATGTATTGATGTTATAAACTATTTTTTGAACTACATTTCCATTTTGGCATCTCTTGGGAGAATGTTTAGAGAAGAGCTCAGATTTCTAGATACTGTATTTCAGAAAGAAATGAAGCAGAATACGCAATCTGTTTCTCCTATTTCTTCTATTGAATAAAATAAGAAAACCTGAAATATTTTGTGCTGTCTTATTAGATTTACATGATCTTGATTTATTCAGGAAAGCTAGCTTCTTATTTTTCACTTGTTGAGTCAGGCCCTGTCATTTAGCAGCTTTCAGAATTGAATTGAAAAACCCCTGCCAAATGGAACATCTTAAATCAAAGGAACAAAATCCCCTGAAATCCTCTTGGGATCTTAGATGGAAAAACTAATTTGTCTGGAAAGCACTTGGCTCTATTGCTGTAGTTTCTAAAATTCAGATTCTAGGAAGAGTTAATTCTAAGAATGATGCTAATTGAGTTTGGGAACAAAAACAGTACTCCACTGCTATACATCCAGAGAGTCAGTGATATATTTCTGATATCAACTAAAAATCAAACACAGACTACTTTCCTTTCAGACTAAAATTTGTTTTGATGAAGCATGCAGTGAATCATTTCAAATAGAAGATACATCCAAGATGATAGTAAGCATCTTACTGTAAAGTAGACGAAACAGCTAAATTAATGAAATAAATTTTTATTAAGATGCATTACCATGGCTTTAATAAACAATATATTTTTATATGAAGGGCTTTTATTTATCATCTTTTATACTTCCACACATTTGAAATAGTGCATTATGACAGAAGAATGTACATAATTGCAATAAAAAATATATATTGTATGGTGGTTTTCATGCAAAAGTGTTAACCATGTAATTCATGATGCATCTAGGCTTAAATCTATCAGATGATGCTAGCTAGATAAATAAAATATCAGAGAATTGATGTAAAATTTGAAACTGCACCATACATAAGTAGTCTGAGTTATCAAAATTTATGACGTGAAAACAGCATACCTGGTGGCAGATATTGGCAATGTCCTGAAGAATTGACTAAAACATTAGTGTGAAATGTAGCATCAAATCTTTCATCAGCACTAGAATAGGGAAGAAACAAAATGGGTTATATGCTCTTTGACTGGCTGAAGAATATCTGAGATGAATCTGTTCTTCATAAAAGGATTATTTCTCCCCAAAAACTTGACAGCTTTTCTCCTGTCACGAGTTTTCTGTGGCCTCAAAGTAACTGGACTGATACTATCGGATTTGTTCCTGATTAACAACTGTAAGTGAAGGTGAGCCACCTCATTCTCGCTGCTCACCTGTCCCACTGTATTCATTACAGTGCTTTGGCTCTATTGATTTCCATTTGGAAAGTAAGCACTTTTGAAAAACTCAAGCAGCTGTACAGGGAAATCTGTTCTCTTGCTGTCTGCATTAACAGCAGGTAATGAATACTGAGTAGATGGATACTCCAGTGTCTCATCCTACCCCTTTGCATGGGTGAACGTTACTACTACGTGTCATACATAAGACTGTTTAATGCAGCTTCAGCCTTCATTATCTACTTCAGACACAACCTGGGTTCAGCAAAAAAAAGAAACCCTATTAGAGGTGTCAGTGTAGTGGTGCTGGCCAGGACCACCCTGGTGTGCCGTTCTTACAAGACTCTAGAAAAGAATCATAATGTTACTTGGAGAGTGCTTCAAATTATGAATTGGCAGCTTCTGCCAAGAAACATCTCAACTACCTCTGACACTGTGACCCAGGAATTTACTAGGCATTAAAATTTTAAGAACTTCTAGATGGGAAACAACCTAATTTCAAATATATAGATGATGACATAAAGACTCTTTCCTATGAAAAGTTTAGTAAGTTTGATGACTTAAATCACTTTATGGAAGATGTTTAGATTACTTAGCATTGCAATGGGTATATACTTATATAGTATTGCGCCTTATTTCACAGTTCCCATTTACTACTGCAGGTTTTTGTGGTAAGGTATTACAGATTCTGATCTATACACAGCCTTTAAAGTTTGGGGCCTAGGTATTCAAGAAATTGTCATAGTTACTGAAATTGGTGCCTAGATTAAATTGCACAGAATATACTGGGAAGGTACTAGCAGTGAATGATCTTCGCGTCTCAAAATCATTTCAGGAACTGCTGTGTTGAGTTCATGTCTGATGGTTGTTGGCCCTGATTATAGACATAGGCTCCTTTCTTGGGCTTTCATTTGGGCAGGGGATAAGCAAAATGAGACATAGGCTACTGTACTTTATATTGTTTGTAGTTTCACCTTGTGGGGACGGGTTGGCACACAAGGCCAACCGCACACAGCGTCAGCCACTCTGGGGCAGGGCAAAGGCACCAGCCTCAGGGTCTGGCTTCTTGCTGCAGTCTGTGCTTTCGTTGATCCAAAACCCTCTGTTGTCTCTAGGCTGATTTGAACATGACAAGTCTCCGATGTCTCTTTGCCTACTAGTGGTTTAGTATCTCATAATTTTCTAACCCCCTTCTAAAACATCATCAGAAAAATACAGTAAGAATCTGAGATGGGGAGAAAGTGAAATATTCATAGTTCTAGGAGAAAATAAAGTGTAATAAATGGTGTATTTTTCCAGCAGGAAAACCTGTATTGAAATACTTTTTAAAAAAGAGGACTTTAACATTTGATCTGTTCGGAAGCAAATTTTGTATCTCAGAAGCTAAAATAAAGCAGTTGTTATTTTAGTTATTGTTACTTTGCATTTTATTTTCCCCTTATGTATTTGAAGAAATTACAATTTAAAAATATCTGGACTAGTCTGTGAAATATGCAGACAAGAAAAAACTAAATCCAAGTAATTACTTGCCCATCTGGAGTTGTACTTTTTCCTCTGGTGAGCAGAAGGCTCACAGTGTTGAAAATCTTTGCGACTATTTAATTTGAACTCTGAAAACAAGCAGAAAAGTCTAAATATTGTGTACATAGCATGAATGGATTCTAGCACTTTGAGGAGAAAAGGCAATTAAATTCTAAGGCGGTTGAACTAATGTAGGCCGCTCTCCTTCAGCTTCACAGCTCATGGCTGGATTCTCTTGAGTTTGCGTTGCAGCTTCTCTTCCAACTGGAGCACTCATTGTTCTCCCTCCTCGTCTTGGCTGCCTGGTTTCTTGTCATTTGTAAGAAACTGGTACTGCTAAGATTTCTACTGATTACACTGCTAAATTTGGCAGAAATAAATTTAGAGTGTGCTGGTTTTGGCTGAGATAGAGTTAATTTTCTTCACAGTAGCTAGTATGGGGCTGTGTTTTGGATTTGTGCTGAAAAAAGCGTTGACACACAGGGATGTTTTAGTTACTGCTGAGCAGGGCTCACACAGAGTCAAGGCCTCTTCTGCTTCTCACACCGCCCCACCAGTGAGCAGGCTGGGGGTGCACGAGAAGTTGGGAGGGGACACAGCCGGGACAGCTGACCCCAACTGACCACAGGGATATCCCATACCATATAATGTCATGCTCAGCATATAAACTAGGGGAAAGCTGGCCGGGGGACCGCTGCTTGGGCTGGGCATCAGTCGGAGGGTGGTGAGCAATTGTTTTCATTTACATCACTTGCCTTTCTTGTTTGTTGTTGTTGTTATTTTCCTTTTCATTACAATTTTTATTATTATTATCATTATTATTACTATTTTATTTCATTTCACTTTCTAAACTGTTCTTATCTCAACCCACGAGCTTTCTCACTTTTACTTTTCCGATTCTCTCCCCCATCCCACTGGGGCAGGGGGGGAGTGAGCGAGCGGCTGTGTGGTGCTTAGTTGCCAGCTGGGCTTAAACCACAACACAGAGGATATTGGGGAAAGGGGCAGCAAGAAAGACATACATAAACATACATGAGGAGGAACTTCTTTACTTTGAGGGTGGCAGAGCACTGGAACAGGCTGCCCAGAGAGGTTGTGGAATCTCCTTCTTGAGATACTCAAAACTCGCCTGAAGGCATTCCTGTGCAATCTGCTCTAGGTGAACCTGCTCTGGCGGGGGGGTTGGACTAGATCATCTCCAGAGGTCCCTTCCAACCCCTGTCATCCTGTGATTCTGTGAAACACGTATTCACGCAGGTGTGCACACACACACACGCGCGTAAGTCTCGTTTCCTTAGAAAACCAGACTTAAAGTCCTGCAACAGGTTTCTGTATTAGACATAGACAAGTAATTGCTTTGACTTGAAATTAATAAGGGCTACATGATGAAACTCAAACAAGTAGTCAAATTTAGGATGTAAAAATATCCATGCTGCACAAATTACTTGTAAAGTGGAAATTAATGACTAGAAATAAAAATTCTTAGCCTGCTAGGCTAGATTCTGTTCTCTTCCCCTTGAGTGGAGGGCAGTTAAGCACCAGAGGGTTGCTTCTAAGACCTTGCTGCTGTTTCTGGTAATTGGCAAAAATAAAATTTTTAAAAGGACACAAGTGATCAAGGAACCTAGGTTTCATTGCCATGTGACTTTGCCTTTCGTAAAACACATTCTTAAAAGAATATCAAGAGGTACTCAGACTCAAATATGAAATTCTTTTTTCTGAAAAGGGAGCGTATGTGTTTTTCTACACCATGGTTCTAATTGTTTTTTGAAATGCAGTGCTTCAATTGGGAATGCACCAAGTAGCTAAGCATTTGCTTGATGAGACTTCGCGTTCAAATGTAATGATAGAAAACCATTTCTGCTACATTTCTTCTTTAGGGTGTAACCACTTGAAAGCAGATATTGACTGCAGTACATTGAGATGACGAAGCTGCACCTAGCAAATATAATCCCACTGGGACCTATCTGGAGAATCTCAGGTTTATAAAACTGGAAAAATGAAACTGTTAAAATGAGACATAACTAGCAGAATTTTTGTTATTCCATGAACTGCTGAACACTGTGTGGCCATTTGGAAAATAATACCACTAGAAATGAGCGCTTTTAATAAGTCTAGTAAAACTAACAAAGTGAAAGAGAGCCATACATGACACTAACACAGTCAATCCTGGAATTTGTACATAGGCCAAGATTTTCTTCCCTCAGAAAAACTACAGAGGAACTGGCCCTGCTCTCTTCACAATAGACTGGTTGTAAAATTTAATACAGCTGCCACAAGTTTCTCTGTACTAGGCTGCAGCAAGATGCATAAGGACTCAAGACACAGTGAAACATGCATTCATTAAAATGAAAAATTAATTTATAGTTCATTAATTTCTTTGTAACTGCAGATGCATGTCCCTAGTGAAGTGTATAGAAATTGAAAACATCTATCTCAAAATACCATGTCACTATAAGAGAACATCATAACATTCCCAATGCAATTTCATACAGGAATAAGAATTTGTTTTAAATAGCTTTTCTCTCTGACTAAACTCTGAATAAGATTTTGGATTCAATATGTATTCAAAATAGAAACACTGTAGAATCATTACTTCATGACTGTGCCGTAGTTAACAATCCCGAGATTCAAAACCCTATATTAACAGAAAACTAGGGTTTTCAGTATTTCAGGTTATTAAGTTACCCTTCTCATTCTATAATGCGCTTCTGCTACAGTTAGCATGTATGTATTAATATTACTAATTTCTAAAAAAATTACCCTTTCATTTTGGATATACTTACTTAAATATTGAAGCATAGATCCTCAGACACATTGAAAGTCTCTCTCAGGTATGTGATATATGTGAGGAAGAATATTGTCATAATTCATTCTTTTGGAAACCTCTAAACTGCTATTGTAGAGTACCAATTTTATGGCATACACAGTGTGTTGTTATTCAGCAGAAAAATAGAAATGAATGCATGATTTGTCGGATTCTCCCAAGAATGCTGTCATTTACGGAATCAAGGTAGCTAGGAATAAATGCTCAAGAGAACAAATTTGCATTGAAAAATACATTGAGCAAGAATAATGTTGCAAAAATACCTGTCCAGGTTGCATGCTGCTCCATTTTGTGTACAGAGCACTTGAAAGGGTTTTTAGGCTGGTGTGTGGACAACTGAAGAACTAATTGCTATGCTTAAACTAGAAACAAGAAGTAATCTTGACAGGCAGTTACCGTAAATATGGTGAACTCTAGTGGAGATCACCTCAGATCATTTAGTATTACTTGTACCTTTAAGTGAAGCACTGCATCATGCTGTAATCAAAGCAGTAATGTAGGCCCCAGAGAAGAGTACTAAGTGGCTGACAAATGCTGTCACTGGGTGCTGTTATCACATCATTACAGTTCAACACCACCTGTGACAGTGACATTGATCATACAGGTGATCATCACGTGGCAAAAGGGAGCATAACTGCAGCTGACATATTGGATACAGCTATTCTCTAGGTCCTGTTGCAACAAAAAGCAACTCCTGAAGTGGGGAGAGGGAATCAGGTTGATAAACACAGCAGGGTTGTCTTCTTAGTAGACATATGGCAGAGAAACAGAGAAAAAAAGCCATCAGGAAGACAAAAGGTTCATGTCATCTGCATGGGCAAAAAAAATAGCAACGTACCCTGGCTACCACAAAAGAGCCAGTGCAACATGTACAAAGCAGATGTAAGGTCTTTCTAGTACCCGGGGAACAGCACACAGGCCCACAACAACTGCGGAAAAAGGCAAGTTGTTAAAGAGCAGAAAGCTCTCAGTGCTTTATCTTTTTAAACTAAATAAATTCCACAATGGGAACTACCATATAATGGTGCAGCCAAAGAATCTCTCAATGTCAGCCAAAGGTTCTGCAGTGGATTGATGGCAATCTGTCTGTCCCTGAAATAAGCCCAACTCAGAACAGATAGTTTGAAGAGGAGAGCAGCAAATATTCTAGCTATTTTTATAGCAGGAAGAAAGAGTGACACTAAAACTGGACGTGGGAAAATGCAAACATACTGGCATTTACCTATCCTGCCTCTAGTGAAACCCAAATTAAAGCTAGACAAGCAGTCAAAAGTCAGATTTGAATTTACCAGTAAACATTTAGACCAAACAAATAATTTAAGAGGAAATTATCACTACCTATGCCATTAAACACAGCCAGAAAAGTTTAGTTTTCTAATCTTCTCACAAAACCTAACTAGAATTAGTGGTAGGGAGGATGTTGTTGTTTACAAAGTATTTGCAATTATGACCTTCTCTTTTGTAAACAAGAGACTGGTAATTTTCCAGTATTCCAAAAACCTAGAAAGTTTTGGAGAAGTATTTCAAAACCTAGGTGTTCTGATGAGATGATTATGTCATTTGCCTTGCCTTATCTTTACGATTGGACAGGGTGCTAGATAATCTCATTTAGGCCCTCTTTCCCGCGAAAGGTTGGACCAGTTGATCTTTTGAAGCCCCTTCCAACCTGGGCTATTCTGTAATTCTGTGATCTTCTCTCCTTCCCCACATGAAAAGAGTGTGTCTACCTGTTATAGAGAAGAATATCTGGCTTCCAAATCAGTCCATCAGGAAAACGGACATTCTTCACTCCCGGGTATTCAGACACGTTCCACTGTAGATAATGATCTGTCCAGTACTAAGACATACACACAAAAAGTAAGTTAGGTCATCTCATCCACTGGTTTACTGTAGTTCTGTAGGGACTGGATAGTCTGAAACAATAGGTGTTCTCTTGTTAAAGAGGTACTATTTAGTATCTATGTTTGGAAATGGTGAATTAGGCCACCTAGAGCTCCATGGAAGGCATAAAAATCTCATTTTCAATTCACACAGCAGTGATCATAACAGCCTATAAAAGAAGATTTGGGGTGCTTGTATTTTATTGTTCATGCTGTCTCAGGTGCCAATTTGGGATAAACAGATTTTCTTTTACAATTCATACATCAATGATGTGTGTACAATTCATACTTCAATTATGTTTATCTTCATAGACAACTTTGTTTTCTGTTGTTGGAAATTCTCAGGTTGCAATAACTTGATTATAGACATGAGGTAGAGCAGCCAGCAGTCACGGCTGACAGGGAAAAGAGCTGAAATGGCAGAACGGTTAATACTAACTTAGCAGGTCTTAGCAGCTCCTGTGGCCTGAAGTTAGGCAACCTCGGGGGCAGAGTTCAGCGGCACTGCACTGTCCCACAGGCTTCCTTCCTGGCTGGCACTGACTACACTGGAGGCATCCGCTTGTGCTCCTTTCGACCTGTCCTTGACTTCCAGTATAGGCAGGAAGTCTGTCGCAGTCAAACCAACAGCGTTTTGATCTGTGTTTAGTGTTGCTAAATCCCAGATACTGTCATTGAAACATACAGTCGTGCGCAGTCATAAACAAAAGCACTGCCCCAGGCTGCAGGCAGCTGAGTACCGTGGCAGCCCTAGCAAGCTGGTTACCTCCTGGTCACCTGAGAAACACTAGCATAAGCTGCTGTATTTTCCTGAAACTGAGGTTGCACTTCACCCCTTACTAAGCAGATGACTTGTCGAGATACAAGGGTGGTTACTGTTGTGAGCAAAAGGTATAACTAAGAAATAAAGTTCATTTTATTTCACAAAATTAATTTTTTCTTATAATTTCTATGCTTCATTATATTGTGCCTCTCTCTATCCCCATATTATGTTATTTACATTAATTTCACATAGCTGTGGGCATCACATAACTTACAGTGAGAACTGCTCCAGATTTACAGTGCTGTTGTAATGCCAAATGTTAGTCTTTTAAATGTAAACTTTGAAATGGGTGAGTAAATGTGCAGTACTTACCCCTTCAACAATCTAGTGGCCCTTGTCAAAATCTTTGACAGACAATAAGGTCAGAAAAAATTTCTAGTGGGTGTGTGGAGGGAATGTTATTGATCATTCACATGGGGTATTCACATGAAATTGTTCTATATAATTCCTTGCATTACTGTCACAGGCAAGTTTCAGTTTGATACACCAATCAAGTCCCCAGTTAATCTCATGCTGCGGGTATTCAAATTCATTCTTGTACCCCTAGAACAGTGTTTGTAAGTGAGCGTTTTGCTGCATGCAACACATCTAATAGCATTCATCACACATCTTTTGTAAAGCTTTTACTATACAATTTCTTAGCCTGGGCTTCCATGTTTATCTCATTCATTTTTTACTATGAATTTGCAGTGCCTTGTCACCTGGACAAATGATCGGAGTTGTGCATTGCTTTTTCCTTCTGCTTTACAGATAATAGTTTTTTACAGAAATCTTAAATCAGAATATCTGATCAGCTCTGTTGATAGTTTTTCTTTTCCATTGCCTGCTCCATTCACGGTTCTCTAATTAAACTATATGTATTGCTCACCCTCATCTATACACAGCTTCTATAAGCTGATCAACTGCTTCTTATCTTTTTTTTTTTTGGAAATTTTAGATCCATTTTTACAGTAAATTGTTTTACATGAACTTCCCAATAGACAAATGTCACTGTATTTTTTACCATTTCATCTTTTTGGAATGTAGAAATACCTCATGATACCTCCTTTACAAAGTCCAGCAATGCAAACCAATCCGACATGTGGGTTTGAGGGATTTAAACCCGTGGGCTCTTGTTGGCTTTAGGCGACTCATGTTCAGGAGCTGACAGAACACTTTCTGAGTAGCAGTTGCAGGGCTGGGGCTGGTGGACTGTGGGCAGCTGCTGCAAAGCTGGCTGCCCACCGGCTTGGTTGTGTGCAGCAGGCTCTCCTGTTCATTCCCATCTGATTTGCATGACAATAGTTTACATCAATATACCAAATAATTTCTTATTCTAACTTCTTTTAGGAGTTATCGTGGCCGATGTGATGTAGCATAGGATTACACTGAATGATGTAAAGACAGTCAAAGGGTGATAGAAAACTTAATATTAAAGTCTGTATTAGAGATAATGTTAAGCAGATTGTACGGTTGCTCTGTTTAGCCATGTGTACAATGTGCTTACCCATCTGGCTAGACACAAGCTGCCTCATTTTGTTTTAACTTTAGAGCTGCAATCTCCACTGTAGCTGAAGTACATTTGATATGGATTAAAATAGCAAACAGCTCAGGGTGCTTGGGTTAGCATTAATTTGTGTGACTAGGCAAGGCTCCTGCTGTAACTTAGATCAAGTTAAGATTTTGATACTGAACAATATTGCCATGGAGATAGTGATCAGGGTCAAAGAGTCTGCATGTATAAATACTAGATTTATATTCCCCTTTCTCGCAGGTTGGTTTTTGTATTTAAGTATTTCAGTGATGATTAGATAAAATACATTTAAGATACATCTCTGATTATACACACATATATATCAAGAAGGGCAGTGGAGAGGGAAATTCAGGGAAAAACTTACTTCAGACTATTTAGCATATTAAAATGACATATGTTTGCCTTAAGCATACTTTGAATCAGTCTAGTAGACCATTAATAGACAGTTAATACGCAAACACTTTTTTTTTTAATGTGTACACAGGCCATGAAGAGCGCCTACATTTTTTGTAGTAATCAAGTGATCTGCTCATTGCAGTCTTAACATGCTCCACATACAGTATGTGCTAAGGTGAATAAATCAAAAGAAATACAGAATATCTAAACAAATCAGGAATTTCTTTAGGGGAAAAAAACCAAAATAATCTCGAAAAGGATAAGGATGCTGTGGGATAAAAGAGAAGGAAAATAAGTGATAGCTTCTTGAGTATGAATTGTCATCTGTTTTCCTGGTAAGAAATCATAGCATAGTTGTGATTGTAGCTCAAAGCCAAAAACATATTATATTTGACAGTTTTAATCTTACTGTACTACAAGGCTGTAAAATAACATGAGCTGAATGCTTCTTCCATGTCAACTTTTCTTTGTGAATAAATGGAATAGCCATGCTATCCTTTGTAGGGGATCAGAATAGTCTTTAATTTGTTTCCTAAGGCCTACCACAGTGCAAGAGAGGTGCTCTATAAAAAATGTTACAAGAAAAGAAAAAAGAATACATTTAAACTGAATGAGCTGGTTAAAGAAACTGAAAGGTGTGAAGTTTCTGTGGAAGCAGCATGCTTATCTTGAATAATAAAACTCTTCTGTAAACATTTACTTAACTCAAACAGTTCAGTTTCTGTAATACAGATGGGAATTAAACTACTGGCAAATTTTCATCCTAGCTGCTGTAGTATGGAGAAAGCTTCCCATATCACCCTGTCTTTGTAAAGCACAAACTTATGGTAGAAATGTTTTGTGGAAGCATTAGGAAGCATTAGTAGTCAGCATGGTAAGAAGCATCTTGTTAATTCTAAATCTTAGCATTAAACTAATGCAAAAAAAAATAACCAATCAAGTCAGAATAAATGTGGGTAGGCTGCTTTGCTCAGGAGCAGCTCTCTCGCTAGTTAACCTTACAGAGAAAAGAAATTCAAAATACTCTCACAAAGTTCTTGAATATTCTATTATCTGATCCATTTATTAAAAAGTGAGTGAAACTTACTCGTTGCTCAGCGATGCCTGCCATGAGTTAATGGGGGCAAAGTTCTCTGCTGTGGTATGTAGTGGTGGCAGTAGTTACGGATAAGTAATAAGAGAGGATGTGAAATTCTGTGACAACTATAGCAGCTAAACATTGCAACAGAAGGTAAAATAAAGCTACTGTTTGAAAAATGAACACCTTATGTGGGCAAAACAAACTGGAAAACCAGGAAAAAGTATATTGTTCCCAGCTGAACATTAGGAAACTGAACTGATGTTCCAATACCCATTTTAGTCATGTAAACTGGGGTTGTTCAGCCTGGAGGAGAGGAGGCTGAAGGGAGACCTTATCACTCTCTACAGTTACCTGAAAGGGGGTTGCAGAGAGGTGGGTGTTGGTCTCTTCTCCCAGCTGACTAGTGATAGGACAAGAGGAAATGGCCTCAAGTTGCACCAGGGGAGGTTTAGGCTGGATATTAGGAAAAATTTCTTTACTGAGAGAGTGGTGAAGCACTGGAACAGGCTGCCCAGGGAGGTGGTGGAGTCACCCTCACTGGAGGTGTTCAAGGAATGTGTGGACATAGCATTGTGGGACATGGTTTAGTGGGCATGGTGGTGTTGGGTTGGTGGTTGGACTTGATGATCTTACAGGTCTTTTACAACCTTAGTGATTCTGTGATTCTGTGACTGAGATAAGAATTTGGAGAAGTAATGTAAATAACCTCTCATGTTCACAGTTAACTTCTGATGATGACCTATGTTTAAACAACATTTTGAACAGCATGGGAACAGCATGGCCATTTTAATTAAAATCCTTTTGCGGTTTCTTAAGAAGATAGACAGAAAAGCAGGTAGGATGGCAGAGACATTCAGTTAGGAGGACAGTGGCAGCAGCTCTCAGGAGAAAATGAACCTCTTTGGATCAATTTTTCCCCTCTATCAGAACCATCTGGCGATTTTCAGAGTGCTGATCAGAACAGCTATTACAGATGAAATGCATTTCTTGCATGTATAGTTCTCTTTCACAATCAAATGATTTACCACAATGTAATGGATTTGTTGAAATGGGTGATAAGGCACTTGCACCTACAGTTACTCTACCTGGAACTCTTAGGACACCGGTGTCTTATGACGATCAAGAGTTTAGCGTGACTAAATCAACTACAATGAGTTAGTAACTTACTTAAATGCAGTGACTCAAATTCTTAAAACTTTTCAGAAATACCTGAAGCAACATCAAGACCTAAATCTCAGCCTTACAGTTTTCCATTTAGCTTAGCTTTGTCCGTTATGTAGCAAGAAACATAACAAAAGCTTGAAAGGTTCCTAAAATTCAACCTCCTCACCAGATTAAACTCAAAGACCAAAGGGGAGAAAACCCCACACTTTGTTTCAAAACTCACCATTTGTAGCCAGATGTTTGTTGTTAATACTTGATTCTTTTCATCCTGAGAGGAAGGAGAAGGAGAGGAAGAAGAAAAAACCAAACCACAGCTTAGTACCATACAGTTAAAACAACACTGGTAAATATATTTGACTATTATGAAATAGCCAGTTGTGCTAAGATACCTTTTAAAGCAAAGGGCATCATTGCCTTGAACTTACTGCAACAGAAGTTTTCACAGGTACTTTTTAATGTATTTCGTATTACCACAGTCAATCAAACTGTTTCCTGAGGGTATCCTTCTGTCAGACTCTTCCCTGGGGCTCCATCTTTAATAAAGAATCTCAAAAGGCAAAGCACATTACAGTAGGGGTTGCCTGTTTCACCTTTGTTAGGAGCAGCCCTCTCACTAATTAATCTTACATACCAGACATACACAGGTAATAGAAAAAATACTGAACAAAGGAAGTGTGACTAAGCTCAGATGATGTGTGTTGAGGCCATATTGAGTAGCTTCTTAACAGGCAAGTAGCACCACTGATATTAGTGGAATGATACAAAAAGTGGTGTATCAGTTTTACCAGAAAACTGTTGTCAGGGCAGAACATTATTATTCTGCCTGGAACAGTTCCAGTTTGAAGGTCTTCCCCCTTGCCTTCTGTGACTATTTGATGTAAGTTCATGTGACACAATAGGCATCTTAATGCTGCAGCCAATTAAAGAGTTTAATTCTTCACTCCTCAGACACAGGAAAACACTGGTGACCTTATTTCTGTGGAGGTACTGTATCAGTATCCACCTGGGTTGTGTGAAGCTAATGGAATATACTATATATACTGTTGGTATTACACATTCTCCAAACTGAACACACAGTCCCTGTCCCAACACCAGTCAAAGCTTTGTTTCCAGTCTACGGAAGTGTCGTAGCAAGTTTCAGTCACCGGTACAGCAGCAACTATCAGAGTTGCTCATACATCTAGACCTCTGAACTTAAATCTGTCACTCTTGAACTTAAATGTTGTTCCTAAATGCCCAAATGTGGCCCAAAAAAAAAGGTTTAATCACATTTCACACAACAAAAAGCTTTCTTTTTTTTTATAACTCTTTACTAGAGGTCAATACTCTTTACTCTTTTGCTGTTGTTTGTTGGACTTCTAACTGAACAAAAGTCCTGACAGACCTATAATTGAAACCATTCTAGAGCAGCACAATAGTAAAAAGTTACACAGCATGTAAAATCAAATACAGTGCAAGGGACAATGGCATTCTTAAAGCAAGTGAAGCCTTTTGAGGAGCTGCATCAGTAAATGTATGCCAGTGTTACTAGGTCATGTATAATCACAACTAAATGTACAACATACAGACAAATAAAAAGATTTTAGGTAAAGATCGCTACTGTGCATGAATAAAGTCTGCCCTCAAATGCACATTCCTACATTCCTTTAAAATGAAAAGTAAAAAAAATATAAAGCAGCACAGACCACAGCTAGTGATTCAACACTTTTCCTCTCTATTTTCTGCTTCATCACCTCCATGAACCTTAGTTTTTCAAAAGTATCTCAAGTGAACAACTCATTTAAATGGCAACCTGGGGAAACTGATCTCTTTAACCCTTTGGTTTCAGGAATAGTTTATTAAGCTGCATTGAATTAGCATACCAAAGTCATTGCTGAAGATGTCAGCCAGGCAAAGCAGTAATTAATTTGCAATAGTAGCTGTTATTCTCTAGCCATACAAACATTAATTTGGTGCCTCTCTCAACAACCTGCTTATGGTGTTAGAGCACAACAAAACTAGTTTGCATGGGATCTTTAATTCATGAATGAAGAAACAATCCTTAAGAGGTCATTCATATCGTCATGAACTAAAGAATACAGACAAGTGTTGCAAATTAAGGACCTGTAAAACCTATATATGTTTCTATTAATCATAGCCATTTTTAGGTTAGATGTAAATACCACCAATGATAACTTGTCATTAAAAGTTCGATAGCATTTTCTCAGAGCTCTGTGTGCTGTCCCAGATGAACATGACAGGTTCCTATAACACAATGTCCCATTTATTGTACCTGAACAAAGCCGAGAGCACCACAGCTGTGTGGTTTCTCTGCAGGACAGACAGTAGTTGTGTTGCTTTGCACAGGCGTAACTGGCTACTCAAAGGTGCAGAGCAATTCAGAATCCATTATGTTGTGGGAAGCTTGTTTCAGGACTGTTAGCTGAATGGCATGTACTCCTGCATGGTTAAATTCAGAGTTAAACTCACATTTTATTCCCAGTGTGATCTCTTTCTACACATGAATGGCCCCAGCCTTAGATTAGTGATGTTTCAAAAATTCCCTTTTCAGTAGCAGGAAAAGATTGTACTAAAGCTGGAGTGCTGCTGATGCTTAAGCTAATGATATACCGTGGGGATTTATTCCGAAGCCCTGAGCCCACAGTATAGTCAGATGAACTATTTTAGGAGTACAAGAAAGGAGCTCTACTATCAACCAGCACACATCACCGAACCAGGCTAGAGAGCCATCACTGAGCAGTCAGACTAGCAGAGCTGAGGGGGACAGTGGACTTTTATCCAGCTGTGCTGCTGGCGGAATGATTCAGCTGCCTGCCACACTGCCAGGCATCCGGGCACATGGCAGAGCCGTCTCAGGTTTGCCTGCAGGAGACTCTGCAGACATATTCTGAAAGCCAAGAGTTATTCCCAAGTGTGATCTTTCACTCCAGCCTAGCTCCAAGAGGGTATCCTGAGAGTGTTAACTCAAAAGTAACTGGTACAGTGAAGACAAGCCCTAAATGAAGATGCCTTATGCTGTTCTTCTGGTGTTTCTTTCTGATATTTTAAGCATTTAGAGCCTGAAAGAGTATACTTCAACAAAATAACTCCCACTTAGATCACTATATTTAAGGTTCCATCAGTGTTTGAATCATAAATCCTATTATTGCTCCTCAGCTATAAAAACTTTGGTGCATGCTGAGACTTGGTTTAGAGTGGGGTTTTTTAATAGTATTCGTTGGAGCAAATGGCTTCCAACATTTCAGTCATTACTGGATTGACTCACCCATCACTAAAGGAAAGATTCTGATTTTAGAGGGTTTGTCCCTCTCTATTGTCCCAAGTGAAGCTGGTGAAAGGTGGGACAGGAGATGCCCTGCAGGGTTTCTCCCGGCTAGGAGAGGTTTTTTGACACTTTTTTAAAAGCTTTACAGCAAACTGCTTTAATGCTGTTTTTCATCAGAGTTCTGTAGTACTTCCCCATAAAATGATGAGTGGGCTTGAAATGCTTCATGGAACTTCACCAGTTTTTGTCACTTTGCAATATTTTGTAAACACTTACTTACAGAAAAAGTGTTGAACACAAAAATAAGGCAGCTCCTATTACAAACCCCTTCTACTATAAAGGAGCAAAGAAAAAGAACTTCACAATATATTCTGAGATGCTGGGAAAATTGTCAGAGAATGAGATCAGAAACTGTATCATATTGTTTGGATTGGTGTGGTTTTTTCCCGTACCAGCTACTTTTGGTTACTTGCTGTTCAGACAGTACTGGCCAAGTAGCGCAGCTAATGAAGAGCTACGTTTCGTTCGCGCAGTGGGAGGTGGATGGGAGGTTACTCTCGTCTACTTGATTCGTAACTGTAGTCAGGATCTGTGAGGGCAGATGGCAAATTGGTACTGAACTGCTTATCACATTATTTTATGGCAGTGTAGCTAATAAAGGGAAAGTAGCTGACATCAGGAAGACTTGAATGGTCCTTCATTCATTTTTGAAGGTAGAGGTTAACACTTTCTGGAAGTTTTTGAAGGGAATTGCACTGTCTCCGTTCTTCCAGTTCCCATCTCTGGTTTTGTCTGTCTTTTCAATTTAAACCATCTATCAGACTGATCACCTTTGGAAACACACTATCAGATTCTCACATTATCCTTCCCTTACCCTGTGTTCAACAGAATAGATAAAAGAAGAGATGGAAATTTGACAATGCTTTGTGAAGGGCATTAACCTGGATATCACAAGCTTTGTAAGGAACATTATCTGCTGACTTTCAAAGGGATGTCAGCACACCTAGTATCCACACTAGAAGAGCTGTACAGCAAAAAGCAAGGGGAAAAGAAGTAAAATAAGCCTGCATGCCTATAGACTGGCATGTAGACAGTGACATGCAGCACCTAGCAAGAAACACATACTTCCCAGAAGACTTGCATAAAGTGATATCCTGACTAAAATCTATTAGCTGTAACTCTTGCACTTCACATCCAGATTCTTCATTTTTACATGATTGAATCTCACCTAAATTACAGAAAAAGTAATACCTCTTTGAACTGGGCTTCAATTACTATGAACCTTACTAAAAGAGTTTGTAGAAACATTTTAAGACATCCCTTGTTACAGCAATAATGCTGGGTTTCTGACTGGTACCCTGAAGCAAGACTGAAGTTAATAATTGTAGTCTGAAGTTAAAAATTGTAGTCTGAAGTTAAAAATGGGCTGGCAGCCACTGGCACTCCCTATTCAGATTTTCACTTGTTTGCTTGAATGTCATCCTACTGAAACCAGCAGGTTAATCAGTTCATTAGCTCTTATCTCATTGTCTCAGCACTTGCTCATTAAACATTCTCAATATCTTCTGATCCACAATGTCAAATTACTAGCACCTAATGATGGTTTTTTCCCCACATCATTTAAAACCCTGTTATGTTTAATTTTTACTTCACACAGCTTGGGGTTTTCTTTCTCTTCCTTTCTAGGATGCACTGAGATCACTAAACTGTATAAAGTGAAAAAGCCTGAATTCTTGTAGGATTAGTACTGAGAGAATGGGCTGGAGGGTGAGTTAAGCATTCATAAAATGGCCAGTTGACAGAAGATTGATGCCATGGCCATGCTTTAGGCAGCCACAGTGACAAGTATGAATCTGAGCTCCTCAAAACTTATGGAGAGTAGTGAAGGGGCTGGACTTCTCTGTTCCTGCCCATCGTGCTGGTGCGCACCAGCACCCTGTGTGGCCACCCTCCAGCAGAGGCCAGAGCAGCATGTGGTCTGGCTTCACCCAGCTGGAGCCCACCTGAAAACACCCTAGTGACCTCGCATTCTTTATAACACTAGGTCAACGTGGGGGACTATTGCAATTATCCTCTCCTCATGTGCCAAGGTTAATGCTAAACTTCTGTATTAAAGGTGGCTCAAGGATTCTTAGTGGTGCAGGCAGAATTGAATTTTGCTATCTCAGGGGTGAGGATAAAAATCAGTTACTTAAAAAAGCCAGCCTGATGCTTCTGCAAGGACACGGAAATGAAAACTGCAGCTGCTTGCCAAGGACTACCTCTAGTCATCCATAGGTGGGGGATGTAGCTGCAGCAAGTCTTGCTATTGAAGAATGTAGTACAGGGTCAGGCTGCCCCGTAATGGGTACACATTCATTACCCCTGAAGCATAAGGCATTGCCAACATTGCATCTGCCAAAAGGCAAGATTAATTAAAATGCAAATTTGGATGGAATTAAGGAATGCTTGGGTTTTTTTCATGGGAATAAAAAGCTACACGGAGAGTTGGCAATGTGAAACAGGTTTTTTAGGCAACATAAAGGTGAAGAAAAAGGCAGTGTACAGGATTTGTGAGATGAAAGAGATATGAAGTCCTGATGCCTCTTCCCCACCTGACTTCCCTTTCACCACAAAACGAATAGGTTAGTGCAATTACCTTTCACTTCTCCAGTAGCCAGCAATATGCCTTTTTATAATAGTAATTTTTTTTTTACTCAGCTTACAGCACATATTTCTAGTTATGCAGAAAATGCTGTATAAACAGGCATTACCAATGCATAATAATATTAATAATATTCCATGATCCAGATGTGAGGCCCAACACCAGGAACAGGCCACAGAATGTTTCTGATTTCTTGAAAATAGATGCAAAAAGTGCAAAATGATTCAATAAAAAGTCAGAAGTGGAAAATACAAATCTTCACTGTTTCACTGCTTTTTTCTCGAGACCACTTCAAATTTAAACACACATTTATATTTGGTGTTCTGACTTTTGCCATATCAGTGAGATTTTTATATAAAAACAGCTCTGACATCTATGACTTAATCTTGTTGCTAGGAAGCAACACTCCTGCAAAATTACAGCAACTGTTGCAAAGAGTTTGAACAGAGTTTAAGATGATGTGTTTTACTACACAGCCCAGTCAGCATGGTGCGCCAGTTCTGCATGACTTGGCCTTGGGCTTGTGCTTGCGTTAGGCCAGCTCCCTTTACATCAGCTGCTAATTTGCTCTGATTCTGTTGGTTCTAAAAACCTCTTCATTATTTTATACTCAGCCACTCCGCGCTGCTAGTGACCTTAGTGAAAGTTGAAGGCATTTAGGACATCACCCTTTCTTCTCTTCCACATTCCACTTCAAAGCCAAATTCAGCCCTGAGGCACGTGCACTGCTAGGATGATATGTGACTCCGCGACTTTCTCACCTTCCAACTCAGACTCTCTCTGGCTCTTTCAGACCTTTAGGGATAAGGTATTGCAGCTATGCTCGGTATTTAGCTAAATATCTCCTGTAGCATTAAGGTGAGTTTTGCAGTGAAACCTCTGAAATCCAGCCTGAAAATGTCTTCCTTACTTAGTGTGCTTCTTTATCTTTGATTTAATTTCTTCTAGCTTTTTTTTAATCAAAAAATTAAAATCTTAAGGCAAACCAAAATGTGAGTAGTTAATGAAAGTGAAATTTGAAAAGAAAACTTTTCTGTTGAGCTCTTAGGATATTAGATTTGTGATGGATGGCATATGAATTGCTCTTCATACTCTCTACATGCTGAAGGTCTTTGTGAAATAGAGAACTGCTCTGTAGAATTGCTCCTGACGGGGAAGGCAGAGTTTTGTTGCTGGAGATGACACAGACTGGCACAGATTGCTGCCACTATCCGTTTTTATTTTTTACTAAGGCTGACTTTGGACTGTAAATTCAAAGAGGAGCAAGGCAATAAATGGCTATTCTGGGACTAACTGAAACACATCGAGTTATATGGGAAAGAGACAGAGTTTCCCTGTAGGGGAAAGAGATCCCCTCCTTGCTCCCCTCCCAGTCCCTGCTTTCATTTGTGATACAGTGAGTGAAGTTTATTGAAGTCCCCTAAATCTCTAGCCAGGAACAATGCAGGGCAAATCTTTGGCATATTCCCAACACAACCTGCTGTCCTAAGCACTTTCCATGATCTTGAAGGACAGAATGGCAGTACCAGGCCCAGATACAGTGACAAATCCTCTGTTTCCTATTTGAATTAAAAAAACAGCCTCTTTGCATCATGTGAATGGTGCAGCAGAGCTGAACAAGAACCTATGCTAGAATGTACAGCTGAAAGAGAATGCAGCTGAAGAGTATTTGTGAAAGAGTTGAATCATCCATGCAAAGTGTTTGGGCTAATGGCTGTTGTATATATTGGCTCAATTTTATAAACAAATTTATAAATACTCGTAGGAGAGGGCCACTGTTAATCTAGTGAAGTTTCCTGCATGAGACAGGTGGGATTAAGGTCTGACTCTGCACTCTCGTTCTATTTATTTATTGTTCTTGTTTTGTTTTAGAACCATGACCTACTACATTCAATGATTCCTCTGTCTGGCCATATTTAGTAGAACTATTTCTTGTACAAATTAAAGAGTGGGCCACACTTGCTAGAAATAATGCTGGATAAACAAAACATTCCAGCTCAAGCTACCTCTCTTTAGCAGATAGTGCTCTGTGAGAGCCAAGACCTCATCTTGCTATTACTTCAATTCTGTGCAGCTTCTCACCTTCAAAATACGACCTATCTTCATAAATGTTTACTTAATCAGATGGTAATGTTTAAAGTTCAAGATACAGAAGATTTATTTCAAAGCAATATCTACTTATGTCATCTTCCTTTGAAATGCACACATCCAGGCTGGCCTACGTATATATGTGTAATGCCATTTTCTTTATTACCTGGGCTGTGGCGTAAAACAGTGCCATCAGAACTTAAAGCTAGCCAACTATGCTGTATTGGGTCCAGCTTTTGGGTATTACTCTTACGGCATATGATACTTAGTATCTGTAGAGCATTTTCCAGCGTTGACAGTTTGTAAGCGTGTCCCTTCCATCAGGAACATGTGTTCAGAATTTTTGGGGTTTTTTTTATTGAATTATTATAAATGTGATTAAATGACTAGAAAATCAACAAATGCTTTTTAAAAAATGACTGTAAATATTCCTTCTAATCTACACGCACATTATTTTCAGCAAATTAAACACAAGGAAAATGGTGCCTAGCTACAAATAACAATGCAACAGTGCCAAATGAATACTTTACAGTACTGTTACAAAACTATTACATAGCATTACAGATTTCAGCACTGCTATAAATATCCTTAGCAGTCTTTGCACACAGTTACACAGCTCAACGTGTAGCAGCGTAGACTGCCACATCTGCTGATATTAATTCCAGATGTTTGCATGTAGTAACAAGGACAAGCAGAAGAGACAGGCTGAGGAACAGAGCAGAAATAATGCAGAGTGTTACCACAAATGGAAACAAGCATCTGCTGTTGGGTGCAGAGGGGTCCTGGGATAGGGTATGCAGAGGCGCAAGCTTTAGCCATGCTGAAGCCTATGATGGTGAGCTCCTGGTTTCATGTAGTGGAAACTGCAGTAGGATGGTCTGCAAGTCCCTGAGCAACACTGGTGAGAAGCGTCATCCAGCAGCTGGGAGGAAGGGAATGAGAGAGGAAGAAAGGAAATCTCCTGGTGTGAATAGTGGAAAGATGCCCTGAGCACTAGACTAGCTACGGGTCTGATCTGTGTTTAATGCTTGAGCCAGCACGTATTTAATACAAGGTTTGCTGTGAGCTTACCCTCAGTTACAATTCAGACTTGGTGACTATAGAGCTTGACTTATGTGTAAGTCTGAAAAAAATGGGGATTGAAAATGTGTTCTGCATGGGTATTGAAGCCTGGAATTCACCTGTCCCATGCACTGTTCAGGTGCACAAGGAGAGAAACAAGAAAGCGAGGAAGTAGATAGACCTGAATACAACAAACAAGTATGCTTCTGCATCTAGCTAAAGCTCTGTGAAAGTTTTAAAGGTTTCTGGAGTTAAAATGCTAAAATGTTACTAAAGTATTCTGTACTGCTGGGATAGGAGTAGGTGTTCATTTTTGGCCATTTGAATGTCTCAATTTTTTATTTAAAATAAAAACTAGAAAAATGACATTTGAATTTTACCTGGGTTAAGGTTGAGTTTGGAGTGTGAGATGAGGTGTCTGATTGCTTTGCTTAACTTAATTCAGGTGAAATTCTGAGGGGGGTTGTTTGTTTTTGTTGTTTTTTTTAAATTGTGCCGTGTGTGCTCTATTTTTCAAGTCTGAAAAACTGCAGTGGTTTCTCCACACCAACTAATCTTATGTGCTTTTGCAAGAAGCATTTGCTCCCTCCCCAACTACTTTATCTGGCTTTAAAAGAACAGCAGAGTTTGCTCAAAACGTACACAGGTCTTCCCAGATGGATGCAAATCTTACACAGCAGAAAAGCTGCTGGAGAAAGAGCGTAGAAGAGCCATCTTAATTCTGGGCAGAGCATCTGTGCAAGGAGCCTCCTTAAAATGTGGGAATGTGTTTCTGTTCCGTATATACTCTGACGAGGTCTGACAGTTGTATTTACTATTGCCTGTAATAGGGCTTTGTCCTGGCAGTGGGCTTGAGATGTATTTTTGCTGAGTTTCACAGAAAAGAAGCGGAGATTATAAATATGTGTAAGAGCCTCATGATGCACCCTGTCTGTTACCATGGGGACATAATTGTAATAGCAGTCTTTTTTCTTCTTTTTTCAGTACGTCATTGTTAACAAGACATTGTATTCAGATTTGAACACATTCATCTTTGCAAAGACAAGCAGGGATCAGGCATATGAAATGAGCAGAGTACAGCATAGCTAATAACATACTTCAGCACATCTTGTGTGGAAAAAATATTCTTTTAAGAGCAAGAGGGGGGAGGTTGCATTTTTTCAAGTTATCTTATGAATTTATATGATTCACTGTAGGTTTCACTCAGTTCAATTATTAAATATAGTATAGAGCTTAAAGTGCAGTTACATTTATTGCAAGCATGCAAAGTAATAACTGTGTTCTGTTGCTTTATTTACAGATAATTCTTGATTCCATTGTATTCCACAGCAGACTCCCATTGAGAGGACTGAACCCTGAATTAGTGTTAAATACTGGCTCTAGGTGCTGATTATCATTGCCAGTCTGACACAGATAGGCATCCCAGCTCCGAACGCATGCTGGGATCTGGGAACTACCAACCATTCCACAGGCTAAGAGGGAATATTAGAGCCCTCATAGCCCCACTCCTTAGACAGCATTAAAACAAGAGGGAATCAAAGCTTTTGAACTTGATTTATTTGCCTAGAGGTTAGCTGCAAAACACAGAAGTTGAAAGGTCAGGTTGTTAACATCGGGATGTACCAGTAATGCCAGGACAGCATTATATCAAAGGGTTTGACTCTGGTTTTATTCTTGCTGATCTTAAAAAAGTCTTATTTGACTTTTTATTAAGCCTTTCTCCTCAAAATGTTCATAAGTCATATGGAAATGCTGTTCTAGCATGTATATTTAGCAAACTGAAGTGGAAGGGAAGTGGGTGATTTCTTCAAGGAGAGAAGAGAAAGTTATGAAAGAACAAGGAGCTGAACACAAAGCTGTCTCTTCCTCTCCCTTCATGTGATCAGAGTACACAGCTCCAGCACCAGCCTGCTGCTGGCATTCTTCTCTCCTATTTTTGTGAATAACAACAACAGAAATTTCCACACCTGACCAGAGCATGTTGTCCATGTTTTAGCATCAGTTCACATGCTGAAACTGCAGAACTTTTGAGGAACATCAGAGCCACAGAGATAGAGGCATCTGACTAGGACACAACCATGAGGAATAGCTCTGTCCACTACAAATGGACATAGTTAAAGCCAACTTCAGAGGACCAGTTAGCAAAGTGCCATTACTCATCCCAGCCAGTCTCTCTAACTATACTATCTTATCTCCATCTTTCCAAGCGTAGGCAAATTAAGCAAGAAGGAGTAGCTCCAAAATTCCTGTGATACATAACATAATCCATTATCCTTGATGTCTTGGGGTCTCTGTTTAATCTAGGATACAGCACAGACATCACCATGGCAATTAAAAAATTCCCTGAAGAAGGGTATAGTACAAAATACATCGCTTATCCTGCTGAACCTCTCTGCAGCTCTTGACACAGAAGTATTACAAACACACCTTAATAACTCAGGAAGAGAGGATGAATCAGCATTACAGAAATTCTAGTTATTCCTTACCCTGCATCCTCTGAGGGACAGGTTTGAGAGTCCTCTTTTATAGGGTCTTAATTTTCAACTTTCCCTAAAAATCCGTATGGTCCCCACTTCTCATTAATGCCTGTAAAGAATCACTGACAAAGGTACTGAGAAACCACAAGCTTGGCTGAGAGAAATATATTGATGAAAATCAACTGTGTCTTTTTCTTCACAAATGCAACAAGCATCGTGACTGAAATGTCAGCACACCTACACAGTCCTTCAGGCTGCTGTTTTCTGCAACACAAAAGAGCAAACTCCCACCTATGAAAAGAACGTTTATGTCTGGTGGGGTCAGAGATGGAGTGAGCACTCCAAAATCCATAAAAATGCTTATTTGAATTTCTTGAGCTCAGTTAGGGGTTCAGACAAACTTAGCAGTGCTCATTATTTTTTCTGTCTTCATTCTTGCATTTAGTGGCATTGGTGGTAGTGGGTAAAAGGCCTGCTTCTTTCCTCTCAATACTTAACTGACACAGCTTTGTAGTAGCTGGGAGTAATTATGGGGATGCCGAGCACAAAAATATGTTAGTATTCATGGCTGAACACAGAAAACAAGCCAATAGAAGTCCAAAGTAGTAGTGCTATATAATTAAATATGTGCGTGGGGTCCACCAACTCTGCACATGATTATTGGTCGTCTTCCCTTCCGGCTACTCCACTATGAGGCTCATATAAGCAATATAGAGACATGATTATAGGCCATGCAAATATGGCTTCACATCACTACAGAGGATTTTGGAGAGATGAACTGGATAAATATCATATTCTTATGTTGCTGCCAATGAGCAGCAGCATCATGGCTTCATGCCATGCTCTTAGCACGTCCCAGTTAGCTGTTGTTGAAGCCAGTGTTAACAGCCTTTCCTTTTTACAAATCAAATTCTGGTTTCAGATAACAGGCATGAATGTGCAAGCATAAGTGAAGGTTAAATCCAAATATGAGTTTACTTCAAGCTTTTTCTCGTTATTCTTGCAAAATAATTCTTTTAGTTTTGATTAAATTAAGAATTCAAAATACATTAGTTAACACAGTAAAAATAAATTATTTAAGTAATTAAAATTCTAAGTGAATTTTAAACAATTTCTTTCTCTATATAAGTGCTTGTACAAAAATGCTCCCTGCTGCCAACCCATTGTGAGATCTTCTTCCTGGTTTTTTTTTTTTTGCCTTTTTTGTAACTCAGAGATACATTTAGATTGGGAACAGTTGGATTGTTTAGTAGTCTATTCAGGCAAACATGGTGAGGAGTTCAGGAGAAACTGAAGAATTCACATCTGTATCATTTCAATTTGAAGTAATTAACATTTGAATGTTTCTATGTTAATACACTGTTCACAGATAGAAAAGTTGTTGCTTGCAATCCATTGACAATACTTTGTTCAACCACTGTCAGTGCTATTAGATTTGTAAATTACTGCAAACTTTTTATAGCGTGTGCTTTTCTGAGAGAAAAGCAGGCAATGTATCTGCACGGGTCTGAGCATACAGCCCTAAAATGAAACAGAGAACAGAAACAATACCACCTACTCGATTGTTGAGGAGCCATAGCCCATCAGGACTACCATTTAAAAATGTTAAACCACAACCGGTAATCAAATCTAGTCCCCAAGCTCCTCTGATAACACAGGTGCTCCCAAGGATGGTCTGAGAGGTTAGGTGCATTGCTTTAGCAGCACTTCTGACTTCCCTTGCCATCATCCCTGAAATTGCTGCAGCACCTTTCCTGCTAACTTGTGGACCCACACAGCTCACGTTACAGGAGCGGGGCAGAAGCCGTGATGGTTAGGTGTGGGTTGCTTTTCCCCAGATAATTCATCCAGCCCACAGCATCTTCCCACAGCACTTCCAGAAGCCTTCCCAGAAAAGAAACGGGTCCAGCAGGGGCAACCAGCTGCATCTGAACTCCTTCCTCAGTGCCCGTTGACACTGCAGTCAGAGGCAAATCAAATCCAGGAAGAACCAAGTCAACTCCCATGTTTATGTGCACAGTAAAACAAGCTTTCCCAAGAAGCACCAGATTTATAGAGCATGTAATTAGTCTGTGTGTGCACAAAAACCGCAGCAGGCAAGCAGAGAGACTAGACTGCGCACGCAGGGTGCATCAGCTCATGCCACGGCTGGGACTGAACCTGCAAGTCTCCCGGGAGCCTGGGAGCAGGGAAGTAATTTAACAGACAAAGAAGGTTTGACAATGCTGATCTAATACTTTACTTGTGCTTTATAGAGCCAGATCCTCAGCCGATGCAGATCAGTGTAGCTGTGCTATCTGAGGACAAGAACATGGCTAAAGAAAAATACGGGCTTTCAAACATTTCATACAAATTTCCACAGACTGTAACAAGCTGATCCATACTGGTGGAAACAAAGGATATGAACTTGGGTATTAAGTAGTGACATGATGTATTGTCTAGCACTTGAATACAACAGAAATATCGTCATTTTAACTGTATATAGTCTTTAAACAAAAGAGGAACAATTCTGAATATTACAGGGAGTATATTCAGTTCAGTCCCCAAACTTCTGTGAATTAAAAGCTTTGTGTAAGAACAGATACTAGTTAGCCAGACCTGACTCCCAGAAATTATGTCTTGTGCTGTAATTTTGTTTTATTAACTGATTACTGAGGACTATTAATAATTACTAGATGGTGTGACTTTGCAAATTCTGTTGTTCTAGTAAGAGGTCCTGTGTAAAATGTGAAAGCTTTACGTTCTGGTCCCTGTACTCTACAGCAACCTGCCACAACAGAATCTATTTTCTAGGACGTTAATCACACTTTTCACAGTAAGGATGCAAACATTCTTCCTCACAAGTGGAATACCTGTAGGTATCTACTCACTTTTTAAGTTAATGGGGCATCCACACCAATATACTTAGAAAACAAAGAAATGAAGTATTGAGCTTTTATGATACGTGCTGATTACTTATATCACAAAGGATGAAACAAATGTTAGGGAAACTGCTTTGCTTTACTGATATTAAAAACCAAACAAACAGAAAAACCCCAACTGGTTTGTATTGCAATTCCAAAGACCTCTCCTGTGGAACCAGAAAGCAGAACAGAAGTTCTGATGTTCACATACAATGAACATCTCTAATGTCCTCCAGTTAGCTATTATCAGTTTTTTTATAGCCTTTAGTCAGTCCTTTTTTCCTTCCTACAAACTGCCTTAAATTAGTTTAAATTCATTGCTTCCCATTCCGTCGTACAGAATATAGACTGTGTTTAAAATATCTTTCCAGATCTAATACTGTTTGAGAAGATTAGGTAAAAGAAAGATGCTGAAGGAAAAAATAGTCAAAAAAGCCAGAAGATACTTAGAAGCACAGGAAAAATGGACAAATATCACAGAAATAAGGTTGCAGTTTCTCTTAGAATATCAGTATCTCACCACAGTAGGGTAGGGAGAGGTCTTGTCTGCTTGTTTAAATAGATCAATTATCAGAATGTTTTAGACTGTTATTTGAAAAGATCTGTTCTTCATATTTCATGGGGAAACAGAATACTCTGTTTTCTGTTATAATCCAGTAACTTTCATAGGTATTAAACTAACTAAAAATATCGGAAAGCGTATCCCAGCACGGTTCCAGTTTTCTGATCTCTCAGGAATAAATCATGGTAGAATAGAAATGGCTGCAAGATGAGAGTGAAAATAGTTTCTCCTTTTAGCATGGAGGGAATAACAATCAAGCAGCAAAGTGAGAGAAAAATAAAGCTTGGAGAGACTTTTTCTAATGTACACAAATGAATGCTAAAAATTAGAAGAATAATGCTGATTTGATGAGTTTCTGCCACAAGCATTGTTTGCAAAGAGGCTGCTGAGGTTTGATAAACAGCTTAGGAACTTCTTTAGCACCATTTCTCAACAAGCCTCTTGATTTGGTTGTTCTATTCGTCTTTCGAGATTTAAATTTCCATTTTCCTTTTTTTTTTTTTTTGGCGGGGGAGATGTTTGTTTTATACTCTGTTTCTTTAGAGAAGCTGTTCTGCTTCTTTGAATGACAGCATAATTTTCTTTTAAAAATTTCAAGATATTTCACATTGCTATCTTGCCTGGTGGGTCCAGGGTATTTGGCTGCAAATACCAAGTTGCAGATTGTTACGCAGAGGCTTTGTTAAGCACTGTATGTAAGTCATTGAAATGAACTGTATCACTTACACTGTGTAAAATGAAACAAGGACGAAAGCCCTTGAATATATAAATCTTAGTCATACAAGTAACCAAGGGCAATGTAGGATAAGCAAACTTTGACTGAGTTCATATAAGCATAAAAAAGTTTGCATGCTTTCATTTTTCCTTTGGTCTGCACAAGTGAGTTGAACAGCCTAAAGGAACAAGATTTCTCTTGAGATTCTGCTGCTGCTCACTACATACAAACAACTATTCAGCACTTTTCTTTCCCCTAACTAGAAATTGAAAAAAAAAACCAGGAGAAACTGTAAAATAAGCGAAAACTGTTGTGTAGTAAATGATTTAATTAGCTAGTCAATGTCTGGAGGAACAATGAAAGATTCCTGACTAAAAGGTGTTATGCGACATAAGTAAGAACTTGAATATTCACATAAATAAATAACTAAATTCAGCTTCTTAAATAAATTATTAAATGTTGAGTCTTCTGCTAGTTAAAAAAAAAAAAAAAATTATGGTCAGAGTTGACCAAAACGGACGCATTCATACCCACAAAAATGTTTGTCACCATAAGTCTTGCTACGGAAGTCACAAGCTAAGATAGTATTGATCCAGCATTTTGTGTTTTTTAGTGTTGTTCCCAAGTTGGAACATGGGAAGTTCTGCTTAGATGTTAGGAAAACAAGTCTACCATGATGACAGTTAAATACTGAAACAGGTTGCCCAGGGAGGTTGTGGAATCTCTCTCCGTGGAAGTGTTCAGTATTTGACTGGACACAGTCCTGAGTAACGTGATCTATTTAGACATATTTGGAGCTGGAGGGTGGACTAGATGACCTCTGGATGCCCCTTCCAAACTAAAATAATACTGTAGGATTCTTCTACTTGCTTAGATAGCAGTAAAAACTGATTTTGAACTATCACTGTTTATCTCAATGTATTCCAGTTCTTCATGTCTGTGTCTCTAAGCAGTAATTTGCAGTGTAAATATATGATCATTTTGCATTCATTTCTAAGGTTTCATCTTCTGACTTTTGGGGATGGAATTCCCTCAGATATGTTTCTCTTAATTATGTTAACTTAGAGTAGATACAAATATGTCTATTGTAAAAATGTCAGGCTAGGCACAAAACTCATACCTTTGTGATCACTATATTTGTTTATCTGTGACATTCACTATTCTGCATGAGACGTAGCAGAGTAGGAACAGCACTGCTGAGGTGTCTATTCCTAGTGTTCGTTCTAAACCCATAGGTAGCAGCTGAATATTCTCCTCTGATGCTATTATTGGGATGGATGTGACAAGAGAAAATAAGAATGTTAGAAGGTGTTTGCCTCTACATAGTGTTTAAAAAAGTGGTGGCTGTCATTTCATCCAGTGTGGGAATTATAGAATATCAGTGTATTTCAAGAATCGATTTCTCAAAAATGCATATGCTGGAAGTTTTTCCTAAGCATAAGTTAAGTTCATACTCCATGCCAACACTGAAATACTAGACAGGTAGAGGCCAAAGACTAGCTTTCTGTGCAGGTAGTGAGGATTCCATGAGGTGAGCTGTAGAGGAAAATAAGTAGCTTCTCTACATCATGTTCCTTATTTTTTTGACATTGTACTGAAGCTATGACCTTGACCAACTATGACCGTCCATTAACCCCTCTTCCTCTCCTGCCACTAAGGTATGCAGATACCCTTAGTATTTGTCTGTTAAGATTTTTCCTTCTGTGCTCTTTAAATTTTGTTTCATTTTCTTAAGTCAGATATTTCCAAACATTTTCTGATCCAGATCCAGAGAGATGTTTATTATCAGCCTATTCGTTCAATATACACTGCTTTCCTGCACGGAGTTTTGAAACAAGATTTCAGCAAATCAGAGACGAAGTAGGTTATTTTTCATTTCTTTCATCAAATTGCTTGGCATTTCTCATTTCAAGAAAATTGAAACAAATCATCATAAAAAGCAAAAGAAACCTCTTATTCCATCTTCTGATATTATAACAACTCAGATGTCCTTGAAGAGCACTTCTGGCCAGTTGGCTGTCTCCACTTTGTTTTCACTTCAGGTTGATTTAATTGCAAGATTGTTTGCAAAGGTTTAAGAGCAGTGATTTTTCTACTAAGGAATGTAGGAATAAAGCGCACTGGAAGATACTTAGGATGTCTCTCTTGAAAGTTCTTACTGACTTGACACAGAAACTTTTTTTAAATCCACTTCTTTCAAACCTCTATCTTTCCATTTCACCCCCCATCCTCTTCCACCTAAATTCCACCTTTCTTCCAAACTCCTTTGCTGCCTCTCAGGTCTACCATGCATTCCCACTTCTCCTCTAAATACTCCCACAGTTACCTAGCTCTCTTCTTCATTTATGTGTCCCCAAACTGCATTTTTCTCATGCTGCCACTCTTTTCCCTCCCCATTTAGCAAAGCTTTGTATAATTTATTGTGCCAGCTTGCGTTCTCATTAGACAGTTCATTAACTCTATTTTCTAGTGGACTAAACTAAGTTGGGGCAATCGGCACTTAACAGGTCTCTCATTATGTAGTCCTGATACTAGCATGCATATTAATATGCAATACCGATAAAAAAAAAAAATGTGCAAGCATAGGGTAGAAATAATTGCTAGTTTTAGAAGGAAAGGGTTAAACTAAAACTATAAGGTAAGAAACATCCACTGTATTTGGAAAAGGTTTCATATACTGTCTCCCCCTTCCTATCAGGAAAGTCAGAGTGGAATGGAAGAGACTTCAAGTAAGGAATAGCAGCAGCCAGGATCCAGCCTTGCTCAATCTGTTCTGGCAGGGATTTGACATATCTGCTCTGGATAGGTCTAACTCCCAGTACAGCTTGTATCAGCTGAGAAGCCATTAAATTGAATATATAAACTACAGGAAAGTATGATGGTGACATGTTTTGTTTCTAGCTTGTTAAACCAGTAATTGTTATTGCAAGTAGCTGTCATTCCCACCAGCATTTACTTCTTGTTGACAATGAAGAAAACTCATTTGTTTTATAGTGTGAAGCTTAATTTGCTTCATGGTTGGTTTCTTTCTTTGCTTGTCAATCCCAGATCTCTGAGAAAGAAATGCAGTCAGTTTTACAGCAAGCAGAATGAGCTGTAACTAAACTGCCAGTACAAAAACTATGGCTTCTTACTGAGTATGAAGGGATTTTTTTTGAAAGGCACATAGGATCAAAAGCTCCTTTTTGAATCATATTAGCCAAGACTGCCAGTCATTGACTATACCCAGCCTGGCTGGTGATCTGTGGGTATTTGCCCTTCAGTTTGTATGGTTTTTAATTAAACTTGACAACTCCAGAAGAAATTAACTCTGTGAAGTTGACTGTCTGCTGGCCTTTAGCCATTTGTGTCTCCAACAGCCAACTGTTCATACAGTAATAAAAGACATGGTTATAGCCATGTCAGGAGTGTGGGGAAGAGAGAGCCCCACTATTAACTCATAGAAATGCAAAGGAAACCTTGATAGTATAGATGCAATTTAAGTAGGAAAAAGTCTCATGGACATTCAGCTTATTCTATTCAGGAAACGTTTTTGATAATGTAAAGAAGGCTTCTGTAAGCTGTGTCATCACTAGGAGGGTTTGGCCATACAACAAACCTTTTCCAGGGTGGACAATACTTAAAAACATGTTAGCTTAACCTATTTAGGCCAAATGTGTCTATATAGAATGACACCAGAAGTGCAATTTCTGAAAGCAGGGGAAAAAATTGGGCTGTTCACAGCCCTGTTTTATTTTGGATCAAAGTGCTTTTTTGAGCTCTCCTGTTCTGAAATAATTCTGAAATGAATTGTATGTAGTGTAGCGCTAACAATAACAAAGCCAACCAAACAACAAAAACCCCACAGCATCAGGCTTTTTACCCTGATTATCAAAATAAACCGAGCACTAGAGAAATGTTTCCTGAACACACAGTTGTACAAAAATCCTTTGAAGGGAACTGTACTGTCCTGTACCAAAGCAAAAGTTCCTCCAGTAGCTGTGAGAAGACACATACTGCAGCAGGAGGTCATTTCTCAAAAGGGAGCTACAGAAGAAGGCCTTGTAAACTTAAGCCTATGGTTGGGAAGGGGTTTTATTGAAGCCTGGTTTAAGATTCAGTTGAAGCACCATGTACTATGCTGAGTTCTGCAGAGATACAATCACAATGTGGAGTTTTGTTCAGGTGCTCAGTTTGAACAGGCCTTGAAAAGACTGGCTAAGCTTTCCTGATCATACTGGCCTATTACTACCAAAGATAAAAACCTAACTAAACCCAGAGATGGACAGAATGTATAGCTACAACTGAAGACTGTAGCCAGTCTGCTGCAGAAGCCACTAAGGGGCCTGATGCACTGGATAGAGGAGCTAGACCAAAGCTTCATCACACAGATGATACGGGGCCAAGAGAACCAAGTGGTTATTTCTGTCCTGTCTTCCCCATTCCCTGCTGTATGTGGCAAGAGACCCATGAAGGTTTGAGCCAGCGAGAATAGCTGCAGCAGTAGCCCAGGTGGGGTCCTTCAGGCATTCAGACCTTTGAAGCACTGACTGTCCCATGCTGCCCTTTGTTCTCTTCGCGTCAGCTTCCTTCTTTTACTTTCCTCTGACCTGCTCTGTCCTCATGATTCCCACTGCCCTTCGAATGCCTCTTTCTTTGTGTTACCTTGACACATTCTAAAGGAATCCAATTAGAAGATGAATGCTGAAATTAATGTATCCCTTATTAACACAGTATCATTTATTCCTTTTGTGTTGTTCCTCGCTTTTACGCTTTTTTTGTTGTCTCTGATTGTCCAAAGGCATTCTTGCTTACTCGTCTATTTAGACTGACTCTTTGTGCCAGGAGTCACCTACTACTTGTGTCTGCAGAACATTCAGCGTGAGGAGATCCCCTTTTTTCAAAATCTCTAAGCTCACCCATAATGTACATCATCAATAACAAAAGCATGCCCACATACAATTAGTGGGATGTTAGTGTCATTTGTTATATCAGCCCACTGGTACCGGCTTTTGTCTCATGTCAAAGTTTTGGTCTAATGCCTGGCTCTCCTCTCCTAGCTCTCAGGTGCCCGTGCAGTACAGCTACAGTCTGCATCGAGTTCAATCTGCCAGCACCTTTTGAAATTGTTGTACTCTACATAACACATATTCTTCCCTTGCCATCATTCAAAGAATATATGACACTAGATAGCTTCTGTTCTGCTCGTTGGTATCATATATATTAAAACTCAACTGCCATAGACAAGGATAGAACTGGCATATTTTGCCTGTTGGCTTTAGTGGCACTGACACTGAAACAGCTGACTGACTATGACTGCCTACTCTCACTGTAGCAAATATCACACTGGAAATACACATTGTAGTTCTCACCTTAGGTCTAACAAATCTAAAATTGCAAAAATGTGCATAGAAACTGTGAGCACTTAAACCTGCAGGGTTCTCTGTGTGTGCTGACATTTAGATACTAAATGAACAGCGTCTGGGTTTTGGCAGTCGGCAGCTTGTAAGGGAACAGAAAGCACGCCACTTGTCATGAATAATCCCATCTTTCTTTCTTTTTTTAAATTTTGTTGTGCCTCAAACTTTCAGCATCTGATGGAAAGATAATGGCATTTTGAGGTTAACTACTAGCTTTAAGTAGTTATTAGTAGTTACTCTTTATTAGTGGCCATAGCCAGTCGAATTCAGAAAAAATTAATATTGTAAACCCAGTTATATGTAGAGTTTGATCTCTGGGCTGCTGTGACAGAGTGAAGCTTAAATTACTCATATTTGAACCCAAAAGATCCTACAGTATGTTTTACAAGCCTGCCAAGCACTGCACAGGAGTGTCTATTGATATACCGAACAACTGTGGTTGCAAATAGAGCAGCTAAAATTTAAGCATATAGAAGTAACAATCTTGTCTAAACAAGATAAGAAGCAATATAACTTGGATTTCGGCCAGGACACCCCCTTCCTCTCCCCCCCACCCCTTCCAAAAGTAAGATCTTTAGTGACCACTAGAAAACAAGAACTTTGGTTTTGCATGTCCCGCCCCCCCCGCCCCCAACTACACTTTTTGTTGATTGTAAGTACAGTTAAGGATTCAAAAGGCAAAGTATGCAGTTTGAGCTTCACTTCAAATATTTCATACTGCTAAGAAGGTTGGGAAATATTGACAAGAGATCTAAGAAAGAGGCAAACTTTACTTTTAAATTTACGTCTTTAAAACGGCAGTCAAAGTTTGGTGTCGTGTCTTGAATTATTTGTGCTTTCCAGTATCTTGCAGTCTTCCTTCGCTATCACAAATCTCCATTCTAGGAAGGAAAAATCCACCCTTTTAAAGACATAGTTTCCTAGAAGGTTACAGACTCACCACATCCATGATCTGCATGAGGCTGAGAGTGAAATAGACAGTGAGTGGCTGGGAATCATTTGCAACTGGTCGCTCCAGAGGGTTGTAATTTTTCAGCAGCTCCTTGTAAAGCTTCCTTTGGAACTCTCCCTGCAGAGACTCTTCAGGCACAGGAATAAACAGATAAATAATTAGAATAAGCTAGGACATATGCTCTTTTCCTGCTATCAGATATTACGTATCTATTATTTCACCTGCTGCATTCCCAGAAAAATGCCACTGTAATTCATATAGTTCATTAGCTACTACAAAACAATCTCATCACAAATGTATCACTCTTTCTTTTCATCCCAGCCTGTAAAGGGGATTCCCTCTTTGATCATTTCTTGGCTGACCAGGAGTGATAAATTCTAAATGCTAATGATGCTTTGTCAACATATGCACCCTTTGGTCCAGCAGCAAGAAATGATGAAGACGAAATACACTACCTGTATTTTGACACCTGTCCTGGCATAGCTATAACCAGCAAAGCAGAACACAGGTACGGCAGAGGGCATCAGCAAGGCAATGGGAGAAAAATGGCCACAGGTTAGACTGAATCCTGCTCTCAGACTGCTTCAGATTGAGAACTCTTTGGGGCAAGTACTCTATGCATGCAGCTATAAATAAAGTGGGGGTACAGGGTCCCTGCAGAGATGATAGGCACTACAGTAATGCACGTGATCACATTCAGGGATTTCGGCCCTTTTTTACACCTAAATCCAAGGGAGGCTCTTTATTCTGCCTTTTTTCTATGGCGGGAGAGGGAGCAGGGCTAGAGCAGAGTAGACCAGGGACAGAGGCAGTTTCAGAATGAAAGGAAATCTGGGTCTGGGTAGGATCAGCTCCTCCGGATGCAAGCCCTCCCTGTCCCCACTCCAGACGGACTTTCCTCTTGCCTATTTTCTAGTCCTGAACTCCCCCCACAAAGAGCCACGGGCTCTGCCCTGAAGCAGCGACCATTTAAGTGCCTCGACGGAGTTTGCTCGCCCATCCCCGCGGCTCTGTCCATCTCCCACGTCCCTTCCCGGCAGCTCCCAGCGCTGGCCGGCCCGCAGAGCGCCCCGGGACAGAGGACAGCCCCCAGCCGCAGCGGCAAGACGTGAGGAGAGGGCTGAAGCGACGGCGAGGTGCCGGGGACCCGCCGTGCCGTGGAGGATCCCGGGCAGCTGTCGCTGCCCTCCCGCCCGCCCCTGCCGCGTCCCTCCCTGGCTCCCGGCGGCTGCCCGCGGAGCTCGCGCTGCCCGCAGCTGGCAGTCCGCGGGAGCACGGCGTTCACTCACCGCGCACGAGCCCCGCCGCCGCGAGCAGCCACACCGCCAGCTCCTGGAGGCCCATTCCGCGAGACCCAGCGCGGCGAGGGAGGGTGACAGCAGCAGCGGCGGCTTCTCCCGCCGCCGAGCCCCGCCAGCCCCGAGCGGCGCGGGCAGGCGCCGAGCAGAGCTGCGGCGCGGGCCGAGGCGCGGATCCGGGCCGCGGAGAGCCGCCGGGGACCTCGGGCAGCTCGGCCCCTTCCTGCGCCCGCGCCGGAGCTCGCCCTTCGGCGCTGCCGGCTCGGGCGGAGCGGGGGAACGCTGACGGCCCGCCTCCGCGTCCTCCCTCTCCGCCTGATGGATTTCCCTCCCTTCCCTAATCCTTGAGCGTCCCCGGGCCGGAGGGGAGGGAGTGGAGCCGCTCGCGGGCTGTTACCGCAGCCGGAGCGATGCGGTGCGCTGAGCAAGGCGGCCCCCGCATTATAGAGACGAGAGCGGGGGCAGCCCCCTCCCCTGCCGGGCAGCCGCCCCCCGCCCGCCCCCCGCAGCCCTCCCCGCTCCGCAGGGCCTGTCCCCGAGCCTTGCCAGCTGCCGCCCTCCCGCAGCGGCCTGGGCTGTGGCGGGGCGCGGGCTGCCGGCCAATCCCCGCCCGCGGGACGGAGCCGCGGCGAGCGAAGGCTGCTCCGGGCGGGGCAGGGAGCCAGCCCTGCCCGCCCGCCCGGCTCCCGGCGGGGCAGCTGCGTGCCCGGCTGCCGCGGGGATGACACCCTGCCCGCGCTAGCTGGAAAGCCAAAGGGCATCAGGTCCCTGAGGGCCATGGAGCTGCCCTTCCAGCTCCCCTGCCCTCCTCAGCCCGAGTGCTCCGTCATTCTGCTTTGCCATCAGCAGTGGCTGCTGGTGCGAAAGGCATGAATTAACCCAAAGGGCAGCAGAGGGACCTGGGCAGGACAGCCTCTGCCTGGGGCCGGTCAGGCAGCGGGATGGGAAGGCAGCCAGGCTGGGGATCCATGGCAGGGCCAGTCCCTGCTGGCCTTAGCCAGGAGTTTGGCTTCGGTCACATTTTGAGGAGGAGGGAGATGGGCAAAATGGTCTTGCACACATGGCTGTTAAATCCCCAGCAGAGATGCAGGGCTGGGGGGGCTCAGGTGCTGGATGTTATGTCTAGATACAGGAAACACAACCATGGCTGAGGGCCATTGTGTTTAGTGCTTGACAAACGCGTGACTGAGTAAAATGATGCCTGAGCTCCTGCCCGGTGTAGGTATAATGCACCACAGTTGGAAAGCAGGCCTAGAAAATTCAGTGCATTTTGTTGATTGTCTGGTTCCCATTTGCAAGTTTAAGCACATTTTTGAGATCATGTATGGGTTATTTCTTTCAGTCCAAATCCCTGCCCTTCAAATCCAGTTGCTGCATTAAATGAATGTCCTAGGCAGCAGCATTTAAGGGAGAATGGTGTTGGAGAGTGTCCTCATTTGCAAGGGGTAACTAAATGCTTGTTTCTCAAATCACCCAGCAAACAGCAGTTTATTAGTCCATGTTATTTCTCAGCTTTAAAAATCCAGGCAATCTGTTTTGGCTGAAGCACTGATCTAATTTATGTAGTCACCGTTTAAATACTTTTAAATGTTGAGCACAGGACCAGACAAAACTGGGGGCAATCTGAGTAGCCCAGCACGTCGGTGCATCTTGTGTTCCAGTCGTAACATAGAGGAGGACCGAAACATTCCCCTTTGCAAATGAGCCAACATGCTGAACAACTTTACCAAGTTTACCAAGTGGAAACCAGCAAGTGGCAATGGTACCTCTCCAAAAGCCAAGCCATAGCTGATGTAGGAGCACATACACTGTCAAAGTTCTCAGGTTTTGCTTTTAACAGTCCCTCTAGGTTGAGTTTATTATTTCTCTGTTTTGTTTTGTGGTGGGTTTTTTTTCTGCGAGTTCTAGACCTTTTTGGGCCAGCTAGCAGACAGGAGAGGGTTGCTAGGGGAGCTCTGTGTTATTCACAGAGAAACCAAGTGTTATTATCCATTTGTACTTCAGACCTCCCATGGCAGTGCTCTTAGTACCCGGATTTTTGCCTTGTCTCATTTTGGGAAGGAAACTCATTTTCTTTCCTCCTGCTCCTGTTATCCCCTGCTGTTTTGGCACAGGTGCCCCACATCTCTCTGGGTGTACAGTAAACAGCACGAATTGTTCAGGGAAGAAATCTGGAGAGGAAAACTACAGTTCATGGCTGACCTCTACTGTTGGCTCATTTTTTTGCTCTGCACAGTGCTTTGTTGACCACAGCCTCACCCCGGGTGGTGAAGGCAGGGTCAGCAGTGAAAGCGCTGTAGAAGTGTGCACAGCCCAAGGTCCTCAGGGCTCTGTTACAGGCCTCAAAAGGTAAACCCTTCAGAGGATGGTACTGAAACCCCAAATTCCAGTAGTATAAGCATTGAAAGAATAATTCGTAACTATTTGATAAACCTTGACTTATTTTTTGTTGGTGGCAGTCTCATTTGTTTTTTATGTTAGCAAATTAAATTTTATAGGCACTTCATAAGTTCTCCTCTTTAGATATTCTTTAATAGCAATCAGCAGCCCAACTCCTTGATTAATCCATCTTCAATCAGGTGCATTCCTTCTAAAGGGTTTACCTTTCTAGACAGAGATTCCGGTGTGAATGCACTCAAACGGCAGGAGGGGGTTACATTTGCTTTATGTAGACATCCTGGCTAATAAAAGTTAATTTCACAAATATTTATATGAGTTGATTGTCTAGATACTAGCAAAGAAAGATTAACAAACACTATACTGAAGTCCTCTAAAAGCCTTCATTTACGGCACAAGTTACCTTTGTAAAAGTCTATTGTTTACACCTTAAAAGCAAGCTGTACAGTCTGTGGCCAGCAGAGGCTCTTTTCTTTGCCTCCAATGCCCACCAGAGATAAGACCCACTCTTCTCTGAGCTTTAATTCTTCTCTCTGTTGTACGCTGTCCAGCCAGGTCTTTTGGAAGGAGCTGTTTCCCCTCCCCAGATAATAACTTTTTAGACACAATGATGAATGCAAGTTCATTTTACGATTACAGACTGTAGAAACTATTGTGGGTCTCCCAGCCCACCTCCCACAGTTGGGTGTTTACCAGAACATACGCAAGCCCTTAATACCAGTCTGTTTCTCATATACATTGGACATAATTAGACATAGCCAATTGTGTGTCTGTCTATTTGTGAATACTCAATATATTCAGGGAGATAACAGTATGCACAGATCATATATCTTCACATGAAGCTCAGGCGTAAGAAAACGTTTATGTTAATCGTATGTATCTAATACCAGCATGCTGTCTATTGTTCCTTTCTCTGGTAAGCGAAGAAGTAAATATAGCCTTGTACAAAAGGCAAAAGTCCTCACTCAAGTATTTTGAGAGTCTGACTGAGGCACAGAGCTATTAGAGAAACAGCTACAGGATTCTGAATTAATGCATCTGTAGAAAAGACCCTCATCATAATTGTAAGATGTTTGCTTATACCCACGGAGTATCTTCCTAGTTTCATGTATAAGGCTAATCTCATACATTGGTCAGGTAAAAGAACCAAGGACGGAAGAACATTCAGAATGACTTGTGCAGTCATTGGAAGATGTTGCAGTTGTCCAGGGGTTATAATATCCCGGAGTATGAGGAGTATCCTCTTTTTCTCTTTGCACAGATTTACAGATGAGCAAAAGCGTGCACCTTCCTAATGTGACAGAAGATGATAAGATAGCCCTGAGATTAGACTGATAGTGAAGAAGTGACCATCTTATGCTATATGCAGCTAAAGTGACTGCAGCGCTTTCTAACTTTGATCTAATTATTGTGCAACTGTAATGACCTGGGACTTCCATATCAGAAAAAAAATTGCTTTTCCTTCTTTTTAGAGAAGAAGGTAGAATAGGCCCGGATTTTAAACGGTAACTTACAGCATATGTTAGATGAGACACGTCCATATTTATTTGAATGTTATTCAAATTAAATTACTTCTTTAATTGTTACCTATTTTTTTTATTTTTATGTAGCCTTAGTAGTTGCATCTCATGTTATTAGTTAATTTCTGTTGTTTATTTTGCACAACTAGTAGTCTCACTGATGAAGAATGTATATGTGATAGCCTTGATTTTTCTTCTGTAAAATGTCCTGAAACAATATATTGCTTCTTTGGCAAGAGGTAGCAGGTAGTTTTGATGTTGAGTTTTCTATTGAAGGACAAATTAGTGATCTGAAATCTGGTTAATTTTGTAATTGAACTTTATATTCTGTACATCCAATCTTGAACAGAGGTTCACAAAGATAATCTCTTCCCAGATTCTTAGCTCCTACACCAGTATGTGATTTCCAGAAAATGATCCATTCCCCAAATGGTCTTTTGTTGGGAAGGATAAAGAAGAGCACAAGCTATTCTGTTGTTTAAAAATAGCAAAGCTGCTGCCCTCCCACTTTGTAAAAAGTAGCTACAGAGAGACCATTTCTGAACAGTGCTCAGAAGTAAAGAATAAGGATTTGTAAAATTTGCCTAATGAATTTGCGTAACTAACGAATAGGGCCCATGGTCACTTCTATAATGCCAACATCTTTCAAAATGCATGCTTGTCTTTTAGTACTCTTAGCATACACTCACATTAAAGTGTGAGCATAGTTATTAAACAACAGTGGCAACACCACTGTGGTATTGTGAATGAAATACCTCAAATGAAATAACTGCAGAGATTTCTCAGCATATCTACTCTACAGGTGCTTTTCTCTGTCAAAAAATATCACAAGTTTTCATTGACGTCATGCTTAGCACATTTCCACTTTGATTTCTGTATAAGGAATTACTTGTGCCTCTCATTTCGGCCTCTGTTAGGTCCTTCTGAGTCATTTTGTAATTCCAGGGGTTGGCATTCGTTTCTCACTGACACAGATTTCACAGGATTAGAGTCACTTTGCCATCTTTTTGCTTGAGTGCGAACAAGAGAAAGCTGGCAAAACTGCTTTTCTTCAACCTGGTTGATTTAAAATAACTACATAATTTAGGGTTCACAGAAGCTAATTAAAGTTGACAAGAAATCTGCATTTTAGGCCTGCAGCTTTAACAGATCCTCATCTATAAGCATCTGACAATCGATCTTATTTATCTTGTCCTAAAGCAGCACACTAGAAATTTTTCTGTGCTGAAAAAATTACCATCTGCTACAATTTAAATAACTAGCATGAATTCCACAAAAATGGTCATTTGATCTGTAAAGACTGTGTTCATAAGGCCTTTGACCATAAAGCTAAGCTCTAATCATGACTTTTTTTCCTGGCACTGCTAAATAATGCTATATCAAAACTGAGAGTGAATTCATTTAAACTTCGGAGTTACAGTTGAGGCAGGGGATATGAAACAGGTCAGTCTTACAAAGCCAAATTTCTACAGGTAAGGCTTCTTTAAAGAAAAGTAGTCAGGGTGCACTCTCCTGCTAGAGAATACTGAATTTTGTCCTTTAGAAGTCTAGTGGTTAAGTGTTGGTTCATCAAGTACATACATTTTTAATATGGCTAAGGGGAGAAAGAATTTTTTATTTTTTCAGGTCTCTGCCTTTTGTCTTGGAATGCATGGATTGCAAATTTACAGCTGTATTTCTTACACTGCATCAAACCAGTATTCCTTAATATTCCCTCCCAGCTTCTCCTGCAAAGTCTCAGTATCACTCCCAAAGTAAATCAGTCCAGTCCATGTATGATTTATTTTAACTGATCATTGGTGAAGGTGAAGTTGATGTTTTTCAAGCATGTGGAACAGCAAACATCATGTATCATCTTCTGTTTTGAATGAGATCTTGTCCTTTCGCTATAATTGCATCCTTTATACTAGCACAGCGCACTGATATCAACAACAGGCTACAAAGGGGCACATGCCATGGTGAGTTGCTAGAGACAGGAGAGGAGTTCATCGCTCTCGGCTCCATAGAATGGCAGCCAGTCATGGCTCAGTGAAAAATGCTGTTTGTCTCCAAACAACTGGTGACAGCTCCTTCAAGGAAAGTGTCGCAAATGGTAGCGTGCAGAGAATGGAAACAAAAATTAATAATTTTTGCTGTCGGAATACAGCATATTTGGAGGCCATGGATCCTTTGGAGACAGGGAGGTTTTCAAAATGCGATTCCTCACTGAACTCAAGGGAACTCTCAAAGCAGCTACCGGATTGTTTCCCTGATGAAGAGCTGTAGACCTCCTCAGGGAGGAACTGAAACTACTTTAAATATATGTTTTGATGGAAAATTCACTACAAATAATTGAAACCACTAGATGTGATCGGTTTTATCTGGATCCCTTAAATAGAGAAATACAGACGTAAGTACTGCATGTGTAAAGTGCTGAAGAAGACCGGTTGTGGTTTTGCCATATTCAGGAGTGCAGGCCAGGTTTTCCGCATGGGCAGCACAGCACAGAGCAGACTGTGCTCTGACTTTCCAAACGTGGCAAACCAGCAGCAAGCGCCTACTGGTTCCTAGGCTTGCTGAAAGGGCCAAGTGTGTGGGACTTTTCCCTACGCATTCCTGGTTTAAAAGAAGTCCAGCCACTCTACCGATTACATTGACTGCAAAGCCAGCGACTGTAAGTGGGTGTACTAAGTGTCAGTAGCATAAATCACGAAGCAGAGGAGTGCACTCTGGCTGTTACAAATGAAAGTGAAAAAGCAAATCGTCAGCCCCCGGTCCCCGGCACTTGACTAAAATGAGGCCTTGCTGAAGAGCTGGGTTGATCACCAGGGTGGGGATGGCGTATTTGTATGAACGATGTCTTGTAATCAGATACTTAAGTAATACATAGAAAATATAGCTCTCAGTCAGATGTGATTCATCTCCTCAGCGCTGAAGAACCTGACAGAATAAATGACCGACTAATGGTCCCAGCATAGAGATCTGAAGTAACCAATTTATGAGCAAGCTGTGTGGTAGCAATGAAAACAGACACATGCACAGAGGAAAGACTTTTCCAGTAATAAACCTGCCTTTGATTTTAGTGATAGTTCTCAAAATAAAACTTCCCTGTTTTCCAGTAACATCAAAAGGGTTTTGTTAGTCACGAGTGAATGCAAATCGCTTTCAGTGTGTTTTTCTTGAACTAGATTTAAGAGACCACAGTTGGTTCATACAGTTATTGTGGACATTTTTTTCTAAAACTTCCTTTTAAGATGACAGAGAGGATGAAAAAAAGGAGAATGGGGCCATAAAGTAGAGAGGAAGGAACTGCCTGGTTTTTTCAGTGATTTTAATTAGGTTGGAGGATTTTTCAAGCTTGGATAAGCTTTCAGGTATTTGCTTTAGCATTTGTTTTGCAGGAGGACTTTTAGACCACTGGTTGTGTTAATGATAATTATAAGATGAAAGGTATGATAAAAATAACATAACAACCTGACCTGAAATTTGTCTACTAATTAGACCAACGTACTTGAAATGTCTTCTTACATTCAGAGATAATCTTGCTTCACACAGCTCTAGGACTTTCTTCTGCATGTCTTGCTAATGCAGACACAAGAAGCCAAATCCCTCTACTGGAATTGATTTTGTTCCATTTGGTATGTTACTAGGGCATGAGAAGAATTATCACGGTTACCTGAGCCAGGCAAATAAAGCAAGAAATTTACGGGAGCTTATTGAATGTTTTCTATTTTCATATTTCAAGTTGATTTTTAACCAGAGATGTTTGGATACCCAGACTTCTTTTAGTCTTAGAAACTAAGCTTTCAGAGATTTGTCTATTTTTGCTCTATACATAGAATGTCTGCCTAACTAAAACATTGTTCCTGCTTTTGCTAATTTACATAAGTGAATCTTAATTTTTAATTGAAGCTATTGCTCCTAATAAATCCTCTGAGATGCCTAAATACAAATGCTGTGGGTCTCTTTAATGGCTGTAATTCAAGGCTATTTTTTATCACGGTCAAATTTGTTATTCTGGATTCCCGCTTAATTATGAAGATAATGCAATGTGGCAGGTCAGAGGCAACAATGACATTGCTAATGCCAGGCTGCAAGGATAGCTTGAGATGACTTGAATATTTTAAGTAATAATTTAATTTATCAGTTTCCTGATGCATTGTCTGTGTTACTGATTTTTATAACCCAAACATGTCAATGTTTTCACATGATGATGAACAGAAGGTAGAATATGTTAATAATAATACAGTTTTCAAAAGCACTGCAGTGATTTAGAGCCTATGTCATACTTTTTAAAGAGATTCTGATCACCTGGGAGCTTAAGTCTGATGGGAACCCAATGAGTTTATATGCCTAAGAGTGGGTTTTCTAAGCAGGCAGCTGCATTTTATTCTTAGGTATAAAATAAATAATTAATCACCAGAATGTTTTTGAAAATTTTACCCTATCATTTGTTTTAATTTTAATATTTAAAGTTTAATTACTGTGTAACAAACTAATTTAAACTGTTGATTTTGAAAGTTGTGAATGTCAAAGCCCAGAAATCACCAATTAAATGTGTTGCAAGAACACAATTTCCTCAAATTTCTGAGCTGAACGTGTCTTGTGTAAGCCATGCACAGGTGCTAACATCCTGCTGATTGCTTTAGGGTATTCTGTGACAGAGGACTGGTAACTAACTTGGCAGCGTGAGCCTGATAGTTCACTGAACAGCAGTTTGGCAGTCACACATTTTTCCTCACTGTTGACCTCACTGGTTTGAAGTTGAGTCACTCCAGTAAATCATTCTGTTTCTCTAATGGGTTCTGTGCTGCTCTAGGTTTTGTGCTGCTTTTTTATCCCCATGTAGCAGTTTGTTTGATTTGTGCATTACATTGCCAGATTGAGCCCCAAATCTTAGTTTCGTTGTATCATTTTTGTAGTTTTTAGGAGGAAGTGGCAGGATTCATTCAAGCAGGAGGAAATAGAGTTGTTCTGTGAATGTAGAAGTGCCCAGGTGATACAGAGCAGGATGCTGATAGGGTTCCCACCTGGGGAAGACTGACTGGGTTTTAGGATTAAGGACAAGAACAGGAGAGACAGAGGTGCTTTGAGAGCATTGGCTTTATTAGAGTGCTAGTGTGCTCTCTCTTTATACATAGATATTTAATTTTTTTTTCCTTTTTGACTTGAACTGGTATTTGCTTAGACAATATGGCTTACTTTTAGTGGGAGGATTAACTCAATTTTGAATGAGATTTTAATATGATATTTGCTTTGTTAAGGAAGTGAGTAATTGTAGAACTGCTGGTTTTGGGTTTTTTTCTCTTTTTAATGAAGCCTGGGGATTCATATAGCATCTTATTGTTGGTGCTGGCATGCATTTCGGTTAATCGTTTAAGAAATGTACTTTTGTAATTCATAATCCAGTGGGGATTATTGAAATATTTCAATGCATCCAGTTTCTTCAACAGGGACTGCATAGACCGTGAAGAAAACAAGAATATCATTGTTGAACTGATGAGGCTGAAACCCAAAGCAAGTTGGAAGAAGTTGACAGCCAGGTAAGTTTTGAGTTTTTCTCTTTGAACGTCTTGCTAGAGCCCTATGATCCTAGAGAGGCTTCCTTTAGGAAAATTCTGTTAAATTCAAACAGATAGGATTAAAATGAAGTATGGCAAAATATTCATCAGAGCTCTGCTTCTGAATCTCCACTTTCTTAGGCCTGCAAGGCTTAACTGCGTCTTTCCAATGTTACCTTGAGTTATGTCATTTCACGGAAAGTCCATTGCTTTAACGACCAGGAGCTAACAAAAGGAACCCAGCCTCATACAAAGCTGTGGTACTAACCTGCAAGATCCCCAGCTTCATTGAGATGCCTAGTAGGTACATGTGGAAAACTTGGAGTGGGCTCTGTGAAGAGCAGTATGTGGGTAGAGAGCCACCCAAGGCAAAGCGGTGTACCTTACAGAAAAGAATTCAAAATTCATTATGAAAAATTAGTATGATCGTTTCAATTGATGCTTGTATTACTGGTGGAATTGAGTCTTAATTGCAAGGCATTTTTATGTGTATGACATAAACCATCACTAGTTAAATGATGCCATTGCTAAGGCAGTAATATACTTTGTGTTATTTCAAACTGCAGATTATCCTACGTAGAATAATTTTGCGGATGTTTCTGAGGGACTTCTGCAAGGTTTAGGCATCTGGGACAGAAGCATTTCCCTTCCTGAATACTTTTTTTTGTAAGAGTGACCAAAGAACCTGTTCTTTCAATAGGTTAAAAAAAAAAAATACTGTCTTTAAAAACAGTTCTTTCCCCTGGGAGCCAGAAGGTTTCCTTGTCACAAGTTTTTCTTTTTTTTTTTTCTTTTTTTAACATAGTGCTACTTATAAAAATTCTTGGCGTGAATCACTGAATTCTCAGCTTTGAAATTCTTTGCAAATAGCAGCAATGAAACTTGCCTAAAGTGTAAACCAGAAGCAATTTAAATATAAACTATCAGTTGATATTTCACAATGCTTCCCACATACTCATTTATGAAACACTCAATCTGCAAGCTTTGTATAAATAGCATTTATTTACTGCCATGGTATAATTGAAAGTTTGATGTTTGAGGAAGGTTAACACTGGTAAGGGGGAATTAGTAATGACTGTTATCTACTTGCTGCGTCATGTAATCTTGCTGTGTAATCTTGAGAGGTGACTTAAGTTAATGGTGTGCCGTTTCTTCTAACTTGAATTGTTATAATCCCTATAAGGCCATTACTTGTCTGGAACACTATCTTGTAATGGTTTTGTTTTCTATCGGTACCAAAGTGGGAGCTGAAATCGGTCACAGTTTGGAAGAACTAGACCATTGCATTACTTGTGGTTGTTTATACTTTCGCTTTTTCTCTCTTGCACTAACTCCATTAATGCCTCTCTATGTACTTTTTTTTTTACCTTGCACAAAGATAGTGATTTGGCTGATGTTAGATTGCCACAAGAAGCCTTAGCATGAGTACAAACTGTTCTGGGATTCTGGGATATTGGCTAATGGTTTAATTGAAACCACAGTCACAGAAAGATGCATCCCATGTGAGCCAAGCATTTAAAATATGTCTTATGTGAAAACCAGGTTCATCATGCGTGAAGCTACAAACTTGTTTCGATTCAAAATATGAAATGTATTTTAGATGCCACATATTTATATGTGTAGGCATTTCAGTATTAACCACTACATCACTTGCAGGTGATCACGCCACGTGGCATTGGGCTGAGAAGACCCTGAGAGTCAGATCCTCTGCCATTTATTCCAACAAGCCTTTCCTTGTTTCTCTGACCGCTCGTGAAGTGAAAGGCTCTCAAATGAGCATACCTGTGCATTCTATTTATTTCTCCTTCTTAAACTTCTGAATGATAATTAAAATATCTTCTTAGGGAAAATCTTGCTGTTCTGTTTTTAATACCATAATTTCCATTGCCCTTGCCAGATGTGAACACAGATCATTACCTTGCTGTAGAATAGATGACTCTCTTCCTGTCCCTGTTGCTTAAATCTTGCCTTGAATCCTCAGTTGTTCCCCTATCAGCTTGACGAGGACTATTCTGAGGACCAGTGACAAGCAGGAAGAGCTTCACAGTCATCGGGAAATGTATGAGGTTCTTTGGTCTCTGCTTGGGCTTAGATCTTGTGTCAGACAACTATCTTTTATTCATGGAGTTTCTCCTACTTCTTTATGCTTTATTGGGAACCAAGCTGTAGTAATGCAGGTGGAGGAGGGCTTTTTTCCCTGATGCGGTGTCTGCCATGCAGAGCTCCTGCCCATTTGTGTGTGCACAGGGGTCAGGCAGTCCCAGCCTACCCCCAGCAGACCGCAAGGAAACTCACGCTTAACTGAATCTCTGTTTTTGCCTTGGTCAGTGGATTTGTCTTAACAACTGCCGTCCATATGCATGATCTTTTGACTTACTGAAATAATTTGTATGACTTCCCTAAGTGCTTCCTACCTGCTGAAATCTTTTCCAGAGCTGTCAGTTCTTGCAGATAAGCAGCCAGCCTGCTGCCTGCCTTCACCTGACAGGAATAGAGACATCAGGTGGCAGTAGGGCCTCAGGGACAGAACAATACTCAATTCCTTCCTCACTTTTTCCTCCTTATTGTTTGAATTTAACATGGTGTGGGAGTTACTACAGCCAGGGCAACCTAATGAATGTAAATAAACAATTTACCACTAGGTAGTTTACTGAAATGAAGAGCACAAAGCTATAGGTAATGGGCCCAAACTAGCCCCAAATCAATCGGGGAAATCCAGTATCCCACCACTGTGCTCTGTCTTGTGGTGTCAGTATTATTTGGATTTTCCTAGTCTCCCCTCACTCTGGATAATGGAGATACATTACTACAAATAAATGGTAAAAATACTACACTATTCATTTTTTGTCTCATTAGTCTATGATAACTGGAAACCCAAACCGTTAAGTAATGGTTGAGATTTTGCTATTAATGCGTCAAGATACCAGGAGACCGTATCACAGACCAGCAATCCCTTTTGTTTTGCAACATAAATCATTATGCGTGTGAAGAGGTAAGCAAGCAGTTTACACTGTGAGCTCCCACATTCATTTTAGGGAGATTAATCTCAGAAAGGAAAGCTTATGCAGAATTGGGTCACAACACTTCACATATTCAAACTTGCATAACATACAAAGCGATCAATCACCGTAAGATCTTTGTAAAGTAAATAAGATTTATTATTTATGGTAGTAAACAGGTTAGCATTTATCTTTTCAAAGCATGGCAGTAACATAAAATATGTTTTAACTTCTGTTGTTTTCAGTTATTTGCATTTTAAATGCTCTACTTTGAACTATTATACCTTCCTAGAATTTAATGGTTTATATAATACAATCTACTTGCAGTGTACTGAAATTAAAATTCTCAAAGCTAGTGAAGAAGAAAAGAGCATGGCACAACATGGAAATTCAGTGTTATATATGCAGACGTGTATATATATATATTCTAATATGCAATTATTGAACCTTTTAAGTTATTCTTAATGGAGATAGTAAGATCACAAAGGCCACCTAGCAAAGTGGATGCCTACCTTGCAGTCCTGATATCATCAGGAAATGGTAGCGCAAGAATGAGACAGCGAAGTCAGTAAAATCTGTCTTCATTTATAGTCTGCTTCAACTTCAGTTGCATATAATGGAAGCCTTTTTACTGCAATGGCATTTGAAAATGACCCTTAGCAGAAACTGAAGTCAGGTTTAATGACGGTAACTATTTGGAGTATGTGCGGCAGTGGATGATGTGTGTTATTCTCATTCCTGTCACTCTACAAGAAGCAAATCTTTCTCCTTTCTCACCAGTAATTCCTACTCATCCTCTCATACAGTTCAGGCTTTTTGTATTATGACAATTACTACTTCAGTCGTCTTCTTAAACTAGGTCCTGGTTTGGTGTACATCACTGATGCTCTGCTGAGCTCAAAACATTTTTTTCACTGATCTATGCCAGCAAAAGTCACAGCTCTCCCACGTTATTTTGCAATGTTTGAGGCTATTCCACTGTATTATGTATCGAGATAATCTTTGCATGGATTGAGAGCAGCCTTTTGTGGAGGCCCAGAGCTTCATCTCATAGTAACTGTTCATATTATCCTGGGGTCTTTCAGCCAAAGTCAGTCTTGGAGGGGGAGACAGTGCTGGGAGAGGAACCTCTCCTGCATGTCTGCAGCAGCTCCTGGGACGATCAATGGGAAATGCATGTTGCTCTTTGAGCTTTGCTTGATTTAAGATCTTGCGCTTTAGAAGAACTGCCCCTGATTTTTCTTCTGGATTTGGGATTTGGTTCTTTTATGCTTTGTGTTGACCAAAGTTCTGCTGGCAGAAAAGGTAGCAGAGAGCTTTGGTCCCCACTCAGCATTCCTCGCACATTGTCTGAAGGACCATCACAATCACTCTGAGAGAATTTTGCTTAACTAAACATCTGCCTTTATTGAGATTTTTAGAGTGATGTCTTTAGAATGTTCCTTTTTTTGCCTTTTGTCCAAATGCATAATACTGTTAAATACTTCCAGACCCATCTCAGTGGTATTGCAGCATTTATGGATCACACAGCTATATTGAGCATCTTCCTCTATTTGCCAAGAGTAACAGTGACGCCCTGTGGCCAATTCAATAGAGGACTTGCACCGAATTTCCATTATTGTTTTCTTTCAAATATGCCTATGAATTTCTTACACCATGAGGAGTATCACAGGAGGAATCCCTCCTCTACACATAGGAGTGCTTCATCAATTTGTCATGTGTCTCTCATTAGACGTTTCCATTATTGGAATACATGTCTAATGAATACTTTAATTCTAAGATACAGAGAACATTCTCTAACTCTGATGGCTAAATACTTGAGAAGGTAGAGCAGGAAATGTAGAAACTGAGAAAAGAAAAACAGATTATGTTTCACTTTAAACTGATGTTACAGGAGTATACGGCTGTTCACTTTCTTTCGTACCTGTTTTCTCTAACATGGAAACTGTCCACTGCACTATATTGGTATGTAATGACGAAATATCCACAATGTAAAACTGTACTACATAAACAACTAGATGTTGAAGTTGGGATCATTCTTTTAACTTCTTACTTGCATCATTACTTTGGTTTGCTTAATGAGTCTAAATTACACAATTGCTCTGTAACTACTGACATAATTTTGTTTCCAGTTAAGTTCTTTACTGCATAGTACTATAGTTCTACTGTGTTATCACATGCTAATGTAAAAGGCATGTACCCCAGTTAAAGGATAAACTTATTAAAAATTTTTTGACACTTGCTGTGTCGTTCAGGCAACATAGCTGACTGAATACTATGATCTGCACACTGCAAGTGATTTAAGCCTCATGCATGCTAAAGAGCTGACAGAAGAAAGATTTTAAAACTTTTTGAGAGGAAGTCTGCTTTTGGCTGGTTTTGGTTTTGTTGTTGGTGTGTTTTTTGGGTTTGTTTTTTTTCTTTAGGGATGAAAAAAAAAAAGTTTAAGAAATATTGGACAAAGATCCCTGTGAAACTTCATCTGAATCTTCTGTAAAACACAGATTGCTTTAAAAAATTAATGGACATGCAGGGAAGAATGTAATAAATTAGGTTTTATGTTCTCTGTGTGTGAAGTTTAAGTCCATTATGTCTTGTCCTATCAAGAGTCCGTTTAGGTTAGGAGTGTGTTCTTTAAGCACTGGAATAGATTGCATTAGTCAATGGTTTATTCTTGAAGGATTTTTGTAAGCAGGTTAGACAAGTGACTATGACAAATATTTTGGGCAGAGTTGGCCCTATTTTGAAGCGGAGAGATGGAGCAGATGGCTTCTCAAGGCACCTTCCAGTCCTTCTTTCAGTGAGTTTATGGTTATATCAGTGTACTTTGTGTTTTAAATAGTATTTTGTGCATATTCAGTGTTACACTGTCCCAAATACACTAAGCCTCATTCGGTTTGCTTGACGGTCATACAGAAAAACACTACCTCTTCTCACTACCTTTTTCCATTTGTGGGCTCTGGCAGACCTGTGTTTGGTGCCGTACAGATAGTGACTCATAGCATGACTACTTACATTGAGCAAAGAAAGCACATTACTTCCACCATCAAAAGCCCTCTGTATCCCTGAAGGACTGGCACACAGGAATGCCACTGGAGACCAGCATGGAAAGAAAAAATAAAGGGGCAGCTCCACTTTCGAGCACAGCTATTTCCTTCCATCTGGTTTTACAGGATCTCTGCAGGTCAGTTTTCAGAATCAGTTTCTGCTTTGCAAAATCAAGCTTTTGTAGACCATAGTGTCTGTAATAATGTCTTCCTGGCTTCATAGTTACTCCCCTGAGGGGACGCTGTTTCTGAGGAGAGGATTTTGCCATACAACTTTAAGATGATTGAAAGATACAGGGGCTCTCATTCTCCCTTGAAGAATTCAGCTGTAACTTATCAGATATGAGCACCCCCTGACAGACTATGCAGACAAGACATTGTTGACTTATTTTGTGCAGAAAACTTAAAAGAAAAAACAAAAAGGAAAGTAACTGAAGGGAAAACAAAACAAAAGGATTTACTTTTCCAATTGTTCAAGCAAAGTAAAATGCAGGGAGCATGAATTGTAATAAATCAATGAATGTGTCCATCCTTGTGGGATCTGTGTTTTGTATCAAATATATTACTGTTTGTAACTTTCAGCTCTTCCTAAAATCTTCAAACCCCTTCTGTGCTTCATCAGCAGGTAGCTACTCTGCCTTGCCTTTGCCCATGCAGCTACAACTCCATTGTGCCGCTCTTCTGACTTACTCTTTTTCTATGTTACTTCTCCAGATTTTTCAAACTTTCTTCCTATATTTTTTCCATTCTGGCTTTTCCTCAATTTTTCTGCAGAACTCTCTTGGTCTGGAATATGTGACTTCCTTTCACAACTGACTAGTTAAAGCACTCTGTGAAAAGGATGGACAACGGGCAGGCTACACTTGTGTGTGTGCGTGTGTACATCTAGGTCTAGCCCACTGTTTCTGTCTCTTCCCAGCATATGAGTCCCTGTAACCTGTGCCTCCCTCCACACAGCACTTCATATAGTTGGAAGGCACTGGTTGACAATAAATTGCATTTCAGTATTGGTTTATTTGGGCTTTTAGTTACTTGTTTTAGCTGAGATTTGGCAAAAAATATTTTCAAAACAACAAAAGTAAAATTGGATGGGGTTTTATGTGGTGTTTTATATCTGGATGAATCACACAAGATTTTTACAAGAGAAACATTTTATTAAAGTCCTACGTAAACTGTTTCTCTGATTCCTTGTATGCTCTTCATATCGTACCAGATTCTCTCAGGTACAGATTTCCAATTACAGGAGAAAAAAACTGTTGGGTTTTTGTTCCATCTCTTTTTGCTTCTTTCTTTGTTCTGTTCTTTTTTCTTTTTTTTTGTAAAACATCAGTGGTAGCCACACATAGTGGAAAAGCTGAATATTTAGGAATAGGTAAGAATACAGACATGAAGAAAGAATAATTTTTAAGACTACTTTTAAGAAATAGCTGTAAGCATTTCATTGTCTCCCTTCGGTGAACTGGGCTTTCCCCTTAGCTGCCATTGTAAATATACTTCACAGCACATGGATGATACAAAACAGGAATAACAGAGGCAGTTCTGTTACTGGAGTGCACTAGAAGCCAGCGTTGCAAACACTTCATGTATCTTTGATACATTCAATTACTTTCAACTATATACGAAGTGAATATAAACTGAGGTGCTAATCCTGTAAAGATGTATGCATTTTTCTTGATTTTGACACACTACGCTGTCCTACTGAAACTAATGAGTTTAAGGTTTTGGCGCAATTTTTTTTTTTTTAAATATGGTGACTGTGGGCCAAACCTTCTTTCATGGAAATGATGAGAAATTGGCCACTGATTTTTCCAAATAGGAATATGGTTTTGCAATACTGGCCAAAAGACAGGTCCATTAAAGGCAGTGCAGAGATATCCTATTAATTTATTTACGTTAGCAGTAATGCTTGTGTAAATTAATAGTATTTTTGTATATATGAATTGCTGTTTATAGTATAAATTAATAGGATACTGGATGAAGTCTTTTATTCTTACTGAGTGCTTAATCCTGCATGACTTACAAACATGAGCAGCAATATCAAGCTATGAATGAAGATATAAAATCAACACTTTTTTTTTTTTTTTCCTATCTAGATTAATATGCCATATGGGTGCTGATTTTCATTATGTAATCTATTCTGGGAATGGAAATAAGCACCATTATTATTTGGAAATACTGTGAATGCAATTAGCAGTTTGAATCTACTAAATTATAAAGTATACTTAAATTTGAAGAATCAGTTGTGTTACTTCAATAAAAATTTCTAAGCAGATCATAAACTGCACTTCATTTTACACGACATCCTCTGGACTATGTTAGATTATCACCTTCTCTTTTGTTTTCAAACCTTTCAAAGTTTTTACCGATATAATGAAACAAGTCACAGGAACACATGCCTGGTTATAAAATATTCTATATACATCTTTTACCTTGTCTCAGTTCCACTTGGTTAGTCATTTAAAAAGGTCACAATACTTAAGACCACATGAGTTAAGTTTCTTACGTTGTTCATGAATCATCTTAGTCTACAACTACATTATATAACACTATTTAGTTTACACACACACACACACACAGGATATTTGCAAAACTAAACGAAGATTTTCTGACCGCATCTAGGTTTTGCAAATTGGTCTGTTTAGTGCCAATTCTGTCTCCCCAGGAAGTCAATAGTAGAGAAAGTCACTGTAAAAATGTCCATTGACTTCAACTAAGTAATTTGTATTAGGGTGGAGAACCTTGCCAAACTAATATTAAATGAATGATAACGACTTGTTTTGGTGTTTTTTTTAAAAAAAAAAAAAAAAAAAGCAGGGGGTGTGCAGGTGCTTTTATTTTTATATATATAAAAAGCATATACCTGCCTGCTCAAGCCTGCAAAACTGGGGAGCACTGGAATGCCTTTAGCAAATTAGGTGCCAGCTTCACCAATATATTACTCTAGTTTTACACTTAATCTCCTGAGAGCAACTAGAGTAGTGCAGCGGCAAATCAGCACCTCAGCCCTAAAACCTTGTGTCAGTTGATTTGTGAAGAGCTTGCATTTACCGCTTTGAGTAAACATACGGGCCTGTGCAACAGCAGCATGTCGTTTGGCACATGCAGTTAATTTGGATTACAGACTGGAACAAGATTAGTCTGCCTATTTAGCCAGGTAAACATTAACCTCTCATACAAAAGCTTGCAGTCATGGTCCAGTTTCTCCCCATGTTGGAACCTCCTGCTTCATTTGGTGGATCTGCTTCTGTAGTTCATCTCTGTCCAGCTTCATTTTCGCTTCTAGAACTTGCCGTAGGGACCCAATGCTCTCATAGATAGCGGCAAATCCTAATTGCAGGTGAGAATTAAATTAGTTCATACTCAGAAGCAAGAGTATCGCGTAATTACTATCAGAATGGGCTTCCTACCATAACACTGTGCTTTACACTAGGAAGATAGCAAAAGTTCTGAAGAAAAATAGGACTGTAATTGTGTGCTGATGGCAAAAATGCCCCCGATCGCAGCAAAGCTATACCAATGTATGCTCTGGGGAGAGCACTTCTAAGCTAATAAGATGTCACCTCTTGTTGCTGTGAATTTCACACCTAGTGAAAATCCTTTTTAATGCCACAGATGCAACCATTGCATCTGGTCCAAAAGTGTTTAAACTGCTTCGATACAAGCAAAGGCATTTTGCATATTATTATAAGTCAATCATTGTTACCACAATTCAGAATAAAGAACTTGATAACTGTGGTCTTACCAGCATTAACTTCAGCTTTCATTTCTTTTATGTCTTCATTTATCTCATCTTGAAGTTTGCCAATGCGAATATTTATCTTTTCTTCAGTCTGTTTTGCTTCATGTGCTTCCACGGTTATCTTCTGTATTTCTTCTATTTTGTCAATTTTCTCTGCCATTTGGTTGAATTTCACCTCTATAGCTCTTTCACTCATTTCCTGGAGCCGGGAAAAAGATTTTTTAATTATTTACTCTGCATATGAAATTACAGTGGTCTTTCCCAAATATGCAATAGAGATTGATTTAATCCTCCGTTATGTGGAATTCAAAGGTGTAAGGAATTATAATTTTTTATAAAATGGTTTAAACTGGCTCGATTACTGTAGGCTAAAATACTGATCTATTTAGAAGTGATCAGATTTATTTGAAAACTCTCAGGCTGTGGGGATGTTATACTTGACATCAGTGAAAACAGTTATACAAATATTGAGGAGGTCTGAAAACCTCAATATCTCAATTACATTATCTTAGTTATTAATAATGCTTTTGAATACTTCCTGAGAAGAAGTATTAAGACATTTTAACAAAACTTACAGTGTTTTCCTTAAAAGTCAATGAGAGTTGGTCAATTTTTTGCACAAGCTCTTTTTCAGTCCTTTCATGCTCCTGTTCCAACCAGCTACGTGCAGACAAAATCTGGCTGCTGAGCTCCTCAATAGCATTTTTTAATCTAAGAGCATAATAGAAATTAGCAGATACAAAAGAGCAGAACTTCTGGTCATTCAGCAGTGACTTTCTTATGAACATGTTCATGTTTAAAAAAAAAAAAATTACTGACTAATACATTCTTGACACCATATTAAGGTGACTCTTTGAACTTTAAAGCTACTAAACTGGATAAGGTAACACTGTTGTAGGAAATAAAGATGAAAGCACAACAAAATAGCAGTTACTTGTACGAAACATATCACAACATTTTGAAGCATAGTAGATGCAAATTCTTTGCAGCACTGAAAACGGAATAGGGTCATCCATTCAGATTATAATCTTTGTGTCTGTCGGTCTTTGATCTGAACAAAGATTTGATACACCATTTATTTTGGTGGCAATGCTGGTTCACATAGCTCCACTTACATTGCCTATGCCCACCTGAAGTTTACACCAACCAATTGTGCCAGTGAAACTGTTTCTTTAGGCAGTCTTTTTTCCAGTGAATATATGAAATCTGGATCTATTCTTTCATCTGGTTTGCAAACAGTTTTACTGACGTAACTGATGGGATTGCATGAGGATGGCAGTAAGGAGTAAGAATGGGGATGGTTTAAGACAGGACTGCCACTGAGTGAAATACCTGGAGAGAAGTTATAGGGATATATTCAGTTCAGATTATATAAAGTCTAGTAGTAGCACAGTAACTTATAATTAATAATTTAGGTAGTTGAGTAATATATTCATATCTGAAGCCAATTGAAGGCAGTAACACTGTGTGAATGCTGTGCCTCGCTTCCTGGTTGCTTGAGTTGAACTCTTTGCCCTGCTCTCGACAGCCACTTCCAGCATTCGTTGCTTCGTACAGTTCTTGCAAAAAGGTACCAGGCCACCCTTACAAAAATCCTTAGTTGTCTTCTTTAATACAAGTTGCCTGAATACTTAACTAGGGACTTAACGGGCTTTTCAAAATTGCCTAACCACATTAGGGGCAGAATTTATGTTGAAAATGAGTCCCGCTTGACTGACATCTGTGCTTTTGTAAGCTACCTGTTGAGCACACAGAGACATATTTAAACAGGTTCATGCTTTTGTAGACCTGAAGATTACAACAGTGAAACTTGGAAAATTGAGGCCCTGTTAATTTTGCGGGGCCCATGGCAGCAGCGAGGTTTCCCGGGCACTCACTTCATATCCAGAAGGTGGAGCTGTTGGTTGCTCTCCTTATAGGCAATCTTCAGCTTTGCTTCTTGTTGCATTATTGATTGCTCTACTCTGCTCAGAAGATGAGAAATCTGAAACGAAATTCAGAATTTACTATTTTTCCACAGCATTTTGTCACAGTCTCTTTTGGGATGTTTTCATAACAGTAGAGGAGATCTTAAAGAATGGCTGTTTTTGCTGACATTTCAGAAATTACTGAATCTGCACATCTTACTTTATCGTGAAAAATACACTATTTCACAAGATGAAGGTATCAACATGGTGAAAACTATAATTTTTCAGCCATAAATAATTTGAACAGTCTTGCCTTGAAACCATCTGCCTTCTCCCCCCCTTGAGACAGCTGAATTACATCTCCATGTTGCCACAGAAGCAGAGTAAACAAATGGCAAAGCAGTCCACCAACACTGAGTGATATTCTTCATCACTTCATGTATAATGGCTACAGCAGTGATAAAAGTGCTGGATTTAACTGGGGATAGGTCATTCCTAACAGAAGATGTTTCTCACCAAAACAATCATCCCAGTTTTGTAAAACATGCTGTTCTGTTTTACAAGATTCATGACAATATGCTTCTAGCATGCTAATACACTATACTGAGCCTTCTCAGAAAGGTGAAGTGGATTTTAACCATTTACCTACTGCAAAATGAAGATGTAAGATACTTTTGTTGCCCCAAGAAAATGGAAAGACCTTGAGATGGAGATTTGAAGAATCCTCTTCCTTAATGTCCTAAGTCTCTGCTTGTATCTAGTGCTCACTTCCATTCTCATACCCAATGGAAGAGAAACCTGACAGACGGATTAATGGATTCACAGAACCCAAAACCAGTTTTGTTCTGCAGACCTTCAAAAATTGTGTTCAAATACATACAAAATCATCGTGGGAAGGCCAAAACATACAGAGAGAGACACTGATGCTTGCGTTGTTCTGGTAGTTTTGTAGAGCATCTCTGTCATGTTCACATTGCAACCTCAGGAAGCCATTCATTCAGGCCAGTAATCACTGACTTTTGTTCGTTCCTGGAGTCCTTTCAGGTGCCTTTAAATACCAGCCCCTTCTACACAGCATGCTAAAGGCAGCAATTTATGGACCTTTTTTCAGTTAGACCAGTACAGTAATGCAGCTAGGTACCAGTGTTCAATCTAATAAAGACTGTGAGCAGATACATGTCTCCATTTGTACGTCTGTGACCTCCCAGGATAATAATTAACTGTAACGGAGTCTGTGTCAATTAGACTATAACTCTTACCCATACATGGATTGCTTTGGCCTAAATACTATACCTGTATTTCTGCCTCTTTGATTTTAGATTCTAAGATCAGCTTGGACGTGTGTTGGTCTTTACTTAGGCTCTGAAGTCTTTCATACGTAATTTTATGCTCTGCAGACAGTCTGGCTAACCCAGCATCACACCTGTTTGAATAAATAAATAACAAAGCACAGCTGAATATAAGGTCCAGGCTTTTTAATTACCCATTTTAGACTGGGCATTTCTGTGAAATTGCTGGCTGTCTAGCAAAACAGCGTCTTATGAGACTGTAAGAATGGGGATATATCTCATAGTATTCAGGAAACTGCTCCCAAATGGGACTAGAAGTCAAATAGCCTGACACATACATTCCTGTCTTCTTGGCACTGACATAATATGTGTAGGCTGTGTTGTTATCAGTCGGGGAAATCACATTAGAAATGCAAAGATGCAGAATTTCAATACCTTGTATTTTTTTCATACCCCAAAGATATCTGCTACGGTGTGTATGATTTTGCCTACATGATTAGAAGCCTAAATAATTGAGGACCATTTTTTCATTATTGTAGCTGTGTTCCTCTGAGTTTTACATTCTTATTTTTATTTTTACTTGTGAAATAGTAGTAGACAATTAATATGTGTAATAAACAATGTGGGGCAAATTTTACAGTTATTAGTCTTCATTTAGGTAAAACTGTCATTGAAAGCAATGGCAATTTTGTCTCACAGAAGACTATGAAATGCAGTCCTGGAACATAATAATTATTGTTTCCTTTCTTCACATTGGAACATTTCTTGATGCTGTAACATTTTCAGGATAAATGTGCTATAGAATATGTGCATTTTCTACTACATTTAAAAAATATTTTGGTCAGGTGGATTTCATCTACAGTAATACAATAAGGACATTAACTGAGCTGTAAAAATATAAGTACTGTAATTTCAGGAGTAAGACCTCTGTGAAGTATGAGTCATGTATATTTTTTTACTAAGGGAAATACGTAATTGGCAATGTTACCAAACTTGATCTGTGAAACTGATGGAGAACAGACAGCAGTTACAATTTGAGGGAGAAAAAGACAGTAAAATGGAACAAGTTAAGGCAAGTTAAGTCATTACCTAAACCAATGACACATTTTAACCTCTTTTTAGTCACATTTCAGTTCAAAGGCTTTCATTTCAACATGCATGTTTCATCACCTCGGTTACAGTAACTACCATTATCATTAAACATGAAGGGAAAGTAACAGCTAAAATGACAAATGGATCATCTGCTTTGTGCTACGGTACAATTTCAATATGAAAATAATCAGTAATGCAAAATAGCACATGGAAATTATAAAACTTGTGGAAATTAATTTATAGTTTAGCAGTTCAGCGTTGTGAAACCAATTACTAATATCTGTAGGAAGACCAGCTAAGGTTAACATAGCAGTGAACCATAGTTGCAGGTCTTACAATCAGGCAGTTTCTTTAAAAGATGAGAGAAGCCACATCTCTCCATGTTGTTACAATCAGAGAGAATCAGAGGAATGAAATCATCTTCTATCTAGGCACCAAAAGCCTATGGGCTCAAAAAAATGGTTAGTTTTGTTTCTCTGAGGCATGACAGAAAACAGAAAAAGCAACAGCTTTGACACTACTGTAGCAAATGTAAACAGAAGGCATCTGTAATTGTTTTTCAGGCAAATTAGTGTTTTGGGTTTAATCACAGTGCATCTCTCTTCTTTGTGGAACTCAGTTACGTGATCAAAGGGATCATATAGTTGCGTGGTAACTGAAACAGTAAAATTCTGACTGTTAATTTAGCGTCGGCCTGGTACGTATTAATCAGATTATTTTGGTTTTCTACAGGGATACTGTAATTGTCACCCTTTTAAACAAAGTTGGAAGAAATTTAAATTCCATTGTCTGTAGTTATGGAATGTTTATCCTGCTATTTTTTTCTAAACAATACTCTATATACTGAAGTGCTCAAAGAGAAGTCTCTTTGCTATATATATTGTACACACTCACAAACACCTGATTAGTTACCTGATTAGTTTTGACCTGGAAGAAAACATTAGTGCGCTGCAGACAAAGAATGAGATTTTGATACTAGTTATGTGAGTATACATTTTGAGTTAAAAACTTACAATTAAATAACTTCAGTCCATGCTTCCACTAGCTTTCAAATGGGGGGGAGGCAATAATAAGATGAACATATGGAAAACCACAGGCTTTCTAACACTTTTGATTCAGGTTTCTCCTACATGATGGGTCAGAAGCATTCTAAACAAAAGGGCACATTATAGTTCGGAATTTTTTCCGTGTTTAAAAAAACAGGAGAGGGAAAAAAAAAAGCACACTACAATCCCCATTGAATTTCCCATGCCTCTGAAAGTTCTGCTTTGATACTTCTTTGTAGATTCATGTTAAAATGACAGTAGAATTCTTCTTAAAAATAGAAATAAATATTTCTCAACACTGAATTTAAGTTCCTGGGTAATTTAATCAGACTGTCTATCTAAATGAAACCAGTGGACTATGGATATAAAGACAGTTGAAAACAACTTTTGAGGTTTGGTCATCTTAAAAGCACAAGGAAAGAAGTGAGAAATAGATTAAGATTTCTAGGAAGAATACTAGTTTAAAAATAGAAGAGCTGTATTTAAAACCAGTTTGTACAAAGAAATGCACAATAAATGATTCTCTGTCTTCATGTCTGAAATGCTGAAGCTGGCCACACAAACAACCCAGTGCAGTTTTTCATGTGCAGTTGCACACGTGCACTGTTGAAATTCGGGGCAAAGATGCACTAGAATGTGTTCGGTTTACTACTGTTTAATTTTTGGAGGACGTTTTCTTAACGTTCTGGTTGCCAAGCTATGTACTTATGTGCAATTAGTAAATGAAGACTAAATGGAGAGATTTCATAATGCCAAGTATTCTTAATTTCAGAATACAGTATAATTCTAGAAACCAGTAATGTTTAATGTAAACAGTGAAATTATCAAACAACTGCCTTCCAAGTCGTGGTAAGCAAAAGCAGTAGTTACTTTTTCTGGCGCACTGAAGAGCATTTTTGTTGTCTTCGATCTCTTAAGAAATCAAAACACAATGGGTGCTCTATTCAGTATCACCAGGGACTAGATAAAGCTGAGAACTACACCAGTACTCTGCAACAGCACGCTATATAAATATGCTATAATGGTACACGCAGATTTTTAATGTTCCTCATTTTTTATAACAGGAGATGTTTCAATTAAAATACCAGTGTTTCAGTGAAAAACAAGTATCTGAAGAACAAGTAGTGAAAAGCAAGTTGATCCAACCAGGGGATCCACTGGGCAAGAACAGCAGAGCTGGTAGATTCTGAATAGCCTGGATCAGGGAGCCCAGACCAGTCCTCACTGTGTGCATCTCCTACAACAGCCAGAGTGCAGCAGATTTATTGTACTTAGGAAGTTCGTAAATGCAGTGCATCCCAGATGCATCAGACTCATTTTCTGTGCAGTGTAGGAAAATCTGCCTACATGTAATGAGTCCAGGGTGTCTGAAATGAATCAGATCTATAATGTATATAAAAAAAATCATCTATATATGCAAAGTAGGCCCAATTTGAACATGCATGGTTGCCATTTCTCTGTTTCAGCTATCAGGAAGCTTCTAGAGACAGCTACTGCTATGGTTCTGACCAGGCTGCTGATTTAAACTTTCCAGACAAATGATCATAGTCCATAAGTTATTCTGTAAATAAATGATAAGGCACTACTCATGAGTTTTATGATCTAATATCACTAGAAATAGAATTGGTAAATACGTGTTACATAAAATTGCCAGTATCAGGGACAGGAGGCTGGAGTAATGGGTCTACTGGCATCTGTCTAATTTTCTGCTGAGTACGTCACTAAATTTAATAGAGGTAATATTTTCCTTAAAGTTAATGCTGATTCTTAGGAAAACGTACAGCATCACTCATGGTGAACCCTGTAACGAAGCATTACAACTGAAATTTGGCCAGAATCCTGAGACTGACACTAAAATTATTACAGGACCAAAAGGCTCAGACTTAGGTGATTTACTATCACGTGGCATATATGAACTGATCTGCACTGATTGTCCATCTGCACACTTCTAGGCTAGAGTAAACGTGGTGTACGTAGAGTTAAATTAGCCTACTGTCACTATAGCCTGAGCCATACATAGTACCTTGACTGTGGCTGAGAGCTGATGCACAGTAAGTTGGTAACCCACAGTAACTTGATCATGTTTCTATGGTTTCACTCTTTGAACTCATCTGAAAGCTAGCAGGGCTAGATGTAACAGTAAAATTACATTAGGCGAGTACAGCTTATTTTCCATAAGGAACATTGGCTAGAGTAATCAGAAAGCGTTTATCCCAGGAAAAGTTTCTGGTAAGTATCTGTACAGTGCTAACAGCATAACAAACTGCCATCTTGACCATGATCTCCAGATATTACTATAATCATTATTCACAGGAACACTAATTTTCAAAGTAGAATACATCTGTAAATAAAGGCAAATAGCTTTCTCCCATGGAACACTCTTTTAACTTTATTTCTGGTAAAAGGAAGCTTATTTTCTTCTTCGTTCAGGGAATATTTTTATGTAGAGAGCATAATGCTGAATAGAAGGAATAGAAAGTAACAGTTAAAAGACGGTAAACTGATTGTCTTACGGTAATGAATACAAATATCCAACATTCATTGCACAGTCTGACATACGGCAGATTGGTATAATCTTATACAGTTATCAGATGAATTGCAACCCAGACACAGCACAAGGGCGTTGCCTTAAGTAGATCCTGGCACAGACTGTGCTAGTCCGCCACCAATCCCCATACCGAGTACTTGGGACAGGCACAGGCCCCATTGTGAAGCTCATGCTGGCACGTGTTTATTCACTTGAGTTCTGTTATTGAAAGCAAAGGCACTATATTTTGCTTTACAAGGTGTCAGTAACTGTGTTGCTCCAAATATAGACCTCTTTCAGGATATAGTGTGATCTCTGAGTGGACTTTTAATATAAAGAAGCAGGAAGATGCAAGTATGTACATTTGTCAGGGATTTCTCAGTGAGATAGATAGATAGATAGATAGATATGCGTGTGTATATCTCTCTACATTTTTCAATCAGTTTTCTGATTTGACAAAATAAACTTGTGTGGTTCCTTCCTGTTTACTAAAGGATAGTGCATAACCTGCTAATTTTTAATTTTCTTTTAAAACCTCTCTAAAGTAGTCTTTACAAAATGGGCTATGAAAGTTACAGTGGAAACTTCAAACAATCGAGTAATTTATAAGAAGACTTTAGTTCAAGAAAAATCCCTCCCTGATTATTTTTGTAGGCTCTTGAAGGTTATCATGAAATCAGTTGAAGTACAAAAAAGAAAGAGAAAAATTATCTGTACAATATAGACGATAGGTCAAATTCAGGACAAGTATAATTCCACTGAAGTTATTGGCCAAGCTACTTTAGGCCAGATTAGGTCCTTTTTCTCTAGCTGTACATATCCTCTGTCTTTTGTCCTCAACTTTACAGACACTTAAGCAAATGTTGTTGAACTGGGGTTTGTAAATGTGTCATTGATGGCACAACCAGACGTCTGTGTAGTTGCACAATTGTAACCTGGAGTTTCAAGTAGCCTGTAAAAACTCTATTATTTTATAGTTTTCTGTTCCTTACGTGTCAGGTAGCCTACATAGTTTTTAATATGGCTAACCAATAACTGAATGCACAGATTTTTACTTCTAAAATATATGCAAAAATGTGCAACTATTCTGTTCTTTACAAGTGCGTGCATATTGTTCCATGCTGCCTTTATAATTGTGCTAATGAATTTCTTTCAAAGATAGTCTAACCATAGTACTTTTTAAAGCTGAACCAAATCCAAATTCCTAAGGAATTTGAGGTAACTTATTAAAAACTAATTTCAGGAATTTCAGGAATTAAGGGTGATATTAAGTTTAATATGTAGTACTGGAATGCAAAGGATTATTATTCATTTTCTTGAAAACAGCGAGCAAAACTATCCTGGGAATTTTGCCAAAGTTGAATTCAGCCCATTATCATTAACATTCATATGTCGAGATTAAAACAACACTAGCTAGTCCCCAAAATATACTTCCATGTTGACTTTTACCTTGCAACTCTTCCCCGAAGATCTCCTAAACCAGAAAGCTGCCGCATTTCCAGACTCTTCAGGGTAGAATTTGTTCCGTAGCTGAGATTGTCTCTGACACGAATCTGTTCCTGCAGCATCTACAAAGCATTCATATGCAAATATAAACTCAGTATGTCACATTTAATGTACGCTTAAAATGTCACTCATTATTTTGTAGTATTTCAGTAACATCAGATAGCATTTTATTATTACTTTATTAAAAGCTTTGTCTTGTATCGTACTAAGCCAGAAACCTTTCAGGTCATTTATTATTTCTTATTCTTAGCATCCAATCTGCACATAAATGCCATAATATGTATAAAGTATAACTTGACAATGGAACGGAGACTTAAATATTCCTTTTTATCCTTTCGTTTTCCCCACCACACCCCTGCTGCTCATTGCAGCAGAGGTCAGACGAGAAGTCATGTATCTGCATATGATTAGGTCATACAAATGAGCACTTGGGTTTGGCTACTTGGTGTCGTCAGTAAGTCGGAAGTTAAAGAAAGTTTATTATGGAGCTAAAGCATTTCCTAGTGTTTATACAGCACAGCCTTTGGACTGAAGTTGAGCTGGGTATTAGTGTTGCATTAATTCTTTTTTTCCAAGGTTTTCCAGTGCAGCTTTTGAAAGCAAGCTTATTAGCACCACAAAGGTTTCTGTGTTTATATGCTAATATCTGTGCTATTTTCATAGCCACTGAAAGAATTATGTAATTTGCAAACAGTTTTTCAAGTTACAAAAACAATTTATAAGCTTACAGGATCTTCAGACCTTGTCTGACCTTTACATATCCTGTGGTAAACTTTCTTATTAAATTAGAAGGAATGAGTAGCTGAGACGGCATTAGTCCTGTCAAAAATTCTTAACATACCTCAATGTCCCGATTAAGCTGCCTCACTATTGCCGTTATGTTTCGGATATGTTCTTCCAAGAGTTGCCTAGCCAACCGGTCACCCCCCCCTTTGTTCTGCATTCTGTGCAGAGTGGAAACAATGTCCTCCTTAATGCGAAAAGCGTGTTCCACAAGAGCCGCCGTTGTTTTCTCATGGCTTAGGATTCTGTCTTCCAGCTGATCCACCAGGCTTGCAGATGCCAACGGGACCGCTGTCAACGCCTGGCTATGCAGCGGTATGTTTCGAACCCGTCTAGTGAAGAAGAATATCCAGATATTGTTAAGTTCTCACACAAAACTCTGCAGTGTCTTTCCACTGGAGACAGTGTGATACTGTCTTAGTAGCCATACTGGGGAGAAGCACCAAAATACTCACAGAGAGAGGGCCCAGTGCTACAAATAAGTGGATGCTGTGTTGGCTACTGGGTTTATCTTGTACAAAGGCAGGTCAGGCTTTTTTTCCTACTCTTTAAGGAAGCTTACAAAAGCATAGGATCTTAAGAAAAGGGCATTAGCATTATAAAAGTAGTTACAATTCAGAACTATAATTTGATTAAGAAGCCGAATTCAAAACCCTTTTATTGAGTTTCAGAAGTAATGCTATCTGTCTCTACAGTTTTCAGGCTTAATCAAAGCAGTAACTGTAGAAGGTAGATACTGCAAATGAAATGGAAACAGACTGAGATTATAAAGGAGTAGCTTGTGCCCATTCCTTTTATCAGTCTCTATAGCTATCCCATAATACCTTACAGAAGCTTGTTCCCCCATGAACTGGACAGGAGCATATGTAGATGTAGAAACTGAGGAGAGACCAAAATTATGACAAGCTTCTCATAGTCTTAGAAATCAAATTTTCCCCCAAAAGAGCTTACATTTGGGTACCTTGAATAATTGTCTGGATTTTTCAAGAGAGCTCTGTATTGCATAGCTTCCATGGAAAGCGATAGAGCTCATGGGTGCTCAAAGTAAAAAAAAAAGGTTGCTAATGCATGCCATCTTTTCCTGCTGCTATATTCTGTAAAGAACAAAGAAATTTTTCAGAAGCATAAGTAGCAGATACAAGTTCAACCCCACTTTGAAAGAGGAGATCTTTTTCTTGGAACTCAGTTATTTACTGTGTATTCTCCATGTTGTTTCCTGTTAATGAGCCAAATTAACAGTTTACTTTCTCCATGATGATATTGATAGAGATGTATGAGGACTCCAACAAAGGTTACTTCTGGCTCTGAGTTTCAACACTCATTCCATGCTATAAGTAGACTGGCTGAAGTATAGTATTCTTGGACTTCTACTCATTAATTTCTTTGGGAAAGGGTTAAGTAAAAGCTGAGTAAGGAATTGTGATTTGGGCCATGATTTGAATGAGTCTACAGTATTTCACTTTGCTTTGCATACAATGCCGAAGTCCCAAGTCACAGCATTACTATATATAGGGAATTGAGAGACACATAATACTCTGCAATATGAAGATTTATTTTTTGCATTCCAAACTGTACCTTTCAGAAGGGGCAAGAGTTGGGAAGATTGGGCTTCGCTGGGCCATTTTCTGGTCAATAATTTATGTCTGTTGAAAAAGTACACATTGAATTATTTAATAGTTTATATCTGGCACTGAAATGACTTAATGCTTCTGCTTTAAGTGAACCTTTAAGTAAAGTTTAAGATTACACTGACAGTTCTGATCTTGGGAGTTCATATATTGCTTATGGAATAAATGCAAATAAAAATAAGTACAAAAGAACAAAAGAATGAAAACTAAAAACTGTTAAAAAGCTTTTTATAGTGAAAACGATACTCCTGAAAAAGGCAAGGTTGACAGCCTTGAAACTGAAATCTGCTGTTGACCCACAGAACTGGTTTGGCAGGACAGAGGCAAACAAACTTCTTGTCCCCAGTCTGTCTACTGGTCTCAGACATCATCAATCAATGACTAAAAAGTAAGATCTACAGGTTATCATAAAGCTTAAGAAAGTATTGGCTAGAGAATGAAATTAAAGTATTTAATGACAGCAGATTATTAGGGGTAAGGTGTTTTTCAGGTAAAAGCATTGGCAGTCAGAAACCTAAATGAAATGTCTTAGACATCAGCATAGTTTAGCAAAACTGAGTCTTTTATTAATTTGTCTTCAAATCAAAATGACCACACTTTATGTTGTAAGTAATTTCTTCTTCTGTGGTAGAGAATATAGATTCTGTTTCTAATTTTTAGACATAGCCAGCCAGACTGTGACAGATGTTGCAGCAGGGTAGGTCTGTTAAACAGCTTCAGAAAGACATTTTAGATATCTTACTGTAAGTGAGACCAGTACCTGACTCAGTAGCTTTTTCTGCTGACAGTAATTAAATTAATGAAAAAGATGGTAGTCTCAATCAGATCCAACTATTCCACCCTATATAAAACGAACAAACATTTTTAACTAGAAAAAGAATGAGCATGGCCTGAGTCTGAATTCCTTGAGAACCTAAAATCTTCACTGAAAACTAAAGACTGATTTATGAAAAGAATTTTGCAATTGCTGATGACATCCGGTGCAATATGCTGTACAAACAAAAAGAGAAAAATAGGGTTATTGAAGCAAAATAGTCGAATGGCGATTGTAAAGTGGTGATAGGACTGTCCTCCGAGATCTCAAAATGCAAAGCATGTTTGTGCTTTAGAAATGTGTGAAAGCACTGCCTAAAAGCAGAGAGCAAACATTGTCACAGTATGTGTGTTCTATTTATAGTACGCTGCTTCAGAAACTACAAATTAGAAAAAAAATAGTTTTAAGAGAAGCTGGGTTGCTGAGCAGCAATGACACTAGACTGGAATTCAGAAGGTCTGATTTTAATCCCTTGCTCAATCTCTGATCCTGAAGACTTTGGACAAGTTATTTCTGTGTCTAATGACTCCATTTCACTATATGGAAGACAAATAATGATAGCTAACTCCTTGTTTAAGTTCTTACATGCCTCTAAGTAAAAAGCACGGTATAAGAGCTGGGTATCATTATGATGACTTTGCATACAAAGTCCTGCGCAGACACTGAATGTCCAGTCCTGCAATGTTCCTCACACTCGTAGTTTCCCTGTTGTTGTTTTCTTTTTTTAATAATGCCACCGCTCTGCGGGGTGTCCCTCCTAGCTGTACCACGAGGTTCTACAGTAACCGGGCACCCAGTTCTTAATAGATCTGAGCTCATTTACTCTTAGTCCTCTGGGCCATAACACGTTTTAATGAACTTGATGCAGTGAAGCATTTAAACACAATTTAACTATAAACACAGGAATATCCCACTGATTTAAGAAGAGCTATGCGTATCACAGCAGCAAAGCACTGGATGCTACCTAGAAAAATGAAGAACAAATATTAAAGTCTGTACATTTAGCAGTATCTTAGTGAAATACACCTTATAAACACCAGCCAAACAAAAAATCCTCAAGTGTTTTAATCTTACGGCCTTCAGAATCCATTTATTATTGATTGAAAAAAATGTTTGCAGCAGACTAAGTATAAGATTGCTTTTTACTTTTTCTGCCAGACTACCATTAGACAATCAGCTAAACGCAAACGTCTGGAGAAACTGTGCACATGAAACAAAAGTTACACAGATGGACTTCTCATTCATTTGTTATTGCTAACTTAAGCACATCACTTGACACACAGTGAGATACCTCATCATCAATTATCAGATTTCTTGATCTGATCCAACATCTGGAAAGGCTGTGTTAAGATCTTGGTCAGCAGTTGTACAAAACTTTTCTGCAGTTTGTAGGTATTTGCGGTAAACAAGAACAGATAGGTGTCAGAACTAATGACAAATTCCCTCTCTATAGGTGTGTGCAATACCGATTTAGAGTAATAAATATAAAAGAGAAAATAAGATGTTCTGATGCTTACATTCAGAAGAGTGTAGTTTCACGTGGCTCCAATTTTAATGGCGGTAAACTGGGATCAACTTAGATACCAGCTGAAATACTAGCTTCAGGTGCTTAATTTTTTTTTAAATGATGTTGTCTCCTGCTTGATACTGCTATAGCAATTTAAATCATGATATATTAACCCAGTAAATTTTGGTTGATTGGTTTAATTTATTGAATATTCCAAATATACTTGTCACATGGATGAGATAAAGATTTTTCCTAGTTGTAAGTGGTATGCCTGATTGCCAAAAATAACAGTTCACTTGATACGTAAGGCGGCTTTTCCATACACACATGGGGTACTTCTTTATTGTTTCTTTAAGTCACTGACATCAGACATGTAAAAGCTTGAAAAAAAATCAGACATGGGACATGCTGAAGAAACACTTTTAGCAACGCAAAGTTCACTCCTTGCTATTTGTAGTGCGGCATCCCTTCCTCACTTCAGCATACTGCCTTGCGTGTTTATTTTCTGCAGGTTCTCCATTTCTCCTGTTTTGAAGGATAACCACATCTGTAGTGTTCAGTTCTCCATCTTCCATTATAACCTATGTTTAATACTTGCTGTTTTCACATTCATTTTCACATTCACAATACGCCTGTGGGGTAGGAAAGCATTATTATCCCTGAAAATACTATTTTCCTTATGTTGCTGGTAGGGAAATGATGGCGGGGGGGGTGGGGTGGGGTGTGTGCTATGTGACTTGCCACAAGTCACACAGGAATCAAAGCAGACTACCTGCCTGGGCAAACACTTTAATCACCCTTCTCTTCTTAAAATAGAAACCGCTTTGGTTGCTATACAGGGAGCATACGACAGCACCACCCCAGGAGCCGCAAGATCCTAGTGTTACTCTGAAGCGTTTTGGGGCAACACTTCGGAGTAAGTGGAGAAGTCCCTGTGTTGCAACTCAGCAAAAAGATAGGTCAAAACCTGACGGCTTCAGTGAGTCACAAGAAACAAACCCTTGCAAAACCCCTCGGCACTAGTGTGACAGTTTGCGACCCCGTCCGCGGTGCGTGGGGGAGTGCCGGGAGGAGGCTCCCCACGGGGAGAGAGGTGACCATGCTAGCGTGGCTCCGAGCCCAGGCTGAGGGTCCTCCTCCGAAACAGGTCTGAGCAGCTCAGGTGCTTGGTTGTGCTAATGCGGCTATGCAGCATTTGGGATCCGCGCCGGAACCCGTGCCTGTGCCGTGCCAGGCGGATGCACCGACTCCGCCTGCGCTCTGCCTTGCCCGCGGCTCTCCGCGCAGGCGGGCCCGGGACCCCGAAGGGACCGCCGCGCTCCTTGGCGGAAGGGTTATCGGTAAACGTGGCGAAGGTTGTGGAAACAGGGGGCATACGACAGCTGACAGGACATCACAGCGCAGACACCACTCTATGGCCATGCAACACGGAGGGACGGAGCTGGGACAGACTCTCCGGCGGGCGCAGGGCGCTGCGCTCACTCACCAGTGCTGGATCAGGGCAGGACGGGGCTGCCCACCTTCCCCCTGCATCCCAGCGGCCGGCTGAGCCCCGCTCTTTTAACGCGCTGCCGCCGCCAGAGCAGCCGTTCGCGAAGCGTCGTGACTGCCTCTACGCAGCCGGGGCGTCAGTCCGTCCGCTCGCCCGTCCGTGGCGCGGCGGCCCTCCGTCCGCCCGGCTGCGCGGAGCGGGGCCGCCGCCGCAGGCCGGGCTGCGGGAGCGGGAGCGGTTGCCAGGACGCCGTCACCATGGGAACGCGCTCGGCGGGGGGCCGCGCCCGCAGCCCCGGGCGGGGGGGCGGGGGGGAGCGGCTATTCCAGCCGCCAGGACGAGCCCATTTAATCATCGCTTCCTCGCAGGTATTCCGTAGCAGTGTCCGCTCCTTGGGAAGGAGGGAGGGGAAAGACCCCGCAAATAACAGCCGCGTTCCCTGCGGCGCGGGGGATGAGCGATGGAGACGCGGAGCGGGGGGCCATGCCTGCGGCTCCCGCACCAGCAAATGTCGGCCTCCGTAAAGAAAGTTTGGTGGTGGCAAAACAGCAGTTACTCTGAATTTCTGAGGGTGCAAAAGAGCTGAGAGTGTGACCGAAAGTACCGACTTTTCCAGAGCATATAACAAGTCCTGGCAGAATACAGCATCGTTAAAATCAATGGCGAATAATAGTTTTGTTTGTAAGGTGATATTCTCAAACAAGACCTAAAATGTAGCTTCAGTAAAACTTCATATATCGCAGAAAAGACTATCTGTCCATTTGCACAGCAGAGGCGTGTGAGCTAAGAGAAAGTATTACTGGAAAAACAAAGTCCAGAGAGGGTGTGTCTGCCTTCACTGCTGTTTCCTGCTTGTGTCATTCTTTGGACTTTGGTACAACCACCTTGGGTAAACAAAGGGCAAGTGCAACCAGAGACAGACTTACTGCATCAGTTCACTCTGAAATAGCAGATTGTCTCTGATTTTGGTTAAAATATATCCAACATCCCATACTGCTGCATAGGCAAACCATTGCAGGACTGGGTATCTGGCAGGTGCGAAGGATAAAGTGCTATAGCATGCAATGCCATTGCAAAAAGCAAGGCGGGATCTGAATCCACGCTCTGATTGACCTATTTATTTTAAAGTAATTCCCACATCAAAGGACTGGGCCAGAAACAAAACATGCCGTAGGTGCTTTCAAAATGGGATAGTAACCAGCTGAGAGTCATAGGATTGTGGGATAATTCAGGTTAGAATGGACCTCAGGAGGACACTCGGCCAACCTCCTGCTCCAAGTGAGCTCATTGATGAGGCCAAATGCAGTTGTTCGGGGTTTTACCCAGCCTGCTCATGAAAACCTCCCAGGATGGAGACAGCCCAACTTCTCTGGGCAGCCTGCTCCCATGCTTGATTGGCCGCTGGGGGAAGAACGTTTTCCTTACTCCCAATCTGAACCACTCTTGTTTGCATTTATGTTGTTGTCTTCCCACCGTGCACCACTGTGAAGAGCCCAGCTTTGCCGTCGTGATGACTTCCTCATAGGTACTGGGGGGTCCTGTTAGGTCCCCCCCAGTCTGCTTTCATCAGGCGGAGCAAACCCTGCTCTGCCAGCCTCTCCTCAGGGGCCGGGGCTCCAGCCCCTGACCATCTCACTGGCCTCTGCTGAACGTGCTCTGGTTTGTACACAGCTGCATTCTCTGACCCGGCAAATATCTAGACTGACTTCATGCACCTGTGTAGTTTTTGTGCATCTATCTAGTGATTTTTCTTGCTAAAAGACTGCTTGGATACTCAGTGTTTTCTTGAGTATGTATGTCTACAGGAATGGGGCTGGAAAGCAAATTGATTAAAGTTATTTTAATTTAAAAACATGTCAACATTTGTACCTTTTACTGCAGTCTTGAAATTAACATTAAAAGGTACCTCCGTACTAGCTCTCAGTCTGCTTTCTCCCTCTAGCCCTTGTCTGACAGCAGCGTTCAGCATGACCGGGGCTGAGAGATGGGCAGGTGACATGTAAATGCTTGTCTCTTACGCTCTTCCCTAGGCATCCATACTGGCCACTGTCCGACACAGGATATTGAGGTGAATGATCTTTGGTTTGACCCACAGAGATGTTCCTTTCATCCTGTGTTATTGGAGATCATCATTTTTGTACTTATGTCACTTCCTTAATGTTTCTAACTATTCAGGTCACTTTCCTTATCAAGGCACAACACCAACAATAATGTTAACTTACTCTGGAGTGTTCAGCTGTCTCACTCATGAATTGAACCCCATTTTAAATAATCGTAGAATTACAGAGTAGAGCAATTTAGGCTGGAAGGGACCTCAGAAGGGAATCTGGTCCAACTCCCTGCTCAAAGCAGGGCTAATGTTGATGTTAGATCAGGTTGCTCATCATAACACGAAGTTTGATCTTAAAAGCTTGTGTAATGTTTCAAAAAGTCTCCCTCTGAGGGAAAAAAATACAATCCTTGTACTTTTGTTGACGTGAACCTACATAGCCTAACTGATGTCAGTCACAGGAACATAGGAGGCAAAACTCCTCGGTTACCAAGTCCGTGTGGACTTCTTCCAGATTTATACCAGCTTTGCAAATAACAACATTATTCATACACCTTGGTTTGCAGTTGGAGAAAAATTCAACTCCATGAATTCTGAGTATCTCTTACATCTGAGGCTTCTCTTAATCAGATCTAGAGTAAAAGAGTCACATGCTGTTTTTCCTCAAAAAAAACCCCAGTGGGTGTAAAAGGGCTGTTGACTTTGTTACTGCACTTTTTACTCTAGTGGTATTTTAGATGGACGTGTTGAGCATGTTAAGAAGCATGTTTTCTGAATAGGTATGCTTCTCTAAGGTAAGGCCAACAAAAGAGAGGAAAGAAGGAAGATGCTGTCTTAGATACAGAGAAAGGGAGTGAAGGAAAGCTACAATTATTATACTGTTTTCCAGCATGGAAACCTGTCCTAATCATTGGAGTGATTTCATCACATTTGAAGTCATAAACTTCTGCCTTTGTTTTATACATGTCGTTTTGTTTCTCCCTACATTTCACAAGAAGAAATTGCTGAATCCATTTGTTGGTTTCTGTAAGTGGAATTCTCCATTTGCTGAGTGTAACTGAAGGCAGAATGTAGCCATCTGCATTTTAGCAGAAAATGTTAAGATTATAAAGTGTCTGTTTATTCTTTGGAAAGCAGATACAGCAAAAATTGCATTGAATTTTTGAAGTTTCCTTAACTTTATACCATTTGTTTTTCTATGACACAAATCCTTCATCTTTCTAAGAAATACCAGATTGTGTGGTTTTCTAACTAAAAGTATGATGTCCTGTTAAGGGTATTAAGCCTTATTTTAGTGGCTTTCAGGCATTGATTAAATTATTAATTAAATGATTCTGATCAACAGAAGACAAATATGTGTCTTATAAAACTTACTCTAAATATATTTTGTAAGTAAGAGAAAAGCAGTAATGCCTTTTTTTTCTTTGCTGTCAGTTTTAATCAATTAGAAAGCAGTCAGGGCAGTGCCTATTACATTAAAATTTCTAATCTTGTCCAAATTGACTGACTTCTCATAAGAGTTATTTCTTTCTGAAGCCACAAGAATGTTTTTAGAATGGAGGGCAAGGGAAAGTTGTATTCTGTGGCATTTCCAGAGGTAAGGACCATGTTCTTTTTGCAGACAGTTCAGTCTTTCAGCATCAGCCTGATTGCTGTTTGGTGCTGGCACACGGTGTCACTTAGGCAGAGGGGAGGTGGTGGGAACACACGCGTGAGTTGCCAGCCGCACTACGGGGGCAACAGCTTCTCTCTTGTGGCACTGCCTGGTGCGGTGTGGGCTCCTAATCAGGTGGTGGCAAAGAGGCTGTAGTCGCTCCCCTCAGCGCTGAGCCTGTACCCACCTCTGAAATGAGTCCCGAATGCTAAGTCAATAAACCTCCTCAGGCACTGAAGCGAAGCTTGCCCTTGAATGTTTTCCTGAAGCTTAGCACTAGTGATCAATATCAGGAGGATCAGGCCAGAACATATCCTCAAAATAATTCTTGATGTTAGCACTTCTGTGCCTGAGCTAGTAGGTGTTACTAACCAAACACAACGCTGTCAGACAATACCTGCACTGAAAAAACTGACGAAAGTTCTTGATGCAGAGAATTTTTCTTAAATCTTGTCAAGTCAGGTCTTTTAAAGGCAACCTGTCCATATGAATTTTATGACAGAAATGTCGCCACATCTAAGTTTTGTGCATCATGTAAAAGTACAGAGATTCCTTTTTACTCTGCCGGAGCTCCTCAAGACGGAAATGTGGGTGCTGCCTTTCTCAGAGGTGGCTATTACACATTGTTGCCTGGAGGAGCTCAGGCATGCAGAGCGTTCAGGCCCACCACACTGACATTCGAAGGGAAATGCCTTCCCCTGCTTCTGAGCATGGATGTTGACTAACTGTCATTCACTTGATATAGTCAGCTTGGGAATTAGATGTTTATCATTAAAACAAGCAGAATTAAACGACTATGTTTAAGTGCATGAAAAGAGTTCATTGTGAATGAGACTGCGCTCACTGCACACAGTGCTTAGCAAAGGTTCATGCAGATGCAGAGCACTGATGCCGTCGGCCCTAAAATTTTTGTTGAAAGTCATCTTCTAGTCCAGCTAGAGTAGATGGACTCCAGTAGCACATGTAAAATGCAGTGAACTCGGGACTAGTTTTTCAATTAGCTATCCAGCATGAGTGCACTTCTTTACTCTTCTTCCACAACCTAGTTTCTCTACCTTTTTCACAACTTGTTATAAAGATGTTTGTATGTATGTAAACACACATACATACCAATATATGTGGCTTAAGAAAATGAACCTAGGCATTAAGAAAGACCCACATCCAAAGCAAATAGAAGAACCTACAAAACCTGTATATATTCTGTTGTCGGCCCTATATGTGCTCTCTGGGTTCTTACAGGTTTTTTTTGCTGCTTTTTATCATGGTCTCATAAATTTATGTAACATTTCCATGTTCAAATGAAATACTAGGCAAACTATTTTTGTCCTATTTCCATAAAACTGCTGTTACTCACCTTCTGTTGGGAATCCAAGTGTGAAACTCATCTCCTGTGAAGTTCTGCTTACTTTTAGCACTATCAGATACATTTTTTTGTTAATAGCTGTTGCAGCTCATATTTACCACCCAGCTACTTTCTCAATGAAAATATTTCCTACCCCTCGTATCAATGTCAGTTAACATCCAAGCAATCCGCTATGGAAATCCCAAGCTTTATGTGATCAGTAACCATACAGCGTAAACCCAGCTGGGCTGAGGAAGTGTTTTGGTATTCTTCAAAACCAAGGATGAAACATGGCCAAGGGGCTGTTGTGTTTCATCCAAACCACCAAAGTTCGTGGGACCTAAGAGGGGGCCAGATGAACCGTTTAAGTTTTGCCCCATTTCTGTGTTGAGCGCATCAGGGTGGTTTGAATTTGTAACGCTTCACCAGCCATGTTTAATGTTCACAAACCAGCATGCGGATCCTGCAGCCAGATCCATGAGGACGAACCCCTGTGCCTGTGCCGCGCAGCACTGCCCTTCCTCGGCACCCACAGATCTGGCTGCGGAACCAGCACCTGCCTCGCAGCAGCCAGAGCGGTGCTCTCCTCCGAGAAGCCGGAGGCGAATCTGCTCACACCTCATCTCTAAATTAGTTTGGAAGCGAGTCTTTATTTTGTTTATAAAAGCAAACAATAAAAATTGAATAAATATATTCTGTATAAACTACTCCCTATTTTTTCCAATAACTGCACTTAACTTTTTAATCAGAGATAAAGTAAAAAACAGTAGTACCTAATGACGAAAACCAGGAACTGTACCTATGGAGAGTGCTTTTCTAGGTAGTTTGGAAGCAGCATTGGCATGTGACTCCGGCTCCGGCTGTTGTTAGGATTGTTAGCTTATGTTGGTTCCATGTGATTTCTGTTCTAGCTCAGAAGTGGTGGTTAGAAGTCCATTGAAGTCAACAACAGGGCTTCAGGCCTGAGGAGGAGTGTGTTAGCAGGACTACAGTCCTCAGCTGTGAATGGGTCTACTTACTTGGTCCCTTGGAAAACACAGTCCCTGGCAGTTGCATTGATTGTATTCCGGTCAAAACGACGTGAGCAACGACATAGCGCGGGTGCCCCCGGCCAGGCAAACGCCTGGGTTTTTTTGCATTGGTGGGGTACACCTAGGGCTTGTTTCAGTATCCTTTTGGTGTCGAGATGCTTTGTGCTGTCCGGCGTTTCCAGGGATTAGAAGCATCTTAGTTCTGTGGGTGCTTCTACATGGGAGGAGGAAAGGGCTGGGACGGTGCGAAGCGCCAGCGCGCTTGCCGGGGTGTTACTGACACCGGTTTGCTTCGAACGTCTCATACCCGACCGCAGCAGTGCAAACCCGCCTGGCCCCAGGGCCAGGCCGCGCTCGGCGGTGGGGTGCTTGCCCAGCACGGAGCGCAGGCGGGGGCGGAGGGGGCGCACCAGTCAATGCCGCCAGCAACGGTAGCCGCCCCAGAGCGCTTGGCCGCGGCACGCGGGCGGGAGCGCGAGGGGGCGCAGGCCGCGCGCGGCGCCGCGCCGGGATTCCCTCAGGGAATGACGTCCCGGCGGTGCGCGGCGATTGGCTGCGCCGCGGCGAGTTCTCCATTTATGGACACATCGCCCGCGCAGCCGGCACGGGGCAGCCGTTGCTGTCGCCGCGTTCCTTTATCCTGCCCCCGCCGGCGCGAGACCCAGCGCTCGCGGGGCCGCCCCGCCCGCTCGGGGCCCGCTGCGCCGGGGCTGCCTCCCGCCGCCCCGCCCCGCCCCGGCGGCGAGCTGCGCGCGCGGGGAGGGCGGGCTCGCTCGCTCCCTTCCCTTCCCTTCCCTCCCTCCCTCCGTCAGTCCCGGGGCGCCGGCGTGTCTGGGCAGAGCCGCGGGCAGCGGAGCGCGGAGAAGCCGCGATGGTAGGCGCGGGGCTCGGCGGGGCTGCGGGCGGCTCTCGCGGGCTGGGCTGGGGGCAGCGGGGTGGGGGGGGGCGCCCGGCGGCGGCGGCGGCTCTCGGCGAGGAGAGCGTGGCTGCCTCCGCGCTTGTCTCTTGTTTCCTCGCGCTTTGCCGGGAAGGGGCTGCGGGCAGCGCTCCCCGCCCCGCGCTGTGGAGGGGCCGTGGCGAGGGGGCGGTTGTGTAACCGGCGCCGGCGTGTGGGGAGCGGGGCCGTGCCAGGCACTTGCCGGGGAGCAGCCGGCCAGGAGCTAGGGGCTGCTGGCTCTGTGGACCCCGGGTAGGTGCTGCCGCCGGGGCACGGCGGCTTCGCTCTTCGGTCGCGTCCCGAGGCAGCCCGGGGCCGTCCGTCCCACCGCGCGGGGCTCGGGCAGGGCCGGCGGCCCCCGGCGCCGTCTGCAGAGTACAAGCCTCGTCTCTCGCCGTTTGGGATCTAAAGAGGTTTTGAACGTTGGTGTCCTCAAGTAAGAAGAGCCTTGTGGGAAGGTAACGCGACGGCGCTGTCGAACAACAGGTGACGCGTCTCCGCTTCAGAGGGTGCTGCTGCGGGGAGACTGCTCCTCCCGAGCTGGTGTTTTCTGGCGCCCGTGTCCGAGTATCGGTGTCTGCTCCGCTCCGCTTGCGAGCGGATGGCCTGGCGACAGGCGCCGAGAAAACTTACCTGTTGTGCAGCAAATGCAACTCTTGGAGCTAGAGTATTTGGGCCCTGCAACTGCTGGCTCTGTTAAATCTCTGGTATGACAAGAGGGTATGGTATCAGTAGAACACATCAGTGCTAGGTTAAGGAAAAACTGAGGTTCAGCAGCTGAACCTGGTTTATCTTTAGCAATTGACTTCTGATGATTGATAATAACTTTCATCCTGACGTAATCCAAATAATGGTTATGACTACCTGTTACATGAGAACTTAAGTAGTGAAAAATCCTGTGTGGTAATAAACTAGGCTAAAATCCATAGCCCTTAAACAAGTAACTTATTAAAAAACTGTTCTAAAGTAGAATACTAAAGATCAGAGAGTTGAGATACTTGAAAAACTTTTGCATTATTCCTACTGAAGCTTAAGTAAGGTTAAGTTTTAAAGATTGACCAATCTAGTCCTTGTGTACTCAGAGCTTTATTGACTTACATAGAGTGTTAGCTTGGGCCCTTCACTCCCAGTATCTTTTAAGGGATGCCCCTCTTATTACCAGTGCCTGTGCTTTGACTTCCTGAGGCAAGTACAGTTGTGCCAGGTTATACCTACGTTGAGCACAAATCTTTGCAGTGCTTTATTTAAAGCAGAGGTTAGGAAGCTAAAATTCCTGTCACAGTCTCAGGGATAGTGATACCACCAGCTCTTAAAGTTCTGTTATTGGTAAGGAGCTTTGAATGAGGTAGGTACATGTGTTTCCTGTGAGTTGATTGTTTAGCCAGGTGGTTCAAATCAACTCTTTAACCATAACCTTTGCTGCTCAGTACTTGCTAGGTCACAGACACCTGTGGCACTTAGGGACTTCCTGGTAGAGATCATATATCATTGTGTAGGCTGCTGCTGTGTTAAATGGGGTTGGAAGTCCTTGGTGCAGGTCTGCCAGAGATACCTACCTGTTAACAATAATACTTCGAGACCAGTGAGTCTGTTAGTTGATCTGCTGCGGACTCCATTAATTCCTTTTTAATGAAAGGTTTTAATCAAAATACAGGTTTTGTAAATACACATAACTAATTGGTGACATACTCAATGAGCTTTACTTTATCAAAGAAAGAACTAGTTTCTTCCATGATACATCCTTTTCACGGAGCTATTCAGGCAGTTATTCTCCAGCTTTTAATTTTATACTGAAGTAGTCTTCAATTAATTTTTTCACTGTGAGATCTCAAGCTAATGTAAACTGCATTTTTTAAGATTGTCTGTAAGTAATGATTACAACAAAACCAGAAAAGGTTGTTTCTAAAAGTACTGCTTTTTCTAAGAATTGTGCCCAAACAATTGTTTGATAATCATCAGAAGGTAGTATTTTGTAACTTAGAAAGCTGTCAGAAGGAAGGGTTGCCTGGCAGGACTTGCAATGACTGCTTACGAACATAAATCACACTACTGATATCCTGAAACTTTATACTTATTCTCTGTGCTGTATAAAAAATTCACATCGTTTCCCTTATTTTTTGTCTTGACAATTTTGATTTCTGTGGAGGGGGAGAACTCTAAGTTAAGTCTCTTCTGCCATATTGTCTCTATAGACCTTAAAGTGAACTTGTCCTGTCCCGAGAGGGCCCACAGTGCAGGAACCCCACCACAGTGCCAACTTACAACTGACATCAGTTGTAGTTGTTTCATGCTTCTCAGGCAGTCTGATACAGCAGAGCATATAAAGGTGATGCTGGTGTAAATGTGCCACCTTCTATAGCCTGTGTGCCATGGTGCCTTGCCCTGCTCAGGTCTGCTGGCAAGACTGTGTAGCTCTGTGGAACTTAGTAATAAGTATGCACTTTTTTCCTGGTTTATTCTTAATCCAGATCAATATCCATATCCAGTTAACAGTGTGGTTTTAGGAGGAGATCTGCAGACATGGAATGGGTGACCTGTTTCATGGCTGTATGCTGCAGTACAAGGTGGGAATGAGCAACAGTGGGGCAAAATAGCATTCAAGCTGACAGTTTTAAGGAACATGTCACAACTTGACTTTTTTTCTTGAAATGTATCTGTCTTTAACTTTACATTTCAATTTTTTTAAATTCAAAATTAACTAGAGCCTTTAACAGCTTAGCTACAACTTGTAAGTCTTCAAAAATGTGTATTATGTAAGTGAAGGTAGTCTCACTCCAGTGAAGGACTGGATCCTTAATGTTCAGGAAACCTCTCAGCAAAACTAAGCTGAAACTTGCTTGAAGTAAGATGTAAGGTCAGGTGAATGTTATGCAGCTCTTCCTTTTATACTCTGAGTTTGGATCTTCATAGTGTCATTAGGTAGTTCATGGAGATGCATTGGGGGATCTTATCTGGAGTTAGATAGAGGATCTGCATCATATTACAAAAATAACCTGTTAACATTAAGGTGACAATGTGATCTTGAACCTTTCATGTAAAGTAGCTCTGTAGTCTTCAGGGAAAGGTTGTTCCCCTGGGTACTCTCAGCTGGCTTTGACTCTCTTAAGGATGAAACATTGAACATTAACTAGCAAACATAATACTGTTTCTAAGGCATAAACTGCTACCATATTTATTAAAAAAAACCCCAAAACACAAAACCAAATAAACATCCCAACACAAACCCATCTGTGATCAACTTCACCTGCTTCTGCATAAGCTGTTCTAGATTGCTTCTACAGAAGTTTTGTACCACTTCGTCAGGGAGAACGAGAAGGGAAGGCCCCAAGAGAAAGCTGGTTCAGCAGTATCTGGAGTAACTCACAAATTGTCGAGCAAGCCAGGGTTGTCCAATTCACTTATGTTAAGAAAAAAGAAGTGTTCATATGTTGCCTTTAACCAGCATTTCAATGCTAAGCATTTTTCTCTAGCACTGCAGTTGGTATGTGCATTTTATCTGGGCCTGTTTGGTGTCTTCCTGTTTCTACCTTTCCAACAGAGATGGAAGGTTGATTCTTAAAAAGGAACCTTTTCATAGACATTCAACATAGCTTGCCATCAGTAGAGGTCAGATGTTTATAGCCCGATCCAGCAAGATGCTGGGGATGTCTTGATTACACGTAATGCCTATGAGAGTTTGCAGAAATGAAAATAACTCAGTTAGCCTGAAAGGACTTGCTAGCCTTTAGGATTTGGTCCTAAAATTGCTAATGTGTCATGTGAGCTGGAACCTTAACTATATTAAGTCTTTTTCCTGTAAGGAAGTCACAAGCAAGGCACTGATGCATCTGTGTTTGAAGGGTGCTTTTCTGTCTAGTGCTGCAGACAGTAGCATTAGCTCAAACCTTGCTGTCTGCCAAATGTGGAATAGTAGAGAGGGCAGCAGCATGTGCTTTGCATTATGTCTAGAGGTGTGTTAATGGAAAAATCTTTCAGCTATATGGTGTTTCTGTCTGGCTGATAAATATAATAAAACACAGTAGCATGTTCAATAGCAAATCTAGTGATTTCATAATTCATGTGTTTTGTTTAGGTTTACACTGCGTGTGTGTACTTGTCTCTGTTTATGGATATATTGTGTATGTTAGAGCACTTTTTCAGAAAATGATAATGTATGCAGAATGTTACCTAAATGCAGCTTTTGCAGCTGAAAACTGAACATGTGATTGTGTATGTATGTACATCTTAAGCATTTTTATTATAAATTCTTTTACCTTCCAGAACTGCTTTTTTCCCCCTGCTATAGATAACTAGCTTGTTGTGAAGGAAGTGGCATGACCATGTTAGTAGTTTAACTAAACTATTTACAGTGACTTTTTCTGAACTTGAAGGGATAACTTTCCCCAGTCTTAATGCCTTGTCTTAAAGCATTGCTGCATGTGTGGAATGGGGGGAAGTTAAAACAAGCTTTTTAGAGCCTTTGTGATAGCTAGTCAGTGAAATGTTGTCAAGCTTTTACTGTGTTCTCAGTAAAATCTTAGTAATATTCTCATCTTAACATGGAAAGTATGTTTCCTTGCTTGAAACACTAGGAAGTTGCACATCTTTAAAGAGAAGTCTTCTCAGCTCCTTTTGTAATAATTTTAAATATTATTCCTTAGTAAATACCAGTTTAATCTCTTACCAGTTTTAGGAGCTAGTGTAAAAGTAACATCGATCTAAATGGTGATGCACTGCTCTATCCAAGTTATACCAAAGAATAAAGGTTTTTGTACTTTTCTATTCCCAATTTCAGCATAAGGGATCAGAAATGCCTGCATGTTTAGATTTGCCTTCCAATATAGTATACATGTATTAGTAATGTATAGAGAACATGTAAATAAACATCTTCAGAGCTATAGAAGAATACTTTATATCAATAAAACCTAATTAGTTTTAGCTCCTGCATCTGAGGAAGGGAGCAAAAAGGTAAGAGGTAATCTTCCCTTCTAAGCTCCTAGCTGTTATGCTTACCTTGCCAAGGACCCTGGTAACCCTAGAATTGAGCTTACTGTGGTTACATGAAGAGTTCTGACAGATTGTTATAGTTCTGCTGATAGAGACTAGCCTGGGATCTGGCTTACCTTGTTGGCCTGTAAGTTGTCAGGTTTTTGCTTACCTCTTGGTTCTGGTTGTTGCCACAACACATGGCTTATAAATGACAAATTGATCTGCTTTCCTTTTCAGTTTCCTAAAATGTTATTGTAATGCAATACTTAAGTCTGCTTTTTTTTTAGGAAGCTGGATTCTAGATCTAGATGGGGTGTGGCTACTGGAAAGCATTAAAAGCTATGTTAGAAAGGGATTTTGCACTTAAATTAAGACAGGTTTTGTTCTGGGAGTTAACAGTGCAAGAGTAGGAGGAGTAAGATCAAAGAAGCAGTTCTCAGAACTGGGAAGAACGTGTGTGTGTTGCAAAAATAAGGATTTTGAAAATAGCGTAGTCCCTCTGCAAACACAGAAATCACCAGGCATAGGCTTTGGCAAGAAAGGGTTTGCTTGCACTGTTAACTTTTTGAATGATGCCGCTTTGTACTATCTAAAGCCTCACCTTGAATATGAGCAACAAAGATTTACATCAGTGTAAAAGGCTAAACCTTTTGGGCAAAATCATATAAAGGTTCTCTTACACATTTTCTCATCTGTTGGAGGTCATTAATTTCCTCGCTACCGGATTGTCTGCCAAGGAGTTTTTCTGGTCGATGCTGGTCACTAGCAAATGACCAGCATTCCTATTACTCCTGTGGAAGTGTCTTTTTTACTGCTTGTGTATGGAAAAATATTACAGGTGTATGGACTGCTTGCTAATTTTTGAAACTGCTGTAGCCAAAGGACTCTGTTAGCTGTTGTATGTTTGGCTTTTATTTCTACTACGTGGGTGTAAAAGTACTTAGAAATATCAGAGAAACATGGCAGAAAGTGAACAAGAATTTTCTCCCTGTCTTAAGATCAGAACAGAGAGCTGTCTCTTACTCTGACAAATTGTTTAGACATTCACCTCACCTAATCGTTAGGACTCTTGTGCAATTTTAGCTGCCTGTTGCACTCCTGAGGGAGCTTGGGTGTGAGGAGCTATATTTCAGTCAGACCTTCCTGGGCTCGATTCAGTCTTTTGCATCTCCTGCTCCCTTCCCCCACATTCCTGAGATGCTGATCATTGTCCTGCCCAGGAAGTATGGCTATCGCTCATCTCCTGACTCATTCTCATCTTCTAGCTTTCCTATCCTCCACCTACTGATTTCTTCCCCTTCTCCTACCCTCATCTCTTTAAAAATGTGAATACCCCTTGGGGAGACCAGGTGTGCAGTCATGTCCTGGCAGTGCACAGGATCCGTTCTCTCTGCTTGACTAAGTTATTACTGTGGTAGGAAGAGGTTTCTTAGTCTAGAGCACTTCCACACACTGAAGCTTACAGGTGTTTTCTGCTTATATTAAATGTTTCATACAAATGTGTAGATGGCTTTGGAGTTTGACTGCTTCATGTACAACAGCAAGTACATCTAAGCTCAAGATTTTTTGATGCAAACAGCCTAGGAAGGGGGGTGTGGTCAAGGATCTCTTTCCAAAGACATAGCAGCATTTAATTGGCATTAAAACCATTGGTGGATTGGGTTCAGAAACTGTAAAGTGTATTTCTAAAAAAATTTCTGAATTAAAATTTTTTAATTGAAACTGAAAAGGCTTTTTTTAAACAAAGCCAATGGGAGAGCTGACAGGGAAAGCAGTATTGGTAGTTGGAGCATGAGTCAGAGTTATCATCAGAAGTGATGCTTATTAGGAAGTATATTTAAGAGGTGCTTTTAAGTATGGAGAATTACCTACTAACACAACTTCGTAAATTCAGCAACTAAATGTGAATTTTGATGTTTAAGCCAGACATTAGCAGATCTCGAGTGTGCTTCATGATCAACACCATTCTGGAAGTGCAAAAAAGGACTATAAAACAGGTCCTGTGTTCTGCTGTCCTGTCATCTGGGTGATTCTTCAGCTGCCAGAAGTGTCTCTGGTGAAAGCCGCTTCTGACTGTTAGAGGAACAATGCAAAAGGTGATGGCTTGGGGTGGGATGATGATAGATCTCTTTCTTCAGTCTGCTTCATTTAAAAAAGGAACATAAATGGTTTATGCAAAAGCCTGTGCTTTCAGAAGCTATTTTGATGCTTTGTTCAGCAATCTGAAGTATAAATGAGAGGTTTTTGTTGGCATCCTTCAAACGTGACTAGCAATGTTGTAGTGACTAGCTGCACTTGTCCCTGTACAGGAAGTGTGAGGGGTTTTTTCCTTGCCAGCTCAGAACCACTCACTGAATCACCTTCATCAGCTGAGCCTGAGTCTGTAACCAGTTCTCAGTCAGCCTTGTCTAATTTAAGTGTTGAAGTCATAGTCAAGTCTGAACAATGCAGCCTGATGTCCTTTATAAAACATGTCAAATGATCTTAATGCTCAGGATTTGAGTCTTTCATGCTTGTGTCTTATGAAGTAATATGCTGCCAGATGTTTGATCCTGCACCTAGGACCGTCTTCTGTTTTCAGTCTGACATTCCACAACCTTTGTGAGGCTTTAAATTCTAGGCAGTTTATCAGTGTGTGCTGTTATCTTTTGTATGATTTATGTCTTTTCCTGTGCTTTGAGTTGTATATTGCTAATAGCAGGAATACAGAAAGATGGAAGTTGGGGCCTCTTGTCAGTAATATACTTGCAGTGCCAAGCAGTAGTCAAGAATTTGTCTCATCTTGTTTTGGTTTTTTTCCTGCCTTGAAGGGTACAAGTCTGCACAAATGCCTAAGTGCTTCCAAATTTGCTTTTGTAGTAACTCTTAACCCTGTGTTATTCCCAGCTTTGTAAAGAAGTATGCTGATACAAAGTGTATTTGAATTTCTTTTAACAAAGCTGCCAAAACATTTAAAGTCCTTTGGTTTGTGATCCCTGTACAGTCTGATGGCTCGTTTGGTACGAAAATACTACTGGTCTGGGGGGTTAGTAGGAAGATTTCAAGGACAAAAATTTACCTAGGTATTGTAAACATGTATATGTACAGCATTAGCATTCTGTTAGCTGTTGGCCTTTGAACTGTTTTGGTTCTTCTGGAATGTATTGAACACCTTTTGATCACTCAGGTTTTGGACTATCTTATTGCAGAAGTTTTGTTAGAAACTGGTATTTGGTAAAATACTTCATTTGTTAAGTGGAAGCAGGATTCTTGAGGCATATTCAAGGAGTACTGTCATCAAACGTAATATGAAAGGCCATTTCATGGTACTCAAAAGCAAGTGCATGCTTTTGAGTGTTTGTTTTTTCTTTCAGTATTTGAGAAGAACTTAGGTTGTCTGTTTATCATTCATGAAAGAATTTGTTTTCCTGTACTGCATCCCCAACTGTATTCAGTACATACCTAAAGAAAGGGAAATGTGCAAAAGTATTTATAACAGTAATTGAAAACAGCCATAGTACAGATACACTTAAATTAAATGAGGGATTTCAGATTTGGTGAGGTTCATTCCAGAAAGGATATAAAGCTGCAAAACCACCCATCCTTGCTTTCTGAGCATAGAGGTACTAGCTGTCTACATAGTCTGAATTATAAATAATTCTACAGGATCTTCTGGTGAGGCCAATGAAACATGGATTTTTGTGTAATTAATTCTGCTGTCTTGGTATTGGCACTTAGACATTGCTATTTAAATCTAGATCATGTTTTTGAAGGAACTAGTGATAGGATGCGCTGATCTAGGGGAAAAAACTAATTAGTCACGGGAATCCATCATTGTATTAACTCTTGTATCATATTTAGTTCTACAATTATTGTTTATTCTTAATTGTGCGGGTTTTTATGGAAGGAAGTTAAACAGTCCCAGTACTCCTGTCAGGAAACTTCTGATATCTTTCCTACTATAATTTGAATTAAAAAATTGGATACTGTGGAAACTGATGGTATTACAAAGCATGATTGTATTACATATAGCTTCTATACCATGTAATATTCTGCTGACAATGTTCTTGTTTAAACTTGATTTGTTCCTGAATTCTGAATTGCTTTAATCCATGAAAACAAATATTTGACTTTACCATTTAAAATACAGTAGTCCCACTAAGAACATAATTACTTCAGCTAGATTTTTCTCCACGTAAACTGTGCCTTGTGCACAGTCACATTTCCAGGACTTGATGCTGTATTGTTTGTAGTCTCCAAAGCCTTTTTCAGTGCTTCCCCTCAACTTTAAATATATGCTGGGAACTACTATATTTGTCAATAATTGCTAGATTCAGCAAACCAGAGATTCCTACAAAAACATTCTGGTCTTTGCAGTGGAAAAGTCAAAATAACTTCTCAGGGTAGGGCAATTTAATTTGGATGTTTTCAGTTTTTGAGGGTATCCTGGGTGTTCTTTTTGTAACCTGCACGACTTGAATAGACTGGTGCAAGGTGCCTTTGGAATTGATTGGCCCTGGTGGAAGGGGAAGTATAGGCTTACTGCTACAAAGTAGCAGCCTAAACCTGCCGAGTTGTCTATGGCAAAAGAGCTAAAAATGCATAAATCTATCCTGAACTGCATCCACACTGTTAGCCATTTACTTGCTTTGCAGTGGCTGTTGGCTTTGCAAGGCATCTCTTCTTGCTTCTTCCTTGAGTGGCTGAGAGTTCCCAATTAGATACATAAAGCCCCCATTTGCTAGTGGCACTAGTAAGGGGTGGTGGCATTAGCACACTGCTTGTGTGAGGAGGAACACTTTTCTTCCAGGTAAGTGATGGGACTCTGGGTCCCTCAGGATTCATATTTGATGGCCAGTGTCACATTCTACTTACCAATGGTTGAAGGCAAAGTTCCTGGAGGAACAATGTTTTTAGAACCCTGTAAGGACCAAAGTACCATTCTGTTGGTGATCCTAGGCTATAGGAATAGACTATCAGCAAATAGACCTTGCTCTTAAAGTTGGAGTTGCAGTAACTTCTACAGACTGTGCTATTTGTTGTGGGTTTTCTAAAATGAATTAGACTTGACACAGGGGAAAAAGTGAACTCAAATGTTGTTTGTAACAAATGTAGGTCCTGTTATGATGCTGCTTATGTCTATGGAGGTCTGATTTGAGATTTGGCCTTTAACGAGCAAAAACTCGAGTTCTATTTAAAGCGGGGAGGGGAGCGCGAATGACTTCATTGTAGGAGAGGCCACTGCTTTTGCTATTTTGCTGTGTTTGACTTGTTTTTTGTCTCTGGGTTGCAAACACAGAGTCAAAGGCATGATCATTTTCAGATGAGAGGATAGGGATAGGTCTTCAGCAGAGCAAGTCAGATTAGAAGTGTACCTAATCAAGTGAAAGAGGACTTGACAGTGCTTGAATATCCAGTATGTGGAACTCAATAAATATGTTGAGTACCTGTTTCTAGCAACTAAGTCTGGTTTCTTAAACAGCTTAGATATTTGTCTATAACTGTATTTCTTGTCTTGCAGCACTATGTAATAATGTACATCTGCATGGCAATAAAGGACTAGATCCAATGTATTGGAGAAAATGAGAATTTGCCTGGTTTCATACTTGCTTTAAATAACAATTAAATCAGTATGTATGATGCTACATGGTTAACAAAACTTATGTTTGATACAAGTGGAATGGCTTCTGTTGTGGTTTAAAAAAAATACATACAATAATGGAGATTAATCTGTTCTAGCTTAAAGCTTCCTTCAAACACACAGAATACGTATTCTCTACAGAATTTACTACAGTCTCCACTGACCTTAGCCTCAGTCTCAGGAATGTTTAATGAAGTGTGTGGGCTTCTTGTGAGGCTACAAAGTGGTTAAACTTAAGTAGCACCCAGTAGTAGAGAATGGATTAATTATTTCATGTTGGTAGTACTATTGTTAACTGACAGTTTTAATATTGAAAGGAGTACTTGGTTTACTAATTCCTAGTGTCAGTTACACAGCTGACTTCTCAACAACTCTTAAAGCTGTTCCCATGAGTACTACTCTTTAAAGCTTTTCTAGTGGTAAATAGGAATTCTGGTTCCAGGGCTCTTAATGCCTGAAATACCAGCACACCCAGTCCACAGAGACACTATCTCAATACGCAGAATAAGTTCATGACCAGCAGTGGTTTCTTCCTGCAGTTTACTTGGTGTTTTTATTCTTGGTTTGTTCTAGGAACACTTGAGAGGAAACAGAAGAATAGTGGCTACTTATTCCCATATTTGGTATTGTTCTAGACAAAATGAACATACTTCTTCACTAGAAGAGAGGGGTGATACAGTGTTTCTGGACAATTTAACCTTCCTCAAACCAGGAGTTAATCTTGGCAGGGTGACATTGGGTCTATTTTCTTTATTGCTGTGTATGGTGTGGTTTCCTACATGGAGTTACAGTGATATTAAGCAGTTAAGTGGCACTAATGGGATGGATTAAGAGAAGTGGGCCTGCATCTTCACAATACTAAAAGCTTGTCTTTATGTAGTTATAAGTCCTTGTTATACAGCAGAGCTTCCATTGGTCTATACATTAGTAGTGATGTATTTTAAATTATAAAGGATCGGAATTAGTGGAGGTTACAAAGTGCTTTTAGTGAAATGAACACTCAGCCTTTAATTGCTGATAGTGGAAGAAGAGAGAATAATTAGAACATCAATGTCAGTTGTACCTCCTAACTTGCTCCTTGGCTTTTTTCTTGAGACCTGTACTTGGATGGGCTTGTGTTGTATTCTGTATTCCCAGTACAGATTCGGGGAGGGGGAGGACAGGACCCCAAACCCTAAACCTGATTTCTTAAACAGTCACTAATAACGCCATATTGAGAAAGAAGCAAACACAATGTACTTCAGAAAAGCATTGTAATCACTAGTAATGTACTTTCTACTTCCTGCTGAAATAGCCAGCTGCCTTACCTGCTTCCACACAACTCGCCAGTAAACATACAAATTAATTCTGTGACAGCAGATTTTGATCTTTAGTTTAGGAGTCCCGAGTTTGACCTCTTCTTGTTCTTAACTATTGCACTCTGTGCTTTAACTCAGACTAAAAGTTCAGCTGCATGTGTCAGACTGCCCAGAATTAAGCCATTATGGATGCAGTCTTGACAGAACTAAACTTCCAATTCTGGATAAGAAGGGAATGTCTGAAATGCCTGCAGAAGAGCAGAACGCAATACAAAACTCTAAATACCTCTTCCGGTGACATAGGATAAGTTTATAGACTTAAACAACTTTTTCCTGTCTTGAAAGTTTCTTTTGTGGAAAGGAATTTAAGAGCTGTTTATTCTGACAACAGTCTCAACTGTGTGAAAGATGGCAAGTGCTGAAGCAAGTACATTTGGGCTGTATTGACAGTACAGCCTGTACCCTTAGTGTATAGGCAATACTTGTTAAACCTTTTGCTGTCGCTAAGGATGTTCTGATGAATCTGTTCTGAAAGTATTAGTTTGAATGTAATAGAGAAGCATGTTGTTACCACAGTTAATGAATTAGTCATGAATAGCTATTTAGTTTGACACACCTTGAGAGTGTTCACCTACTGAAATCAGGTTTTCTTTTGTTCAGATAATTTCTTAATTATACAGGCTGAGGCATTTTTGCACCTGAGGCCATTAGGTAAGTTTTTTCACTTGACTTGTCCAGTATGTGGGTCTGTTCTCAGACCAGAATACATTTAAAATTGAACAAGTGGTTAGCAGGCTTATCCTGCTACTATATAGCAGAACTTTTCTTTGTGCTGAGTGTGGCTAGAGTCCAGGCTGGGACTGCAAGGGACAAAGCAAGCTGAACTTGTCCCATCAGTTTGATTGTAAGCTGCCTATTGTGGTTTGTACTGCATCTCTGATACTCAGGAACAGTTAAATAGCTCATAACTTAGTATGCAGGAAAAGAGACTTCAATCAAAAATACTGGTGGTAACTTTCTATTGTTCTAGAATGCATTTAAGACTTTGGGGAGTTTTTCCTAGTCTGCACTTCAAAATATGTAGCTGGAGAGTCAGTAATTGGGATGTTAACTACCTGTTGTGAGGTAGCTATGGTCATGAATTTCACATCTGAAGCAGACACTATTTTGGAAGAATATCTATTTTTATTTCAAAACTATTTTACCTGGGGACCACAACTAGATCTTAAAGTTAGAAGTCAAGGTTATTGGGTTTTTTCCTAGGGCTTTGAAAGTATTTTGTCATTCTGCTGTCTACAGATGTAGAGTAGTAGGCTAACTATAAAGTACTAATCCTGTTGCTGTTTGCTCATTGAGAGTGCAGGTGTACAAACAGGAAAAGAAAAAACAAACGGGAAGTTAATACTGTCTGATTGCCAAAACAAAAAAGTCCCAATTCAGTAGCTAAAATTATGTTCAAGCTGGTAACAGGATACAGTGAACAATGAAAAATGTTTTTTACGTTCTGTAGCTAAATGTGTCCTTTTAGGGCTTGTTTTGCAATTATTCTTGACCAGTTGAAACTTTTGAGGCCAGTAGAAGTCTACCTCATTTAAATGAACCCTCTTACTTTTTTGACATACCTCAATGAGATGCCTAGTCACTTACTTTTCATTCTTGGGATTTTTGAAGACTTGGGAATATACTCAAGAACTAAAACTACTCAGTTTTTTAAAGACTTTTAAAGTCAGTTAGGGCAAGTCAGGATGTGTAAATAATAGAACTGGCAGGTGGGGGAGTACTTTCTGTTGTTCTATCCATTTGCTACTGTAGCTGTAATAAAACCTACTGTTTTCCCCTTTATTCCTGTTCCTGTCTTCCATTCTCTAGTGTGACAGTGTGAGAGAACCTCACTGAAGTACCAAAGCTGTGCAGAGCCTCTGTGATCACTCTCTCTGTGGATGCTGTTTTGTTCTGGTGCTGTTTTAATAAGGAAGTACGGGGGAATATATCTAAGGGGCATATTCCTAACAGCTGTCATGGTCTCTGTGTTGTGGAGCTCTCTTAGGAGCCTAAATAATCTATAGTGTGCGAGAGGGCTGGAATCCTCTGCTGGTTTTCACAGACAATGTATCCAAACTACATTGTGCACTCCGTGATGGAAGTATGACTTGGTCTGCAATAGGCTGAGTGACAGATCCTACTTTCTCAACTAGGAAAGAGAATAAGGGGAATAAATCTAAGAGGGAATGGTCTGGGTTGGTGAGATGGTGGGAGCCTAGTCTGATCCAGGCAAGCTGCTTCCAATTTAAATGTGAAGATCTGCTCCTTCAGTTTGACCTTATACTCTTTCCATCTGTTTATAAGCCTTCAATATTACTGATGAAACTGGTTCAGTCTAACATTTGCTCTGATTCTAATCTTGTATAGGACACCTGTGCTTGTCCTCATTCCATTTATCAGCCATGTGACTTTGAAATACTTGGCCTGACTCTGTAATCTTACCTCTTGGCTTCTGCAGTTGTCTTCCACAAGCTTTCCCTTCTATATCTTACCTTTCAGCAAGCCTTTACAGAGGTCCTCTATCTTCAACTGCAAATCCCAAAGGACATGCTCCACTTCATTACAGAATTCCAGTGTGATTTTTGGGGTTTGTCCCTTAAACGTTACCTGTCATACTATGTAATGTGATGTATAAGTTATGCCTTTATTAGTAGTTCTAAACAGGTCTAACCTTGCCCAGCCAATGGTTTTCTTAAATGGTGTGAGTAAACATTGGAACATTTCTCTGGTCCCTTTTAAAGTGCAGATTTCTATGGTAGTGCATACTAAAGGGAAACTTGCAATGAAACGCACTGTATAAAGGCAAAGAAGTTCTATTTTTACTTTGCAATAAGGTATGGAGATGAAAATGGATATACAAATGTTATCTCTGTTCATGAACCTGGTTACCTGAATAAGTCATGTTATTACTTAAATGCCTGTACATGAAACATGTGACTTCAAAAGTAGATTAAAAATTCATTTTTATCTTCATAGTACTCCTTACAGTTACTGCTACAGGGTGTTTGGGAGTGCAATAAATCTCCAATAGGAATAGTTGGTGTTAGATACTGCCAGTATTCCACAGACCACAAGTGTGTATTAAAAGATGCAGGAAAGCCCTTCTGTCATCCTAGCTGTTACTGTATGACTTAAAATGCAGAGTGTTTTTTTTCAAAGCTGCTGTCAATGCTACCTAAAAAGCAATACAGCTACTTTACAACTGGACTCCAGAGTAAAAAAAAACCTGTTCTTGCAAAATGTTCCATGGTACCTTTAATCACTACAAATAACTGAAACCTCTTTGACGCTTTATTTGAAAGGTTTTTTCATTTTGCTAGCCCTTCTGCTGAACTAGTGGGCCGTTACTGACTTATCGATGACTAAATTACTAGTCGTGCTCTCATTAGAAACTCTGCATTTACCTGATGCTCTTCCATGCAAATGCTGTGTAAATCAACCCTTGCTAAAGACTGAGATTTGACAGCAGCAAACTCCAAAGCAAGATAACTGCAGCTGCCTCCTGTTCGTTCTTACTGTGTTTCTGTGGAAACAAAATGATTCTGGCAGTCAGACATTGCACAAGGAGTATGCAGAAGCACATCTAATGGTCTGATTCTTTAACCTACAGATTTTAAGAGGTGCTTTCATTAACTGGCTGAAGCATGCTTAGCTGCACAATATAGTTTTTCATACAGTTGTTCAGATTAACGTTTTGTAGGGGAAAGAAAGGCACAGACCAGGATGGTTGAAGATCATGTGCCTGATGTGTGATGTATTTTTCCACTATTGCTTTACTAGATGATACATAGAACTTTGCATGTTAAAGGAACCTTGTAGAAAACAAGCTTTTCTCACTATACTTCAAATAAACCAGAGCATGTAATGGCATCAGTGGGGGTTTTGAGTGGGAGTGTGAATCCCAAAGCTACATTGCTAAAGGACCAACCTTACAGCTTCAAATCCCACCTCATTTCCTGAAATGGCTAAATCATTTCATGCTTTGTGTCTTTATCCCCTTTTCCATCATATGTTTTAAGTCATATAATGGGATAGTGTACTGCCCTCAGGTGACCTTGATGGGGGTGAATGGCCCACACCTTATGAATACCAGTATTATACCTAGTAGCATTAGAAGTGGTAGGAGGTGACATGGCTGTGAACTGTGTACTCTGGCCTAACTTCACTCCTGGTCTACAGCTACTTCTAAATGCTGCAGTAATGTGAGGAAGTGTTACGTGTTAAAACCTAACAGTTTTTCACTGAATTAAATTGAAGTGACATCAATAGACATCTGAAAAGATAGAATGAGATTTTATGGTACTGTGTATAAAACCTAAAGATTTAATAGGAAACTGTAAAGTGGATTATTCATCTATGTATTTAAAAACTTAACTGGATGAGGCATTCTAGTGTGCACAGACTTTCAGATGCATGTTTCTGCATTTAAATGCAATACAACATACAGGAGAGGCATTTTGTATTGCTTATTATAAAAAATTTACAAATTTTACTAAAGAACAGTTTCTACTACTGTTGTCTTTTTTATTTTGAAAAACTTAAAGAAAAAACCCTGAGGCTTTCCTTAATTAACATATGTGATTCTAATAGCTTCTGTTAAGTGGATGTATAAACAATGGAGTGAGTCTAAAATACTAAAAATTGTATTCTCAATAGCAAAATAGCAAAGACTTGCAGATATATTTCAGTTGCTGGCAGTGCTGGCATCTTGCTTGTTTAAAAAAAAAATCTGTTTGCATAATGAGTTACTTTAGTCTTGTTGGATTTGGTCTTATTAGAGTTAATTTTGTTGATATTCTTTTGTGTGTGTTTGTGAAAGGTTACCTTGGAGGATGTCTGAAGCTCCAATTCCATAAACAATGAAAGAAATGTCTTTCATTTTAGTGTGGCAGACTAGCTGAAATCTGTAACTTTAGGTTTCAGCTAGTCTACTGAAATGTGCAGGCAAGGAGGAAGACTTAAGATGTGTGGATTATGTCCTCTTTTTTTTTAAACTTAAAGAAAGGACACTATCTATAAAAATGGATAGGCTACCTCAGAATTGTCTTTCCTTACAGTCCTGCAGGGGCAAACATTCACAATTGGACTAGATACTTTTCTCAGAAGCAAGGGGAGAATGATTTTCTTTTCAACAAAACCTAACTAGTGTAAATAAAACTGGCAGAATAGGTTGGCAAGTTATTACAAATACCTGGATATTTCATGGTTCTTTGTTCTTTTTTAATTATGTGTTCATAATTAGAAGAATTTTGGTTTTGAAAGCCTCTGAGTTTCACTATTTTGGGTATTGAATAATTCATGCTAAATGTTGTTTACGCATGTTTATGGCACCGAAGAACCTCAAGCAACTGATTAAAAAAGACTTACCGCATTCCTTTATTCACAATTATCCTCTGGTTAATAACAACATTTAGACACAACTATCTTGACAAAATCTTAGCTATGTTTACGTAAAGACTGGTACTATGCTGACCCTCAGCATTGCATTATGAGGGCTGCCCAAATCTTTCCCATTCCTGGATTTTTTTTTTAATTCCATGGAAAAATGTTCCAACACACTTTAAGTTTGTTTCCAGTTTGGCTTTTTCTTTTTTGTAAGGGCCCTTTTCTTTCTTTTCAGGTTTGTGTGGATGCTATGGCCAAGTACAAGCAGCTTGACTACAAAATGAGCTGTGCTGGAGTGTTTTATTAGGTTTATTCATAGAGGTTAAAGTGATGTTTGTCCTTAAGAAACTTTCTGAGCACTGACTTCTTCAGACTGTGCTAGAGTGATAGTTTGTGGTAGTATCAAAGAATAGCTTAGTTTTCTGTAAATAACTATTAAATCCGGTAACTGATGTTGGTCACAAGGAATTGTCTGGGATTACATAGAGAAAAAAATCTCACCTGAAATTGCTTGGAAGAACTTGGCTGTAAGTTGATATCTAAATTTTTTCAAAGGAAGAAAAGAGATTTTCATAAAAATCTATCTCATAAATGTAGAAACATGTACTGCATCAGTGCCTTTGCTTCTCATTTGTATTCAAACATCATAGGTCAATGCTCCAAAAGTTTATGGCATTGACTTAAATTGTTGGTCATCTAAGAATCTCACATAATCATATTGTCATAAAATCCAGGGAAAACAGCAAGTACACAGTAGTAAGAAAGGGCAGTAGTTGTGGTCTGCAGACCACGGCAGTGTCTTTGTTGCTGTACATATCTAGCTTTCTGAAGTAGCCGAAGGTTGAAAGTCTGGCCTGCTTCTTAGCCAGGACTTAAAGCTGCCTGTTGTGAACCATTCTCAAGAACCAGCTGAGCTACAGATGTCTGCTGCTTCAGAAACCAAAGGTCAGCTGAGACAGGAATGAGTGTTGCTCACAGGAAAAAGGGACAAAACCAGGCAGCTGTGTAGTAGCAGAATTAGAGGTTGATCTCAGACAGTATGAAAATGGAATAAAGCTCTTTGTCCCTTCAGCAACTGCAGTGAAAGCCCTGAAAATGGACCAAAAGGCTAATACAGCATGTTGAACCCTTAGTCAGCACCAGGGAAGTCCATAGAAAGTGTCAATATTTCTTTCTTAAAAAGTTGGCTTTTGGTATTGCTTCTGACACTTTATTTTTTTCCTTCTGGTTCTCGGTCTAACTTACAGGTGCCTCAGTTTTTCTAGGTGAGGTGTGAGGTAGGCAAAGAAACTGCTGTGGAAGGAGAAATATATTGGAAGGGTTTGTCAAAAGTTCATGACAGCCCCGCTGGAGTAATAGGAAATAACACTAAGCTGAACTTTTAATGGGTGCCTGTTCACTGACTACTTCTGTCCATCTGCATGCCTCACTCATGATGATGGTGCACAACTGAGGGGTGCGTGGCAGAATATGCTCTTACTGATGAAGTACAGGCTAAAGGTATAGCTACTGGTATTGCATTTGGGTCACATATTTTTAGCACACCACTTTAAATTGTATTTGTGTTCAGCAAGACAAAATCAAAGGCAGCATTTATAGCACAGCTGAAAGACCCTGAGCCACCCCTGCAGTCCCCACAGGGTCATAAGGAGTATGTTGCTTAGCAAGCTGACACGTAAGCTTAGAGGAAAGCTACTTAGAGTGCAAGTTGGGTTTTGAGCCAGAACTTGATTTTTAAAGGACCACAGATCTTGGGTTCAATATGGAGTGTAGAAAAAGGTAAAGCTGCCTCTAAGGGCTTCAACAGTGTAATGAATTGCAGCACCCAAAAGCTTTAGCTTTGGATATTGAGGGAGAGAAACAGTATTCACCTAACAGCTGTCTTTTCTGAATCGGAATGCTATGCTTAGATGAAAAGTCATTTAGATGGTTTTAGTTTACATTCAAAATTTATTTTTTTAGTTTATGTGGGTTTGACTTGGAGCTCAGAGTTTGAATGAGTCCAGAAATTAAAAGCAAGGCACATCACAAGCATTTTAGTGTGGTTTTGTGTTGAAGCCCTGCAAGCCAAAGTCTTCAGCCACAGTTTAATATCTGAGACTTAATGTTTTTTGCTCAATTTCCCCTCCCCCCAAATTTTGAAACTTGGTGTTTCAGCTTGAATTTTACATGTTCTGAGTTTTCATTATGAAGTTTAGCATTTTGCTTAGGATGATAAAAGCTAGCTAGCCTTCTGTTTAGGAGAGAGGATGCTAAACTGTTTTACTGTTAAGGAATATAAAAAAGTAGTTGGGTTAATTGTGTTTAAAGTTATCTAGCAGAGAAGTTCTTTGAAGACTTGAATGAGATCTATGAGTTGATGGGGATGAAGGGAACCTGATGTAGAATGTAAAATCATGCAAAATACAGGTTTGCATCAATACGATTGGGGGAGAGAGAAACACGTATTTGGATTGGGCTTCAATTTTTGGATGCTTTGCATTTTTTTGCTATACTTGAGTGTTTAAATGAAAAAGACCTTTAGTTAAATGGGTGTCTTCAACAGCAAATGTTAATAATTTTCTGACAGGAAGCCAGGATGAGACATAGAAATAGAAAATTAAAGGAAAAAGAAAATGCAGCATCACACTGCCCCACTGCAGAGATTCTTTTAAATAAAATCAGGGTAACTTACCTGCTGTGGTATGCAGCAGTTTTTCTTCAAAGCTGATACTTGGCTTTTCACTTGGTTTCCCTTTAACAGAAATAGTTTGAAACCTATGTGTATTTATGATGCTGATATTGAATTACAAGTTGTAACAGAAATTTAAATTTGGTCTTTTGCATAATTCTGCAAAATTGGTGATAAAGTTACAGGTTTTGTGAAACAGCAGCAATTTAAGCCTATAGGAGTGCATTCAGAGCTTCTTTGGCTCGCATCTCTGCTCAAAGCATAATTATGCCAATATAACATCTGAATGAGATGACATTCTGACATATTAAAAAAAAAAAACTGGGAAAATAGCTGTGTCTGTGCTAAAACCTGCCTTTTGTAGACTAATAGGAGCTATTACTTATTAAGTGAACTTTTGCCTATAGGTTAATAAAGATACTATGGATGGAGGGATCATACACATGTATTGGTGCAGTCTAGATAATAACCATAAAGACCCAGTCTCCTAGCTGTTGAAGATTATATTAAAAAATGTTGGGCCAGACATTTCCCTTACATAATTCAACTAATAACCGTGGTGTTCCACTGGAGTAGAATGAACTCTTCATATTCCCAATGCATTTCTATGCTTCCACCTTTTTGGGGCATCAGCTTCATTGGCAGAATGCAGTGATCTACTTAGCCAGTAGAGATCATGTATATTAATTTTTAGTTTTATTTTGTTGGGTGCCTTATGAATTATAATGGAAATAGGAAAGTCTGCAGAGCCAGGATAGGAACTTAATACAAAATCGAGTAAATAATTTGAAGCATGGGATCTGACAGGAAGAAGATGAGGTCTTAAGGAGGCTGGGTTATTCAGAAAAATGTTCAAAGAACAGCATTCTCGTCACTGACTAGGAAGGTACTGTAATAAAAGCCAGTGAAGTAAAACTAACATATTCATTAAATGAAAATAAGCTAGTTATTCTATACAACCAAATTGTTACATCCTGTATTTTTACTGTAGCTTCTTCACTGAATGGAGCCTGCTTGCCTTGGCATTGTGTAATTATTGGTTAAAGTAAAAATCAAACCCTGATAAAGGCTGAATGAACCTGTGCATGAAATTGTCCCCTGACTGTTAAGCACTTTAATTATCCATTCACTAAGTTCCCACTTTTGTATCTTTACTTTGAGTAGCTTAGACTTTTCCTGTTGTCACCATGTACTCTGCAGAAGAAAGATCTCTTTGCCCGTGGATTGGTCCTTACATGCATAACTGAAAACCTGGAGTGGTCTACAAAGTTTTGTGTATTGGGTCTGAACATCCTTGCTGTAGAGTGAGGGGGGGAATTGGACTGTCAGAGTGGCAGGGGAATGTGCTTTCTGATGGGGCTCTTGTGAGCTTTCGAAAGCATGTGCTCCTAAACTACAGTGTAGTTGTGTAGCTGTCTTCAACCCTTATGCTGAAGCAGATAGTAAGCACTTTACAGATCAGGCCGGAGATGAATGTACACCTGAGAAAGTGAAGTAGTATCTGTTTGAGTCTCCTACACAGTGCGTGAGATTTGTCGGGTCTGATGTTTACGGCTCCTCCCAAGATTTTGCTTCCTCTTGCTTTTTGATTAATAGCAACTTTTTGGGAGTTGATGTGAACTAGCAGATTTGGTCTGTGGGAAAGATGTGTAACTAATTCCTGAAGGGGAATGCTCAAAGGAATTCTTGTTTGTATTTATGTAATAATTAAAGAAGGAAGCGTTTGTATGTGCATGCACTGAAATAAATACTGAGGTTGGATTCTTTTAAAGAGTTAAATTAAAGGTTTAATCAATGTGTCAAATAGTCTATCTACCACAGTGTCTGAAGTCAAATCTGGTTTCTTGCATGAATATCCAACTTGAAAGTTAATAAAAAGGAATTTGTGGGTTGAGCCACATGGCTCTTACCACCCCGGTGTCAGCTCCACCATAGGTGAGTGAACACCACTCCCTGAGCCTTTCCCCTATGGCTCTGAGTCAGTAGTGCGGAGGTAAACAGGAAGCTGCTCGAAGTCCTGGAGCTTTTACTCTGTTTACTCAGCACTCTGTGAGATTAAAATAAACATAGAAAGCAATTTTTACTTCGGAACCTCCCCCAGTGTGGAGCTCCTTCTGGCCCCCCAAACAAGCTCCTCCAGCTACTGTCAGCAGTGAGAGGAGTTGACAGCTCACATGTGAAATGGGGATATTGGTCTGGGGGAAGCACTCCTGCTTCTCCCTGAGTGGGCAATAAAAGCTTTTCAGCTCTTCACTGTGTATCCTGCCTCCCAATGCCACAGCTATCCAGCACTGCAGGACAGCAGTTCCTAGGGCTCTCATTGTTCAGGTAGTCCTCCCAATACAGTGGCCTGTGTAGGAGTCAAGTCATCCGAACACAGTCCAAGGACAGATTATGCAACTCTTAATCCAACATGAAAGTAGATATTCTTGAAGCTGCCTAACTGGGGAAAATCCCAGATAAACCTAACACTATACCTTGAAACTCTGCAAGCAGGACTTTGGCAAATGAACTCTTACCATGCAGCACCACCCTGGTACAACACAGCAGTCATTATCTTGTACTGCCCTGCTCATCCCAGTTGAAACAACACTATGCATACAGGAGGGCAGGTCCCAGTTACAACAGTTGGGAAGATCAAAGCAAGTATCTCAAAAATAGGTTAATTTGAAACCAATGACTATTCCAGGGCCCACGTTAAGAAATGAGCAGTTGACTGCATGTCTTATTTTTTGGCATCTGAGCAGTTAAATGTTGTAACTCTGAGCAGTGCATTATACTAATAAAGTTTTGTGGTGTCAGCACAAAGGTGCTTTTTGGTACATACTGTTGAAAAACCAATCTTCGCCACAGTTATCTGCTGTGTTGCAGCTTTTGCTGTTTTATCATGCCTATTACAACAGAGTGTTTTTCTTTAGCCTGAACTGCCATAGGCATGTGACTACATGACAATTTCCACTTCAGGGGAAAAAAAAGTTTATATTCCCTGTGGTTTGTAAATAAGCTCAGAAAATGTCTGTATTTATACTAAAAGGAAGGGGAAAAAAAAGAAACACCAAAAGAGACTCAACTGTAGTTTTTCTAAATTTTTTTTAAATTCAGATGTGATTCAGGGGCATGATTTAGCTCATGTGCTTATTTTCTAAATCAATCTTTCAGTTTTTGCGGAATTGCCACATACTTTTACTCAACTAGATGAAGCTGTTGGAATAAAAACATGTAGTTTGATATTATTGGTTAAAAACAACAGTAATAAAACAAGGTCCATGCTAACTTCTGTAATCTGCCTAACCTGTTGTATTCTTGCTCACAGTCTATTAGCAATTGATGAGATGAGGACAAATACACCCAAGAAAACTGTAGTTATTCAATAATTTATTGAGAAGACTATCATATTCCTTATTAATGCTGGAGCATGTTAGTGCATCACATTGGAATTAAGTTGTTTTGTATCCAGAGGTCTTAGGAATATGTGCTAAGCAAAAAAAAAAAAAAAAGGTTTGGGGTGATAGGCAAGTAGGAGCATCTCCAGGGGTAGTGTATTATTAATGAAATGGGCATGTTGTGGCATAGGTGTTTTTATTTTTCAATTAAATCTCTAAGCCAACCAAAAGTAATTTGTTTATTGAGATTGTTGAGTTTCTTTACATATTTGGGAACAATAGTTTTGCTCTTTCTAAAATAATATTAAAAAAATTCATTCTGTCATCTGTGTACAAGAGCTGGTACATGGTATTAAAACTGTATTTTTAAAGAGGTTTTTTTTACTGGACTGTTCAGGCAGTAAAAAATGGTGTTTGTAGATCAGAGTTCAATACCCAAGAATCTTAAAAAGGGCATATTGAGGTAAAATTTTAGAATGCATAAAAAGAATAAAAAACAACACTGAAGTTATTTTACTGCAGTTACAGTTCATCCTTTTCTAAGATGTACACTGGACACGGTCTTAAAAACAGAATAGATAAAAGCAGTCTTGGGCTAAGCAGTAAAGGCCGTTGCAGGGTTAGAAAGGCTGTCATAAATAGTTATTTGGTGACATTTGGGTTTGTTATTCATGCCAAGCAGCTCCCCTCGGTCAGTTGTTTCAGGAAAGTTTAGGCAAACTGAATCGCAGCAGCTGAAGAGCCAGTACAGCTGGTGGGACAGGGCAGGGTGGGACGCCTCGCTGGGCAGGTCTCCCGGGGTGTCCCGGTGACTGCCCTGCCCCAGGGCGGGGGGCCGGTGGTCCTCGCTGGCCTTCACGTTGTGGGCCGCTTAGGACTTTTTGTATGAACTGCTTTGCTATTAACTAACCAGGTAACAGCAAGTTACTTAGTCTTCATCTTCTAAAAGCAGCGGACTACAGATTGAAAACAAAGTACTAGATTTTGATTATTTCTGATTTCGTTAAGCTCTTTCAATGCTTTAGTAATTTTAATGGCAAAAATAGAGCTGTCTTGTGTGCAGAAAGAATTTGAAAGCCTTAGCAGCCTGGGAAGAATAGGTTATGACCCAAGTTTAACATACCCAGTGTGTTAAAATGTGTAGAAATATATTATGATCTTAATGAAAAATCAAAGCCAAAGTTTTACTGGTAGACACATGGTTCTTAATCCAAATAATATTTCTGTGCAGGACAACACACTATTTAAGATGCTTACTATCATTTTATTATGTAAATGTTTCCTTTGGCAATGTTGTTTCAATAAAATTAGTTGCTGAAAAGTAAATACTGTATGACAAGAGAATAATGTTACAGGTAACAAAGTTTTATACTAAATTCAAGGAAAGATTCAAAACTGTAATAGTTTGACACCTCTCTTTTTGTCATGCTTCATGATTCCTGGCGGTATTGCTACTGAGAATGTTTTTCAAAGATAAATCGCAGTTCATTGGGGTGTAACTAAAAGTACGAGCTGTAAGTTTTAGAGCTATAAGTTTTAGAGTATAGTACCCTCCTGCTTATAATTAAAACATTGAACTGTTTATGTAAACGTTTGTTGTTGGGAATGAGATCTTTTCAGTCATTTGAAAGTGCTAGTGACATAATTGGAAATTGATTCAGTAGATGCAGAGTGGATTTCTTGTAACTGATACTCTTCGGTTGCAATGGAGTAGTAACTAAATGGTGTTTTCACAGGAGCGGTTCTATTCCCTGGAAATTCTACAAATACTATAATGATTTCTACATCTTTAATACTTGCAAAAATGTATTGATTTATCCTTTCATCCTTCAGTGTTGCCTTGTTGACTTACCAATGTAAATACTAAGTAATTAATTCGGAAATACTGCCGTCCTCTTCATTTTCTATTCTGCATAGATAAAAAGAAGCAAAACCTGCAGGTAAAAATAAGGTTAAAATAATTGTTTTTCTTCTCTTGATGTTTGCTAGTACACCTGAATCCAGTAAGCTTTCTACAGAAAGGGAAACCATGACAGAAGGAACAGGCAGCATTAAAATGCAGTCAGAGACCAGGTCTTCCAGAAGGCATAATAGCAAGTGTTTGGTCGTCTTGTGTAGGTAACAAAGAAAAATGGTATCATTCAGTTTAAGATTACTGAGCTTCTGTGTCCCCCCTCGCCCCCCCCCAAAATTTTGTATGCATTCATTAAATAGCAAAGGCAGATCCTCAGGTGCCCAAAGGAGTGAGTGAGAGCAGTTATCTACTGGTTGTGCTACTAAATGCACACTTGTATGCCAGGTGATTGGATCTGAAGAGATGCTGTAGTCATCCTCTCATTAAGAGCTCTGTATCTTCGTGGAAAATAGATAATACAGGGGGGCGATATGTGGAGAGTCTGGGCTAACCAGCCATTAAACTGCTTTCACCAGCTAACTTGGTGAACTGCAGAATCAATGTGCCCTTAGTCTGCTGACGGAACAGCCATCCTTGAATTGTCATTGTAAAAGGATAATTGGAGGCTCCAAGAATAGTCAGGCTGCACAGAGAAGTCGTTTTCCAATAAAACCCTCTGTCACAAAGTCATCAAGCAGGGGTTCTGCTGGGGACAGACTTTGGGCTTAACCTTTCAGGTTCATGTCTTAGCAGTCTGATGAAGACACAAATACTTTCATTTTACCATGAAACAAAAGGGTCAGTAGAAGGGGGGAAAGGAAGAGCGACTTCCGTCTGCTGTTCATGTGGAGTCCTACAAAGAGGGCAGTGACTGAGCAGAAAGGAATTCACTGGGGTGATTGTGGCCTGTGCGTATGGTTTGGTGCTAAAGTCTGAGATTCCAAAAGCTGGGAGATGGGGCAGGGAAGTGAGCACTGACATCAGGTAGAACAGGACATGGCTGAGATGGCATTATTGTAATATGCCACTGGTTTTACTTTCTCCAAAAACTTCAGCTGGCACCAATATAGCGTGTACCACACAGCATCAAAATGCTGTCTTCTAGCAGTGCATATGCGAGACGCTGGTCCATGCGTAGAGCTTCTGAGTCATGCTGTTCTGAGATTCCTCTCTCTGGAAACCAGATGGTAAGCTCCTAGCTGACTTCAGTTTCTTACTTAGTTTCAGGATGATGCTATAGGAGAGGCAGTGGCATTTTGTATGAATTTACTGATTGAGTTTTCAAACTACATATTTCAATTGAAGACCGTGATAATGTTTTTTTGTAAATGTGACACACGGAGGAAGACTCAGAATAAATTCATCATAGACAAATTGTTTTTGTTGTTTTAAAAAACAAGCAAACAAAACCAAAAATCCAGGGTGAAATCCAGCTGGCAGCCGGTCACAAGCGGAGTCCCCCAGGGCTCTGTTTTGGGACCGGTCTTGTTTAATGTCTTTATTGATGATCTGGATGAGGGGATAGAGTGCACCCTCAGCAAGTTTGCAGATGACACTAAGTTGGGCGGGAGTGTTGATCTGCTCGAGGGTAGGAAGGCTCTGCAGAGGGATCTGGACAGGCTGGATCGATGGGCTGAGGCCAACCGGATGAAGTTCAATAAGGCCAAGTGCCGGGTCCTGCACTTTGGCCACAACAACCCCAGGCAACGCTACAGGCTTGGGGACAAGTGGCTGGAAAGCTCCCCCGCAGAAAAGGACCTGGGGGTGTTGATTGACAGCCGGCTGAAGATGAGCCAGCAGTGTGCCCAGGTGGCCAAGAAGGCCAACGGCATCCTGGCTTGTATCAGAAATGGTGTGGCCAGCAGGAGCAGGGAGGTGATCATGCCTCTGTACTCGGCTCTGGTGAGGCCGCACCTCTTAATACTGTGTTCAGTTTTGGGCCCCTCACTACAAGAAGGACATTGAGGTGCTGGAGCGTGTCCAGAGAAGGGCGACGAAGCTGGTGAGGGGTCTGGAACACAAGTCTTATGAGGAGCGGCTGAGGGAGCTGGGGTTGTTTAGCCTGGAGAAGAGGAGGCTGAGGGGAGACCTTATCGCTCTCTACAACTACCTGAAAGGGGGTTGTAGAGAAGTGGGTGTTGGTCTCTTCTCCCAAGTGACTAGCGACAGGACTAGAGGAAATGGCCTCAAGTTGCGCCAGGGGAGGTTCAGGCTGGATATTAGGAAAAAGTTCTTTACTGAGAGAGTAGTGAAACATTGGAATAGGCTGCCCAGGGAGGTGGTAGAGTCACCCTCCCTGGAGGTATTCAAGGAGCGTGTGGATGTGGCATTGTGGGATGTGGCTTGATGGGCATGGTGCTGTGTGGTGTTGGGTGGGTTGGTTTTTGGTGTGTTGTGGGGTTTTTTTTTTGTTTGGTTTTTGTTTTTTTTTTTAAGGTTGGACTTGATGATCTTGCAGGTCTTTTCCAACCTTAGTGATTCTGTGAAAAACAAAGCAAAAAGAAAAAGAAAAAATACGATGTTCTTGTTCCTGAAGGGGTGGAGGAGACTTTGGGAGTATTGCAGTTGTGGAAAATCTTGTGATCTTTGGCCTCTGAGATCCCAGTTGCTATGTAGCATTTTGGGGGGAGGTGGTATGCAAATCATTTCAGACCATCTCTTTTCCAGGGAGATATCAGGAGGAGGAACCAGCACCCATCCTTTTTTTGTAATGATGGTGAAGGAGGGAAGAAGTTGTTCACATATGCATATATGCCCCTATATTGTACAGGTGCCAAAATGAATTTTAATACTGTATGGAAAGGTGATAGCAAGTTTGAGTTGGAACGTACAGTATTTTGTAGTATTACATGTAAGATGTATGATTGCATAAACCTGTTTTTGATGGAGAAGAGTGACAGATATAAAAGCTTTATTATACATTAAGGACTGATACAGCCAATGTGAAACTTGTTTTTTGTAATTGTTCACTTGCATTTTCGTAACTTGCAGAATAAGTATATACAGATGCAAACTGCGTATACAATGTACAGATCAAGAGTTAGCGTGCATGGATGCTGCTCAGTGAAATGATTGGAATGGTGCAGGGGGGTGTTGTTGACTAAGTGTTGCTATTGCAAGGGCTATCCTTAATCCACCACAGTCACAGGAAATTTTGCTACTCATGCCATGAGGAACAAGTCAAACTTAGAACAGCTCTGGTGACTGCTTAATAAGTCTAGTAAGGCAGTTAATGTCTAAAAGCAAGTCAACCATATTAAGTAGTTAACAGTATTGTATTTTCCTGAGAAGATTATTTCTTGGAACATTGGGCCACAGCCACCCAAAAAGCTGTGGGGTAAGCAAGCGTGAATTTACAGTTCATTAACTACCTTCTGGTATCTGCCTACTGTCTCTCTAAGTTGTGTCAAAAACTTATGTGCGTTAGCACAATCTGCTCTTAAGCTCGTTCCCGTCCTTATTTTGTTCTGTCGAATAGCTGTGCCTTTTTAAAAATAACCTTTTAAAATATTAGTGAAAATTAATACTGATGCAGTACATGATCCTCACAGTCAAACACTGAAGTTACTTTTATTTTGGTAATGTTCTGTTATTTATCTTACAAGAATGCTGATGTCTTTCATGACTCCTGAAAATGAGCATAATGTGTATACCCTGTAGACATCTCGCGTTCCCGTAACTTGTATTGTGTTCCAAGCATGAGTTTGCTGTTCAGGTAAGCAGGCTCTAGTTTCTGTCTCTTCCCCTCCTCCCGGCTGCACTGGTGCTGGCGTTGGCTGCAGGGAGGTAGAGCCATGGCTGCTCCCTGGCTCCAGAGCGAGCGTGATGGTGGGGAGCTGCCCTGGGGCCAGGCCCTGCTGGGGCAGGCAGCACCCGCATGGGGGCTGATGGGAGCAAGTGTTTGGGCAACTGGGATCTCCCGCAGCCTGTAACCAGCTCTGGAGTCAGACCTTCTAGTCACATAGGGCTGAATCCACCCCTGTCCAAGAGCAAACAGTGAGAACTGATGACTTTTCCCCCCAGAAATTTTTTTCTCAGTATTTTATTTGCATAGCTGTGGTTTTGGGGATATTAACCTGCTAGTAGTTTCCATTCCTTAATACATTTGTGGTATTTTTAGTTCTCAGTATAAAATGTCTGTCCTGCTGCTAGATGCTCAATATTTTTACTTTGCTATTTCCTCAAATCTTAACGCACTGCTTTTTGTCTCCCTTAATATTTCCCTCATGTTAAATTTAAATAATTTGCCTTTTATCTTTGTCCATCTAGCTGCTTCTGCTCTCTTCCTTTAATTTCCTTTCTGAAATATGGTCACATCATTGCAGCCAGTATATCTATTTTTTCTAACATCAGATATACAAGAACTATTCTGGAGCACTTCTGTCTACTATGGCTTCTCAGTTTGGATTATCCCAGTTAAGGACCAAAATTACCATTAAGTGTTTCTGTGATATTCTCTACCGAGAACAGCAGACTCTTTATAGAAATATGTGAAAGATTCCTTGTAAGTGGATTATGAAAGTTTTCTATTTTGATGAATGGTATAAATGAAAAAAGTTGTGTTTCTTTTTTTTATTTTCTTGTTAGATGGAAAAACTGGTACAAAATATGCATGTATGAGACTAGTGATATGCCTCCATTGGTAGAAGCATTGACGCCAGATGTAGAATAAATGGTATGCAGCTTTTTCAGTTTTGTGGCATCTTTGGTTAAGATGATGGCTGTGTATCATCTAGTATTGTATTCATAATACTAATCTGAGTAGATAGACGCATTCCTCCAAAACTACAAGGATTTTATGCAATAGTACTCTGTCGTAGTTGAAAAGGGAAAGAAAAGGTCGTGCTTGTGATCGTTTGACACTCTTACTCCCTCATGGAGGCCGAGAATCCCTTCTGCGCTGTGATGGAGGATTGATGTAAGCTACTGAAAAAAGCTGTCAGAGATTCATGATGGCAATTTTTCCCTTTGTGGGAACCAAGAATGATTATTTATGGCATGTAGGTTGTTGTAGTTTAGACAGAGTTCTGATGGAGAGAGAGAAACAAGGCTTTTTCTCAGGGGCAGAATACACAGTCTCTTCTGATCCCTTGTTTTCAGTGTGTTATTTTTAGACGTACTATTTTTAAACAGCTTGAAATACAAAAATATTTGCTTTTTTTCCCCAGTTAAAAGAAAACCCTGTTGTGACACAGCATGACTCAGTCTTTTTATAGCCACATAAAATACGTGTTGCTTAGGATAATGTAAAAATATACAAACAATAATAAAGGCAAAAATAAGAAATCAACATTGCTATTGTGACACAAAGTGGAGGGCGGCAAAAAAATGATATGTAAATAAATGTCTCATCAATCTTTATTATTCATTCCAAACAAAACAATAATATGCTTTAACCATATCATACCAAAAGTAGTACAGAAAGTATAGACAGTATTTAGTACATGGGAAGTATTTTACATCCCCTCTCTTGATATTAATGTAGTAATTGTCCTGATCTGTTAATGAGTGGGTGTTAAGGGAGATGTACAAAGTGAAAGTAGAATCTCTTTTTTAGGTTCTTTAGAGTCTTGAGTGTTTTGATGCTGAAGATAATAAAGTTGTGGAGGTGGAGAGGACGGTGCTGCCTAGTCCGTAGCCAAGTGGTAACTGTGTATGCACTCCTGAAGCAGTACAGCTGGGAAACAGTAGGCTCCTAGCTCACAGGGTCATCTTGTGACTCAGAAATATTCCTGTCATTGCAAAGCAGATCTGATTTTGAGCCTAAAACAGCAACCAAAGGAATAATAACAGCTGACAGCAATGCAGTACACGCCTTTAATTCCAGCTTCACCAGCTCAGCCTCCATTCCCTGTGAAACATCAGGTGCTGGGTTTGGAGCTCAGGGAGAGCCTGAAGGAGGCCTGGCAGCCAGGTTGTTCAACACTCCTCTTTCCACTTTTGTGGCTTTTAGCAGGCTGTTGATGTGTGTTTGTTTTTTGTATTTTTCCTAATCTGCTAAGCTCATCTTTTTTCAGCTGCTTAGGCATTGTTAGTGCTGACACAAAGACTTTCATTTGCTTATTTATTGTACAGTTAGATCCCATCTTTCACTGAGAAAACCTAAGAGAAGCCAAGTTGCTATTTGCTGACATCCAAACTGCATGGGTAGGCCTGGGGATGGACTGCAAGCTCTGAGCCTCTCTGTTCACCCAGATCTGACCATGCCACAGGGGAGCTCTATTCGAGGTACTGACTCCTCACTGTGGCTAGTGCTGACATGGGGGTGCTGGGCATCTCTACCACAGGCCCTTGTTCTGCTGGCTCTGAAGTTCCTGGTCAGTCCCAGGAGACCCAACCTGTCCATGGAGCAGGTGGAGAGGGGTGGAGGAGAAAGCATGTGTGAAGGGCAACAGAGGACAATTAGCAGCTGAGTAAATTAGTCTGAGTCCTTCCTGCAAAGCAAATTCAGGTTAAGGTGGACACCAGGTAACTAGCTCAGGTGTAACTTGTCTCCAGATTAGAATACTGCATTTTTACGTGGATGGTAGAAAGCTCTTGCTAAAGTAACGGTTGAATTCTCAAGAAGTATACAATAAGAAAAGAAAAAAAATTAGTCTTTGCAATGTGGGCAATTGAAAAGCATTGTAATTTTTAAATATCTATCCTTGACCTTTAGGGAATATGCAGCCTGGAGAAATATGAAGAGTTGCTTTTACAACTGCGATGATGTGGAGTTTTTTCAGATTATTTATGACAGGAAGATTTTCTTTAATTTCAAAACTATATAAAAAACAGTTAACTGTTAGCGTGACATGGTTATAGTATCAGCTGGAAGTGACTGAAATTGATAATTAGGTTAGACTCTGTAGTCATCACTCATGCTTGGAAGAGCAAGAACTTGAGGGTAGGTGGTATCCTGTAGAAACAGCACTGCCTGTTTTGTTGCCCAGACCAAGGAGGTGCTAGCCACTGCACATGGCCATCCTACTAGTGTTAGGCTCCTGGAGAAGGGAGAGTGAGAGCAAAACTTAACCACAGATGCAGTTAGGCACTACTAAAGCTTGGGTTTATTTCTAGATCCTAGGGAGAAGCCTGACAATAATCTGGTGATGATTTACTGCTTCTCGGTATATTTGCGTGTAAGGCCATGCTTTAAGGGAAAAAAAGTAGTCCCAAACTACTGATAGAAACTGCCATTTAAAATGTGATATAATATTAATGTGAACTACTTAGTCCTACCACTCTCAGCTGTCTTCCATGCTATTGCTTTCTTGGATATTTAGGCTGCTGCCTTTGTTATTAAATCTCTCTGCATCCTTTTCCATTTGACTGTATGTGATACCGTAGTACTCAGACTTGATTACAGCTGCATGTTAAAGCAGTGTGTAAGTGCTGCGGAGACCTGCTCTTAGGACAAGCTGAGCCTTCCTGGTGCTGCCCCTCTTGCTTATGTGCTGGTTCGCAATGCTTTTGGGAGAGAACCCTTTGGCCTGGTAGTGTGCGTGGCTTAATCACAGTCAACAACAGTCACTGACTTTTATAAAGCCTGCTGTTTTGCAGACTCTGTGCGTGTTTTCCATATGTGCCATGGCTTTGTGACCTTTGTCCTCTTCTCATTGAATTTGCTGGGTCTGATGCCATAGCTTCCAATGGGAAGCTTGATTGTTTTCCCACTCATTTCTTACACGTTTTCTGTAGCTTACTCTATTATCTGATACTAAACCACATTCTGTATAGCTTTGTGAAGAATGTAATCATCTGTATTTATTTTGATACTGTACCTTTTTGTCCATCTTGCCAGTTCCTTTTTCCAAGTGTAATATCACAAGTAGCTGATGAGTACACTGAAAGAAATTGTGGACTGTTGGACTTCTGTTTTCTCCAATAACCTGACCTTCAACTGATTTTTTTCAGTCATGTGGTTGTGGAATTATTGCTGGAGGTGACTTAGAAATTAAATCTATATCTGCATTTTAAGGAAAGGTACAGCATTGAAGAAACTTTCAGGGTGGAGTGTGGCGGTCATGCAAGAGTTCCATCCTACAAAAGTTCCCTAGGCAACCTTAGGTGTTGGCAACACCAGGGGAGCTTGGTGAGCTGACTCTAAGAGAAACTATATGGAGGGTGGAGCGGAGTGGAGGCACTGCGGCCAGGCTCTGTGATAAGATGGGAACTGGAAGGTACTATGGAACAATGAGGTGGAGACTCACCCTGATAACTAGGATACATACCTGGTCAAAGACAATGCTATTGTACAAAGATACAATAACCTATTTAGTGTGTGTAATGGTGTGTAGTGGAGTACCTGGGAATGGGCCCACAGTTTGTCACCTTTTGACAAATACTTATTATAATCTCATTATAATACTAAAAAACACACCTCCATCCCAAAGCTACAAGGTCGCTCCAAGGTGTGACCACCCCTCACTGAACCTGTGCTCTAAATTTTTCTTGGTCTATACCTTTAAAAGCAGAGTGAAAAACTTCTACACCAATTACAACAAAGAAATATATGACTAGAGTTACTCAAGCTCCACCTGTAAAGTAAAAATAGTATAAAAAGTCTTAAGAGAGGAGGGGTGTTAGGGCAGGTAACATCGCAAACCTGCTCTGACATCTGGGATCAGTTAATGGGCTGAACCTCTCTTCCCCCCAATAGGGACACCTTTGGGTAAGATTCGAACACTTAGCTATACCAAGTGTCGTGTGTCGTGTCCCCCCCCCCCCCCCCCCCCGGGAGATTTAGCAACCTCTGTAGGGTTGTTTTGTGATTTAATGCGCTGTAGCCAGCTATATTTCTCACGTTAACACCTGGCTATACTAATTGTTTCCCCAGGAGATTTAGAAACCTCTACAGAATTGTTTTGTGATCTAGCGTGCTTGTAGCCAGGCTATATTATTCATATACTTGCTATTTGTACCATCTTTGTGGGCAGTAGTTCTATCACCGGCAATCCAAAGAACTTGTGCATCTGTTGCTTTAATAAACTACACTATTAGTTAATCCAGCCATAAGAGTTCTAATTGAACGCGACCAAATTCCTTAAGGGTGGCCGTGATAGTTCACGCAACGCGGCTAGACTGAAAGCGTATGGAGTTACAAGTGCATTCGTAATCGTTAGGATTCTATATATATACATATATGTGTGTACATGTGTATATATGTAGAACACAATCGGACTTGTAATACAGGAAATTGGGCATCACTCAGAATCTAAGCCTAGCCACCCCCAGCCCCTCTGATATCTGAGGACAAGCTGGAATGCAAGGGGGTTTATTTTCTGCCAAATTGCTCAGTCCTTTAACGTGACAGTGTTTTATAACAATTTCCAAAAATTAATTGGTTCCTTCATTTTCTTAGTGCTTCCAGATCACTGCTTCCATTGTGCAAATATAAAATTGACAAGGTTCACGCAAACTAAGCTAGTTCAAGATTATTATTTTACTTAAGCTCATGTAAGGTTGTGGATGTTCAAGAAAATTGCTGAGATTGTGTGTTTTCAGACATACTTACCTCTGCTGTACTGTATTTAAAAGCATTTATTTAATTCAAGTTTGCAACTGTTCTTCAGTGTTCTTAGCAGTGACAGAGCTGCATCACTGGTAGTAACGGCTGGAGACTGAATAGAAAACATGTAAAGCCTACAAGTTCTGTATTGTCTGCAGTAGTAAAATGGGTCTGGTTTTAGCAAAAGTTAATTTAACTTGAGATAAAAATCGAGTTGGTCCTTGGTTTTTATGCCAGTCAAGTTGAGATGAGGCTAACCTATAAGCCTGACTCCATTTGCTAATATACATTATGCATTAGGTCTGTGTCTTCATTAGTTTTTCTTGGGTTTTCCCCCAGTAAACGCAGTGAAGCTTGTGAAGAACGTCATCTGAGACTAGTTTAATGAACACTTTTTAGCCAGCCCAGCTTAAAATAAGAACCTTGTGCTTGCCTGACTCCCTTTGTATTTCCCACTCCTATGCCTGGTGTTGGTACAAGTGCTTGACTATTTACATGAGGAAACAATTCGGCAGACGAGCTTTTGTGGTAGTACAGTTACACAGGTCATTTGCTAGTGTGGAAATACGTACACACACAAGTTGCACCTCTGTAAATTGTTGATGTCCCATTTCAAAATGCTTGAGTGCAGCCAAAGCGTTCAGAGTACCTAAATTTTCTTATTAGATTTCAAATCAGCTGGAAAAAAACCATATTTTGATTTCAAGTGGTACAGCTTGAATGTCACAAATTTTCAGTAGCATCCTGAAATAGTAGTCTCTAAGTGTAGGGAGAGAGTATCTATTTAGATGTCAGTTAAGCGTGGTGACTAACAGATCAAAAGGGACTGTTAAAACGGGCAGCCAACAAGCTGCGTAACATAATCTGCAGAACATCCCTGAATACTTACTGCATCAGGCTCACAGCTTCCGTTTGAGTAACAGCATATGTGCAGGTTTGACTTAAAAAACCATAAAGGGTGGAGAATCCACTGTACCCAGTTTAATAGTTCAGGTGGTAATTATCCTCACTACTAATAGTTGCACTGTAGGAGTGTAATTTTTGCATCCTTAGCTTCCAATAACTGCATCTCAGTTGGAATAGTTTTTTTTTCTGCTAGATTTAGAAATGTCTCCCTTCTGAAATCCCTTCTGTGTAGACATTCACAAAACCCAGTGGAATTACCTTCTGATTTTTGAGAGCGGTGCAATTCTTTAATAGTTCAGAGGCAAGTCAGTTGACATAGTTTATGTATGCTTTTTTATAATGCCTGGATCAAGGAATAGAATTCAAGGAAAGAAAAGTATTTTGGAAGTTGGAGTTTGAATAGATTGTTTTCAGTTATTTCATGCTAATGAGAAATGTGGTAACCTTTTTGATACTTACTGTGCTTTCCTGCAGGGCAGCAAAGGACACTACAGATATCACTGGCAGAGCCACAATGTCAAGCACAGTGGAGTGGATGATATGGTCCTTCTTTCCAAAATCACAGAGGATTCCATAGTGGAGAACCTAAAGAAACGATACATGGATGATTATATTTTTGTATCCTTTATAGTGTTGTTTTTAGTGGGGCCTGTGGACTTGCTGAGCCAATGTGAAACTAATTATATGTATGTATTCTATTTAAGCAGATTACTCAAAGATGCTGAGCATTTTATGTGACAGTTCACCTGGGATTACACAAAATGCTTTGGAAACTGAGCTAATTATGAATGTTGAAATTAAGATCTGAAAAATTATTTTAAGGTATTCTTTTTGATATTTGGAATTGTTCTTGTCATTGTTGAAGATAGGCCTGTGGTTCCATATATTTATATATATCCACCTGACCCCTGAAACTACTGCAGTGATGTTACTTCTAAGAGCAAGAATTAATAGGTTTAAGGCATATATATGTGTCTTGATACCATGTTGTCTTCTGTATGTCCCAAATTGTAATGCTTTCAAAATAGCATTTCTTTTGTGATATAACCCCATTTACAGCTTACTCTGGAATTGTTAATACTGTGAATCATGGGCTGATGGAAACAGGTGAACGTGTGAACATCTGTAAATCTACAGCGTTCACACTTTAAAATTTTTTTCTATGATTAATGAAAACATGAAAGATTTAAATACCTGAACACATAACCTAACAAGAAATACAGATTTTGGCACCAAAGGTTTGCTTTTTTTTTTTAATTTCATATGAAAGGAATTTCTTGAGATAAGAATAGTCACTATTTCATTTTTAGCTTTCACAGTGTAACATGAGTGGCAATAATGAATTTGGTAAACACTAGTCAATATGATTATTTACTAGGAAGTGATACTGTTTCTTCTGCTGTGGCCAGGTTTTCATACTTCCTAGTTGTATCTGGAGAATAGTTTCCTTGAAAAGTTTAACTTTTTTTTAGCAGAAAGGGTAGGAAATATAACATCTCCTGGCTATTTCTATATATTCAGATAGTTAAGAGCTAAGTAGCAGCTCAATTTAGCAAGGACTGATAGAGGAAAATTAATGTTGCAGTTGAGCTGACATTTCCATCCCAAACTGCAGAGTTTTTTAATACATGTGTGCACGTGGGTTTGGATGCTCTGTGCAATAAAGTACCACACCATTATTAAATTTGCCTTATAGAAACATAATAAAGTTGCACAATATTTGTCAAACTGTACTGTTGGGGTAAACTATAGCACTCTTCCTGTTAGTAACGCGAGTGCTTTTGTCCCTGTGGAACGCTGCATCTTCTGTGCGGTACACTTACAAAGTCTTCCGTGCTCTGTGCTGAAGAAACTGGTTTATGCTTTTTTCTGATAAAAATAAGTGAGATTAACATGGCAATGGTCTTTGTACTGAAGCAGGAATAAGTATGTTTTCCAAGCGTACTTGTGGTCATGTGAGGGATCAGAGCCTTCTTTTTAAGCATTATAGTTCCTTTGTGTAGGGAGAAAAGATTCCTTTTGCAGTTCTGCGAAGGCTTTTCATTCTAAAATAGAGATCATCTCTTGAATCTTTCGATTGTTTGTACGTCCACCCATGAATGAACATTTCTCTGCACTACGTTGCATAGAGGTTACCGAATCATCCCAGAAAATGCTGGTATTGTTTACCAACAGAAAACTGTCACTTTATGCAGACACAATGAATGCTTGATATATTATATTTGAGACCCAGATGTTGTCACTCTTCTTTGAATTAAATTAAAAAATGTATGAAGAAAGCATTGCAAATTAACAATACAGAAATTATGTTTACTGAGTGAGTTACACTTCTCTAACATGTTACCGTTTTGTGCTGCAGAACCACAATAATAGATTCTTATGTAGGATAATCCAGCAGGATAAATTTGTTAATTTTCCGACTTCTGCACGGAAAGCTTAGATAGTAAGTTTGCCTATGAATAATTCCATATTGTTACATGAAACCTGCAATACAACATTTTGGACTCATTGACATGGGTACACTGCTAACTCCCAGCTCAATGAACTAGTCCTGCCTTTAACGTAGTATCAGTTGCTTCATATATGTAGTCTGCAATTCTAATTCCAAAGGCTTCTAAAGTATTTTGTAAATGTAGGTACATGTGCAGCTGAATGCAGAATGGTGAAATACTGACATTCAAAATGTTGCAAAAAAGCTTTCTGGAACTAATAACAGCTTGAAACTGAGTGTCTTCTTACAGGGAAGCCTGCAGGATAAGACTCCTAGGGACTGTTAGTAGTTACACTAATAAAATAACAGCACATACGGAATTACCTAATTCCCTTAGCTCCCCACTAGTACATGCAGCTGAATAATTGTCCAATTTAGCTCAGGAGTGGCTGTTTCCATCCGACTGTGCATGCTCAGCAGTATCTCTGAGAGATCAGAATGTGTCACTGTACTATATTCTGCAAAGGTCAAAACAGTCTTTCTAATACTGACAATATGACCTCCTCAGTTACAAAGGAGTAAAACAGTTTAAATATGCTGTTTCCTTTCTGTATTTTTATTCAACGTATGTCATGTTTGGGCCTCTAATACATGTTTAGCTTGTCCTAAAATAAATATTTGGATAATATGAAAGTATCCCATTGAATGATACGTTTATATTCCTGTAAGCCTGCTCATTTAATTTTTATTAACAATTGTTGTGACCTGTAGGTTTTTTACTATTATTTGAAGCTGTGCTGTATTATGTAATAGATGGAAAAGTCATTTGGCAGTCACTAGTGGTAAGATAATACTTTACAAAACTGTAGTTACCTTAACTTCTTTTGAATACAGACATATATTGGTTCTGTATTAATCTCTGTGAATCCTTTCAAGCAAATGCCATATTTTGGGGAAAAGGAAATTGAAATGTACCAAGGAGCAGTAAGTAAAACAGTCTAAAATGTACTGCAGTATTCAGGGGCATGTAAATATTCTACATGGTTAAACTCTTGGAAGCATTTGTTTCTGGGTTTTGGTAATGTTGCACTAGCCTGGGAGAACCTGGGCTGATATCCATTACCATACACTGAGTCTTCAAATTGAGTTCCCTGGAACATAGGATTAGTATTTCAAGAAAATACTTGTATTGATTGACTCTAATCCATATCATGTCCCTCCTCCTCCTGCAAAGGCAGTTTTTAAGCTATTGTATGCTTAAAGTGGGGTGCACAATACCAAATGGCCATTAGTGGATTTAGAGACTATGACTTGAGAACTGTCAAACTGGACAAGAACAATAAAAAAATTGAGATGCCATAATTAGATGTAACTTTTAAAAATATAGCTTGAAGAGTGAGTCAGCACAAGGACATTAGGGACTTAAAATTCAGTTTGCCACTCTGCTTGAGTTGGGCGTGTCCATAGATTCAGGAAACCATTTGGTTTGAATGGACTCAGTGGATGAAAATGAGACATACAGCACCAGGCTCTGTGTAGTGGTTTAGGTAGTTTATTGTTAGCATATGACCACTGGTGGAATAGGCTTAAATTCTGTGAGTTTCTCTTGGACAAGTAATGTATTTCAAGCTCAGACCATTTTTGGAACAGGGTGTTTACGATAGTTTAGGAGAAAATTATAGATGAGAGAAAGATCAGTAACAAAACCTAGAGACTTTGGTTTGTTTTTATTAAATGAACAAAAAAATTCCTGGGGAAAATGCAGTATAAAGTGGGATTCGGAATTGTTTTCCCAGGAAAATAATTCTTCCAACTGAAATAAAAATTTATATTTCTCTTTCTGCATTGTTTAATGCTGTGTTGAAAAATTATTCTCTGTTTCCTCTCCTAGGCACAATATGAAAACCCACCACATATTTATGCTCTTGCAGACAGCATGTACAGAAATATGATTATTGACAGAGAAAATCAGTGTGTCATTATTAGGTAAGAAAAAGAGCTGTAAAAAAAAATTTTACCATCTTCTTTCGGTGTTTTAACTTCAAGCAGAAAAGTTTATTTTTTATTATATCAATAAAATTCTTCTGTGTCCATGACCACTGAACATTTTGGGGTTACCTAGGATAACTAAGTACTTTTTGACCCTCCCTTTTGTTTCCCAGTGAAATCCTGATGATAGCCGAACTACAAGAAATCTCTTTCTCACATAGCCAGCTTCATGCCCAATACCAAAACCGTAGTAGCTTGAATGACTACATGAGAGAGATGGATTAACAACTGTAGCAGCCACAGATACTGTTAAATCCAACATTCTCACATTGACTGCATTTACCATATTCTGTTTTTAGTACTATTTCTTTTTTTTTCCCCCGTTAAAAATAAATGTACTTTTGTTCCTTTTGGAATTTTGCTTGCATTCAGTCAGAGACAAAAGGAGGAGAGAGATACTGGAAAATTTTTTTTGTCTTCATTATTAATCTATTTTAATTATTAGGCTGAGGGAATTCACTGTAGAATTATTACTGAACTTCTTTAATGACAGGCATTACTTAAGTCACAATCAAAGTGAGTTTTGGGTCCCGAGGTATGCTTCATTCTCATCTGTGGGTTTATAGACAGTGTATGATCAAAGAAAGTGTGCAGACAGCAAGAACTGCAGCATATTTGAGCTGCTACACTATACCTCTTCTGACTTTCCTTCTTGCTTAGAAAACTTCAGAGGTTCACTGTAGTGCACCTGGAACTGCAGTTTACCTGTGGCAGTGGTCTCCAAAGTGGGGTGCATGCATCATAGGGGCTGTGCAGTGAAATCCATTGGGATGCAGGAAGAAAATATTAGACCTTCAGTACTAGATGTATGTAATTTATAAGTAGATAAATGGTATACGTACATTGGGAGTGTGTGCTCAGACATATTTTAATGATGGTGTGTGTGATCAAAAGACTTTGGAGACCACTGGCCTGTGAGACTTTCCCAAGAACTAGGGAAAAGAAAGAGGAGAAAAAGAAAAAATAATTTGAAGGGAAACTGATGTTATTTTATTAATGACAGCTTTTCTTAAGCTTTCTGTCATTTCTCTGAGGAACATGCTGAGAGGCAGCACTATGAATTAAACCGCTGTTGAATTTAACAAAAGAGAAATTTCAAGACTGAATGTTTTCTTTGTCCAGGGGACCCTCTCTGGTCTTCTCCCTGGGGTGGCTGTGTGCCCTGCAATGTTACAGCCCCAAGGGGGCAGGATGTCAGTGGTGATCAGATCAGATGCCATGGAACTTAGTGGGCTCAATCCCTTAGGCTGGAACCTGCCAGGAAATGGTGGATGGTCACTGATGATTAAGCTTAAATGCCCTTGCACCAGCCATTTACTAATTTAATGTTGCTGCAGGAGTATTACAAAGAACTGGGCTTAGTATGTTGGTGAAAAGATTTCATATATTAATATATCTCACTGATGAGCTGCTGTGAAAGCTTGTGAGGAATAATTGTTTGAAAGTTATATTCACTGTTTTATTTCTTTGACTCTATGCCTGGGGGTCGTCCAGGAAGAGCTTTCCTGGGCAACATGTTATAGTAGAAAAGTGCACAGCAGTGTCCCTCTTAGTATCAGCAAAGTATATGCAGGTATGTGGAAACTGTTGATTTTACGTGTAGGAAGGTCAACCAGGCATTAACAGTGTGCTACACTGAGCTTTACTCCTGTGAGGGCTTCCCTATTCCTGGGCCCCTGACTACAGCATGGTGCCATATCAAACAAAATGCCCAAAGCTCATATTCCTGTCTCTGATATATCTGAATTGTTCCCTGAGCTCAGTCTTCCTTTTTGGAAAACTGATGCCTGTTGCCATGCTGAAGGTACTAGTCCTATTTAGTCAAATTAAGACATGTTAGGAATGGGTAAAATTGGGATTTATTTTGCTTTTTGAACAAAGTAACATCCCAGAGCCTGGGATGTTTCACGTGAAGCTAAATTTATAGTGAAAACCTTTAAACTGTGGTGAGCTGTGATTTTAAAAAACATTTTTTGGTCCATTGCTAATGCCTCAAAGTGCAGTGAATGCAGAGGGTCACATTTTCAGACAGCTGAGATGCAGACTTCGAGGTTTAAATTCATGTGAGAATTCTTGTGCTTGAATGATGGATGATGCAGTCTTTGGAGTGTCTGTATTTTGTATGTGCAGAGGGAATTTTCTCTCTGTGTGTGCACAGCCTGTTCAAAGTATGCTGGAGCTATTTGAAATCTACTGCAAAACTGAGACAAGAAAAATCATGTTTGCCAGGGACCTTTCAGAGAATTCCTCTTCCTTTCTGCACATTTATTTTTCCTATGATTATTCTTATTACAAACACTGTAAAAACTGCGGACTAGACTTACAGGTAGTTTTCATGATGGTATTTGATTTTTTGGGACACAGAAATTATTTTTATGAAATTAAGTAACTCAGCCATTCACAAAATCTATTTTGTTTGATTGATATTTTAATCCTTTTGACCACATTTTGTTTAAACTGTAATTTAACATACCCTGTATTTTCTGATTTTAATGTCATCGCTATTTCTAACGACTAGAGCTGGCTTAAGAATGAAGTTTCATGACGTTTGGAATTTGTTTGCTTACGTTTTATTTCATAGACCAGAAGGCACTGAAATTGCTGGCAGACTAGAAGCTCCCAAGATGCTGCAGCTCTTAAGTGAAATGAATGTTCTAGCTATTTTCATGACTACCCCCACACCATCAGTTTCACTTAATAGCTGCCAAGGACTTTACCAGTTCTGCCCCTAAACTGGTGATTCTCAAAAAACAGAGATATGGTTCTGTCTGACTTCGGTACCACAGAAGTTGGGTAAACCTAAGCAGTTTCAAATGAACTTTTGCGTTCCACTGAACCATAGTTTTTGCCATAAAAATTTGTCCTGTGGAAAATGAGTGATGATAACAATATGGTTATTATGAGGTGCCTACTTGCTTCTCTACTCCACAACTAGTCTGAATTTGGAGTGACTTCACTGAAAATCCCTGGTGGAACAGAAGGAACAGAGCAAGCTAGTACAGAAACAAACCCAGGTTTTTCCTTCTTTCCCCATGCCACCTTCCCCCTCCCCGATGGCAGATTTCACCACTAAAGAAAGGTTTGCAAAGAGAGCAGGTAAGAAATAAGGTTTAGACTGGACTGATTCACAGTCAGATCAAAAAGGCTAGGCCTGGCTTATGGCGCACATGGAATCTCAGGAATGGAAACACAAGGATGATGGCAAAGGGGTTGGTGCTCACCTGCGTCTTCTTCCTACAGCATGTGGTTTGGGCACCTGTGGCATCTATCTACCTCTGGACCTGGGAGGGGACATGCATTCCTAGAGACAAGACCTAGATTTCCAGGCAGGTGAAGAAAGGTCCCTGCAGTGTCCTGCTGTAGTCAGGACCCTGTGTGTGTGTGAGGATCACACACCCTTTTGCCAGGACGTTTAATTCCAGAACTCCAAATAATGCATTTAGACACTGATAGAAAAAGCTCATACTCTTCAAAGTCAGTGAATGAAGTAGGAAAGCAAATCCAAAAGAAAATACAGTTCTTTGGAAGGATGTGTAGATAGCAGCCAAAAATAACCTTTTTGTGTGATAATACTAATGTAAAAAGAAAAACTGCTACCAAACAACCTTTCCAGGGCCAGGGAAGCCTGTTTCATTAGTGGAATAATTGCAGCATATATGCGTATGTGTTAAGAAAATTACATGTACGCATGTCTAATTACAGCTGAGGAGCCAAGAGCTATTTTGAATGACTGTTAACAGTGTAAACAATGAGGTTATTCATGGGATGGATTCTGGCTGGGCCGAACGCAGATGCAGAGTGTGTGCTTAGGTGGGAGGAGGGAGCAGTACCCGCAGTCATCTTCCCTCGTTTTGTATGCACCAGGCAGAATTACAAAGGAAGTTTACTCATATGAGTAACGCAGTTACACTGGAGTTTGATTTCTCATTAAGTTTATGTTTTATTGAGGCATGATATTTAATTTAGGCCTCTATTGAACCAAGCTCATAAATGTCTGCTATAGAAGGCTGTTCACATTTCTTTCTCACTTGAAATGGCAGCCCTTCCAAACTATCAACAAGTTGTCCAACCAAGATTTTAATTTTGAAGGATTGTCTGTTGTGGCTTTTAATTCCTTCTGAACTATCATTGTCCTTTAAGAGAGTGGAGGTTATGATTAGTATTTTTCTATTATGTAGCAATAAATGTGTTTCTTAAGAGTGTTCTTAAGGTTTTACCTTTCTGTAAAGCTGAGGACTTTATTTTTGCTTTCTTTCTGTAATCTCTGCCAGATGTTTTAGTTGCTTTAAAACAGTTTTTCAGTCCTCCTTGTTTGTAATTTTAGTTTACATTTTACATCCATGTGGCAGTGTTTGAGTACAGTAAAGCTATGTATGATGATTGCATACCTGAAAAGACAATACATCTTAAATACTACAAATATATGTTAATGGAAAGATCATTTACCATCACGACTGTTTTTAGTGAACAACTCCTCTCTGTCTAAGGCCTACTAAGTTCGAAATTTGATATGAGCTTTCTAGTCAGCTTCTGTATCTCAACTTTCCAGAAGACTCAAATGATTGATCATTCTAAAATGTCTGTACAGAATCTGGTTGAATTTTAATGAGGAAGTGGTAGAAACATAGGTCTAGTGCAGTAAGGAAAGTTAGGTAAAAGCTCTGTTTCAGAAGGGAAAAATATTTCATTGAAGTTATGCTACTGAGGTTTCTCTGAACATAATTAAAGAAAGTAAATTTTCTATGTAAACAAACTAAAAAGCTTATCCAAACACATCAGTGGATTTTACATATGCAGTGTGTTTTACTGGCAGATCCAAGAGTTCTTTACAAATATTTATTATTAAAATTTCTACATTGTCCTGGCGATGTAGATGAGTATTACTTGTACTGTTCCACAGCCAGGGATACTATATTAAATTCACTCATACAATTAATTTTAGAGAGAATGATGAGGCTATGTATCAGATCTTGCTTCTCTACTCTAATCACTGATTATATTTCCTCTAGGAAGGAAGGAGCAAAAAATTTTCCCTCTGTGTTTGTAGTCTTATTCTGATTTCTGCTAAGTTTAATTGACTTTGCTGAACAAAATGTCACTTTTCTGAAGTAGCAAGCAGTGCTAGAAGAACAGTATGTCTTTCAAAGCATTACCTTTTTGTTCGTGATTGAGGCTATGTAATGCTTTTATTTTTAGTAAGAAAAGTCTCTAAGAAAATTGTCAGTACCACAATCCACTTACTTTAAGCCATTGTAATAATTTTTTCAACCTTTAAAAACCTTCCTACTTCCAATGTACTTAAAACTACCAAACTAGAAAATTATTCTTACATCTTATTAAAATAGTTTTAATAGCAGCAGAGCAGTAAGATATATGTAAAAAGGCTTCTGTGTGAGAATCATTTGGCAGGAATGCCACAATTTCCCTGTTACAGTTGACTACCTGAGCTTTTCTGGGGGCAAGATACCATCCCATCAGATAAAGTTACTTCGGTTCATAAATAATGCATTATCCTGTTTTAGTCTAGTTTAATTGGAGCAATTTACTGGTCTCTGATCAATAAAAGCATAAAACTGAAAAAAAGCGTATGCATGCATAAATTTAAAGCAAACTCTGAAAGCCAGTCTTTTGGCCAAATTAATTGAATATGAAGGACCACTTATATCGAAACAGAGACTAACAGTAAAATGGTACCATATTCTTCCAGATCAATTTCCGTGGCAGACACTTGGAATGAGAAATGTAAGCCACACTTAATTTGAACAAAGAGGAGAAGGATGATTTATGCATCAAAGAAAATCTTACAGAAATGTGTTAGATTTTTACCGTGTGATAAATAATACCTGATCAAATTAATTCAGTGTTTGGCCTTGGATCCTCCTCTATATTCAGCTGAAAACCGCATATATAAACTCAAGAGTATGATTCGGTTTAGATTGGTTTGTCTGTCTTGTTTTACAGCAGGATGAGCAAATTTACCGTGAGAAAATTTTGAAGAAATGTTATTTTAATTATCGAACTATTGCTGATTTGAACTTCTAAATACAGTTTGCCATCCAGCAAACTCCCGCCCTGTGAATGTAGTAGATACCAATAATACAGTCTTTCTTCTTGATGCTTAGGAAAAGATGACTCGGAATAATAAAAATCATGGTCTGCACTTCACAGATGAGATGATCAAGAAGTATTTTTTTCACCTTTTCAGGTTTCCTATTTGATCTGTAAAACTGCAGTCAGGAGAAGACAAAAGCATGAAAACATTTCGGGGCGGGTGGGGGCAGGCGGGCGGGGGCGGAAAAAAGCCTCTCAGTATTTCTGTACTGTTTGGAAGCTTTAAAGATGTAAAATGATATTTGCAGCTTGGCAGTTCGGGGAGCTTTTTCTGAATTAAACCTTTGGAAATGACTCCATTACTCATGCTGATAAGGAGCTATGAGTTGACATTCTCAGCAAGTCCTTTTCCTGTGCAGGACGTGCTGATGTTTCTCTGGCAAATGTAGCTAAAATTTGTGCAGGAAAAGATGTGCATTTGATCCATATCCAGGAACAAGTAGGCACAGGATAGAAGAGTCAACACCATTTACTGAAATTACTCAGGAGCTTAAAGATAGCACAGATTTTCACACAATAAAAAAAATATTTCAGATATCTTCATGACATTGAACTAACATCCATGTGTTGTTTTTTTGTGTTAGTATAGTTGTCCAGGTCAGGGTAGATTCATTAAGGTCAAAGGTGACTTGCACCAAGATTTATGTAAGTCTGGAGGAATTCTGTTGAAATGAGGTTAGCTTTAAGGTATGAAATAAAGCATGATGTTGGATTGTCTGTCATGCCAATCTTCTTTCCCTGTTGAGAAGCTTACTAATTGCGAGAAGGCAAATCTACTGATTCTGTAAACATTATTCACCATTGAATTGAAATATTATAACAGAAGGAAGAAATTGTGAAAGCTAGTATGGAATATTAAGACTTCTTGTACCCTGTGTCAAGAGGCATAGGAACAGGAAGGTAGCTCTTCCGTCATTCAGGATGTGATTAATAATGTCTCATTATTTCATTCAGGAACACCTAAAACAAAAGACTCCTGAAATGAAGTAGGTATCTGGCATGGCATTCAAAGCTTGGATTTTCAAATGAGTTTTTGTGTTAAGATCTGAAATCCACTAAATTTAGATGGGAATTGAACACTTGTTCTCTTTTGAGCATCTTGGTTTAAGTATATTTATTTCTCAATCTACATAGTTTTCTGACTTTAAAGTCCCATAGAAATTCTGGTGTCCATGCAAGGTGATGTATTCAAAATTATTTATTCACAAACATATCCAAGTACCATGCTACAATACTATATCACAGTGTCTATATTACCAGCTTATCCAATGTAAATATGGTGTATATTTATTATTATTCATTGTTAAGGTTCCTAGTCTTGGTTGAACAAGGTAAACCTCAAATTACTCCATTCTAGAGTTATTTAAAAACTTAACAGGTACATTTTTGTGTTCCTTTTTTTGTAGTGGGGAAAGTGGTGCTGGAAAGACTGTAGCTGCTAAATATATTATGAGTTATATCTCCAAAATTTCAGGAGGTGGCCCTAAAGTACAGGTGAGTTCATATAGTAGAGTAATACTGAAGCATAAGCATAGTCTGAAGATTTACTTTAGAAGTAGAATGACAAAGGTCTGTCTTGGCAGACACTGGCAGCCAAGAGGCACTCTACCAAAGAAGCTTGTGGGTGAGCAGCTAGAAATACATACAGGCCCTCAACAGCACAGAGACAACTGAAATGCTTGCAGATTGCTGGGCTGCCTGTGTGATGAGAGCCATATGAGGGAAATCCACAGACCCAGAATCATCAGTGCTAAAATTTTTGTACCTGTCACGTTGAATTATGTCCACAAGCATTTTTTTTTTTAGTTAAGGGGTAAAAGGTACTTCAGTTATTGTTCTTAACCAGATCAAGAACAACAACCAATCTCCTTCTAGTAGATGTGTGGCTCTTTTTCTCCTGTGTTGCCATTCTGTTGCAAACTGAACTGGCTTTTCGGGTTTTTATTGCTTCCATTAAATCTCTGATTTGTATGCATACGTCAGAGAGCCAACAGCAGGAACATCGTCTTGTTTTATGAGGTTATCGAAATTAGAGTATCTGGAAGCTAGCTGAAACAACAAATAGTTGCTTTTGTTAGTAACTATACTACCAATGTCTGCTCTATCTATCAAAACCTATTAATTAAAGCTAATTGAGTGAATTAGCCATAAAAAATCTCTTAATGACGTTGCAGTGTCATTCATTGACTGACAGGTCATGGTAGGTAGGACCTGCTTTTACCAGTCCACTCTTTTTGAGTGCTTACTGTTGTTTTTTGCTTTATTGCAGTCTCTGATGTTGAGTATGTTCTTTCCGCTTAGTTTTGTGCAACAGTGATACTGGGAACATTGCAGAGAATAATTCAGTAACCGAGAGAATGATCCAGAAAAAGTATGCATTGTGTTGTTTTTGGAATAAACATAATCATACTTTAAAAGTAAATATTTTGTTTTAAATAAAAATTCCAGCTTTTTGTACAGAATTAAAAAATATTCTCAGTGATTACAAAGTTAACAGTTGATGAAGTTGGTAAGTTGCCTTGAGCATTTCTTTTGAAATAAAATTAAATCTTTTCTTCACAACCCAGCATGCATTGGGTTTGTTCCAAAGCTAGTATCTTGTCCATACTTCCAACTTCCAGGATCAGATAAAGAGACAGTAGTAACATACTTTATTGCTTTATAAGACAGCTAGATAGCAGCCTCATTGATCCTGCAACAGGTTGCTGAAGCACTTGCAGATTCTTAAATTTCATGCTGCTCTGACTTCACTGGTTGTGGTTCCAGACCCCCAAAAAGATTTAAATGCTTATGTGCAAGTAGGAAATTGTTTAAAACCAAGATGATTAAAAAAACAGATCAGTTTATTCACTGTGTTGCAGAACAGTGAGCAGAAGGACCAGGTTTTGGCCTCAGGCTTTTTGTTCAATTTTGTAGGGTTGTCTTTAAAAAATAGGAACTAGAAGCTCTGAAAAAAATATTCTATTCCTTATCTGATCAAGAGGATTTCTTACAGATGCAGGCTTTCTTGCCTTTTTTAATATATAATTTAGATGTCATGGTTTTCTAGAAAATCTGTAAGAAATTTAAAAATGTCTATTTCTGAGTCTCTATTTCTCTTGTTTCCTAAAATTTTAGCACGTTAAAGATATTATTCTACAGTCCAACCCTTTACTGGAGGCCTTTGGGAATGCAAAAACTGTACGGAACAACAACTCCAGCAGATTTGTAAGTCCCCCTACCTCAAAGATTACTTTATTCTTCCAGCTTCTGTGCTGTTACAGAGACAGTATTCAGGAGTATAATATAAATTGACTACGAATGAGGTAAATCAAAATACAAAGTGTGTTTTAAAACATAAAGTACATGTTGAGAGGCCTCTATTTCATTCTGTATAGGTTGCGCATTTGTTGCTCTTAAAATATGTACTGGTCGCTATTTATAAAATGTTCAGTCTGCAAGCAAATAACTTACCAGCAACAAACTGTCCAGTTTTCCAGATCAGTAAAATATACGCAGTAATACGTGTTTAAAAAAAATATAAAAACTGATAGCTTTTTTAAAAAATAGATGAAACAATCCTTAGAGTTGTTTGATGGAAAATGCCTTCACAGAAAGTAGGCAGGACTTATTTTCAGTCTTTCATTATGAAATACTCAAGATAACATTGTGAAATGACTGTTCACTAGGTAACATACTGTAGGTTCTGTTTTTAAAAGTTACACATAGGCTTTGCAAATTTGAGATTTGTTCCTCAGCCAACATGAGTGTTAATGCAATTAATGTCTCCCTAAAAGAAAAAGATAATTGCTTTACCTTGCTTCCAAGCAGAACGCTATGTTTGCCGTTGGTTGTAAATCTGTTAAATTTACTTCCCATATAGGTGAGCCTTAGGGTTTCCTTTACACTAACCAAGAGTCTCAGCAGTGAAAAGAAGCCACTGACTTCCTCTCTACATTTTCATTAACAGATGAGGTATTATTCAGTCTAGTGCTGTGTAAATGCAGAAAGAAAAAAAGATACGTGATAGTTCAAGAATCTAAGTTTAGGTTGTATCTTGAGGCAGCTGTGTCACTGCATCCATAAAGATTAAATATCCTAGTAACCTTCCTTGAGATATGGTTCAAGTGCATGATTTTGGATCTGTATTTACTAATGATTCAACAGCTTTAATTATGTATTGCAGGGGAAGTACTTTGAAATCCAGTTTAGCCCAGGTGGAGAACCAGATGGAGGGAAAATCTCCAACTTTCTACTGGAAAAATCTCGAGTTGTAATGAGGAATCCTGGAGAGAGGAGTTTTCACATTTTTTACCAGGTCAGCAGTGCACAGGTCCTTTCTGAGTTATTTAAAATAACTAGGACCAGTTTTTCCTTTTGATTGAAAAGTCGTTCTCAACACAGCGCGATTACTGAATGCATACTCAAGAAGGTAATCTGGATGTCACTGAGAAGCTTGATAGCATGTTAAGACACCATGTAACATAGACCTACCTAGTTGCCTTTCAGCTCCAGAACAAAAATACTTCAGTATTTGAAAGCCCTTGCTTCACTGTGAACTCCTATATGGAAAAGTCCAGTGGAATATAATAGAAAATGAGAGCTTCCCAACAGATTTCTTCTTCAACTGGCCTATATAATTATACCTTCTCCTCTGGAATTCCATAGCACAGCTGTGAAAGAGAGATTTGATTCTCAGTTAAGTTTTCTAGGACATTTAGGGTAGTATCTATTTGTTGAATCCTCCAAGAATCCCTGCTTTTTTTGTGTTTCAAAAGGCTTTTCTGGCCTTCACTGGTCCTTGACATGGGAGTTCCTTATCTGCTGAAGTGCTGTTGATCAAGCTCTACAAAACTAGAGTAAAGATAGTGGATTGTAAGTGACTGTAAGCAGCTTCACATAAAGTTGTAGTGCCATTGCTGGGATGGAAAGCTGAGTTGGAGCTGGAATTGCTCCAGGAGCTGTACGTTCCCTTCTTCCGAGGTATATGAACAATTTGCACTGTCCTGCTGATGTTTGTCTGTGGCTTGGAGAGGCTTTTTGACACAGGAGTTAAAAGACTATGGGGTTTTGACTATTCTCTTCTGAGGTTAGTTTGTTCATTCCTTCCTGTTGCAGCCATGTCTGTGCACAACTGTGTAGACTTTAAATAGGTCTGAGTAGCCTCTCCTCTGGCATCACACAGAGTACAGGAACCTTTTTTAACTACTTTGTTATTTATTCTTGGCCCTGTTGGCCTAAATGATGCAGAGAGGTGTGAGTTGAGCCATGCTTCAAATCAACATAGTATTGCTTAACATAATTCATTATGCGCATAAAGGATGCTTGGCCTCACAATTAGGGTCACAAATAGTGCTTTCTTGGTGTGTTCTTTCATCTCTGCCTACCTTTCAGTAGGCATGGAAAACGCACTGCTCCTGAGTATAATACGTTGCAGATTGGAAAATCTGCTTTGCCTTATCTTTATGAGGTAAAGATAATTGAAGCCATTCAAGTCAGTCCCCATTTTTGCTTTTTATGAGATGTGGAAGTTAGAACTAAACCATTCATGGGAATGGGAATGAGAATCTGGTCTTTTGCGTTAAACAATTAACAAAACATAAAAAGGATACATACCTGGCACAGCACTAGCTGTATCTGTCCCAGTAATTTCAGGCTCAGTCACCTGTCTCAGACCTGCCTCATCTCTGCTGAACATCACTGTATGTTACCTAGTTTGGGGATTTTTATTCTGCAGCTAATTGAAGGGGCCTCCTCAGAACAAAAAAGCAGTCTTGGCATTACCAGTATGGACTACTATTACTATCTGAGTCTCTCTGGGTCTTACAAAGTCGATGACATCAATGACAAATCAGATTTCCAAGAAACACTGGTGAGTTTTTTACTCTTATGATTTGCATAGTGGTGGATGTATGTTCATTCCACTGTCTATTTGTAGCAAAGACATTGATGTATTAATATGGGAATGAGAAATTAATATAGATGTAACTTATTTTAATTGTATTTTAGCCTGAGGAGGAGGTATGTTACCCTGAAGAGGTTCTATGTCGCAGCCTAATAATCCTGAGAAGATAGATATTTTCCTATAGAAAGGCATTTTATAGAAAGTATTCTGTTTGTTCTTTTTCAGAAGGGTGCAAATTTAATGAGATTTAATTGAGTGCAGATAATCTGCAGTATGAAAAATGTGAAAATGCAAACACAGTGAGGAACTTCCATTAGAAGAAAATACAAAAGAGTGCAACTTGAAAGGCTGGAGAAAGGGACTTAGAAAGCATAAATCAGAGATCTTTATCCAGTGCTGTTGCCAATTCATTGTGTGACCCTTATGCAAGTCATGTCAACTTGCTGGTCTGCTGTTACTAGAAATTTACTATTTAAAATAAGCATATTAACACATCATCTTATTCATACAGGTAGCACATTTAAAGGACTAAAAAAAAAAAAATCGTTACTGTTGTATTCTAGCTAATTTGGTATTTTAGAAAAACAGTCAGTTGAGAAGACACTCTGTAAGTTACCATGTACTCTAGACTCTAAAACCCAATGTTGTCGAGGATTATTTTCTAGTAAGTGGCTAAATTCACAGCCTAAGCCAGACAGACTGTGCTGCTTTTTAGAGTCATTCAGTACAGCTTCACAGTTCTTAGTCTCAGTGGATAAACTTTGTCGAAGGAATAAAATCGTTGTCTCTTAAGTTCATTGTTTTCCATTTTGCAATGAAACTATTTATTTTTAGTGTGACACTTAAGAGCAGGTGCTTCTTTTTCAGTAACTTTAATTTTTCCAGAATTTATTTTGCTAACACATCTTCTAAATGGTGTAGATGCTTCTGTATTTAATTAAAAAAAAATACAAAATTGCTGAAGTAGGACATCTGGTACCTTTTGAAATGTCCCTGCAGGCTGTAATGAAATTTGATTGCCTTAGGTATTTGAACTGTTTTCAAAAACTCACATTCTTAACATCAAAATTTTAAGAGGACTTCTATGACAAGAGTCATTGAACAGATTCTTTGACTGATTCAATTTTTTTTTTTTACTTCCTAGCATGCAATGAGTGTGATTGGGATCTTTGCAGAGGAACAGGCATTGGTGCTGCAGATAGTGGCAGGAATACTGCATTTGGGAAATATCAGCTTCAAAGAAGTTGGCAACTATGCAGGAGTGGAGAGTGAGGAGTGTAAGTATCTCTGGAAACTGTTACAGAATTAGCAGTGCGCCAAAACCCAGATGGCATAAGGTGAACTGAAATCTTGAGCTCCTTATCTAAACACAGTGCATCATTTCTTATAGTGCAAGGCTGCTAATTTAGATTCTCTTCCAAAACCAATGATACTGAGGCCCCTGTTTTGTCTTGTACAATGGCACTGACATAACAGGAGTGCAGTTTTGCATTTTGAATTTAAGAAATTCTTTTCCAGCCTTTGAGTATGAAATAATAGAAACTGAGAGAAATGCTTTCAAGCAAACTTGAACTCTGCTTCTTTCAATGTATCAGCACGCATTCATAAAAACACCTGTTTGTACCTTGCATCTAATGTTAATTTTATACTGCCTTGATAGTTTAAGGACGGAGTGGATAAGCACAACATATGTACTATCTTATACATATCTGTCTGTTCTCTTAACTCTTACTTCAGAATGGTCCTTATGTTTAGGAAAACCGCATTTGTTTAGTTTTAGGTAAGTTAAATATGAATAAAGTATTTTATGCAGTTTACCACTGTATTAGTACTCTCCTGCTATTTTTTTTTTTAAGAAATTGGGAAATAAAAATTAGTAATTCTTAACCTTGATTAAGTAAACCCCAAGAAGAACATTCTGTGGCATTTTATACATCCGGAGAAAAGTGTAGGAATTTTTATGTGCCTTACGATTCCAAATGAGCTACCATGCTTCCATTTAAATCAGAGTATTAAATCTTTCAATGAAATCAAGACATTTAATAGCCAGATGAGATAGATACAGTGTGTTGCATCAAAAAGTAACAAACTGAAAAGACATGAGTTGAAAATAAGTTGGTAAATGTGAATGTGTTTCTATGATGAGCCACGTACACTGTATTTCTCTTGTTCACTGGGATATAAATACAGAAGTTGTGTATGAATAATACATTGAAAAAATTAGCGGGTAGAATGAATATAGAACTTACTCATAAACACACTGCATTTTAAAGAAGCCAGAGAAGAAATAGCAGTGTCTAGTACACTTTCTGCAATATGAAGTTGAAAGTTGGGTTAATTTCTCTTTTTCCATTAATCCTGCCCCCCACCCCGAGTTTACTGTTTGTCTTACTGTTTGTCCTAGCCAGCTAAATAGTAAAGCATTTATAGCCTGGATAGCCACAAAAGATAAAGCACAATGAAAGACCACTGATAAGTCATGCTTTGCGTAAGTCTGAAGTAATAAAAAGTTTAAGAATTTGGTCAATGGTGTTCTTTTTATTATATAGCCAATTACAGAAAAACATGCAAAGGCCAGTCTTCAAGACACCAAAAACTCTAGTCTCTTACTCTGAGTCAGAATCAAATTTATACAGACTGTTCTTGACAGACATTTAGACAAATACTTCTTTAAAACTGCTAGTGATTACTCTACTGTCTTTTACAGTGCTTGATTATCTTAATAGTTGAAAAAAAATGTTCTCATTATGCAACATCTTCCATGTTGCAGATCACGCCAAATACTACTTGTTCTCTCCTGGATGCAGAAAACAATTTAAACCGTCCCTCTTTACACTTGCATTGTGTTGAAAGATTTGTTATACACTTTCTGAAAACCGATGAAGTGAACCTACTCTTTTTCAGCTTTTCTTCACAGATTGCATTTAAAACTATTCCACAGAATGCTATTGATTACTCTTTGAGGATCATTTTTTCAATTACATGCATATCCTGCATTATAGTAATTTCTAAACAGTAACTCTGTCATCCTTAACTAGGGAAAATAATCAGGCATCTTAAGAATGTGAAGTTATATCAAGTTATGTCCAGCTATTCTTCCTTTACAGTAAATCATTAGCACTGTGAAGGAAGAGTTTCTGAGGTATGCATGGTAGTTCTTATCATTATACTGTCTTCATAAATTCTTACAGTAGTGTTGGCTAAATACTTATTCTGGCATCTTCACAGTATATGTGAGCATATTTGGTCTATAATTACCTCCATTCTTTTCCATTTTAAAGCATATGATATTTGACCTTTCTATGTGCTCTTCAACCTGAGTTCTCAGTGAGTTACCAGAGGTGTTGCCAGTGACTCAACTTTGGTTAGTTGTGTGGTTCCTAGTACCCTAGGATAAATTTAATCAGTTTGCTGATGGTAATAAATCAGATTTCAGAAAGCTGGCAGTTATTTGCAGTTTTAAAAATAATTTTGGATTAATGTACTGAAGGGTTTAGCAAAATCATGCTGTGACATTAAAGGTGTGTAAAGCACAAGTGGCTGCTGCCTTAGTGATTATTTTACATCCTCCTCACACCAGTAAAGTAGATCTGAAAGCAATGGAACATAGAGAAAACACTGTCAGAGGATTATGTGGTTTAGTGGAGCTGCAATACCAACTCCAAGAGCTGCCCTTGGGAGCTGTTTCCATATGCTTTCAATCCGTTTCTCTTTTTCCATTCCTTAAGGTGTGTGACACCTGCAGCTAACATCTGCACCATGCGCTAAGAATGCAAAGAATACTAGACTTGTGGCTGCTTGTTGCACAGATGTATTTTTCTGCTTTACTTTTAAACAAGGGAAGGGAAACTAGAATTTGCAAAGTACTTCCCGAATAAGGAATTAAATAACCAAATAAATGGCAAGGCAATTGAAAACTTTTTGCAATACCTTAACTTAGAAGAAGAAAAGGAAAGAATATTAGGAAGCAGATAGCATATTCTTTATTATATTTTAAACATTCCATGTTTTTATAAAGCATTTTCATGGTATCAGTTTTAGTTAATGTGTGAGCTCTATGTTTTATTTCCATCTCCTCCAAGAGTGATTTGTTTGAACCCTGTAGTCCAAAACTATGACCTAAGCCAGCTTACATGTTTGAAGGACTGAAGGTACAGAAATAGCTGACTATTTTACTTCAAGGTGGTTTATCTTCATTGAAATCCATGTAAGTAAAGAGTTGAAAATGTCCTTAGGGAGCTTAGGGAAATTTTAAAGACATAAATCCCTCCTCTTTTTCTTTTCAAGCTGCATGCCCCATGAGGTTTATTACTGCTGATTGTTACTAGAGATACAGCTAATTTTTTTTTCCTTCATTCTGTATTGGTTTAGTCTGTAAGTCATAATCCATCAACCCCGATCTTTCTTGCAGTTTTGGCTTTCCCTGCTTTTCTCCTGGGAATTAACCAGGACCGCCTAAAGGAAAAACTGACCAGCAGACAGATGGACAGCAAGTGGGGAGGCAAATCTGAGTCCATTAATGTAACGCTAAATGTGGAACAAGCCTGCTACACCAGGGATGCACTGGCCAAGGCCCTTCATTCCCGTGTTTTTGATTACTTGGTGGATGTAAGTTGGATTTGCTTGATTCTACTGAAGTATCAAAACAAGTACACTAGGAATGTTCCTTGCAGTGCTTTCCTTGTCCGTCATTTCTTTCACCCAGTGTGTTTCTTTGCCTAAACCTGAGCAGTGCAGTGGGAACATGACCACAGATATCAAATACAAGGCACTGTTTATATGACAAGTGCTACATTTTCTTGGAAGCAATTGAGCTGTGCTTTCAGCACTGTATTTGCTCAGTCTCCTGCCACAACTGTCCCATATGATATTCTGACATCTCCTTCCTGTCAGCATCCATACTTCTCTGAGTCTTACTTTCTCCTACATAGTTGAGCATTTTCAGATGAGCAGAATTAGTGGGTTATGGTCCCCTGCTCTCTTACCCCACTCTCCTGCAAAGAAACTCCTTCAGCATCCTGATGTTGTGGCATTTGAGCAAATGGTCAAATTCCATTCTCCATGCCTAAAGTACTCTCGTGTTCAGAATGATACCCTGGGCTGGATTGGTGGGGTAGAAGCCTTACCTTTGGCCAGAGATGCTGGCTAGATGAAGCAGAAGTCTCCTCTGTGGTGGCACTGCTAGTGTCTCAGAAGTCTCCCTCATCATGACAGCTCTGTAATTCCCACCGATGTGCCTATACCAACACTGACGCTGCAAAGTAGGGGAATACAGAAATAGGTGAAAAGATTCATGGTACCATCTGCAAAATGCATCGAATATCAGACTTAAAACTGTTCTTTTTTTGTTGGGTTCTTTTCTTTAACTGAGCCAGTTACACCAAAGGGGAAAGATTTTAGAAAACAGTAGATCCAAAGGCTCACTAACCTGGAAAACAGGATAGTATACTGTTCATTTCCTAGCTGTTAATAACACTTTTTAATAAAGTGAAAGTAAAATACCCTATTACATATATTTGTGTTCCATTCAAATATGTTCATTTTGAAGGAACCCAGTATTTTTATATAAAGATTTAAGCGTATGAATATATCCTTTAATATATAAACTATACTTTCTTTTACATTTTGTTTCTGTTTTATTAGTCTATTAATAAGGCTATGGAGAAGGATCATGAAGAATATAACATTGGTGTCCTTGATATTTATGGCTTTGAAATATTCCAGGTAAGGCAATGCAGTACTCAGGGTTTGAGCTGATCTGACCTGGGGGAGAGCTTTTTGTTATTTAGAGGGGAAAAAAATCCAAAACAAAAAAACCCAAATCCTGTGGTCAGAATAAAAAAAAAAAAAAAAAACCCACAAAAAACAACCCAGCTTCCTGGACATTGAGTTCTTGCTGGTAACATCTCACTTAATAAACACAAACTATTGAAGAAACTTCAAAGAAACTAGGTCACTGATCTTAAAGATCTGAGATTACACAGAATGTCTGTGAAGTCAGCAACCCATCCATCATTGACAGTGTTTCTTTGAAGTTTATTGCCAGCATCAGAACTAAGAATTATTGTATATAAAGCACGAGACTAATTTTTAAATTGTTTCCTTTTCTATAGAAAAATGGATTTGAACAGTTCTGTATCAACTTTGTTAATGAAAAACTACAGCAGATTTTTATTGAACTGACACTGAAGGCAGAACAGGTAACCAGACATTTATTATTTTTGAATTCATAAATGAGCTATTGGCTAACCCTAAAACTGTAAACCACATCAGCTACAGACACTTATTCTCTAACACAGTGGTACAGAAGCGAGTCCATCATACGGTGTACTAATGCAGTCATATGACTCTGCCCAGACTTGCTGCACATTCTGACTCATTGACAGAAATGGAAAACTGCAGCTTGGTTCCATCCCTGTGCTTTCGTTGGACATGACACACAGTTAAATGGGAATACTTTTCTTCATTTCCTCCACACCCTATTTTTTTAAAAATACATATAGGAATAGATTACTGAGACAAATGCAAAAATACTTCTGAAAGTATTTCCAGTTCTCTACTCACAGTCTTACTGCAAAATCTCACTTTACATGAATGTGAGCTTCTGCATGGGAGGGCAGACAGAATGCAGCTGAGACAGAGCATTGTGTACAGTATGAGCTCAGGCCTGGCACCAACTTTATGACAGTGTTTTCAAGAATGCACATACACGATTGCCTTTGTAGAAAAGTAACTGATTATTGCAGTTGAGCACACAAATGACCTGCTATAAGTGTCTAGCTGAACTCATATGTATTCAACTGAGTGGGTCAATGTAATTGAATTTTAGTATTAATTTTTCCCCAGTCAGTCTCTAGCTGTCTTTACAGTTACAGGAATTGCATACAGAAATAAAAAAATAGAGCTGTGTCTCCATGTGCATTTCTAAATGTGTTGTTTTGGGGGTCTGATCCTTGAGATGCCTGTCACAATCTTGATTTTTAAAATAGGTTAGGATGTGGATGCTTAGGTGCACTGTCAAGATACTATAAAAGTCACTTTGTTACTATTTACGAAGTGCTTTGACAGCAAATGCACTGATGAAATATTCCTGCTCTTCTCAGTAACTTCTCAGGGCTATGAATGACCAAAGAATGTGTGGGGAGAACAGAGAAGGATTCAGATTCACCTCTTAAGCAGTAGAGAGATGGATTTAACTATTATTAGGGTCATTTCTTCCACCTCTCCCCAGTCATCCATTTGACAAGTCTTTCTGAGCATGAGTAGTGCAGAGTTTGTGTATATGTAGTGCATTGTAAATCTAGTGTTACATCCACAGTGCTAAAGAATATTTGCATCTTTCTTTTTACTTAACAGGAAGAATACGTGCAAGAAGGAATTAGATGGACACCAATAGATTATTTTAACAACAAAATAGTGTGTGACCTTATAGAGAACAAAGTGGTAAGTATTTAGAACAAACAGATGGAAAAAACAACAAGATTTTTCTCTAAAGTATTTGAGCAACTGCTTTGCTGTCAAGAACGTTCATAGGAAAAATGCAAATACTGTTGTTCAGTTACTGAGTCATACTAAGCCTATATATAAATCTTACATAAGATGTCTTATAAGAGCACTAAGATGTATGTCATCTAAGATAAGTTACCTAAGATCTCGACCAAAAAGAGAACCATAAGATAGCATAATTGATGTGTGACTTAAAAAATACAATGATCGAAATTAAAATTTTATCCATCTAAATGTATCATGAACTTCATAACATATTGTGCTGTACATCAGATGAGGCTCTGTAGCTGGGGGATGTATTTCAGTTTGGGGAAGCTACAATACCAGCTTCCTTTGAGGTACCGTCGCAAAATAAGCAGAAACAAGTGACGAGGAAGTATTAGGAAGTGTTGTAGATAAAAGAAATTTTGTGTCTTTGCTCCACAGAATGTTCTGTAGTTTAAAGTCTTTATGTTCTGATTTGGGGTGACAACAAATGTTGAGTTGTCGTTTAGGACAGATGTAGGTTGTTTTCCAGCTAGTTCTTTTGTCCTCACATAAGCCAGATAATTTTAAGAGTAGTTCAAGTACTGTAGTGACTTGTGCTTAAAACGCGCATCAGATTTTGCCTATCTCCTATCTGTGTCAATATAACTAGGAAGAGGATAGGATTTCTGTCACGATCTTAGCTATTTAGCTCTAAGTTCGTCAAACTAGCATGTGAGTTTAAATACATACCTCAGACACAGGCTAATTTTTTGATGGAATGAGAAAGAAGATTGCTTTGTGAAGGAATTAAAAACTAAAGCAAACATTGGGCATTCTGAGGTTTTTGTTTTGTTTTTTTAACAGCAATCATTGTTTTCCCCATCATTTCCCACTGTTGCTATCATTACACAAGGTGGCATCTCTCCTTAAACTATTTGCATGCTTGTGTACAAATTAATCTCTACTGTGAACTCTGCTGATTGGGGGAGAATTCTTCATGCTGTGGCTTTGCTCTGGTGTTTTTGTAGCAAAGACAATTTCCTGTTTGGGGGGAAAAACTGGCACAGTAATTTTTTTTCCTCACTTTTTTTGCTGGTTTTGTTATTCTTCTCCAATGCATTAGAATCCCCCAGGGATTATGAGTATTTTAGATGATGTGTGTGCCACAATGCATGCAGTGGGAGAAGGAGCTGATCAAACACTGCTCCAGAAACTCCAGATGCAGATTGGGACCCATGAACATTTCAACAGCTGGAACCAGGGATTTATCATTCATCATTATGCAGGAAAGGTAACGTGGAAAATCATCACTGAATTCTGCTTAATGTATTTATAAAGAACAGTAATGAAAGGAAGGGGGAAGCCCTGGAGAGGGCTGTTTTGATTTTAAATAGCCAGATCATCTCAGGAGACAGTGTCCTCCTTTTTACAATGTAGGGAGCTTAGACAACATGTGTCCCTTACTTAGGAGAGTTGAGCCTGGGCCTTGCTGCTATCAAACATACTAACCAGAACTTAATACTAAGTATGATAAATAAATGCCCAATGTCTTTTATTAATTGTAATCTTAATTGTTGGTTATAGTAGCAGTAAATTTAAAGACTTCAGATACAAAAATGATCCTTAGGTGATGATATACCAATAAAACTGGGAATATAATGTACAGTTCTATCTTCTTTGAGTATATTTCTCAGACTATTCATTATTTCCTGCAGTTATAGTTAATAACAGTAAACCATGCAAAAAAATGTCTTCAATAAAATTCAGTATTAAATTCATTTGTGTCGTATTCCATTCACTAGCGCCATAGCAGTCTTTTTCACTGAATTTAAATATATGGATAAAATTCCTTCATGTTTGTTGTGAAAGAGTTAACTAATAATATATGTAAGGATTTAGTGATCATTGTAGTATCTTTAAGTTATATCAGACTAGCCAAAAAGTTCAGAACAGCTACTGATGAGGACAGAATTTAAGTTTTCTTTAATTATTGGGTTCTCAACTTACCACAAACAATCAATTTCCACCTTGGCCCAGGTATCTTATGATATGGATGGATTCTGCGAGAGAAATCGGGATGTTCTTTTCATGGACTTGATTGAACTCATGCAGAGCAGTGATTTGTACGTAAGCAAAACTTGCTTAAAAGTTAGGATTAATGTGTTAGTTCGGATGGATGCAGAGGGCCTGACTACTTTGCAACTTCTGAACTCATTTCTGTAAAAGTGGAAATAAAACATCACTGCAGTAGAACAGTATCACTTGCATTATAGTGACCTTTATTTTCTGCAAATCTGAATAAGTAAGGTACTGCAGTGTCAGAATCAAATGGTATAATGACAGCCATTTGTTTTGGCCCCAAGCAAGGCCATCAGTGATTTGGCATTCTCTCAGAACAGGCACTGTTTTAACATATAAAGTAACACTTTTTTATTATGTATTTTAATTAATTGATGCTTACTTTTTAAGAAGTGTATGTTTCTTCGAGTCTAGAAGTCTGGTATCATGTCTTCCAGGGCTCTCTAAAATAGCAAGGAATCTCTGTGAGGAATGAAGCTCATGGAAAATGCTAATCTTAAAATAGATTTGATATAACTCCAGATTAACAGAAATAGCTATTTATATTCTACTCAACTATCAACTTTTACAGCATATTCCTTGACATTCCTGCATTGAATTGTCTTTCTATGCCAACACTATTTTATTAATTCTTTCCTAGGCCTTTTATAAAGGCTCTGTTTCCTGAAAACCTTCAAGTGGACAAGAAGGGCCGTCCTACCACTGCAGGCAGTAAAATCAAAGTATGTCTAGTTTTGCTGTGTTAGTATGTGCATATGAGTGTGTGTTTGTGTACAGATACCTAAAAAAAAGTAGTCTCTGTTGTTTTTTACTGTCCAGACATTTTTAAAGACAGACATCAGAAGTACCTTGATTGCAAAGTGATAACATTGTTTCAGCTGCTAGAATCATGTTTTATTCAGCTGCATTCTACAGCAGTAAATTTTGCAAACGAGCGATTGATGGTACTGATAATAGTACTTGCATGTGCATAATGAATGAGCCCCTTCACTCAGTCACTTGATGTCCTACAATTTACTACAGGTAACTGGTCTCTTTATAGTGCAGAAATGCAGTGGGGCCTGATCCAAGGCCCACTGAAGTCAACAGAAGTCTTTCTGCTGCCCATAATGTGCCTTGAAGAAGGCAGCAAGTGTTAGAAGTCAGGCATCTTTTTAGAGACTGCTTGTAAAATACATGCTTAAATTACACACTTGCAGACTTTGGAATTCAATATTTTATCAACCTCTTTCCTCATATTTCACCCTGACAGTCAAGTTCACCTGATGCATTCCTTGTCACTCTATATTTTTATATAATAGTTTAAATATATTACATAGCTGGAGGTAATGGTGCCTTCTATTTACTGATAATTTTTTCATGAGATGCATGTTATCCCAAGGCACTTTGGTTGCTCTGGAGAAAGACCAAAGTCAACTGAATCATCAGCAGATGGTTGATAATTTTTAGACTTCTCTCACAGAATTCACCCTGTTCAGCTCAGATCCTATTGTTTTCTCTCAATTTTACAGAAACAAGCAAATGACCTTGTTGGCACCCTGATGAAGTGTACACCTCATTACATCCGCTGCATCAAACCAAATGAAACGAAGAAGTCTCGAGACTGGGAGGAGAGCAGGTATGGATAAGCAGATTATGTGATGAGAAACAGTGCTGATAGTCAAAGAGTCACAAAACTCCATAATTTGCAATCATACAGCCTACAAGCAAGCAGAACTAGACACTCCAAAACCTTCAGAAATTAAATCTGGCATGACCTTTCCTAAACTTTGAAGATAAGCTGTGGTCACTTGGTCTAAATCAGCAGTTAGTATATGCAGTTCTTAGCTTTTGTCTATCAGTTATGAATAACCAATATTTGCATAACAGTAACACAATCGGTATATTAAACTCAGTTTTCCATGTAGAATTTGCACACCAAATGCATTATACATCAATTCTAACTTTTGCTTTATGCTTTGAAAACAGTTTCTATTAGGTAGCTGAAAAACCACAGCAAGATGTCTGTATCTGCTTTAATGTATCAAACTTACCAAAAAGTCTCTATAGCCAGGAATGTAGAAGGTTCCTTGCCAGCTCTTTAAAAAGAAATCACTGGAATATCATATCAGGGGATTATATAGACATTAAATAGATGTCTAAATTATCAGTTTGGTTTATTGAGTCTGTTTTGAGGCACCTTTAACTATATGATGCTTTATAGGATCTTCCTATTATCTGAAAAAAGATACTCTTCTTTTTTGCACAGAGGAAGGTGATCAGTACAGTATGTATGCTATGTGACATCCTAATATACGTAACATTTATTACTATACACCAAGTACCTTTGGTATTGGTAAAAGTGCTGATAAAGCAAGTGGTTATTTTTATCCCAGTGAAACAACTTGCAAAGTGATAAAAAGCATCCTTGACCATATCAACAACACACCAGAATTCACTTCCTGCCATTTGGCATGCAGACTAACACAATTACATGCAGATGTAGAGCACTTACAGAAGCCACAGTTGGGACTGCACTTGAAAGTGTCATTTAGGTCTTGGCAGTAGATGTAGACCCTCTCTCTCTAGCTTTTCCACCCCTGAAAATCCTACTATGCAGCATTTAATTTTCCACTGACGCTGGGGACCGAAGGAGGAAAGTAAGTGATCCTGGAAGTAGTATGTCTAAAACTTTTAACTGTAAGTTGAGGGTCTTTAAAAAAATAATTTACATATTGGAAAACAGGCCTATTATTGTGGAAGGTGTTGCTAGGAAACCAGTGAAACAAACAAACAAAAACCTAGTCCTGAGAAAAGGCCAGCTTTCAGGAAACCCCTTTTGGAGCAAAAATGGGCAAGATTTCCTCTTTTTTCCCCATAATGAGGATGGTATTTGGCAACTGCAGCAGCTACTGATAAGAAATTAAATACAAAGGATTGTATACTATCAAGCTCAGACACAAATGGAAGTAGTTCTTATACTGGTAATCCTTCATCCCTGCTTAAAAATGCTAACATTCTCTCCCATTTCAAACTATGATTTCCCATATATTATACTATGACCTTACATAGGATACATATGCTGTAGCAGTTAGTGACATGTCTGGGGAATAGAAATTTATACGCATATGACAACTCAAACTTAAGTTTAATTTTGTTGTTTCGTTATTTTACTGTGAGAGAGTTCTGTGTTGAAGGAAATATAAAACATAAGACTTTGTGATATTTTGCTGAATGTTGGTTTAGGATTTTTTTGTTTTCTTCTGTGATCACATAATGCTGTATCATACACGTGCTGTCATAGTCAATGTGATGGAGGTAGTATATCTAATCTGCTTATTAGTAGCATGTTACTAAACGCTGAAAATGTTACTGAAAAAGGAATAAAAACCTTCACAAAGCCTGGCTTATTTCATGCTCACAGAAGCCATGTCACTCCAGCTTTGTACTGCTGTTGAATAATCCAGAATATTTAGCACTGAAACGTAGACCTTGTGTAATACCTAAATCTTGTATAATACCTTAGTTATTCCAAAAATTGGGGTGTTCTTGAAATGTGTTTTTGTTCAGGTCCTGGCACAGCCACTTGGACTTGTATTCAAAATTGCTGCATTAGCTGAATTCCCAGACCCTGACCTGCTTGAGGTTGATGCCTGGACGGAGATTTTCAGTGTGCCTTTTCTCAGAAAGAAAAGGAAAAACAGAAAAATGTCTCAAATTCTTTGTTGCTGGACACTAATACTGGCAGGACAGTACGAAAATGGGAGTAATACTGTTGCTCCAGTACATTATTCCAGATGTGAACAGGAGGGAAAGCTATAAACAGGAAAATGTATTTTAGTCCACCAACTTTCTACTGTACCAGAATTCTTGGAGTGGGTACAAAATATACTTTATTCCTTGAACACAGCAAGATTAAAATGAGCAGTATTCTTCATTATAAGCTAAAAGAACAGTATCACTCATCATTTAGTAAAATACCTCTCAAGTGTTCTTTAAAGGAAGAAATAACTGAAGGGCTTTTGTCATTTGTAGCATGGGATTTCAAAAGTTTTTTCCCTTTATACTATGAGTCATATGAAAAGAATGTCTCAACCAAAAAAAGGAAAAAATTAATGGGCAATACATTTTATATTGAAATTTAACATATCAAAATAGCTAGAGAAATAACATAAAATTAACTGAGAGTTTTTCAGGATTTGAAAAATCCTTTGTAAAATCGGAGAAGTAGTAAGCAAAACAAAATTAAATGGCTCCTTACAGGCTCACTTTTTTTGATTATAATTAAAGAAATGCTCTTTTATATACTGTTTGTTAAACTTGCATGACTAAAATCTTAACAACTCCGCTATTTCTGACTGAAAGCTGAAGCTTCTGTAATTTGCCCTATGAAAGAACAACAACAGAAGCCCTTGAACACAACATTTCAGAGTTAAAACCTGACATTGCCTCTTACAGCCACATGACTTAGATGAGGAAATTAAGGAAATGCAAAGGAAAACTGCAAGAGTCATACATTGTTAAGGAGGAATCTAACTGAAATTCTTCAAATGAAATCTCCAAGCATTAAATAGTAGACTAGCAGGATACATAAGAAGGAACATAAAATAATGTAGCACAGCTCCAGAGAAAGGAAAAAGTGCCCAAAGGAAGCTTTTTTTCTTTTGCTGTTTTTCTGCTTTGAGATTCATGGGGGCATATTTGTTCCCTGTTTAGAACCTCAATGAACATGTTTTGCCTGAGGGAACCATAATGGTGTTAGGATAATGATGTTTCAGTTCACAAGTGCAGCGGAGTCCCTCCACAGCCATTAACACTTTCTGTGGTACTGGTACCAGCTCAGGTTTTGTTTTTGATTAAAGCATGCTATGAACAAGCTTACCAGGCATGCTTCGGCCAGTCTTACCCCTGTTCTCAAATCCTTCCTTTGCAACATGGTAAAATTAGGAGGAATTCTAGCTTTTCATGAATATACTGGCCTGGCTTTCTTCTTTCTGATTCTTTGTGTAATGAAAGTGTGTCATCTGGGGCTTTCTCCAGCCATCAGATTTGGTCCTTTCCCTAGAACAACTGGAAAATAGCTACTGTGTGCTACTGTTGATGTTTGAGCTATGTAAAACATAGGTGAAACCTACAGTAAAAGAACACAAAACAATTTACCACTTCCTTGGATACCAGCCATATAGTTGTATAGGTAATAGTTACTTGGCCTTTTATGGGTAACAACATTAGTTAAGAAATTGATACATAAATGAGTTAGGAGGTGGGAAGTTAAACTTGGAAAAAATCTGAAGGTAAACTTGCTACATGTATTTCAGTAATGTAGTCTACCTGCCTTGAATATTTTTCCTACCATGCAATGTGCATGGTAATGTGCAAGAATAGATTAATATACCTGTGCATGAATTTTAGAAGTCAATAGTCTGTAAACATGATGTGGACTTCTAAGAATACCTCAGTCCACAAATATGCTGAAATAAAATGGATTGTAAATCTTGCATTGTTTTTGTCCACAGGGTAAAACATCAAGTGGAATACTTAGGTCTGAAAGAAAATATTCGAGTAAGAAGAGCTGGCTATGCCTACAGGCGGATTTTCAAGAAGTTTTTGCAGAGGTAGTGTAATACTCATTTTGAAGTATAACAGCACAGTTGTTTACATGATGAAGAGGAAAACAAGAAGTTGCAAGTTTTGAAAGCTTCTCATTTCCCACTTACCCTGTCCTTTTTCCCCATTTACCTTGCTCACGATCTAGGTTACAGAGAGATTTGAAAGTGTCTTAAAGACTGGCTTTGTGTCTTTGAAAGTCTTTTCATTTTTCTGTAAACCTGCCTAAGGCCTTAGTTCTTTTTGTAATGCTATGAGAGGGTTCCTCAAAGTTAAAAAGAGTTAAGGAACTTAGAGTTATGAGCTGCAGAGCCTGGAATCTGAGTGTCTAGCTGTTAGCCTTTGTTTAAAATGTTACTGCTCTAGCTCTCCCAACTCTTCTTTTCCCAATGACAGAAGATAGGTAAAGAAATACATGTCTGCCATTCAGGTGTAAAGAGTAACCTTAGCTTAAATTACTTGTTATAGCCTTCCACTGGTGTTCAGACAGCTGGGAATGGTTACCACTCAAACCACTGCAGCTGCTCACTGAATGAAAGCAAGTCAGAGCTCTGTAAGACCAATCCTTTTTTCAGTGTCTCAGGACCAGCTGTTACGATGATTAACTACCTCCACTAGCTAATGAAATCCTCTTAAATAAGAGCAATTTCAAGATTTATACAACATTCAGCTTCTGTTTTTTAGAAAATTGAGACATACAGCTAATAAATGCCCAAACTGGGGCATTACCTGACAAATCAGCTTTTGTTGGAAGTCTTTGTGTTACATTTGAGAATATAAAACAAAAAACCCAGTCAGTTGTTGCAAGGGATGGAATGTAATTAATCAGACAGCACAGAACAAAGCCACTGAAAATACTTCCTGATAATACAGAGAATGTTCTAATCATCTAGTAATATACAAACCTAAAATATCTTGAAGTATGGACTGAATTTTCCCTATGGAACAATTTTAAATCCCTTTTTTCTTCATGATCTTCAAGCCCACACATATAAACATGAATATGCTTCAGGTTGCATTACTAACACAGAGTGTTGCTGAGACAGAATAACAGATTAATAATGTGTATTAAATCTAGCCTCCACAGTTGTTGAACACTTGATTGTGAGGGCTGTGCAGGTCTAGAAATCTGCCTGAGAGGTCTGCACAAAGGAAAGCTATATGGTACTTCTGGAAGGTGAATAGATTTCTATACTTCACTTTATGTATAGAGATCGACAGGCAACTGAAACCATTCTTTATGGAATTCATCTATTTGTTTCAAATTAGTCTTGTTAAATTTAACATTTTGTTATGAGTAAAACTCTTCCTGCAACCTTTCCATTCACAGTTCCCTAGCATCCAGAACAAGCTCTGTTCTGACACCCTGAGTCAGTGTGAGTAAAAGTGGGTTGAGGCATGGGATGGACAGGAAATGCATGCTTGTACACTTGTTTTCATTGGGTGTTCCTTGGCAGCTCCATATAAGTGGAGATTTCTGGGCTGAATAGACTTTTATGTACAAGATTTACATTTGCATGCAAAAAGCCACAGTCACTAAAAAGGCCTATGTGTTTCAAAGCATAACGAATCTGAAAGCTGAACTCCATACTCCCATATTTAGACATAGGGCCTAACTGCTTACTGTGAATTTAACACAGATAATTTTGGGGGGCAGACATGATTTGAAGTTGTTTCAGAAGCTTTTCAAGAACACGCTTACTACTTGTGCCGATATCTTCTGTAAGATCAAATTACACAAGCTTGAAAAACCTAGATACATGGATATTGACATGACCAGTTTCATGGGAAGCATGCAGAGTACTTTAGAGGAAAGTGCTATTTCTAAACAGCTGTGAACAATGATAGAATTGTCACATTATATTGTGAAATGCTTAATTGGTGCAAGTTCATAGAATAATCTGTTTCTTCTGTCCTGTAGACTTGTCAAACCAGTAAAATACATGGTTAATGTGAGTTTATGAAAAAAAGAGAATTTCAAATGTGTTCTTACTTTGTACCTGAGAGCTTCACTTATATTAAAAGGTCTTAAGTCATGTTTTTCCCTGTGCCCTCCTTTACAGCTCAGAAGATGTAGGAAAGAATTTGTAACATGCTAAAATGTAGTGTCAGATTCTGTTGTGCGGAAGGTAGCAGTTTCAAATGCCTTTATCAACATCAGCTCCTTAAAATTTAGACTTGCTTAGACCCACCTATACAACTATACTGGTAGCAGTACATGATGAACCTGCAAAAGAGGCTGTTAATTACATAAGCTGGGAGTTACTTTAACTTACAACTCCTTACTAGGTTGCATCTATTTATCCCATAATACTGATAGGTTACATAAATACGTAAGTGTACACATTGTAAACATTGATTATGTATAATATACTTATATATTTAAGATGGTACAAGAGCTACTTTGTTATACCATCATGCATAGTACCTGAGCATTTGTTAATTAATAATAGATTGGAACATGATAACATCAGTAGACGTTTTTGAATCCTACTGAATTATTTAGTTAGCTTTCTCTTTTCATATACTTGCTATTCAGGGGTGTTTGCTTTTTGTGATATGTTCCTTTTTAACTGATTTGGGGGGGGGGCGGGTTGTGTGGTAGTGTTAAGTTGCATGACACTGTTTCTGCTTCCTGGCTGGATAACATTTTAGGTAATGACAAGAATGAGTAAAGAACATTCCCTTAATGGATTTTCTAACAATTCCTTCTGTGATTTTTGAGAACGTTTTATTAGGAGCTGCCTAAATCTTCTTAAGAAAAAAGAACTTGGGAATTACAATAAACTGAACTCCATATTTAATCACTTTTTTCATTAGTCGAATAGTTTTACTAATAAGCATGATGTAGTTTATATAACTCAAGTACGCTTAAGACATTAAAAATAATGTCAAGGACAAAATATTTGGGGGAGAAATTTGTCACAACATATTTAGCTGTTCTCCAGTCTCATTGTCAAAGGAGTCTAAATAGCTGCTGCTAGAGAAATTATTTATCCACAAACATGCTGAGGCAGCTAAAGCCCATCAGTGCTCCTTGGTGGGCAGTAGAACAAGGCAGCTTTGTAAGTCCAGCCTGGCAGTTCCAAAAGCCCAACTTAAGCCTGAAAAAGTGGACAGTTTAAAAGGGGCTGCAACCTGGCATCCACCTCATTTTCAAGGCTTAAAGAGAATACCATGAGACAAAAGACTACTCACCTCTTCCTATCAAAGGCATGGTATTACAAAACTTCCTTGCCTCCTTCCCTAGCCCTTTGTGTGGTCAGTTCCCAGTGTTGCCTCCAGGTAGCACCAACAACATTAATATCTTCCCCCTTGTACCAGAGCCAAGCCGAAGGCTTTCTGGGATAAAGCCAAGAGTGGTTCCTTGCTAAATGCAGACCAGCTGTTGAACAGGTGGGTTAGGAGCATGGGCTGGCCACTTGCTTAGAAACACAACAGGCCTTTGTAAGAATAAGACAGACAGAGAAGGCTTGAGTGGGAAATTAGACACGTGCTTGGGAATGAATCTAGAATACCAAGGGTGTAGGTACTTAAATCTGGACCATAAGTCATTGCTAGTAAATAACCTTGCCCTGGAATTAAGGAGGTCATAGCAGAACTTTCTGTAATTAACTACTGCAGTTACCAAATAGTAACTTAGCATCTAGAAATGGGAGACTCCTGGACACTGTTGCTCTTCTCATTCCAGTTGTTTGGTCTTGCTAAACAAGTAACACCTTAATAGCGTGCATCTTCCCCCACTCCAAGCTTCTGTAAGTCCTGCCAAAATTGTCAACCCTCCCCCCAGGGTAATACTGACTAAGATTCAGTGGTATCCCGCTGCTGCTGTTTGATGTCAGGTTTTAATATCTTCTCCTTGATGGTTAAGGTACGCCATTCTGACCAAAGCAACCTGGCCTTCCTGGAAAGGAGAAGAGAAACAAGGAGTTCTCCACCTGCTTCAGTCAGTCAACATGGATCCTGACCAATACCAGCTTGGTAAATCCAAAGTCTTCATCAAAGCTCCAGAGTCTGTAAGTGTGGCAGACATGAGTCTGTAAATATGAAACTGTTTTGCTGAAATAAAAGGCCTGCCCACTCAGAAGTCAAGCATGATATCTGCTAAGGTGGGAGAAACATAAGAATGTAAGTCAGTCTGGGCAGGTCTGTCACAGATGCCTCGAGGCTGTACAGGGGTTCTAGGCATTTTTATAACAGGCACAGTACATGAGGACCCTGCATGATTTTGACACTAATACAAGGAGCATTAAATACATCGAGAAGAGGAGAATGGGGTATGAAGATGCATTGGTGTCAGGTTGCACATAGTGACATTCCATCAGAGAATGTCATATGAAGGAATATCATAGCATGAAAACATACCTATGATGATTAGCCCAAGAAAATAGGTCCTCTTCTCAGTAGAAGAACTACTGATGAAAGTAGAATGGCTGTCAGTTATAGTAAGGATATGTTATGCATCATTGATTTAATCAATGTTCCAGAATGACTGCAACTTGAAATCCCATTCAAAGAGAATATTAGGGAGGTATCATAAGGCTGTTTTTATCCTGTGGCTGCTAAACTGCACAAAATCTGTCAGAAAAAAGTTTTCTTATGTCACTATTCAGGACAGTTGTCAAGGAAAAAACTATGCTCTACATACCTTTATCAGAAGCAATCAGGCCTAGTTTGCATAGCATACCTTGTAGTTGAGCATTAGCTGGTTTCTTGGTGCTTTACCTGAAGTTACATGACAAAATAAAAGCAGAACACTTCTATTGCTATCATTGTCTTTTCCAGAAACATACTTTTTTGCTCTGTAGAGCAACAGTAGTTCAGGCAATGACACTGCTGTGCCCAATCACATGGGAAGATCTCTGTTAAAGGGAAAAAAATAACACCTCTCCAAGCCATAATAGAAATTGTGTTGTTTCTACCATAAATAGGATAAGATAGTATCATCTCTGTTCAGGAATAATGGGACTTCACATTTCTGCCATCTGAGAGAGATGGTTATATAATAAAGCATATAGCGTTCAAGATTTAGGTTATTAGAATACTTAGGTGCATGTTGGCAGAGCAGGAAATTCTAGTATAGGATTAATCCTACTTAGTCATTGCAAGCAACACCTTAGCTAGCCAGTTATGGGGAAGTGTGAGCTTTATCTGCCTTCCTCTGTAGCACAGGCCATGATTTATTTCCTAAGATTATTGGGGAGTTTTGTCTTACAAAGTTGGTGCGATAGCCTTGTGTGATTGCTGTTTTCTCGATGTTATGCTACTTTATGGATAAATTAATCCAAAATTTTGAAGTATTTTTATTTTCAGTTTTATGTAATAAATCATATAAGGAACTGTCTTCCTTTCCTGACTGCTGAAATACCCTAAGCTTGGTATGTTTGCCCCTTACAAAAGCACAGATTTTCAGCAGACATATCTTCACAAATGGGGTGGGTCTTACTCATGGTTTTTTTTCAAAGAAAGAAATGAAATCATTTGGTGGTGTCTGTCTTCTGTTTAATAGCCAAGTGGCAAGTGCTCAACATAGGATTGATGGATCTAGTTCTCCTTCACTCTGAAATGGCCAAAACGTTAATATTCTGTACCCCAACATCATATGCTATTAGTTTGTTTCCAAGAGGAAGAAATTGTTTTCCAATGGATGAACCTTCCCATTCTAACACATTTTTGTAGTCCTGGTTGTATGTATTATGCTATTTAATAGCATATCTGAGTTTTACTGAAGGGCGGTTCTGCAGGTTAAGACAACATGAGGTTGGTTGGAAATAGTAAAACTTTTCTTGAGTTGCATTTTGAGTTTAATTGAAATTAATGCTTTCAATTGCTGTATACATTTTCTTTAAAAAATATTTTTTGAAGAAAACATGAAATACATTTTTAAACAAGTACTAAAAATAGTCTGGACCTTTTTCATTTTAAGTTGAAAAATTTTATATGAGCTGAATATTCTAAAGCTTGATTTATATTCTTTAGTATCAGAGACAGTCATCTCTCATATTACCAAAGTATTAGCTAGGCTGATACTATTTTTGAGAAAAATAATCTTTTAGATGGTAAATGAAAATTTTTCTTTCGACCACCAAAGAGAGCATCTCTTGTGGTTAATCAGATGAAAAATGATTTGCTCAGGAGTGTGAGTAGAGGCTTTATAATACATATTTTAGGAAAGAATTTATGCAGTATTTTTATTTTATTACTTATGAACCATATTTTACAGTGTTTTCATTGAACTTCCTTAATTGTGATCTTCAGCTGCAGGTGATAGACTATTTTGCATTGAGATTTTGCAATTAGCATTACTGTTAGAGAAATAAATGGTGAGTGCTTACAAGAGACAACATCAATATTGTTACTGTAACCTGAATTGCACAAGGGCTTGATTATGCCCCTGCTGAAGCTGAGGAAGTTTTTGCATCAGGAGCACTCATGCCTGTGTGCTGAAACCCTATTTAGTGCTTGTGTGTTTGTGAAGAGATTCCTTTTTTTTTTTTAATAAGTTTGCTGTAGGTGGAGAGGTTTTATGGGTGGCAGAAAGGAGGCTTCATTATTTACATTTCTATCAAACACCTGAATAAGTAACTCTGTACAAGAGCGAGGTTCTGCGGAAATGGTTTGCACTAGCTCAAGTTTCCTTTTTAAGATCAATATGAACAACAGTATTTTTCTAGATTTGCATGATTCAGAGCAACAAATTAAAAAAAGGATCCTAAAGCCCAGGTTTGCTTCTTGATATACCTGGTTTTAGTAATTGTATCTCTCTGGAAAGCTAGAAGGAAAGTCCTCAGGAATATTTAACACACAGTAGAGAGAAATAGTAAGCAACAGTCATGTCAGTGGACTGATCTAGTACTGTAATTGTTAGCCAAATGCTTGTGCTTCTGATGAGACAAGAAAACATTTAACTAAAGTATGTAAAAGGCTACAGTGAAATATGCTGTATCCTACAATAGTTGTGAAGTTGTTCTAATGCATTAAATTTACATATATTTCAGTTGGACCTGGGAAATTCTCAAAAGAGGGGATGCACCTTCCATTTCTATTTTGATAAATCAGCATTTTCTCCTTAATTCTGACAACGTTTTAGACCCCAAAATCTTATTATGTCATACTGAAATACAAGATCATAGTTGTAAATCCTGCAGCCAGCCAACAAACTTCACTGCGGGAAAAGAATGGAGCCAATGGACATGAGCGTATGAAATTCAGACAGGGGAGAAAGTTGCATGTGAATACAGTGTGTTATGTTACACGTTGCTCAGACATGGTAACATTCTGACAAGAGAAATGTGAATTTTGGAGAATGTGAAAATGGTGGCTGGATGGATGCCCAGTGGCAAACGTTGAGTTGCACTAGTAGAATATTTCGGGGAGAATCCATATTCCTCTTCCTTCATCATTGAGTATCAAGATTATTGGGTAGACTGGTAAGAGCCAGAACTATTCAAGCATCAGAGATGTCTTCCGGAAAAGGTTACCTTAACATTCTGATTTCAGATCCCATAGTTGTGGTAGAGGCACCAGCTTGGATCTAGAGTGAAATGCACTGGAAAGTTGTTGAAAGTAAAATACAGCTTTTTCTTGAACTTTTTGTGTAAAATAATTGACCCACCATACTGTCTCTTTGTACAGCTATTTTTGTTAGAAGAGATGAGAGAGAGGAAGTATGATGGGTATGCCAGGGCCATCCAGAAGGCATGGAGGAAGTATGTGGCCAGGAAAAAATACGTACAGATGAGAGAAGAAGGTAGGTCGTAACTTCTGATAACAGATACTTCACATATTTCACACATGGTTCCAGGAACAGAAAGAGTGCCACAAGAGATGAAGGAAATATCTCCCTTTCTATAGAGCAAACTGTTGCATTGCAGATGACTGTCTAGGAATGACTGAAAATTTTTGGACCCCGAAGGTACCAAGAGGTGGCTGCTCTGCACACATGGATTTCTTGGACTACCTAGTGTTTTGCTCTCAAAACAAACCAGACTGAGTAGGACAGAGATCAGGGATGTTCCAGGGGAAAGTGAAAAAGGAAAAGCTTCTTGCAGTTACACAGGACCTAGATGGTCTGTAGATGATACAAATCAGTCCAGGGACTGTAATGCTTAGTTGCATGTGTGACCTGGGTTATGTGAATGAAAAACATTCTGGGTTTGGAAGAGTTAATCTTTGATTTCCAGCAATGAGTGAGAAATTGCTTAGTTCCAGAAGGGCTCCAGATTCATCAGAACTGCTGAGCTTGCTTAGTGTATTTCATTAGGTATGGATTTAATAATCACATGGATCCTTATGTAAGGGATTAGTAGCAGTGCTTCACTATTTTTTCCATATTATAAACTATTTGGTTATCACTTCTTCCCAAAAAGTTCTGCTTGAAACAGTTAGCTCTTTCAGATCATGAGTTTAGAAAATTTAGTAAATACTATTAGTCAATGGTTTTTTTTGGTATTTAAGCATCAGATCTGTTGCTGAACAAGAAAGAGAGAAGACGGAACAGCATTAACAGGAATTTTGTGGGAGATTACATAGGCATGGAGGACCATCCAGAGCTACGCCAGTTTGTGGGCAAACGGGAGAAGATTGATTTTGCAGACACCGTAACTAAATATGATAGACGGTTTAAGGTAGGTTTAAGACCAACATTCATTAACGGTAAGTTCTGCTATGGAGTTACAAATGTCTTTACCATCCTTTAATAGAAACGCCACCACGTTAGTGTCATACTATCTAGGATACCAGCTTAAAAAAAAAAGTCTTTGACCCAAAAGACACACAGGGAAGTAGTTACACCCTTGTGATTGGAACATTGCCATTGTCAAACCTGTTGTCCCAGGATAAAGGCTTTATGGGACTTGCTGGGCAGAAAGCTACATTAGTTAGGAAATGGGGAACAAAGCTACTTTCCTGTCCTGTGCAATCTGACTCTGAGGTCATGTGATTAATCACATCAGTATTTTTTTTACTTGAACCAAAGACCAACAGTATTGCCCCAAATCATAGTACATTATCTATCTTTGGAACAGCATCACAGCATTAGTTCATTGATCTCCGCATAGCTATGTATTTTTCAAACAATTTTCGTGTTTCAGAGTGTGAAGCGAGATCTTGTCCTCACTCCAAAGTGCATATACCTGATTGGGCGTGAAAAGATAAAGCAGGGTCCAGAGAAAGGCCAAGTGAAGGAAGTCTTAAAGCGAAGGATGGAAGTGGAGAGAATTCTTTCCATTTCTCTAAGGTCGGTACCTTGAAAATATCTTTCCATTGACAGAGAAATTTGTGTAGGACAGGGGGGAAATAAGTTGATTGATGAAGAGTGAATTTCTTAAGCTGTATTAATTGAATCTTGTAAACAAGGAAAGCTGAAGCCTTATTTTCACTCCCAGCCCTAGTAAGTGTGTTATAGCAATAGATGTTTGTGTTTATAGCCAACACTCAAACATTTTCTGACTAGTTGTTAAAATGTTTCACTTACACTGGGTCTCACCTATCTGTTACATCCCCCAAAATGTATTCTTTGAAGCATATATTCACCATGCACAAGCAGGTTCTAGTAAGTTTTGGCTCAAGCTTGTATCCTGGAAATAATTCTTACTTACAGAAGTACACCTTGTACATGTCCAGTGCTTCCTAAAGGGGTGTTCTTTCTCTGGTGAGCTACTAAAACCTTTATTTCTAGTTGGATTTCACATCACTTCTGTTGTCTGAATGTCAAGCCAATCCCAGATTGCAGGAGACATTAGAGTTGTCCACACAGAGCTGAGAAACCCAGTTAGGTGAGCAAAACCAGGAAAAAACTGCTCGTGAGACCAGTGGATTCTTGGCTATATCATTTCATCCCTTTGAAGATGAGTGAACAAAGTCCCTGGATACCTCTGCATTTGTTACTGCAGTTTATCAGAGCTGGTAGCTGAGTGTAATTTAAAACAAAAGAATACTGATTCAGGGTGACAGGTGTACTTTCAATATTGAAATAAATTACTATTTTAGTGGAATACAAGTCTACGCTTGTACTGTGTAGTGATACCTACTGCAAAGGTTTTTTGGTATATGCTTATAAATTGTTCCCATTAGCATAGCCGGAAATCTTCTCACAGACATTATCTAGTATTTAAAACCAGCAGATTTCACATTTTTGCAGAATTCTTCACAGCCGTTTCAAGATTAGGGAAAGCTCTGCAAGATGTGTCTGCTCATAGTACCATTTTCAAAACTTGTGTTTTATTTATCATACATCTTTATAACGAAAGCTGCAACAAAATAACTGTAGCAGGTTTAGGTTAAAGGTGGGAGTGGAACCTGTGTTTTTAGTGCTCCAAGTTTGGACTGTGTGCTGTGCAAACCTTGAACAGATTGCAGCCAGGCGCTTGAATTGGGCCTGTAGCATTCCAAAGGCATAGTCACATTGAGTCAGCTAAAAGGATGGCTGCCTGCCAAGTTAGTGAAAGCTGTTACACTCCTCTCACATGTAAATAGCAGTTCCACAGAACCTTCTGAAGCAAAATCAAATGTGCTTAGTTCAGAGGAAGTATGTATGTTACATTATGTCTAATAATGTTTTGAACTTGGCTTATTGATTTTATTTTGTTGTAAAAAACATGGGGTTTTTTATGTGCTAAAAATAGATTCAGAATTACAAGCTATCAAACTGTCCAGGTATTCCTCCAAAACCAAACCCTAAAAAACCTATGGGGGCAAGAGGGCTTTTCCCTGTTGTCATGATAGTATGGCCTGAGTTCAAAATGGGTCTTAATCAAGGGATCTCTCAACTCTGTATTGAAGCAGCTTAGTAGTAATACAACACTCTGGCTACAGAGGCTGTAAAAGTAACTGCTTCTCTCTAATTTGAGGTAATCTTGTCTCCATGACAAGACTTAGCACTTGTAATATTTAAGTCTTCAATTAGTAAAACTAGAGTCAAACCTTTATTTGGTATAGGTATTACCTACTATGTATTTTTTGGGGGGAACCCCAAACCCAGCCAAATAGTTCATCAGACATCAGCCTCAAAGCAAAAATTGTGTTAGCTCTAACTTGCATTGTCTCATGTGTTTTCAAACTCCAGTTTGTTGTCCCTGTAGTTTAAATTTTCTACACCTCTAAGATAATTGATTTCTGACTGGTTTCGAAGTGAATTTCAAACCTCTGTGCTGGAAGAAAATAATTGCAATAACATTCTTCATGAGCTTACCCAGAATGGATTTAGCTCTATTCTGTATTGCAGCCTCATAGTTTTAAAAGTTTCAATTCTTATTTGTTCTATTTTTCATGCAATATTAAATTTTAACTAAATTAATACAAAATGAAATATATTTTAAATGGAAGGGGGAGAGAGGATAACTGGATTCTTGCATTGCTATCTAAGCAATAGCTCTCAAGAAACCCATGCACAATATATTGATGTAAGCTGGTATCAATACACTTATACACAATAAAGGCAGAATAATCAGCACTACTGACATGTATTAACATCAATTAACACTACGTAACAAATTACTAAAGGAGTTGCAATTTAAAATGCAAATGCCCAACTTGGAATTTGTTCAGGGTACTGAGAATGACAACCCCTACTCTCATGGAAATGTTCTTGCATTTTTAGTAACAATAAATAACTGAGCTTTGTAATTCATCTGATAAGGAGTGACACAGGACATCCGAGCAGTATTGTGAAATCAGACTCTTTGCCAAACCAGCAAAAATAGGACCACTGACTGAATATTTACTGTAGGTCCTGGTCTTTTCTTACACGTCTCATTCAGAACCTTGCTGAGGCTCTAGATTTGCTTGATGATAGGAAAGGAGATCATGCTCTTACTCTATTTCTATAGACTTCTTATTGCTATTTTGAATATTAATAAGGTAAGTTTGTAGTTTCATACACCCTTTTCCAAACTGTGGGAAAGACTTCAGAATTTGAAAGGAGATTATGGAGTGCATAGGTGGTGGGTAGATTTTTAGAAGAGGAGGGAGTGATACAACTCATCCTTTACCTAGTATCTCAAAGTGGATTAGAACTGTATTTTCATACCTGACAGTCAAGAGCACCTCTAGCAGCACGATGAAGCTATTTTAAATTCTGCATAAAAAGGTACTTACAGTCTGTAGAGAGAGTCATAGTCTTTAGTAACCAGATGAAAAGTGAGGATCAGAAACCTAGGCCTGGTCCCCCCTTTCAGATTTATAGAGTCAGCAATCAGGCAAACCAGCTGGGAAAGGAAAAGGGAAGAGCATGCTCAAAGTGGAAAACTGTTGATTGCTAAGGAATTAGGATCAGAAAGCAATGATGAGGGCAAACAGACCTAATTTTGTCTCTAATAGAAGGTGGAGGTTTTTTCTTTCTGAGCTGAATGTTCTTTGAGTTCCTTTACGTGCTATAATTAATTTACTTTTGGAGTTACTCTGAAATGTTGAAGCAATACATATATAGATTTAGGTGAGATATCAGCACCTTCTTTGTGTGATGTGTTGCTATGCAAACCATTGAAAGAAGCTGTTTCTTAGTGATAGGTATGTAACTTTGGCTTGCCCTTCACCTGGCTGCCAAAGCCACCTTCCTGGTGGCCACACTTCTGAGTTACGTATACTGTTTTTTAGAAAAAACAGTGAAAACTTGTCATGAATGTTTCTAAACCCATGTTTCATGAATTCTAAATCCAACAGGATTTGAAAGGTTCATTTCTCCAGAGAGAAATGCAAACTGAGAGTGCCTTTTTCATTTAGTAGGTGATATCTAATGTATTGAAATAAATTGCTGTTACAAAATAGTATTTTCTGATATTAGTAATAGCAGCAGAGGTTTGACCAACAACATTGGACAAAAAAGCAGAGCTTTGGCTTCAGACTCCCTGCAGTGGACTAAACAACCACGAAAAGGAGCCACACATTTTCTGCGAGGAATACTTAACAATATCTTACTAAGGCTCCTTTCTTCATTGGTTGTACTCCATTTTGTGAAATATCAAGCTAGTGATGTGATAAGGTTAAGCAATTCTCAGTTCTGCACAGTTGTCAAAAGTCCTGTGCTGTCTCTTCTCCCAGCCACACATGTTCCTACACTAGCTAGCACCCAGGTGGCTGCATGGGGATATGGATGAGACATTGAAAAGTAAGGGAAGCAGAAAATTATTCTACCAGGAAAGGGCAGGCGATGGATTCTAGCACGAGGGAAGGAACAGAAATGTGCATGAATAAAAAGGGTGAGGGGTAGAGGGAAGGCTGCTTCTTCTGACAGCACAACAATGTTAACTTGATTTGAACTGGTTATGAAATCACACATGAAATTAGAAGTTTCTTCTTACATCTAATCCAGTGCAAATGTGGCTGGCTGCCCAAGGGGGACTCCCCTCCCTCTGTCATTATGCACCCACCATTTTCTTGTGTCTGATCCAGCATTGCGCTCCCATGCAGTGACCGGTTCTGTAAGCTCATCCAGTGGGATGCTAACCGGCTTCAAAATACAGTTAGTTTACTGTGGGATCAGCAAATTGAACCAGAGCATCCTATGGTTGCTTATATGCTATTCAAGTCAGGAAATAAAGGGAGGATCCATGGCCTCCATTTTCAGATCTCAGTTTTATTTGGAAGGCTTTATACCTCCTCTTTTTAGAGAGGATGCAGAAGCAGACAGGCACTGATACAGCTAGGAAGTATGCCAACATGCTGTTAGAAGGAAGAACGATACACATATAAACAAATCACAAGCATGCTGGAACAATAGTAATCCTGGCTAGGACATGACAGAATTGTTTTTACTGTGGGGACTCTGGAAGGGCAGAAATCGGCCTTGCAAATTACTGATGTGGATATAATTTTTTGTGAAGTAGTTTGCAGCATCTTCAGCAGGTATAAGTAGGAGCTGATCCAAAGGGGGCAATGGAACCCAACATGTGTGGTAGGTTTTTTTATACTGTGATAAACCAATCCAAGCTAAAGCCAATGGAAAGTTGAAAGCTTTCATTCTGAATTTGCTTGCTTTGGGTTTCAGACTTACTTTAGTAACCTTCAACTTTTCAATTCACCTCTAATCACAGGTTTTGCTGTTATTGAAGAGATGGACTTTAATTCTAACTTTAATAGCACGTGTTCTTTTGATAACAGTAGTTACTGTAAAATTACTAACTAGTATTCCTGTCTCCCAAAAAGGATTGTTTCAGATATTCCATTATCAACTCCTGGAAAAAAACCCCAAACTTGTTCTCAGAAAGCAAGACTTTATAATTAATGCTGCTTGGACTGTCTTATGTTTTTAAAAATTAACCATGAGTACTCTGCAAATGTCATTATAATGCTGACTGTATTTGCTAATGAAATTTTAATCTGAATGGAACATGTTCTGATTTCTTTTCAGCACAATGCAGGATGACATTTTCATTCTACACGAACAGGAATACGATAGTTTGCTCGAATCGGTCTTCAAAACTGAGTTTTTAAGCCTCTTATCAAAACGATACGAAGAGAAAACACAAAGAAAACTACCTCTGAAATTTAGCAATACGTGAGTTATGTTTTTTCCAATGGGTTTTTAAGAACAAATAATCTTTGTTCTTGCTGCTAAGCAGATGAGTGAGTGCTAGTTGTTGAGCTCCTGACACTATGCTTTGTTTTAAAATAGTAAGAGGCAGCACAGTGTAAAAATCCATATGTGTAAGGAGACCAGAATTTCTGATTAGCTCATCAGAATAATAGGTTAGGATTGTACCTAGGCCATCTGCCACTTTCCACTGCAGTAGAGTCTGCTGCAGAGGCAGTGATGTTTGATGGCAGACACATCTCTTACTCAGACCTTTGCACATTTTTCCTCAAAGCTTGCTGTACTCTCCATCCTCTCCAGGGCATCTTAAACTTCCTTTGAGTAGCTCTACCAGGAAAGTTAAAACATTTTAAGAACATTTTAAAAAGCATGAAAAAGATATTTAATTAGGTGTTCTATGTCAGGTAAGTCACTCAGGGAATACAGATTCTCATTTAAGCTTTTTATTTTTATATTTCGAAGTTATCTGCTGCTTCTAAGTTACCTGCTGCCAAGTGATACTGTCCTGATTTGACATAGAAATGCTTTCTGGTTTTTGTTCGTGTGCTTATATTAGACTTGAAGTGAAGCTGAAAAAGGAGAGTTGGGGGCCCTGGAGCAGTGGTGGTTCTCGACAAGTGCAATTTATGCAAGGTCAAGGAGATACAGCCATTCTCAAGCCAAGTAATAAAGTGCTGCAGATCAGCATCGGACCAGGACTACCAAAGAATTCCCGTAAGTATGAATTTCCTTTACAAATTGGTGAATGGTTTAGAAATTCAGAGAATGGTTGAATCTTTCTCTCCTTGCTTGCCTCTAGCCTCAGCATGTTCTTTATTATTTCTCTGTAACACCTAAAAGAAGATCCAACTTACAGATCCTAATGATACAGCAGAATTCCCTGCTCTACAGTTGTGCTGGAATTTTGTTACTTTCACTATATACCATTTCTGAAATGTCTGAAATTCTTTGCCCTGGGGCAAAAGAAATGAGGGCATTTAATCACATGACATAGTATAAATGGCACGATTAGCCAGGCTTTTGGGGAAGAGTCTTTCACTCTGCTCTGAGGTCCTGCAGTTCCTACAGTCTTGCTGATGAAGAAAGGTCTGCATCAGGACAGGACAGGTTGTGATACAAGGAAAGGTAACCTCTGTACATCCCTGAAGACTGAGCTGCAAATATACCAACCTCTCAGATTTTCTTGTTCTACCTTTTTCTCATACTAATTGCTGATCAGAAGCAATATAGTCAAAAGTACTGCTGTGCCCCAGCTATCCATGGTTTAGAAACAAGTTCATAAAGCTAAGTCTTTTGGGCCTCGTTTACTGTAGTCTTGAGACAGCTTTACTTTATATCCTGTGGCTGAACTGGACCACAAAAGGGAGAATATGCCTAAGTCATCCTTGTTGCACCTAAAGCTTTAGCACAACCTGGCCAACACTGTAGGAGTCAGATTCATTATTCCTGAGGATCAGCTCTTTCTGATCACAGAGTAGAGGTCTGGCAGCCAGAAGGACTTACCTAATTAATGTAATCGTGAAGGGATAACAAAATGTTGCTGGTTTCTTTTAGGTCCTACTAGACGGAACCTTACCCACAGTAGAGGGTATTCCAACAGGTCTCAAAGTCAGACTTATCCTATGAGAGCCGCACCGCCACCTCCTGGTAAGTCCTCTTAGCCTCAGGCAAAAACAAAATTCCAAATTCAGGCTTTCGCTTTACTTCTGTCATCTGGTAATTTTTACCTATTAAAAAATCATAGTAAAGGTTTAAAATCCTCTTTAAAAGATCCTGTCTGGAAAACATACATGGTAGGCATTTTATAAAGTGTATTGGAGTCTACAGATAATCAAACTGGTATTCCACCAGACAGATCCTGGTTGTCATGGATGCTGGCACATTCAGCCACTTAGTATAAGACACTCAATCTAAAGCTAACCCCGTAGCCTTCTTCTCTTTCCTTTCTAGGGTAAAAGCTATACACTTACCAAGCCGTAGGCAGTATTCGCAGTGAAACTGCTTTCAGTGCCAATAAACAACAAAATGCAATTTATGTCTCATTGTCCTACCCTGTTATGTAACAACTTTTGTGTATGCTGAATGCTGAGACATATCAGCTGTGCCAGTAAGCAGCATGGCAGTTTCTGCATGGGATTGATGTCATTAGGGTGTTTCACTTCTGCCCTTGAGAGATATGATTAATTTAGCCTGTGAACTCAGAGGGGAGAACAATATTCCATTGACTCAACATTTCCCAAGTGTTTTTTTTTTACTTACACTCCCAGAGTAATTTTTTTTTAACAAAGGGTTCTCTTTCAGTCAGCTGCTGTTTATTGAGAAGCACAGTGCTAATGGTGTAAGTTGGGTGTGCAGTCAGTCTTGGTCACCAAATTAACTAGACAATTCCCAATCCTAGTAAAACCTCATAGCTGTATGAGTCAAACTAAGACTGCATGATCTGCAAGAATTGCTTGTAGTAAAGTGGGAGATTACTGTAATTAAAGGCGTTAATCTGTCTGCAAACACGGATAGTAAATATTCATACAGGATGAGTTAAAGCAAGGAAAGTATGTTTGAATATTTTCAAAAACACTTTCAGCAGTTTTATAGCTACATGAAAAAGGCAAAAACATTCGTTGATGAAGGCTTGTGCCTGCAGGCCAAGCCCAAACTTGCCTCACGTAGGTAAAGTAGTTTGGATGTAGATTTGCACGCAAGTCCAAGACATCGGTGGATGCCTATACCTACAGTATGGCCTTTTGTAATCATATATCCCCCACTGCTTATGACAGCTCCTGAACAGACATGTCAACAGGGAGTCCTAATTAGAAGAGCCTGGCTCTGTGTGCAGCAAGACACTGGGTTAACTTTCTGCCTGGGATTGCTGTCAGGGTGTTTCACCTCTGCCCTAGAGAGAAAAAATTAATTTAGGCTATGAACTCCAAGGAGAAAACAATATCCTATTGCCGACCATTTCCCCTGTGTTCAGCTGTGGAGTTGAACTAGATGTTCATGGACCAGTGAAACCACACTGTAGTGTCCAGGCAGGATAAGTATAACTACTGAAGTTAAATGCTGACGCTTACTCATTAGGTTATCTTGTTTAAAAGGTGAGTAGAAGTCTTTCATACGGACCTCAGATCAATTACTGTAACATGTTTTTGGGGTTTTGTTTTGTTTTTCTAATTCAAACTCTTTTGTAAAGTAGCTAATTATAGCTGGGAAAATAAGATTGAAGACAGCTGTTACAAAAGAGTTCCAATGAGATTGTCACGCATTTCAAGGAGTCTGAGGCAATTGCATGATTTGGGCACATTCCTCCTTGCAAGTCACAAACAGTTCTCTCCATCCTGCTCTTATAATGTGGGGAAGTAACACTGTGGGCCATCATCCTTGATCATTTGAAATGTATTCTGCTATTTTCACATCTGTTCTGAAATTAATGGTCCAGTAGTTGAACAGACATTATGTGTATGTTCAGAGTAAACCAAACCTTTATTTATATAACCATAATGTATGTGCCATACTAGCTTGGGTCCCAAAGTGAGTTTTATGTATGAGTTTATGACTGCTTAAGCTCTGCCACAGTATCAAGAAAATATCAGAAGCAAAGACCAGCTGTTGAATGCAGTAAGGTTTTCCAGGTGTCATGATAATGAATTTTCCTTTCTGCACAGCTATTCATTCAGCTAATTTTCAATAGGCATAATCACAAGGGAAAAAGGAGAGGATCACCCACAGCATTAACCAGTCTGATTTTTAATATAAGCATAGCTCCCATTTTATTCAGTGGGGGTTTTAGGAATGTAAAGCACGCAGAATTGAGTTTCTTAGGCCCTGATCCTGCAAGTAGCTCAGACATGGGTGGGTTTGTTTTAAATTCAAGTTAGAGGCATAATTATTTAAAGGCATTTACCCTTGTCATCACCTAGAAAATTCAAACTCCATTTGAGCTATCAAAGTAGCAGCAAGGCTTTTTTAAAAAACAAAACAAAACCACCAAAACAAACAAAAAACCACCACCAAAACAGAAAAAGAAAAACACAGAAAAAACCCCTTGCTTGTTAAAATAGACAAATACTTACAGCAACTTAAAAAACCAGTCTACCCAGTATTCAGGGAGTTGGATGGAGTTTGAACATTAAAAAAAAAGAGCGCCCCCAGCAATTCTGGCTAGCTTTAAATTGACCCTTATCTAGATAAAATTTTATGCACTGTTTTAAATAGAGGTGTGGTCATTACATGCTGGCTAACGTTAGTAAGGTTGAATTCAGCTGAGAGCTAGTCCTCTTGCTTGCTTGTAACATTCAAGGCAGACGTCTCAAACTTGAGCACAAGTCCATGAAGACATGAACCCTAAATAGATTTCCAGCAGACCTGAAACTCTGTATAAATAAATCACACTTTAAGATTTCAACATTATTTTAAGTTCCTTGATAGCTAAGTCTCACTGACAGCTGAATCTAACTGACAGCTGAGCCATCAACACAAGGAAGAGGTTACCTTTATTGAGCTGTAGTTTGGACTCTATGTGTTCACACTTTATTTACTTCTAGGTCAGCAGCAAAATGGAGTAATAAATCCCCCACAGTTTGTACCACTTCCCCATGTCCCAGGAAATCAACGGGCCAATCAGAAAAACCTGTATACAAGTATGACACGACCAACTTTACCACTGCAACTGTCAGGAGGATCAGGCAAGATTTCACAGCAACCAGAAAGCTTGGATTTCCTGAAAGTACCTGACCAAGGAGCAGCTGGGTAAGATTTTACATTAAATCTGACAAAAAAGTGTCAATTTCTGTAAACAGCTACACACACTCAAACTGTTTATGCCTGATAAACTTATATTGTGTACATAGTTAACCAGATTGCATTATGGAGTTGTACTCAAAGGTATCATTATTTTCCATAGGATTTCAACACACATACTCCATCGTAGGCCTTTAGGAATGAAGATGAACCAGTTCTAGTTTAGTATCTTAAATTTGCATGGTACCTTCTACTTAAGGATATTAAGAAACTTGGCAGAGTTTAGCTAGGCCTTCTTTCCCTTCTGGTTTATAGATCATAAACAGTAGATGTAGTATTTTATGGCAGCTGTCATGCCCAGAAATGCTGGCTAATACTCTTTTTGTTTCAGCTTTGACTCTCAACTCATATACCAAACTTGCCCTTCTTTTTAGGAGGAAGGCTTGGCAACATGACTATTGTTCAGCATCATTTGGACTTCTAAGCTGCAGCCTTCCAGAATATGTTACTATGATGATCCTACAGGATTTGGGGGTGGGTGGGTCTTACTGTTGTAACTAGGTATTTCCCAATAGCCAAGAGTCAAAAGCATCAAAACAATCACCAGAAGTAGCAGAAAGACAGAATCAAGAAATCAGGGCCTTTGTACAGGGAAGCAGAACAAATTGTTCTCAACTCTGAAACTAGCTGTTCCAGATCTTGACTGAAAATCCAGAAGCAGGCAAAAACTCTGATTTGTGGAAATCATGAAGGCAGAAGTCTTCTGTCAAATATTTATGGGACCTTAGTGCTCCAGAATGTTAAAGGCCTTGCAAAATTTTAAGTTTTTCAATGACTGAACAGTTCCTACTTTAACTCAGCCCTTATATTCCACTCTCTTGCAGAACATGAGTGGAGCTTTACTATAGTGGGAATTTCAGTGCCACTTAATTGTCAAAAACTGCTGCCTATTCAGCAATTCTAGCAAAAAAGAAATAATCTGGTTTTGAAAAGGCAGTTTGTGTTTCTCCTTGCTGATGACTTCCTATTTGTGTGATTTAATTCTGATGTAACCAAGTTTCAGAGAAATTACAATTATTAGTAACAGCTGGTTGTCTGAGAGCATATTAAATCAACAAGGAATGTTACATTAGCAGATAGAATAAAAATCCACTGTGGTAAGGTGTAATAAATACCTTTGCATAGTAATGGTTAGTGCAGACGCAATTCTATAGTTCACAGCTCTTCAAGTAAACATACATGATAAATACCTCATTGTTAAGTAGGAAAGCCCTGCGTATGTTGAACAAGCCATCATTCTTAAATCTCTGTCCAAATAATACGGAGGGGAAAAACAAGAGGAAATTCAGACTTTTCCTGCTGAGAACTGTATTTGAACTGTAATTTACTAAGAACTTGCAGTGTCCTCCTCAGTGTCTCTTTCTCCAAATGGCCTCTCTCTTTCCCTCCCTTCCAACAGATTGTGACCTGCCGCTGTAGGGAGATAGCCTCTATAGCTGAGCCTTCGCTTACCACAACAACTAGAGCACCACATATCCCCAGAAAGTGATGTAGAAGTTTGAAGTAAAACGAAAGATACTGCTGTAGTAAGAATTTTGCCTAAGGAAGAAGTGCCCTAGTATTTCAGAATCTGCCACGATCCCATTCTAATATTGCATTCCTTCACCCTTATCATACATTGTCCACTGAAGTAATGCAGCAGTGACATGCCACATTCAAGGATTTTTGTTATGCTTGCTAACACTTAAGCAATCATGATATTTTTACTCTGAGCTGTCAGTTGTGACCCAAGCTCCCAGGACTGACAGCAAATCATTTTGCCAAATATGGAAGAGCATGCACATGGGGTAATCTGGGAGAAATCAAGATTAAGTCAACCTTTCACCAGGTTTCCAGTTCCACCTTCTGCAGCCCCTTAACATATTTGCCCTCAGCCCTGGAATATTCTGAGGGATTCGAGGGAACAGCTCAGTCCCCTTCTCCAGAGATCCACATGAATGCAGGTTCTTAGAGGCAGCAAAAAATTATTTCTTTTTAACTATATCAAGATCAACTTTTTGTACTAACAGACCCTTCTCAGCTGTCAGACAAGCTCCTTAGCAGATGTTCTGCACTAAATTCTCTTGTTGGCCCAAGCATGCTTTTTTGTGTGTGATCCACCTGGCTACAGTACTGATTTAGCATATTACTTACAATGTTGCTTCTAGGGAACATTAGACACCTCATAGAAAACAAATATATAATAAGTGTACACAGAGTTGATTGATTGATAGATTTTTCAGTATCAAAAGAAGTGCACAGGGATCCTAAGTAGGGGCTTTCCAGTTCCTAAACACGAGGAGAGATAGTCAGCCCTCCAGCAAAATTAGGCATGTACAGAGTGTCTTTTCAGTTGTGCTAATGGCAGTCCTTTTTCCCCACTGTGCACCAGGTGTTAGCCATAAGATATAATAGGCATATTTAAAGCATTTTTCCATTTAAGAACAGTCTTCAAGCAAGAAAGAAATCAGAAACAAGTGGCTACTACTACTTTAACAGTTTCAAAACTGTCAGCACACACTAACACGTCAAGACACATTTCCATCTTTGTAAACTAGAACTTCTGTGCCTTTAAGTGGTGAAATTTTCTCATTGCATGTCAACTTACTCTATAAGCTAATATTAGACTTCTGCTTTGTCTTGATACTACGGTTCATGTAACAACAACAAAAACCCATAAGCCATAGGATAAAGCCATTGTGATTTCTGTCAGACAACTGTGACTGTACATGCGTTGCTGTAGAATGTAGCAGCCACCAAGTACAGAATGAGATAGGGACTACCATATTGGATTAAAAAGATCAGTTGCACCATACCACAGTTCCTAACTCTACAGGTACACCCCAACAACCCCATCTGTTTCAGTCTTACACGTTTACAAGGATGATTAGCACTTACTAAAGCTTCTATTACTTGGTTACCATTTTAAATGGCAATTATGATCAATGTAGTCCAAAGGAAGAAGAAAAACAAATGACAAAACACACTGTATCAGAATGACATCTTTACTGTCTGCCCCAGTTTTCACTGATAACTGTATGCTCAAGAGCGGTAGGAAAAAACCCCAACAGCCACAGCAGTAATTGCAAGCAGAACACATAGGGAACAGGCATCCATCACTCTTCTCTGGATGGATTTTTGCCAAAGTCAGGCTTTTCTATAGGAAGGCATGAGTAAGACAGAAGAGAACTTAGTAACATAGCTTATGATTCAGAGGGAAGAGGATGTTGGGGAGCAAGGGTTGTTTGTTGTGTTCTTTGGGTTCTGTTGTGGTTTGTTTTTTTCTTTCAAAGCAAATCAAGCCATAGCTGTAGGCAACATGCAGCAGCAATATGGATGCTACTGTGCAAGGTAAGGGACCGTGTAAAAAGGGCCTGGCAAAGTAATTTCTTAGACCTTAACATTCCACTACACAAGTTGCTGCCTGTCCAGTACACCCTGCCAATTCATGGAATTGCGTTTCCTAAAGTGTAAAATAGTATTTTTGTCAGAAATGGTGGAAAGCACCCACTCCGAGAGGAATAGAGTGCAGCCCAATGAGGATAACTTCAAGTAGGCATTGAAACAAGTAGGTAGTAATTTGATTTTACATCTGTGTGACTTCAGAAAGCGGTAGGCTAGTCTAGGAATTGGAGTATTTTGGCACAGCAGTCAATGCTGTGTTAATGCCAACAATACTGTATTCTGAGCACACAGTCAGAAGACCCATTTCTAATTGCCATAATATTAATACAACACAATTTACTGTCCCTGCCAGTACTAACCGTTTTTGAGGCGTGTATTTCAGTAGATGTTTCCAGGGCCATTTTACAGTCTTGCTTCCAAGCAGAAGAGCGTATTGCCTGCCACACTATCACCAGGATCACTTTGTAAGCGGAACTTCTGTGAACAGCTGTTGCAAAGGCAGTTCGAGGACAAGTTCCTGGGGGTAAACGGGGGAGAGAAAAAAAAAAAAAAATCCCAACCACACAACCCAACGGCCGCGGTTCCGGAAGCGCAGCGAGAGCTCCAGCCCGAGGCCGGGGCCGCCCCACTGCCCTACTAGAACCGGGTCGCTGCCGTCCCGGCGGCAGCCCTGCGCTGAGCGCGCGCCGGCCGGGGACTGCGCGAGGCGCGCGCCCTCTGCTGGCAGCCCCGGGGCGCCGCCCACAGCCCGAGCGGGACCTGCCCGCCCCGAGAGCGGCCTCGCGGCCGCTGGGCACACGCGCCCCGCGCCCCGCACAGGGTCCTGCCGCAAGCGGCAGCACGAGCGTGCCACGGAGGCTGGGCAGGCCCAAGCGTGCTGCCGCAGTCGGGCAGAGAGGCCCAGGCCGGGCACGTGCTACCGTCATCAGCCCCGTCGGGTCAGCTCTCCCCTCCAGCAGATGACCTCTAAGATACCTCAAAAGAGTTGACCTGGCAGCCGCTTAGTCTCTCATTTTCCTAGTCCTGTACATACATACTCTTGGGGACTGGCAGCGACCTCAAATCCATGCCACTGCATGGGAACGACATGGATTCATGCACACGGGTTTCTGCACAGAAACCTGTGCAGAAGGGAGCCAGCTAAGCACCACAAGGCACCACCATAGGTCAGGTTTTAATGTGCTGAATACTAATACCTCACCATCCAGCATCACCAGCAAAATACATGGTGTTCCTTTTCCATCACCTTACTTCTCGCTTCCTGCAAACTGTTGTCGCCTTTGGCCAGCACAAGTATCAGGGACCCAACTGGACCCAGCACTAACCTCGCCAAGTTAGCCGGTCATTTTTCACATAGATCAATTCCCAAAGCCAGTCAGAGAGTCAGGCTGACAACGGAGTGGAGGAGGCAGCTATGCCTGACCCCTGAGGGGTTGTACCTGTTCTTCCTCCTAGTTCTTCCTGTTCAGCACCATTCCCAGCATCACTAGCCTCAAGTTTCTTTAGCACATTCACCACTATGAAAAACAAGACATCCGAGAGGAGTTTTACAGCTGTAGCAGACCAAAGGAAGTACTCATACAGAAGCGACATTTGCAAGGCTGCCTTCCTGAGTATTATGATGAGCTCTTTTATTAACGTGCTAAAAAGAAACAATATTACTATATTCAGCAGTGGGTTTCAGATAAGTTTTTCTCTGTGGCTGTTCTTTTTTCAAAAGGGAAAGCTCTAGCATTCCCTATACACAAGGCATGAGCTAGAAGAGTTGTGAATGTAGTACTTCAAAACCACAGCCATTATAGATACAATTTTTTTAAGGAGGGTTAAAATTAGGTTTATTTTTAGCAAAACTGCCAAGAAAGACACACTAGTACTATGACAGCTTTAATTTCTAGCTATCACTACACTACAAGCCCAAGTTTAAAAAAAAAAAAACAAAACCAAAAAACAACCCACCATGCTCTTACCAGCAAAACTATCTCATTTAAGATGTTCTTGTACTACTGTAGTTGCAAAAAAGCCAAGCTACTTTACTTTTCTAAGACTTGTTCTGAATTCTTTTATTTCCATACCTAGGTCTCTGCTTCACAACATAACATATATCCTATCCATCCCAAGCAAAGTCAATTCATGCTGAACAGGAGAAAAATCCTCTCTCCCAGTATGTAAATTTAGAACTAAAATGTTCTTAACCCCTATCTCAAAGCTCATTTTCTGGTGCAGTTCACTACACAAACCTAGAACTAGACAGAGACATATTGACAAAAATTAAGTCTAGGACTTTGTGTAAGCAACTATAAACCTTTTCTGGAAGAGCTGTGCAATGTTAGCATGGCATTACATGACATGATCACAGTTCAGTCTCCTCCATACATCACTGCAGCATTGTAATCATTCAGCACATTTACTTACTTATTACTTACCTTAAACTGACATATTGCATCTAATACCTGTTCTCTCTTCCAGCCTTTATTATCTGATGAGCTGGCAAAATGCGTTTCTTCCCTCTTTCCCCTTCCCAATCTTTGGAGTGGTCACAGCTGTGACAAAGAGTTTGTGCAGCATCTCCCCTGCTGCTTCAGAGTTGACTATAAGAGAACAAGTCCATAGACGGCCCTGGAATCTGAGGCAACTTAAAAGAGATGCTGTCTCTCTTACAGCTTAGTCACAAGAATGGTAAAGTAGCAAGCCTGCGAGCTAGACCTTTGGGGTTTTTTTAATACTGGAAACTGTATCCCTGGTGAAGTTGGGGCAGGGGAAGAGACAGACTAAGCTGTGTAGATGCCAAGATATGCATGAACTGCATGTGCATATTTGTTTACATTCCAGCCTGAGCACCCAAGTGTCTTCTATGTATTTGAACCGCTGTTTGGAAGTACCCATTCATCCATCAGGAGGAAAGAAACAGCAACTCACTGTGTCCCTTTCACAGGGAAGCCTCACATTGCTGTTTCTAATTGTTGTGACATTTAAGCAAATCCTTTTTCCCTTGTTCTGTGATACTCTTTAGAATCAATTCATTAGGACAGAGGGGTTGATAAAGCTTAGGTTCAAGTCATAAGCATTGAAGCACATTAACACTTTTTTTCTCCCCTTAGTGTTCGAAGGCAGACAACAAACCGACCCCCACCAGCTGGAGGAAGGCCTAAACCACAGCCGAAACCTAAGCCTCAGGTACCACAGTGCCGGGCACTGTATGCATATGATGCTCAGGACACAGATGAACTTAGCTTTAATGCCAACGATGTGATTGATATAATTAAAGAAGGTACGTAGGTTGTTACTTCACTACTAATCGCGAAGGTACACTGTCACAAGTAGTTAAGACACAACTTTTTGAGCCACGCCGTAGTTATCTTCCCTTATTAGGCTTGCAAATTTCTAGGATAGCCCAGGGAGCAGAGAAGTCTCCACACCCACACCAATTAGACTTGTTCACTTAAAAGCATGTCAGAGACAGATCAATGACACATACATTACTTGGTACTGCAGATCCGTACATTTAGTTAGGACAGTAATTCTGTCACAGGCTCTGGCTAAACCACAGCTATAGCACAAGAACCAGAAAGCAATAAAGCAGTTCCAACTCTCTGGGTCTCCAAAGCAACCTCATATAGCATAGTGATGCAGCCAAAAGATCAGCAAGCTCAGGTTCTCCAAATCATTTCTCCTCAGTCCTTCACACAGGCAGCTCTCACTGTGTGGAACAGCTTTGCAAGACTGCCTCAGAAAGTATACAAAAAAGGTTTACAGAACCTCACTACTTTGCTTTCTTTGTCATAGATCCTTCTGGCTGGTGGACAGGAAGACTACGAGGGAAACAAGGTCTGTTTCCCAACAATTATGTCACCAAGATATAAAAGACTGTCAGACAGAAATTGGCATGAAGTTACCGGTGGCTGAAGATGTTTTCCCTCGCTTTCAGGTCACTGTTCTTCAGAGATCTGTCCTTCTCAGCAGTATTTTCACCAGTAAAGTTGTGTATGAGCAGGAAGAAAATTACCTACAGCACAGACTTTGATCTTTTGTCTCAGAAGCATACAGCAATGGACATACTGACCCATTATTTATTATATTTAAAACCTGGTTTTAACACCTAGTAAGTGAAGAACGCTCAAACCTACCATCTGGTGCTTTGCAGTCCAGGACCAGGGACTTCGAAAGGGGTTTATTTAATAAGTGCCTTCAGCTGAGTATCAATAACCTTTTAATTATCTACTGAAGATAATGTTAAATGTACATTTCCTCTAATGCAGATCATTCTGGGGAACATGTTAAGTATGCTGCTACGTGTCAAAAAGATTTAGGCACATGTGGGATATTACCATCATAAAAACCTACTGTGATGGTATATTTAAGTAATTCTGTACAGAGCTGTAATGGAACTGGTTTGTGTTTGCCGATGTGCTTAGGGACTCCAACAGGCACTGTAAGAAGTTAAAACAGAAAACCATATAGTACTGTATGCTAAACAATGTTGCCTTCTTCAAGATTTATATTATAATATGGCTGGCCCATGTTGGATTTATGTTTAATGCTCTACTTGTTATAAGAGGTGTCTTTATGCAGAGCTGTACATTTATAGAAGCAGATCATATACTGTATATAAAAACTAAATATAGTAGAAACATGTATGAATGTATAACGTAGTATTCCACTGTTCTTATTCATGAAGTAGTTCTACTAGAATTTTTATGCCAGGTACTTACAGATACGCACTACTCCTTTTAAATGGCAAAAGCGTTATTGCTTAAGTCTGATTGCCTCCCACACCAGAGTGGCTGTTGCTTGCCATACAGTTATCAGCATTCATGCTTTGCCTTCTGAACCTCCATAAAATAAAACACAAGAAGCAGTTAGCCGAACAGGTCTGTTCTCTGTGCAGTTTGTTGTCAGTTACGTATACAAACAGATCCCTTCACAACAATGTCTCTTGGATTTTGCTACACTGATTTCTGTGGAAAAAATCCCTTTCCTTTGCTCCAAACCAAATCATTTTCACTATACCCAGCTGCAATGCTGCACATTACATTTTTTCTTAAGAGCAGTTAAAAAAACCTGCCTATGTTGACACTAAAAAGTTGCATAAGCTTTAAGATACAGCTAAAAGTCTTGAATCCCCTTCCTCCTAAACCATTGCTAAGCCTAATTTAGGCATACTTAAACTCCATCTCCATTAAGAGATGACTGACCACAGAACCTGTTTCTGGAAGCTAGAGCCTCAGTCCAGGGGGGAATCACATACACAACAAGGGATCAAGCATGTTTTTCAAAAGACCATTTGCAGTAGGTGCTACGCTTACCCTATGGGAGAGAAAAGTCTGCTTGAGAAGATAAAAACCAGTAGCTTCAAACATCCTTCCCACAGGGGGAGCAGAGGTCTAGGCTATTTTTGTAGTATTAGGTTCTTGCCTTCTACATCAGGGCCAGCACACTCATGAAGAGGAGACACTAGGAGGTAATGAGTTCCGTGTAACTAACTTAGATAATACCTAAGAGTGTGTAACTTAATATTACTTACATGTGACTAAGTTAACAAACAGGCTTAAATGACGTATTGAGGCAGAAAAGCTGCATTACTTACATGCTTGTATTCCTTGAGCATACAGATACCAATGGTTATTAGAAACAAAGACAAAAGAAAGCAAAATGTTAAATGATAAGGAAGACTCTTCTTACTCTGGGTTTGACTGTATACTCCCAGGTATAGAGGGTTGGGGGTGGTGGGGGTTGGGGAGGGTGGTGTGAGTGAACAGGCAATGAAAAGGTAGGGGTTTTTTTGTCCAAGAAGCAGAGCAGGTTTTAAGAGCTGAGCTGGTTCAAAAGGTCTCATCCCTATAGTTTCACACCTAAAGTCCCTGCACACAGTGATTAGCAACACAGGAGACTGACTGACTTAGAATTTTCCTACCTTAGCTCCCTTTGTTTAGGTACACAAAGGGAACACATTGTCTTACGTTCACCAAAACACAAAGATTTACAAGGCTAGTATCTGTTACAGCCAGCCTACTTCTTTCCCCAAACTTGAAGGCAACAAGCTACAAAAAAAAATTAAGTTCCTCTATACTTCTTTGGGACAAGGCACTGAAATAAAATACATATTTAGTATCCTTTAAGGTACACCAAGAAAAGATGACCTGCTCTTCTGCTCCTTCTTACCTTAAGAGCAAAAACAAGTTACTAAGTACAACCCACTGTAAAGCCTGGAGATTCTCATTGGAAACAACTACTGAGAATAATCATGCACATCTTACTGCAAGTTGTATCAATCACCTATTTAGTCAAATGTCCTGCTTGGACATTAGACTGCAGACATGTCTAGGTAGTGCCTTAGAGATTCACAGTCACAGTACTTTTTTTTTTCTTTTTTTTTTTTTTTTAAAAGAGAGGAGCTTTATTTCTAGGTAGAGAGTTGTATTACAAAGCAAGTTTAAAATTTCACCCTCTGAGCCAGTCTGAAACATCTGTGGTAAGGCTAGAACGCTATGTACAAAAAGCGGTAGTTTTGCCTCAATAGACAAATGAGGACAAAGTCCATATACCATCAGTGCTTGGCTGCCTAGGGTTATCATAAGAGCGATAAAGCCAGGTCCTTGATTATCTTGCCGCTCAGTTGAGGGATTGTGCTGATCGTCAGTAGTTTGCTACTTGCATACTTGTTCTTTATAGCCTGCAGAGGTAGAGGAACAGTGTTACAAAAGATTTACACATACAGTATTTAAGTTCAGGCAGATAGTTTTGGGTTAATTAGCCTGACAGGTTGGAAAACAAGCAAACAAACCAGGTTAGAAGCTAGAGAAGAGTTTGTCTAAAATGTGTTGAAGTTAGTACTAATGCAACATCCTCTCACAGGCTTGCCAGAATAGCATATGCTGTAAGATAACGTACGAAACGTTTTACCTAAGGAGCCACAATAGGTATTTCTAAAACACTAAGAAGAAGATGTAAGTAATTATACTTACAGTGTATTTTGTTAACTTCTCATTTACTTTGACCACGTTCTTGGCCATATGTTTCATAGTCAGCACAAGACTGTCTTCTGTATACCCACTGTAGTACTGCTGCTTTGTATCCTGCACCATGACAATAAGAAATTTGAGATTTATGAAGTGGGGATTTGCTGCTCAAGGCACAATCACTTCAGGTAGCAAATGCCCTAAGCTTCAGGAGCTATCCTTGAGTGCTAAGATCTGTAGTATGTCAGTTCAGGCAACCGGTCCAGATTAACTTCTGGTGTGCAGTAGAAGTTTGGACACATCAATGCCAAGCACCACATTTCTACACTGCACAGAGGATAAAAGAAGCAACCACTGCAAGAGGAACCTGAACCTAGCTGAATTACAATTCACTATTCATGGCCCATGATTTCCTCGCTCTACATGCACTGCAAGAATTATGAAAACCAACCTTTCTTTACAGTGTGGCCTTCTGTAACTCAACACTTTCAAGAGAAAAATGCTTTCATACCACAGTGTTCACATAGAAAAAGATAGTAAGTTTTTAATGGTATGTTCCTTTTTCTACCTGCAATGATGCATCAGGCTGTCCAACTGTCATTTGATCACCAGCATTATTACAGACCTAAACGCAATTTTCTAAAGTAGTTGTTTTAATTGTTCAATCGACTGAAGGAAAAAACTACTAACAACGAGTTTGGTCAAAACACTTACCCATTTGTTATATCCCAGAATCTTTTGGGACAAGCATAATGCAGCAGCTGCAATCTCTGAAGGACGATGGTGAACCATGTCATAGTCTACCAGTGTCAGCTCCATTAGGTATTTTGCTAGTGTATGTTGCTTAGCGTCAGCCTACCAGATTGAGAACTTGTTAATCCACAAAAAGTTTCACTTCACCTTATCATAGTAATTCAGGATTGTTTATTGTATTCATTAACTGACAAAGCAGAAATAGTCAACGAAATCTTTATTAAGGTCTAGGGAACACACTCTCTAACAGGCACTCATCTCAAAACCAAGACCAGAGCCCAAACCAGTCTAATCTAGCAGCCATTTAGAATTTAGACACAAAGTCAAGTGAGGGATTTTAACAGAAAACTGCAGTATCAGGCACTGCTGTGCCCAACTAGGGATACAAGTGCTCCCTCTGTAACACACTAGGGGGGGGGGGGGGGGGGGGGGGGGGAATGAAATATAAAATGACTTTAGGAGATTCTTATTAAATCAGTCAGCTAACTTCAAAAGTGGTCTATTGAGGTAATTGGGCAGTTCACTCAAGTGTAACTACTGAGGTGGAAAAAAAGGGTCAAGTCAAAGAAAAAGCTTATCTTTTGATTCTTAAATAATACGAGATTTCCATCAAAAAATTATGAGGAACTGCAACACTGCTCCCCTTTTACTAGGGAATACCCTGATCACCAGACAAAAGATTACTCTAAAAGCCAGGGTTCTGCTCTAGGTATGTTTAGTTTAACAGTAAAATTACTGCCACTAAGACTGAACACAGGCCGCAGTAAATACAAACACAAACTGCTACTGGGTGCCACAGTGATGTTGTCCTATTTATTACTCCACATGGTGGAGTTTCATAGCTGAGTATTTCTTGATCCAGCGTGTAAGCAGAAAGTAGTAAGATTACGTGATAAAAATACCAGAAGCAATCCTGGTAAGACTTCACATATACAGGAAAGTTCTAGATAATGATGACAAGTACTCACCTCGCCAGCTTTTGATGCTCTTCTTAAGAAGTGAATTGGAAGAGGTCGTCCCAAATCGAAGTTTAACTCTTTAAGAATCATAATCTCCATTTCTCTGACTTCATCACTGGTGTAGGCATTGTCAGTAATGTAAACAAAGTCTGCTACATCAGGAGACAACATCTCTTCGTATTTTGAAGCTAGAAACAGCGCTGTTACACCCACCAGCTGAAGCCTCTTACGAGGTACTGGATGACTCTGCAATATAGGAATTTAAAAGGCAAACCCCAAAATGTCAAACTCTAGATAAACAGATTCTAATTTATCAGTTTAAACCACCGGTTTGACAGTGCTCATTCTTATAACATAAATGAGAGTTTCCACTTTGAGTCAGAAGCATCCCTGTAATGACAGGCTCAAAGAGGACCGCAGCCTCAGAGTTAAGACGCTACATTATACAGAGCTCCTACACAAAGAGCAGATTTCATAGTTTCTTAGATTTATAAAGAAAGGATAAATCCTAAACTCCTTTAAAAGCGTAGCCATTGAACAAGTCTCATAATCCAAACATGAGTTGAAAAATATCTTTCTTACTTGTAAGAAGCGATCCATAATTGCAACACACATATACAGTGTTTCCTGCAAAAGCTGGAACCTTGAGTGGACCTGGACAAGCCAATCAACTAAAATTGCACGCATACGTCCATTGATCGTCTTCCCATCAAGGTAATGCGGGCGGATCGATTGCTGCAGCTGTTGGAGAAAGAGCTGTGTGAGCAACAAGATAAACACTACACTGCAGAAACACAGACTCAGTATGTCATACCTCAAGCTCCCTCAGATACAGGTAGATATCTTTTACATAGTCACTACACAGCTGGGGATTCCCCCAGTCCTCAGCATCAATGTCTTCTACATTGTTGAGCAACACATCAGAAAAGGCTTGGCACAAATCCTCCTCTTGCATAGATACATCCATAGGGACAGGAGACAGAACCTAAGGAACAGATCATAGTGCTTACATATCCACTGTTTAAGCTGCAATGTTCCTTCATTTCCACATTTTTCCCAGTTACTAATACAATTGCTGAAGATAAAAGAAGTTGAAACTGAGCTTACATTCCAGCACAGCAAGCTTTCACCAAGATGCCATACAGACAGAATCAGAAGACCTTCTAGTATTTGCCTGCTAAAGCAGAAACTTCATCCAGTACTTCAACAGCTAGTTCCGTCACTTTAATGTTAGCCTTTAAGCACAACATGCATTAAATCAAAACCTCAGTAGGGAGGCTTTGCTTTTTCAGCAGGGAAATGAGATACATCTACAGATAAACTATTCTGAAGTTAGAGCTCTAAGTTGCAAATCAAATTAAGAATCAGAACAGTATCATTACTTCCTACCTTTGGAACACCAGTTTCTTTGCATGCTCGATTTGCAGCCGCTGGAGGTTTAGGCAGTACAATTCCATTTGTCGTCTTACTAGGTGCTTTTGTAGGCTTTATGGATGCTTTCAAGCATTCTGTTTTCTGTAGTGAAACAATTATTATTAGTACAGAGCTAGTAATCCATCTTTTCTTTATGGATTTCAAATGTTCCTTTACCTTAGCTACATGTGCTCCTCTTGTTGCAACTTTATTTCCTATTTCTTCCAAAGCACCCCTTTTGCCAGTGAGGTGAGTTTTGGCTTTACTTTTAAGTTCAATCACAGCATTCTCCGTCCCTCTAGTGACCTAAAACAATAGAATTGCAGCTTAAGAGACAGAGACCAACTTTATTTAGTTTTCAGATGCATAACTCCATTATACAGTTACTAGCAGTGTACCTCTGTGTGTGCTATCCATTAGTCAACCAGTTTTTATTTCCTACCCATTCACACATACTCTGAGGAAGAACTCTCCTCTGCATAGGTTTCAGACAGTATTGTACTCTCTGAAACTGTGTTGCAAGATTAGAGTGATACACCCTATCTCGTTCTTCCTCACTGACAGCTTTTTAACATTAGAGTGCTTACCTGCTACTTGGCTATTTATTGTATCTACACACTTTGTAACTATAGCAGTATTCCCATGAAGACAAACAAAGCCATTTCTTTGTTACATACATACCACGTAAATAAAAAAGTTATGTTATGCATACAAAAATAAACATCCTTTGACGTTTATTTTCATCCTTGAATCCACTAGGTTTCAAGATGTACATATCGAGTTTCATTTAAACCATTAGAAAATGGTTTAAACGGTAGAAAAGTGGTTCTTGTATTCCATTCCCGCACTTTCCCGTTAAGTAGCTTTAATTTTCTCCCTTCCTCCCACAGACCCTCCCCACACTTTGAGGGGGAGGAGCAGGCGGCCAAGGCCAGGTGCAAGCTGAGGGCAGTGCCAGGTGAGGTGCCCATGCCCTCCAACCCCAGAGGACGAGGGCTGCGCGCGCACACACCACCCCCCTCCCCTCCCCCCCACTCCCTCAGAGCTTACCCCAGCTCATCTCCTCCCCGCCCCCCGCAGCCCAGCCGCACGCCCCGCTTCACTCCAGCTGCTGCTCGTACCCGCATAAGCACAGGGGGGCTCCTGGCCAGACACAGGGCCGAGAGCCGCCGCCACCTCCCGCCCTTACTGCAGGGCAGGGCCCTCCCCAGCCCGCTCGCGCCGCGGCCCCAGCGTTTAGCTGCCTGAGGGGAAAGAGCGGCAGGGCCTGCGGGCGGCTCGCCCGCTGGCTGGCTGGCTCGCTCGCCCGTTCTCTCCCTCCCTCCTTCCGCCGGACCGACTCCCGTCTCCCACCCGCGGCGCAGGCAGTACTCACAGCGGCGCGGCGCGACGCCGGCAGCGCCATCGGCACAGAGATAACGGGAGCCGCTAGCGCTTCTCCTCACAGACCCGCTTCTGCCTCGAGCGACACCGGCGACTAGTATCTCGCGCTGCCGCGGCTGCCCTTAAACCCCCTCCCGCTCTCCTATTGGGCAGCTTCGTACGATGCAGGTGCTCGATTGGTCCACTTCCTCAGGCCCCTCCCAAAGAGGAAACGGTTTTAACAACTTCCGGCAAGGCAGGCCCTGTGAGGGGAGCGGCGCATGCGCCCGAGCGCTGAGGTGGAGGGGGCAGCGCAGCGCAGGTGGCTCAGCTCAGCTCGTGTTTAGGCGAGCCCAAGGTCACGAAACAAGAGCTTTTACCTTGAGAAGTAGATACAGCTGTGCTGCCTGTCGCGAAAAACACTTGACGGCGAGAGTTTGGGCAGTTAAAAGCCGTGCTGCAACCGCCCCCGCGCTCTCAGCTGTTGAGAGGCAGACGAAGCCAAGGAGGCGGCCGCGCTTCTCCTCACGTTCACTGAGGGCGGCTGGCTGGAAGCGTAACCGCCTTCAGGGGCTTCTGCCCGCGGTGAACCAAACCTCAGCAACGCTGACTTACATACTACAGAACCAGTCAAACAGAGCACGTGCGGAGGGGGCTCGCCTCATTCAGAAGAGCAACTCGATACTCTGCACTGTGGGGAAACTAGGTCTGAACAGATGCATGTTACAGCTTTTACTTTAAATTTCACCTACGACTTTAGGAAGGCATGTCTTCCAGCTATTAACAAACTAGTAACAGTCACTTTAATAACCAAGTCCTGAGATTCAGGAACTTCAACTCCACAGTAGCTGCCTAAACTGACAGAAAAGTCTAATTACAGCTATTCTGCAATCTCCCAAAATTGGCATTATATATTTCCTCACATACACACAGGTTAATATTTTTATATCCTTCATAAGGGCAGTTTTCCTGAATTCCTAAGTTCCAGATGGTTCTGTTTATCGTATTTAACTGTGGCTAAATGTTGAACCTTCACTGAGAATTTTTTTTAGGCAGTACCAGTAAGAATACATGTATGCAAAAGAATTTACAGACTTACAAAGGCAAAACAAGGCAAAAGGAAAAAAAAACTTCCGTAAGAAACAGATTTTGAATGATAGCAGTCTAACATTTTATTTATTGCATACAAAAGGATTTCTTTTGACAATGGAATTTTATATGAAAAGTAATTTGATGCATACTGTTGAGAATCTTACCTTCTAAGTCAAAGATGCTGCAGAAAACTTAAGGCAATGCATCGAAGCATATAAAGCACAGTAAGTGGTGGAAATTTTCAAAATCAAGAGCCTATTCTTTTCCCTTCCCTTAAATTATGGTTAAGTCACAACTTTCTGGAATAGGAGGAGGCTGCAGCTTTATTAGCCCCTGCAATAGCATGTAAGATCAGCACACTGTGATTCCTGGAAAATACCTAAGTGTTCAACATCACATTACAATGCTATGCATACATTTAAAAGCAAGACAGTATCAGTAGCAGTTACAAAACAAGTCAATTCATGGACCACTAAAATACCTCTAGTACCAGGCACCCAAATCAGGCGCATAAAATATTTCCTAAAAAAAAAAATAAAATCCCCCAAACCTGTGCTTCTTTGTCCTGTAAGAAAGCCAAAATAGATTCTATCACATACCCAGGGTCTCAATTATTGCAGAGGCCCTGGGGTTTTTTTTGTCCCATGTCTCTCAAGTACCTTTTTGGAAACTTTTAACAGTGAGTATCATCAGACTTCAAGCATCAGTGGTCGACTAACCTCCCTCCTTTTCAACAGTCACTGAAGAACAGAAAGTGTCTGTTCAGCCCTTCCAGTTAACTTCTATTCATTTTTACCAATGCAGCTTCAACTTCATACTCACTTTTCTGTCTCCTACAGTCACAATGTTCAAGAAGCTTTAGCATAAAACCATGTCAGGTTTTGAAGCAGTCAAATCATGTGTTGCCTCTCTCCCATAGCCCCCATCATATAAGCACAAAGTGGTTTTAAGTTCAGTTTTAGCAATGCAATTAAGCTTGAAAATGTCCATTTATCACACATGCTGGAATAAAATTTCTCTCCACTTAAAGCCTCAGTGCCAGAGGTGTTAAGTTTGTTGCCAGCAATAGACACTGCACTGGCAAATGCTACTCCTAACAGATTAAAAAAAAAATATATATAAAAGGGAAGCAGCTTTATCCAGACAAAAACAGGCATCAAATTAGATAAGGTAATATTTATAAAGGGATCACTTTTTTTAGTGTAAACATAACAGTTCATCTTCTAGGTTTACTGTAAACCATTTTACACTTAATCTGATGATGAAAGACAAAGACAAGAGAAACTGAAGGTATTTATTATTCAATCCACTTACAAAGCAGGTGGCTTAATGCAAGCTTATTGACATGTTCATATATGATCCCCAAGGAACATCCTTCCCAAAGCGACAGTAATACTGTCTCAATGTTTTTGCACATTTGCATTTTGCAATGTTGAGCACATTTAAATAAACTATAATCTATTATATGTGAAAGAATGTTGATGAGCAACTTGAATCCTGATGTGGATTAAAACCTCCTCCAAAGGCGAAATGTTAGTACATTATAACTTAATTCTATATACTATATTATGCAGCAAATCTTAACTATAGAAAATATTTCAATCAGTGATGGACTGTTGGTAATTTATAAAGAGGGAATCTATGATCAAGGCAAATACTAGGTAACCACACAATTTGTCTCAGTTTCTACAGAAATTTACAGGCTTTCCATTTACTAATGAAAAATAAAACAAGAGACAGGTGGGATTTAGCTAACTTTATTAACTTTAAAACTAGTAAAAATCCCAAGGCAAGCCTGGAATCCTTAAAAGTTCTACGAATGCATGTATATCTGCCAAAAAAAAAAAAAAACCAAACCAAAAAAACCAAAAACCCTGCAGCTCTAAGTCCTTATTGAATGGGTTTATATTTAAACAAAGAAAACCACGAACCAAAAAAAACCCCTCAATGTGCGCAGATACTTCAACTTAAGTTAGAAGACGACCAAACAGATTCTAAGCTCTTTTGCCATTTCCCTAATAATTCTTTCAATCTCAAGTATCTACAATCCAGCTAACTGAAATCAACATTTAGTGTTCACTAGAGCTGTTTCACAGCAGCAAATATTTAAGGTAGGGATTCAAATTTCTAGACATAGGAGGAAAATGATAAATACAATCTGAACAGCAGTCTAAATGTTTAATATTGACATTCAAATATATCTGCATTGTGCTGAAATTTTAAAAACGAACACAAAAATCTGATCAGACAAAAACTCTGGTGATGAGTATGCTATATGTATCAGTCAAACTGAATATAGTTCATATTCTGTTCCCAGTATTAAGGATGTTATTTGACTCAGAACTGATATTGTAAATATACAGCAGCCATTTTTTCCTAATTAAGGAATGTCTCAATACTTAATATTATCCTTTTCTAGATGATCTTTATACATTTAAACTAAAATATATGATCGATTAAATTAAGGAATCCGAGGTTAGTAATGAGTGAAATCATACTTTCAAAGCTCGATACTATGTAAAACAAACCAAAAAAAGAGACCACACAATTCTACTTACTAAAGCAGCTAATCTTGCCTGCAAGTTTGGGGTCACAAAGCCCATAATATGTGCAAACAAATGCAATACAAGGAACCATGCAAAAATACAGTAATGAATTAAAAGAAAAAAATGTAAAACCTAAAAAAAGTTTTATAAATACACTGAAACTCAACTGTCTTCTACATAAACTGTAGGTCTAGCATTAGTTGTACCATATAGCAGAGCCAGCACTCTAGGTTCAATGCTTCCAAATCTGCGCAGGTAAGTCATGCCATCTTTGGTTGACTGCAGTACCAGGAAGGATGAGAGGGAGCAAGAGGGAGGACAAGAGTTCTGGAAAGCGCTGTCAACTTTCACTAGGCAGTTGAGCCTCAATGTCCACTCTGCAAATGGGGCACTTCTTGTTAGTAATCAACCACTGATCGACACATACTTGGTGGAAAAGGTGCATACACGGAAGGCGCCTGTCATCAGAACAGAAAAACATTAGTGTTAATAAAGCATTTCCATATCAACATACCCACTGGAAAAACAGTAATGTGGGTTTTGGACTGAGGTGTCTATTCTTTTTGCATGTGCATGTTTTTCCACAAGTTTCACTAGCCTTTCCAGTTAAACCTGCATTTTGTCTAGTTCTAAGAAGAAATGCATATGGGCAATGAAGTCAAGCATCAGCTAGCTTCTGCTTTATTACACTGATTTAAACCTGTTACAGCTTAAGTAGCATTACTCCAGAAAAACTAAAATTGACAGTCCTGATTAATTCAAGGTATCAGCTTGGGCTCATGTTATCAGACAGACAGTCAACTTATGGAAGACCATAAGAAAATAACCTACGTTCTACCCAAAGACAATACAGACTGAACAATGTGTGTTTTGAATTGCTATTTGTTTTATTTACTGGTTCAATGACAGATAGCCTTTAACTATAACTGTTAACCTAGGGAGTATTGCAAAGAATAGTGTACCATATTCAAGTACGGTCTCAAAGCCAGAACATTAACATTATATTCTAATACTCAGTGGTACTATTTACCTGACATCTTCACCCTCCTCCAATATAGACAAACAGATGGTACACTTTTCCTCTGTGTCTTCTTCTGTTCCTTCCTCCCCATCTTGTTTGCAGTGCAGTTTCCTCTGTGAGAACCAATCAGTTGTTACCTTATTAGTAGAGATGACATTATTGACAAACTGAGTAAAATCTGTTTTTAATACATATTCAACACATTTCTTTGAAAACATTTCGTAATATTTATTCAGATGGATCTGAACCAAAATGAATCAAGAACTAGCACTTGGAGCAAAATCACAGAACAGTTCAGATTTATTTAACTATTGTTAATTACAAAAGTCTACTGGTCTGTGAATATATTAATTTCACATTGTTGCAACCAGTCCTTTTACTTGTTGTCTATGTATAGATATCTTCATTTCATTCATGAAGAGGCAAAAAAAAGAACCCTTTCAAACCTAATATCTTAAGTCACTATTTATCAAGCGTGAAAGAACACTATGTAAATACGGATGGGATTCTATACTATGATATAATAAACTCCAGTTGAGAGACAAGTTGCCAAAATTCTGTACCAGGTTCAAAACTTCCTAGTGTCCCAGTCTTCCTCATGTGATCAGAGTAAGGGTTAAAATTATACATACCAAGCAGGTAAGCATCATGAACAATTTATTGCAAAAATAAAGTCTTACTTTATTTGATGAGTTACCACTGAAGTCTGTTGACAATTTAGCTATTACCAATAGTTATTTCATTGCTCAGAAGGCTATTCATAACCGCTGGACAAGTTATTAAATCATATCAAACCACTTGTTTATCACATTACAGTAGCTCTTTATCTAAGGACCAAATATTTCACTTTCTTTGCTTACAATCCTTGAAATTGCCAGATACAGAAAACACACTCTTTGAAGCTGACATTTCTGCACATTTAAACTAAACATAAATGTTACTACATTTTCAAGGAAATATTACAGACAGGCCACAACCTGAGAAATCCTCACCTTTTTGTATTTATGTGGGTATGTGCATCTTTCTATAGTTCCCTGTGTTGCTCCACGATTAACATTGCCTAATCGTTCCTCCAAGTGAATCAGCTCCTAAAAAATTACCAAGGAATAAACAGTGTAAGAACTGTTATTTCAACTACCTTGAGTAAATATTAATTTTATTTTAACCCATTTGCAGAATGACAAACTCTAAATTCCCAACGTATTCAAATACAGGCAAAGCAAAAAAGGGTATGTTATGTGGGAAGTGATAGGTTTCTAAAGAAAAACCCACAAAACACTGCCTGGTATTTTAAGTTACAGGGCAACACTATTTTACTACTAAAAAAAATTAGAAATTGTTTGTCAGCTAGGAATGGTTATCAGTATGTTCACACATACTTGCATGTCTAATGAGGAAAATGCAATTAAAATGCACTACATAAATATTTGCTTTTTAACAGTCATTAAGGCTTAGAAGAAAAAGAAGTTGCTTAAGTTGAAATAAAATTACTGATTTATTTTTCTCCAGCAATGAGTTTACTAGAACCATGAGATGTCACTGAAGATGTTTTCAGTGGTCTAGATCATTAACTCTCTGCATCTGATACCTTTTACTTTCTCCCTCTTTTTTTTTTTTCTTCCCTCAATTTCAATTCCTGCACTACATAACAAACAGGACGGCACTGTTAACATTGCCAAGTTTCACCCTCACTAGGAGGATGCTGGCACAGTTATTCAGACACACCACTACCTTTTACCAACATATCATGTGAATACTACATCCTACTAACTGGGATGGTGGGCAGAGCAAGATGTACTGTCAAGTTAATAACCACCTAAGCCTACACTGTCCAGGGTACCTTTTATTGACTGACTTTTCAACATGCTTTTATCCCAGTTCACAATAGTGAGGTCATTCTACAAATAAAGGGTATTGTCTTTATGATTCTTTTATATCTATATATAGAACTAGCTCTACCATACACCCTCCCCATGTTCCCTCATGACACATTTTGACATATATCTAGTTTTATTCTATTACAAACCTCAAAATTGCCCCTGAAAGGGCCTCTGAATGATGTTCCATCCAATCCCGATGAAATGTAACGGATGTGAGGGTAGCCCGCCATGTCTGGTACCTATTCAAACAGCAGACGTTAAGTTAAACCTATTCAGAACAGTTTCAGTATTCTACTGTTCACTTTGTAAAATTTAAGATCCTTTTGCTTTTATTGAATCACTTATTATTTATACTCCTCAGCTTGAGCAGACAATTCAACTAATGGCATAACACAACACCACTCTGAGCTCTCTAAACATAACCAGAAGCAAAACAGAAGTGAGTCTAGATCCTCTATTATAATCTCTCCACATCTGCATTATGTATCGCTTGGTCTCACTTCCCAAGTCTCAAAATCCCAACCTATTTTGTATAGATCGCCATAAATATCTACCTATTTTTTGTAAACAAAACACCTAAAAGCCACACATGAAGTTATGAAACGGGCTTGCTATAGATTCTTAAATGTAAGTTTTTGGTACCACAGAAGAAACAAGGCTAATACTCAGCCTGGAAAAAACAGCCAATATCCTTATCTTACCCAAGAACAAGTGAACATCTTCAAACACACTCCAAATTTATAGGCAGATTAAAAAAAAGTGACACTCAAAACTCGCATCTAAAGCCACAGGCCACTCTGTATACACTCTATATTCAAGCACCCACTGACTTCCTTGCATATGAAGAGATACAAGCAGTGAACAAAATACCAGTGTCCAGTGATTAACCCTACAGGCACTTCAAGCACCAGCGCTTTTCATACAGGAAAGCAGAAAGGTAGTTAATATACTAATAATGAATGAAGGACCACCTTGACAGCAGGGCTTCTGTGTTCCATTTTGACCCCCACAAGATGAATGAATAATGGCATTGACTTTTTTCCAGAAACATATCAGCAGCAATTTTTAATGATCAGGTGAAAAAAACCCTAAAGTGATCAGCAGATTCAGTCTACTTAATCACGTGGAGTGCACGAATATGAGGACTGTACGCAGCAGTTCATTTGGAAATAACGTTTAGTACTTGAGAAATACTGTCTTCCTTTCTGTGCTATCAGCTGGTAAGGTCTACGCTGCTGTATATGACAGCTCAAAATTAATCTCATGAGGCTGTAAACAAGTCAGACATCCCAGGTATTATTCATGAAGTCAGGTGCTCATGTGTGGCTTTTCTTATTTCCAGCAGACATTTCTAAGCTCAGCATATATAAAGGTGTAAAACTGAATTAATGCATTGTGAGAAAGCATAGGCCTAGACAAAGTTACTCACATAATATAACAGACCAATAAACTACCTATATTTATCAAATCCAGTCTGGTAACTCAAAACTGACAGGGATAGAAAAGATTTCTCTGCCCTAAATATTTTTTTTTCAGAAAAGAAAAACAGAATCTGATTATTTTAAAGCCATTTACATGGTGCTTGTTAAATGATGACCATGTAGTGCCAATATAAGCCACAAATACAGCCACGCTATTACTATTAGATTTTTACAAACCAGAGTAGTAGAAGATTTAACTTTCAGAATATTTCCAGAATCCCAATACAGGGGGTCCCTCACTCATAAGCAGCCATATATATCTGTTGGTCTGGTACCAATTAGAGCTGGAGATGGGAAACAAGCAAGACAGTATGACTGCTGCAAACTCCAACAGTGTTATCAATTTGAAGATCTAAGTTGTTATGCATTATGCAGAGTGTATTTACAGAGACTATATACTAAGACATGAATTCAATATGATTGCAAATACAGAATTCTATATCACGAGATACATATATTCATCTGCATACCCAAACATTTCATGTAAGTAACCTCTGTTGATGTCACATGTCTTACTGTTTGGCAATATAAACTGCGACTCTAACAAAGGAATTCGGGAGAGTTCATTAATAATATGGTAATTTGTAAAAACTATATCATAAGAAATCTGTCTCAGACAATTGGTGATTTATGATCCATTCTCCATTTAAGCGTGTAATTCTACTTCGTCTCCCAATTACAGAAAACGCTTTTAAAGAACTAGGTCACTCATCCACACTACGAACATATCTGTTGTCCCAGGTTTTCACTAGGCATAGACCTGTTTGGCATCATTTGGAAGTTTCCATTGCCTGTTACTACATTGTGAATGGATTGCCTCCACTCAGAGGAAAGGAAACTCCTGACAAAACCTAACCCAAGACTCAGAAGTGACTTTCACTCCTTGTTTTTTTGATTCATCAGGATTTGAAAACAGTCTGTTGGAAAACAATGCATCTGATAGCACAGATACTGCATCATTACAGGAGCTGTAAAGTCACAGTGTATCAGTGTAATGCAGTAATTACAGTTCCAATTGCCCCAAAGGTCAGAGTTTACCAACTGCAGTGACATGCACCCAGACAGGTCTCCCATTTGGAACAAATTCTGCTATTGGAGACTATCTATTTAAGAGACCTACTAAATTTAATTTTAACACTATAAAACCAACCAAGAATTTCTCACAGTACATACCACAACAAACTACTGAACATAGGCACAGAAATACTGGGTGTGACAATACATTTTCATGCTAATAAATGGGCCTTCATATTATCCTGATGGGGAATGGCATAATAACCTCTGCAAAGTTATCTGAAAATACATTATGTACAGGGTCTTTTATAAAATACTGTGAGAGCGCAGCTTACATTTCTGGCCAAGTAAAACACTATCTTGAAAAACCATCTCTGTAAGAAAAAAAAAAATAGTTCTTTTATTCCTGCAGAATAAGCAGTCTGCTAACATAGCAAGATTTTAATTAATTACGTTTGTGACTACAAGCTGGAGAAATGATGTGCAAGAGAGAACTGTCAATAACGCCTAACTAACAACAGTCTAACTAAAATCCCTTTGACAGTTACCATCAAGCTTCAAATGCAAAGACAGGATTTCAGCTCTCTTGAAACAGCTTCACGCACAAATGGAAGTGTTTTTTCGTTCAGTTTTCATATTGAACATAAGAAAAAAGAAAATGCTTAAAGCTAATGAAGAAAGTAAAGAGTGAAAGGCAATGCCAGTCTGCAATCAGTGCTTGTACATATTCCTTTGGATACAGCCAAATTATAATATATACTTTAAAGCAATACACTCTGGACCTGCAAATTCCAGTACAAGTTTGCCAAGAACTGTTTGTTTCCTGTAGAACAAGTATCATCTGTTTCTGGTTTTGTACTTTGTACTGATACTTCCCAGCACCACAAAAATTTGCAGCAACTAAAAATTCAAGGCTAAGTCTGAACCATTTACAACACAAACATTCTGGAACAGTTTTAAACAGCTAACCTGCAGGAAAGATTTTCTTCCTTGCTACCTTCCTTTAAACACTTTCCCTCTTTCCAGGATCTTTTTGCCTTTCAGTTGCCACAGTCAGTGAAGAGATTCTTCCATTGTATGGTACTACTTATCTCGTCCACCCCAACCTTTTTTCAGTGGTTCACATTAAGTATGATCTTCATACATATTAAAACAAATCCCAACAACAAGCTTAACTGTATAGGTCCACATCAATACTCAAAAAGAAGTAAAGCTGATCAATTAGTATCTTAATAAGCCAAATTCAAGCAAGGAAAAGCTGCAGTTTTCATAGAGAGACACTGTGCAAAGCAATAAGTAATGGGTGCTGCATAGTTAAGAAGTAACTGTCTCAGTGCCTGCGGGGAACATAAAATGAGAGCTCTTCAGTAGCCTATATTCTACAAAAAACTGAAGAATAATAATTCATGTTTATATTAAGAAAAAAGTAGCAGCTGCATTACAGAAGTCCATTTCTTATTTGAAAAAGGCAGTTAAATTTGATGCAGCCAATCAAGGCTATTTCAAACCTTAAGTTCACCTTGAAATATTACAGCAACATGAAGTTACAGCCTTAAGCTAAGTGTTCAGATATTTTACAGGAAGTTTGTTAGCTTTTTTTGTATGGAACAGTTGCACCTCTTAGAACTGATACCTGTATAATTACACTCGGAGTGGTATTATTCTGACCAGCAGACATCTACCATCATGTCCTGGGACCTACTGGCCTATACCTCCAAATCCCACCCAATTTTTACAACTAAGTGTAAAGATGGCCTCAACCACTCTGAGTCATGCAACAGTTAAAGGAACAGAACAGTAAGGAACAGTAAGGATCTGAAATAGTAGAGAAAGGGGGGACAGCATATGAAAGCTGGATGTGTAACACCTGAGAGAGGTTAAGTTACCATAGGTAACTTTTTTTATTAATGATCCATAGAGCTCCCTCTGACTGGCAAGCTGCAGTCTAGGTTCACAGATAAATTAAGGAGTCATCTCAAAGCTTGCATCAACCCTATAGAGATTTATTACATCATAGCTAGCAAAGCATGAAGTCCAGATAATTTCCCCCCCCTGAAATTCACAATCAACAAGACACTATTGAAAAGGGCAGAAGAAGCTGGAGTCAAGAGACTGGAACAGCATATTCCAGGAATTTCTTTGATTAACAGGTAGCTGAAACAATTTGAGAGGCATGTAGACAGCCTCCATTATTTAAGATAATGCATAATACGATCTGAAAATTCTATCTATGACAGCCTTGTGTGTTTTAAAAACAAGCCAAATAGAAAGTCTACCAGTGGCAACTTTGTTGCTAAAGTTTTAAATAGTCAAAATCCCAGACCAGTTGTAGTTAGTTATTCACCTATAAAAGAGTCAAAGTATACTAAGTTAAAAGGCACAAAGGGAACACTGCTCACTTCAGGTCTATATTCCATTTAAAATTTAGTTATCAGTTTAAAGCTGAAGAGATTTTGTTTTTCTTCTTTCATCATGAAGAGAAGACGGAAGGGGGGAGAAACAAGACCTTCTAGTTTTAACCTTCCACCCCAGCACCCATTAAAGGACACAAAGGAACAAAACCAATTCATAAAAATAACCCTTTCTTTAACAGAGCAGATTTAAAATATAAAGCACCGATTTATTTTTTTTAAGTATCCTAGTAACAAATTCATATTCAGAGCAAGTTACTGTTTCAGAGCTGAACTAGATTACAATTTCTAAATGAATGTCTGCAGACTTTTGAAACTTTATAGCAAGTAACACATTACTCTCAATTTTTCTAATTGTTTCTTATTTTTTGAAGCCTGAAAAACGTTAGAAATATTCTCATCTTTGCAATTAGCTGTAAAATCGGTTACTTTTTGTAAACATAGCATTCTGGTCATTCAGGTAAATGAATAACATCTGGAAAACATGAGACACAGGAGGGCCAGCGGTATAGAGAAGGGGACCATTTCAGGGTGCCCTCAGGCCAAATTTAGAAACATCTTCTGGAGATTTCTTTCTGGACTTTTCCCCTTCCAGATTTCACTACAAACTAGGATGCCTTTTCTTTCCTGAAGCATTACAGCCATAAGTATGGTTTGGCTAGTCAGATTTATGGCTGGGATATAGTTCATTGTGAAAAAGTCACATTCCTTTTACCATCCATTTCAGCTTATTAAATTACGGAAATTCTCATCCTGTCCATCCAGACGTGATAATTGGTGCTGGGCACTCTGAGTCAAAAAGCCATTCATCAACAGTGCCAAAAGAGCAGCCAAAGTCACTCAAAGTCAACAGAAATTCAAGTGGCATCTAGCAACAAGCACTGGCATCAGAGAAGAACAAAGGAACAGATAAAGCCTGTCTCCTATGTCCTTCTTGTCTGCTGTTTCGTAAGTTATGCCATGCATTGATCTTCAGTTAATTCTTCCTAAAAATGTTGTTCAAGTTTGCAGAATAGATATTTGTCCAGAATGGAATCCACTGTAAAAATCACTTTGACAGAAGATCTTTCCTCAACACACACACTGCATTAAAGCAGTAATGCTGGGAACACAAACTACTCTAAGCCAGGGTCACACTTAAAGTAATTGTGTTAAATCAATGAGGGAAGCAGCCTAATCCTTGTCTACATAGATAAGAAGGAAGCTCTATTTAAACTGCTTTTAATCTAGGATTCCTCCTGAGGCAACATATAAACAGTTGCAAGTTTCTTTAACCAAGTTAATAGAAAAGGAGATTTTGTTTCCCCCATCCTCTATTTGGACTGTCAAAGCTGCTGAACACTGATTATCTCCCCCAACATATCTTCATCATTTTCTCTTCCTGCGGATTAAAACTTCAGTCTACATTCCAGCACTGACTAGATGAAGATTAGATTATCTGCATGCAATTAAAATCTGAAATTGATGTATCAGAGTACTAGTGTCATTAAAGCCCAAATATTCCATTATGCCCTTTACAGTGTGGTAGTAGTTTGAAGGGGTTTTAGTACTCCAGAACAGAGAGAAAAAATGCACACTGCCTATTGGGTAGCATGCTATTTCACAAAGTGGATTCAAAACAAAGGAATTTTTTTAGTTGAGCTGCTGAATGAGTTACTTTAAAAGATTCCCCCCCCAATAAAGAATGGTCAACATCAACATTTGATGACATCTGCATCAAAAATACAACTAATGAGCCTTGTAAATTGCTATTTAATACCCTCTGTACTTACTGAAAGAAAGCACTCCTCATAACATTAATCACTTAGCAGAGGGACTCTCATCATAGTTCAGCCTCTCCTCCCCTGCCCCTATTCCTAAAGTTACAATGAAAAAGCCCAGGTGACAGCTGCAATTAATCTGTTGCTCTTTAAAAAAAAAAAATGGCACTTTTGTTTAATGTCCAGTTAAGTTTGTTCGATGAAAAACTTCACTGCTTGCTCTATATTCAAAGTAAATTTTGCTGACAGATCTGCTGTACTCTCACATACATGCAAACGAAAAAAACTTGGCTTTCATTATTGCCATGGAAGGGGTAGAATCATCAAAAGGCATTTATAATACTTTGAACTCATTGTATATAGAACTTCTAGCAGTGGTCTAACCTGCCTTTATGTTCTTCTAGTGCATGTAAGCTGAAAACACTTCAAATCAGTCAGAGACTTCAGAACACAACTTCAAAGTCAAAACACTATCTGATCACAGCAAGGTTCAAAACAGACCCCAAACATTTGAGGACGTACCGCTTACAACAGGCCACAAACTGTAAAAACGTGTGTACAAAAACTCAAAATACAAAAAACTTCTAATTCCATTTCATCCAGAGATTCATGAATTACTGTTATGAGGATTAGATATCCCTACACAAACACATGCACAAGTTTCTATAAAGAACCCTATTTCATCTGACACTTTTACCAACTAGTAACAGCAGTTACTGAGCAAAGGGCAAAACTCCCTAAAATATTTTATCACACATTCAGGAAATACTTCTGAAGATTCTCTATCACAGCTTTCTTCCATTCTACTGCTAAAAAGAAGATAAACAGTGGGGTCCCAACTACTTGCTGTGTAACATTTTAGTTGTAGGAATATGCCTATGAAAGTTAAAATACAGTTAAAAGCCTCTCATCACACTGTAATATAAGGATCAGCTGAACTCTGAAGTTTCTAGAAACTTCACAGCAATAGTAAAAATAAATCCCATAATTGACTTATTAGCCCTGATAGAAAATGAGATAAAATAGGTGTATGTTTAACTTAGTGCCTCCTACTGCAATTGCAGTTCCCTGAACTATTAGGAGGGCCCTTTCTCTTTGAGAATCTAAAGCAACTGATGTTATCCGTTACAGTAAAACACATGAAATAAATGTGAGAGAGGCAAACCATTTTTCATCCACTTGAAAAAACAGACACCTAACTGAAGAAGAATGCAGAAAAACTTAATTTGAACAGATGATGCACAGGAGAAGGTTATGAAGCAAGAATCTTGTTGGCTACACTAAAATGCCAAATTCTACAGACTGCTCTAGAAAGTCTGTGGTTAAGTATGCAAGCTGTGGATCAATGAATTACCAGCCCTGATGTATCAGGGAAGTCCTTGAGATTATCACGTTTGTTAGATAGCAAGGAACAAGCAATGTAAGACCAGACTCTGAAGAGACAGCTATTACAGTATTGGTTATAAATTTACAGTTCAATCCCAAGATGTCAATTCTGGCTAGTAACAGAGGAATTCTGGATGGAAAAGACTCACAGGTGGATTTTTAATTACAGTTTTAACACTCATTTACAGATGAGTCCACAATTTTCATTAGATTATCTAGCTTTAAGAGGGTTAAATAATATGGGTTAGCCACACAGAATACCACACAGAAACACTAAACATACTCCATTAAACTAAATGTCTCTGGGAATTTTCATTAAACAAAATTAAGAATATTTTAAATAGAAACATTCTTTCAAAAATAATACTCTGTAAAAGTCAGAGAGTTATGCTGATTTTCCTTGGTTTTCTACTGTAGATTAAAAAAAGTTATGTGTAACAAGGGACTAGTTTACCCTCACACTTCCTGTTGCTTATAAAACTTCACACTACAAAATTATACACTTCATCACACAGAATTAGGTTGATGAACACCAAATATTGTTTGAAAACAACCAAATCTCTAGATGGAACTCTAGGTGTGCTGTATACACACCTTAAAAATAAAGCACCAGTGCTAATCCTCACGCACTGGGTGGAACGTTGGTACCTTTACAATCCAAAACTCATTAAAGAAGAATCTGAACTTTAAAAATCAGATGCAGAGGGTCAATGCATTGCAATGCAAATGACAATTTAATTCAAATATGTTTCATTTTACAAGAGCTGAAGTTAGAAATATTAGTGTCCTAAACTGTTTTCTCTTATTAGATATGAGCCTGTTTTAGCTCCCTATCTGGGAGCAACACACAGAAGCACTGGAGTATTTTCTTCTTCAGTTGAATGACTAACTTTTGCAGCAATGTTACATGTCCAATTAAATGCAGTAAACCTTAAAATAACTTTCCTGACAAACAAATAATTACAATGACCAATGATCATCATTTTTCATAAGCCATCTTCTTACCATTAGAGGAAGAGCCCCTATTTGCAAGTGATGAAGTCGAGGAGGTGCATGGTAGTGGGCCAAGTGAGGATGCAAGGGCCCTGGAGGGTAAGTAGCTGCAGTCACACCAGCTTCAATTCCCAGTTCCCTGTCACATGAATGAAAGTTACATTACAGTAAAGGTACATCTTGAGTCCCAGATACAATTCCACTGCTTTGGAAAGCATACAACACAGTACGGCTACCATAACAGTTTACATAAGATTTTTTTTTTTAAACTTATTTAAACTTTGCTAAAGAATCATCTTAATCCTACCATAACTAAAAGTTGTTTTTAAATCAGCTGTGATGATTTAGTATGATAAAGCAGTAGAGACAACTCCACATTTATTGTGCCCAGGAATATTACCAGTGTGGTATCTTCTCTGTAGCTCACACTGTGGGAACAGCAGCTGTCACGCATGCACGTCTTCCCTAATGGTCAAAAGTATCTTTTTTTAATAATAAATATATTGTGGAACTTAAATGTAACCCTCATGAGTGGGCCTGATGCACTTTTAAATAAGTTCAGACAAAGAGGAGAGAGAATAAATTAGTTTGTAACTCAAATCCAAACCTCTATTTTACAAAGAGCATAAATATAAGGATAGTCTTCAGCAACGTTTTACTCACCTATTATTTTAAAATCAGTTCTTGAAATAATTACCTAGAGTCAGTAACACTAAATTCCATTTTAAAAGCAATGGAAAAAAACCCTTGAAATATATTTAAGATATCGAGTACTCAAAGCAGTATTTCAAAGCTGTATCAACATCTACAAATCTTAAATCACAGGTGCATGCAGCACTTTTTAAAATAAGCCAGCATTATCAGAACTGTGATCAGCACATTATGGTCTTTTGTCCTGAGTCCCAAAGAACTAAAATAGTATCTGATTACTAACCAGGCAGATCTCTCTGGAGCTTGTCGAGGATGGGAAGACATTGTCTGAGGCACATGAATGTGATGCCCATGACCATAATTGGGATGCATTCTGTGAGGATGTGGAGGAGGCCGTTCATGAGCACGCCTAAACAACATAAAACAGCAACAGTTAGTTTCACATACTCGTTAGTATCAAGAAAGCAACATCCATAATCAAAACGTTACAGACTGAATTACTGGAATGCATTTAAAATAAAAAAATGAAACTCCCCATACAGTCTTTTCATTTCAGCTTTAGATGCAAGTGAGAAACTAATTATAATACAGATTTCATATTCAGAGACAAAGCCAGCTTCAGCTACTGTGATCTGCCCTTCACTTGGCAGACATGACTACAGAAGGACTGACAAAAATGTTTAATCGTAACCTCAGACTGCAGATAGGAAAGCAAAGGCCACATGATGGTCAAGTTGAGATTCAGAGTCATTCACAGCTACGCTGCAGTTTATTTCTAGTAAAACTATACCAGCAAAAGTAATTAGGGGAAACTTAATACACTAATCAGAGGACAGTTTTCTTGAAACATGTTTGCATCATAGCTCAAGTAATAAAAGCACACAGTTTTTTCCACGCCAGCTGGTATAGAACAACTACAGTTTTGGAAAAAGTCTTCTAAACACCTGCTGGCTGACTTATGTTACTTTACAGCTTCCCAGTTACAGGAAGAAATGGATTGGTATTTTTCTTTCCATTGCTTTTGATGCAGGAAGTATCTTATTTTTTTATTCAACCTAGAAACTTGGATTTTGCCAAAAGCAGTAGTACACTCTCTTCAGATTCAGTACTACCTTAAACTACCTGACAAAGTAGACTAGACATTTTGTAAATTTACATGTCTAGAGAAGTAAAAATTTACTTAACAGCACACTATTCTAATCAGTGTAAATGACACTTCTCCAGAGAAATCTGTCAAACTTTTATAAATTACGTTAGAAGTATTCGTTTTCTGCAATGGTACAGACCAACATGGGAACAGACCTATCAGCAGAACCTACTCCTAGTCTCACCTCCGTTCAGTTTATCAAATTACTATGGGGAAAAATCTGGAAGAACATATTTTAATAAAAAACATAGCAAAACAACTTCCATAGTTCCATAAAAATTGGGTATCATGTATGCACATTTTTCCTAAAATGAGTCTTAATTTTAAAGGAACACATTTGAAATTATTTCTATGAACGTAAAACTCCTAGGCTGTCTGTTCCACAATCTTAGTATAAAGTGGGTGATCAGATTCAAAATAAACAGAAAATCCATGTTATACAAATGCAGTAAACCCTCATACACTGCCTTTTGCACATTTTGTGGCTGATTCCAAGACCATGAGAAAGTTATAGGTGTTGCACCCACACTTGAGATGTGACAGTGAGAAGAGAACTCTAACCATTCTCTATTTCCAATACTGCAAAAGTCCCACATTGTTAGGCAGAAGGTATACAAGCTCGGCTATCCCATATGCTATTTCTAGAAATGAAGGATGAAACATCATCTTAAGAACACTTTGAGATGCTGGGACAAGGAATGGAAGGAACCACAAGTCTGCTGGCAGTCTCAGTCTGTGTATTAAATAACAGAGCAAATATATACAAGTTTCTGGTTGTCAGAGTATAATCTGATTTATATGACGTTGGGCCAAGACACCTACAATATTGATTTTGCATGTAATTTGTACGAGTATTAGAGGGGAAGAGAAAGACCAAGGCTGGAACAATTTCGTAAGATTACAAACCAGAACTATAGAGGAGAAACCTCACTGAGCAAACAGTGACACTGTCTGACCTGACATTGGTGACTTCAGAGAGAATGTCAAGGAAGAACCTCTTATCAATATTTGACTACAGTTTCTATAAATACAAAGAAAATTCACTAGGCTAAGAAATGACAATATTCACATTTTCAATCCCCAAAATTCCAGAAAGTTTCCAGAACTGATAGGATAGCTACCACTATTATTCTTCCTTAAAATGCTATCTTGCTGTCTCACATTCACTGGCTTGAATGTTCCAAAATTAATTTTTGGGTATGACTGCAAAATCACGGGCATACACAAGCTGTATGCTTGTATGTTTAGGTTAGGGTGTTCAGAGGTTATGCCATTTGCATAGCAAAGATAACAATAGAACAGGTGTAGGTTCAGACAGATCAAAATTTTAATGACTGAGAAAGCAGGGTTATGTTTGACTTTCCTGGGGGACAGGGAAAAGTCTGTCATGTACCACTTTGTGAGCAGTTACTGCCTATAGATATTTTTATGAATTACCTGGAAACTGCCTCAAAAGTTGCAGCTAAAGCAAACTTTTGTTTAAGCATTAACTTCTAAATCACTTTTAGGTTAGTTACCAGTAAACTTAGTGTAACAAAGTTAGGAGCAACAACTAGAGAGCCCATTCTTGGATATTTAAAAGCATTATCTCCAGAATTAAAATAACTTCAGTTACTTTGTGATTGAGTACTACCCCAGTACTGACCTGATTTCTGTTGAGACTAGTGTCATGAATCTAGTTTAGCAACAACAGTAGCATCTCAACCAATATCACCAAAGCTACATCTCAACATCAGTCACATTCTCATACAGATATTATTCAGTCTCTTCCTTCTCTTTTAAAAGGCATAGCAAATCTAGATAAGTATCTAAGGTTAAATCTGAATTAAACCTGGTAAACAATCTCTTATGATAAATTGTTCATTTTGTTTTAAAGCATTAGTTAGATAAAAAGAATCTTAACAGCATCATCAAGGCAAAACACACTGTCAAGGAACACATTTGAAAGGAGCTTATGATATACTTTCTAGGCTGTCCAGCTTGAAAAGGAATTCCTGCCTGTTATCTGAAGGATGAGTAATGGGCAAGAGAAACGTAAGCTTCCTTTCTCTTCCATGCCCCATTTGTGCCTTACCTGGAAACACTGTTGAGAGATGTAACCGGACAGGTTCAGTCTTAATGCTCACACGACTGTGATGGTATGTAAAGACACTTCTTACCACGGTTTATACTAACAGTTCCTAACCACGCAATTAACAGTTGGAGATTCACACGCAACATTTTACAAACCTGAGGGAAATGAATTATATGTTTAGATATTGTTCCGAGTACATTTGTAACATACGTTGGGTGTTGCATCATTCTTCTTCTCTGGACCTCCATCCTCTGGATCACTTCATGAGGATGTAGCCTCTGCGCTGGAGGTGCTGTTGCAGGGATGTGATGGGATATAGGCTGGTGTGTTGCGGGAAGATGCTGTGGTATTGGAGCAGCTGCATTGGCTAAAGGATGAGTTGGTGGTGGAGGCGGAGGTGGAACAGGATGAGAAGATGCATGAGAGGATATTGAAGGATGGAAGGGATGCACTGGATGAGGGATAACATAATCTACTTGAGGTGGAGGTTGTGGCTGTGGAGGAGGATTTCCATGAGAGTGAGGACATGCAGAAGCTTGATGGTGAAGAGGTCTGGCCAAAGAAGCATCTGCAATGAAAACATCAGGTGCTTTTAATTTGGTCAGTAGCAGGTTTTGACTTAATGTATTTTAAAAAGTATCTTCACACAGGTGCTTCAATATTATTACACCAGTGTAAACATTAGCAACATGGGAATATGTGTTTATACAATTTTTAAAGTGATTCCAGCAATATACCCTACAAGAAACCCACACTTTCTGCAGCCAAAAGTATTGCACTTGCCAATGCTGGTAAAAAGAAAAAATAAATAAATACCTGTGTGATGCATGCTGAAAAAGATATATATGGTGAGAAATTTTACTTCAAGTTTGCTGTTTATTTTTTTAAAAATTCAATCCCCCCAAAAGTCCACTATTCTGTAGAGACAATAAAATCCAAAAAAAGAAATCACAATCAAACAAATGAGTTGACTCTTTGAGCTTGCTCGAGCAGAACTCATTGGGGGGACAGGATGGGGGATGGACTAAGGAAAAAGAAATAAAAAGGCATTGCTAAAATACAAAGAAAATGAAAAATAATTTCATAGTAAATACAGTTTTTGAAGTCTGAATGTTATTAAGGTCACTCAAAAGAAAGTATTTTAACTTCACCTTGATCCCGTTCAAATTCTCTACACAAGCTGAACTGTTTAAACACATTTCTTAGTAAGTGTTTTGCTAGGTCAGTTCTAAGATCAAAGCAAGCAGATAGTACGAGTTTTCATATGTTGTCAGGGAAGCTTTTTTCTTGTTTGTTTGAACCCTCCCCCCAGGTACCCTGTACTGATCAGTACTTACAAGGAGAATGCATATAATGCCGACAGGAAGAGAGCGATGCCTGAGGAGGAGGTTGGGGCTGTGGCTGCGCAACCATACTTGATCCATATCCGTCTATTGTTATTGACTGGCTTGGGCCAGCACCAGCCTGATGCCCATAAATTGCAGTTCGAGATGAAGAACCAGGACAGCAGGGGTCAAAAGCAGATGTTCCATGAAAAGCACCACTTCCATGACTTCTTATACCACTGCTGCTTAAGTCTACTGGCAATGCCTGCTGTGTAAATAAACCATCTTTTTTCAAGTAATTCTTCAGACATTGAAAACAAAGTCACCCTCACACATAATGTGATAAAAATAAATACTATCACAAGCAACTGGGATCCAAATTTTTACGTTTTAAGGCTCAACTCTAGAACATTCTTTAGATATCGTTAACGTTTCTTATTCCTAAGTTCTTGAAGCTGGTGAGAGCAACCAAATTCATTACACCAGACTGTGTAAAAAACCCAAAACCCCTATGATGGATAAATCGTGATTATATTGGAGCTACATGCATTGAAATATTTGGAGGCAAAAAACAATCTTTAGCATTTTCAGTTTTGCTTAATGTATTACACTTAAAACAGAAACCAGACTGACAGTTCTGCATGTTGTAAATTAAGTTTGCACAGTATTGTTCTTACTTAAAACTGCAGAGTTTAGTTACTTAAAAAGTCTTAAAAAAACCAATGCTTTTCGAAGAGCAACTCTTTTACACCTTTTATAAACAGAATATTAGACTTGATTTTTTTTCTTCCCTTAAAGCAGCTCAATTATTTGCGCTGCAAAACTGCTATGATCAGCAGAGTATATTTCAAAGTATTTATGTTTGGTTTACTTAAACAGCCACTATCATCTTACAGTCATCAAGAGTATGTCAGCTGTCAATGATTACTTGTTGGATTATGAATTTCTGTAAAATTTCTATTTTTTGTGTCCATATAGTATAGATCGAGTTTTCCTTTTAGTTCCCTTCTATAATGCCTGCTATAGAACAAGAGAATAATCCACAATTCAGCATCTTATTCTATTCTCTCATAACAACTTCACATCGCAAAGGGAGAGCCACAAGAGTTAAACATGCCTGGTCATAGTAACCGGTGCCAGAACTGCTGCTTGCTCCACAAGGTGCAGGCACTGGAGGAGGCCTTTCAACAGGGCAGCTGGAATCACTGAATGAAGGAGATAGTGGAACAGCTGGGTGAGGGTTGTGGTGGTGGTGGTGGTGATGTTGAAAGTGGTGGCCATGCTGCTGAAAGCAGTTTGTATGCGGGTGCCCCAATGCATGGTGAGTCTGTGAAGGTCCTCCACAAGGAGAATGCTGAGGGCAGCAGGATGGTAACCTTGGCATGGCCGGAGGGCCAGTTTCCAGTGTCGTACTAGATGCAGTTCTTCTTATATCATCTTGAAGATAAAGAAAGTTAATATTGAAGCAAAAGAAATTAGTAAAGCTGATCACCGTAACATAGTGCCTTAAATAGAAAAAAAAAAAAACACTGTCCTTCACGATTAAATAATTAACCTATTCAAAAACAGATCTAGACTACAACAAAACAAACTGGATACAAAAGAGAAGATTTAGCTATGCCTGCCAAATGAACCAAAACTGAATGGTTCAGGTGGATGTACTCATGGGAACCACTAGAGGACATGAACTGACACTTGCCTTATTCCACTAATTTAAGACATGTTATCAGTAGGGAAAGGAGGAAGGATTGTCCTTGTGGTTAGTGTGCAGAGACCTCAAATTTTAGTGCAGCTGTGGTCAGCTCAGGTTTTTTCGTACCTCACCTGACTTGCAGATGGGGGCAGAGCACCCATGTTTCAGATATGTTATGAGTGCTACCTGTATATAGGGCTCTATTATACGTCAGTATCTATACAGGTCTGTATAAATGTGCTTCCAGCGAAGTAATATACAGGGAGAGGTTCAAGGAATCTATACACATCCTTCACTTTCTTATAATACACATTAAAAAAACACCCCTGCAACACATGGCAATGGGAGACTTCATTCCCTGTGAACTACATTCTACCTCCTCAAAAAGCAAGGATGTGGTTCATTAATTAGAACCAAATCATTCCAATAGCCAAAAGCAGAAGGCTCCAGCACAACTTTCTTCATCTTTGGGGAGAAATCAATGATCTTTTCCAGATTCCTGTCCTCTCAAATTATTACTGTTATGTTCAGTACTAAAAGTTCACATGCCATTTAATCTAGAGAATGCTGATTAACTTCCTCTACCTCCTGTGTACCAGGAGGCAACACAACAGTTTAGAAAGCTCTCTTATTCTGTACCTCCAGCTGAAGTACCAGCAGTGCCGCCACTGGGAAGACTCGAAGTTGTCTCTGGTGCTGCAGAGGGCTGGCTGTTGGAGACGTTTGGAGCTGCATCAGAGGCCTGCTCTGAGGTAGACGTACTAGAACTGTTACTGGAAGCAGAACTCACAACCTGTGGCTCCACTCTAGCTGATGAGGTTGGCACAACTGTCGGCTCTAGCAAAACAAAAAAGCTTTCATGTTCTTTAAGCTTTAAAAGCTGCTGTTTTTTTTTTTTTTTTATTGTTGGTGCTGTTTTTTAATTATTTTACAAGAAATTCTTGATTCTGGTCTTGCCAGATGCTAGGAGTCAGACCACAAAAGCCTGACAGGTACAAAATACAGAAGTTAATTCTGTTTCATTCAGATTTTAAGAATTAATATAAAATCAATTCCCAACCAAGTCTGACATATCGAGTTTTATTTACTGAATAAAATACTACTATAAAGGAAATTAAATTACTTTGGTACTTTATGATGAAAACACTTGCTGAAATCTTCCATAAATCCACAGGCAAACTACTCTATGACTAAGTACTACCCTTACCATTTTTTTAATGCCTACAAAGTGCAGAAAAACTTTTAGATAACTAATCAATAGCACCATAATAATATCTAAACTAGCAGTACTACTTTACAAATGTCAATCATTCTAGATGCATAGTACTAAAGGCTACAGCAAGATAAACTTGGTTTCTAGTCTCAATACACATTAAAAGCAGATTCGATCAGTATTTGAGACTTCTGTTAAAAGTACATACATGTTCATTTTGCAGATTGTAAAGGTAATAGTCAGCAATATATTTAATTAGATCCAGGGAAATACATCAAACACTGGATAATTCTTGTTCTCTACTAGACAATTGTAAACAGATTAAAATTTAAGAAGATACCTGGTGGAATAATTAAAATTTAGTTTTTAAAAAGTCTGCCTTTGACTGTAAATTTGAAATTTCTCTCTAATTACTGACAAGGCAATGACATGACTAGGAATATGAGATACCATAAGAGGGAGTATCATCAAAAACAGCTCAGGTTTTTTTAGTAAAAATGTCTGCATGGATATCAGGGGGAAAAAAAAGCATCAAGACACTTCAAATACTTCTCTTACACAAAGTCTCAAAACAAAGTATGACTAGTTTTCAAGACTTCTCTCTATATCTAGTAGGTATATCAGCAACTCAGCAAGTAAGGGAATAAATATATCTCCCTTTTTGAAAGTCTTCCAACTCATCACATTAAAAAAACCACGATCTGATATCTACATTTCAATTCCTTCGTATTTTAATGTGGCATTCCAATATTCTGATTTTATTTAAAGGAAAACATTTTGGGAGAAATGTAGTAACGTTTAAATTCAGAAAAAAACAGCAAGTATATAGGACACATATAGCCTAATATTGGTATGTGATCACACAGTGCTCAAGACTGGATGCTAATACATTCTGAAAGCAATCCTGCAGTTAGACAATTCTCAATTCTATCAGCCTCAATCTCCCTGCTAGCCTCTTACTCTTTTAACTCACCATCAGCAATACAGACGGTTCTGTTTCTCTGCCCCAAAACCAGTAAAAGCCATTGTGCATGGTCAATCTCAAACTACTAGCTAAGAGAAACTTAATTTCCACACACTTCATAGACATTAATCCAGAAATACAGATGGATATATGATCCTTATGCTCATGGAAGTAGCTAGCAAAGTTTTAAGACCAGTATCTTTGAAGAAGACATCAGCAGAGTTATGATAAAGTGCATAGCTACCTTGTAACAGTGTTAATTCAGAATTTTTATCGGTTTACACTAGTTCATGTGTGAAATTCAATGCCTAAACCCAAAAATATCATCCCTGAAATCCTGGAAGACTCATCTTAGAAAGGTATTTCCTCAGAGGGGGCAGAAACAGCTAGTCTTAAATATACACATTACAGAAGTAGAAGTTCATTCAGCAATAATCTTTTTTACAATAATTTACTTCCTGGATTTAAGGCTAAATTCTATAATTTGAGTTTAAAGAGTAAATTAAAGCAACAGATGCCTATTCCCCTTCAATGATAAAGCTGTTGTGATATTTCACAGTAAATCCATAAAGAAAAGAATCTGTAAATCAACCCATCCTCTTCCTTAAAAAACATCCAACAGCCAAAACCAATTCCAAACCAATTCTCCAACCCACCCCAAAAATCAAGACAACTGGAACGGTAAGATATTACAAGATACTAGCTTGCGATGCACTCAGGGATGGAACCACAACAGGACAAAACTTCCGTTAAACATTACAAGTAGCATGCACCTAAGAAATCCCCAAACCCACCACCTCCAACAAAAAGATAAACCTGCAAAAACATACATGAGCTTTAGTTTTTCCTTCTCTCAACTTCTGACAATACCTGGAAGTTGCTCTTATGATTTTCAGCAGGAATAGACTTAATAAGTGCCAGTAGGTTTTAATGTTAGGAAACAATGAAAGGTTACAGCTTCAGAAACCTAACATACTTTACTAGTTTGGGGTTGTTTTTTTTTTCTTTTTTTAAAAATATTTTTACTCCAAGGCCTGAAAGAACAGTAACTATTCCAAAGCATAGGCAGCGATACATTTTCCTTTTATAGTGTGGTATTGAAGTAAGTGCATATTTTTAAAGTAGTTCCAACCTGTTCTGTAATTTCTGCCTGGTGAGTCAGTCCTCAGACACACACCCAAATCTGTTTTGGAAGAAAAATTAGATCTAGTAGACCCCTTGGGAATGGCTAAACTTTTCATTTTAAAAGGAAGGCTGCAAGAGGATTTTCCGACAGGCTTGGAAACTAGTTTGTTTAGAATTGAGACTTTTTCATAGAATGGTACGTTATAACCAATGCAATTAATTCCACTTCCCTTTCACTGATCATCCAGCCTCTGGAAAGAGAAGCAATTTCTCAGACCAATGCAACTTACCATCTTCATCCACTGTAAGGTCCACTACTTCCGCTGCATTCTGTCTCAGTGGCTGTATGACTGTGGAAATTCTACTGCGGTTCCGCTGTTCTTGAGGTCGTGCAGCATGAGAACTAGAGCTTTGTCCCCAGTGTGACCTTGCGTGTCCAAGTGTTGAACGAGACCTTAAAAAAGGTAACACCTTAAGTATTGACCTAAATTTTGCCATTCTTAAATTTTTCTCCTCACTGTTTGAGAACCTATTTAAAAGTATCTTTTTTATTGTTATTAGAAAAGCATTTTGTTATGTTGAAACGCACCACTACTCCACATTCACTAGATGCGTACTTATAAACATTACTGCAGCCTTTACCAGGTAACATAATGGCAACTACCCAACACGTAGAGTTTAAAGGTCTTTAAACCATGTTCCTATGAAATACACACAGGTAACTTACAAAAAATTCACTGTGAAACCCTACAACCACAGTCACGCATCAATTATATCTGACCTTATGTTTTAACTTTCTTAATACTAAATGAAGAGTCTCCAAATCCTATACTACTCCTATGCAGTCTGAAAGAGCAGATCTATGAATGATGACCGAAGAGACAATAAAAATTTGTAAACATTAAGTTCTTTTGCATGTTAACTTGTGACAGAATATTTTCAGAGGATAATTTCTATACTTGAAATTTCCAAAATGTCCTGAAAGTGCAAAATCACTGGACTTTTCTCTCTTGAATATTATTCCCCCACCCCCCCCAAGAATGAACACAGCTTTGTGTAACAAGTAAATGAAATGTGGCTTGAGGAGAGGAAATCATAAGCCTGTAACCATACCTAAGGAAAGGGATGGTTTTATCTCTGTAATATAACACTTAGCACCCGTTCTATTCAATTCAGCCACACAAACCCAAAAGCTCAGATCAATGATGCTTTGGAGTTTAAGTTAAGAGGATATTGTCTTTAATTAAGGGAAGAATATTTTTACAGTATTGTATTTACCAGTTCACTCTCGAAAACCTTTGACTGGCCAGTATTTACATAAGTCAAGTGGCTCTTATTTTCCGATTTGGAAAAACAATGTACTCAGACTTCAGAAATTCAGAAGAGGAAAATGTGAAGAACAGGGAATGACTTCACTAAAAACAAACAAAACCCACTGCACAAATCACCACGGAGCTGTCTACATTTCTGTTCTGCCTGTACTCCCTTTACCCCTATCTGCGTAACTCACTAAGAAAAAAAAATCAGTATGTTTCGCTGTAGTGCAAAAAGCATGCTTGCTGCAGTCTTCTCAACTGGCTTACACTTCAATTCCACTTCCGTAGTCACTGCAATTTAAAGATCGGGTTGGTTCAAAAAAGCACATTTTCTTTAAAGGTTGGATTTACATAATGTCCAAATTGATTTGTGTGTACTTTATGTATGTCCTACTACACTCTAGAATGAAATTTACCTCCCAAGCCCCTTACAAAAACTTTACTGTTACCCTCTGGTGACCCAAGGTGCACTTTGGTAATACAAAGAGAGGTTAAGGTCTCACCTCCTACTTCATCTTCCCCTCCCCTTCAGTTAACTAAGAGTTAAGGTTCGTGGGAGCACCTTGAGTCTGGTAGTAATTTATTCTTGCACAAAAGAGCAAGCAGACAACATGACAAAGCATCAAACTAGGTACAAAGAGAAATAAGGCCTAGCATACAACTGTACAGTAAGCTAATAATCTCCCAGAGTTTTTGAATCAGGTATGATTTCAAGCAAAGATGGAGATGGAAACAAAGGACTACCAAATTGAAACAGTCTTAAAGTTAGAGGTCTGAGTCTTTATTTCCTTGTTATGATTAAATACATTTTTATTCTGAATGACTAATGAATGTGTTAGCTATATGGTGCTGTGTATATTCAGTCTGTGTCTGAGTCCATGTAATTTCAAAATCACTACGTTAGTCCATCTCTGAAGTACGTATGACCAAATTGTTTAGTCTGTTTAATGCTAAGATGACTCTCAACCAGCTCTTAATAGCTTTTTCTTAATCAGAAAAGGACCGTCAGTGAAGGCTTCATAGCATTTTGGTAGATACTGTCTATCTCATCCTCCTAGCTATGATTCCAGCTGCTACACTGCTGCTTCAGACTGCAGTTTATTTCACATCAAAAATTTACCTTCTCTATGCTTTGAAAGTGGCCCTATCTTGATGGAGGAGGAGGGAATAACCATCACTACATAACAATTTCTTGATGGATTATGGCGCACTGGACAAAATGAAAGACATCAAGGAAGAAACTAACACATGGATTTCTGTATGTAATTTTCTCAAACCTGAGACCATGTCCAACATAAAAAAAAGTGACAAATTTCTATATACATGTGGCCAAGTGAGGATTTAACATGCTACCAACCGCATCTCACCAGCAACCACTCAGAAAACAAGCAGAAAAGCGTTAGCATCTTGATTTCAAAAAGCAAATAAAAATCAGACAAATCATTAACCAGCTCTGGTAACTGGGTTTAGTAAGTTTCAGAATAGTTTCTTCAGGAGCGAATGCAAGTAAAGAAGTGTTTTTCACGTGCACTCTCCTGCTTACTTCTAGGAGAGCAAAATGAGTGGCTATCCACTGGACAATTTTACATTGATGTTACTGATAAAATAGACTACATGTGGTTTAGGATCAAGCACTATGTATTCACTGCTAAGCAATATTGTCCCATTACTGCCTTTTCCAGAGTCCACTGCCAGTTTTATCAGATCTCCTTACTGTTAGGAAAATAGCATTCATCAGAGTAGGATTTCACTAACAGAGGGGAAGAGGATGACATGAAATAAATGCTGTAAGGGAGGAAAAAAGAAAAAAAGAATTCTCCAAGCCTATACCATATTAAGACAAGAGACAGCAAAGCTTAAAAGCGAGCACAAAATTGTACTATTTGCTGTCAGGACAAGCAAGGCAGGACCTGTAGTTACCCAAAAAGTCTGGTTGAAGTCACTGCAGAAAGAAACCCTTTCTCTTGCACCAGTCTAGCTCTCTAAAGCTTTTTCTTTATCTTCTCCCTATTTAGCAGTACTACCTTTTTGTTTGAGAGGTTTTTCCTTCTTAGAATATTCCATTTCTATGTTCTTTATCCGTTCCCTATCTTCTCCTGCCCACAATACATCAATAATAGTGCGAGATGATCTCATGCCCACTAACATGTTCTTGGTTCTACATGGCAACAGATGCTTTCTTTGCCTCAACATTTTCAACACAAAACTATTTTTTTTGTCTTTAGCTTTTCCCAGTCTAAACACAAATTTTGAGTTTCTAAGGGATCCAGGTGTGTTGTCTGAAGAATGCTGGCTTCCTTCTTCCTTCCAGTAGTTTTCTTCTCTCCCACAAAAAAATCTGTATGACTGAAAGGAGGATTCAGGAAGTGACAGATTAAACACCTCATGAATTTTCTTTCCTTCTTTTTGATCTTTAGTACTAAAATGCCCAGTAAGCTTGTATGCACACTTAACCACAGCTGACCTTCAGGTATTAGCAAGTTCATTCATACAAAAAACCCTGTATTCAAGGGCATCAATTCCTTTCAAAGTATGTTTCACTTGTAAATTGTAAAAAATTAAAATATTCCTATTATCTATACATGGCCACTTGTTTAAAAGTATTTTTAAAAAAATAATGCTTTTTATCTTCCATTTAGGAACGTAGAGAAACCAGCATTAATATGCTTAAATATCCCAACCATAGATTCTTACTGCAGCTTAAATTTAGAGCCTAGTATTAGATTCACCTTTTATTTATTAAGGTCAAGATTAACACTTCAGAATTTTAGGTTTTTTGAAATTGTCAGGTGTAAAGTTGAACTTGCCGACAGAATGCTTTGTATAAAGACAAATGTTGAAGTGACAGCCTCCAGAATTTAAGTAAACTTTTTCAAATCTACAGTCTTTTTCACTACTATTAATTTGTATTCTGTAAGTCCATATATTACTATGGGGATATACACCGCTACTCAACTAATAATTGAGTTTTGAAAAAAATAAAGTGTTAGTTCTAGAGTATTCAATGTATGTAAGAAGCATGAAAAAGCTTAGCCTCAGATTTCACAGAAAAAAGCTGGCAGTACTATGAAATGTCAAAAGAGGTATCTTCATTTTTTTATTTGATTTTTTTTTACTTCCATCCAAAAATACACTTTTGACTTTTAAAAAAAATACAGTAACCTCTCTCATCTATACACAAGTTATAAAGAATAAAAGCAACCATTTATTTAGCTCTGAACAGTATTCTGAGTTTGATAAATAACCTTCATAATGTTCAGTTTGCTTACAGCATTTATATTTATAATCTTACACTGAACTACCATTTAGGTGTCCAAGAGCTGCCTTTGTTCCTTACGTTGTGGTTGGCAAAACTAATATGCTTGAAACACAAGAAAACCTGCATAGGAAGTGCTCTATGTTCAAAGACTAGTTTAGACGTTCCTGACATTTCAAGCTAAGATTTGAATTTAAGACTCCTCCCCCTCATAGCAAACTTCCTGGAATTGTTTTCTTACTGTAATTTTTTTTTTTTTAAACATAGAATCATGACTTCAATACAAAATAAAACTCAATTATTTCTTCAGTCTTCTCAAAAAGTTTTCAGCTGAGCATTTTCTGAGAAAAAGATGACTGAGAGAAGACGGCTTTTCTTAACAATTGAAAGCAAGCACACTAAATAGTTAAAGAGCAAAACTTAATTTGACCACTCTGTTATGATTTTAACAAAGATAAATAATCAAATGCCTTTGAGAAATCTGCATGTTAGAAGGTCTAACAAACTGAACAGGACACAAATTTAAATTCACCAGGAAGTGTTCTTTGTTCAATCTCCTCCTCACTTAAATCACCAGTAAAGACACCACTGACATCAATAAAAAGGGGGGGTGGCAGTGTGGGACGGGGGGGGTGGGGTGTGTTTGCTGCTGCTGTTTTGGCTGTAGCATTGCAGAAGGTAAGGGAAGAAAGAATTAATTTTTTCATCTTTTATGGCTACTACACAAAACATTTCTTACTGATGCTAGGAAGAAAGTTGTTTATTTTTTAAAAGCTTCTTATCTGTTTTTAATCAGGTTTGAATTAATGTTCTATAAGCACAATCACTTTCATCTAGCCTAATTTTTTACCCTTTAAAGCTTTACGTGAAGTTGTAAGAGGCTAAAGCATTAATCTAGCTCAAGTCTTTTCAAGCATACACGTTGTTTCACAAGTTGTAATGATTATTCTCAACAAATACATTCATATGGAAAAATCAACTATTTCTAGAAACATGTTTCTAATCACCTCCAGACAGAGCATCTGTTGATTTTGCAGCTTTTTTTTTTATTAAATAGAAGAAAATATAGAGAAACATATTGTTGAAGAAATGAGTTTTTAAAATGTTGATTTCTCTCATCTCACCCTACTTCCTTTTTGCTATAGATTTGGGATACATATTTTTGTGAGTATGACATCCTTTGCATGTCAGAGTTTAAGAAAAAATTTAGTTAGTTCCAAGTGTTCATGAAATCTACATTATGCAGGCATTTGTCTTAAACATAAAATTGGTTTGTTCAATGTGATATTTATTCCAATGAAAGTGATTTTTGCAGGAAAACTTGCCTGTTACTTTAAATTTAAAATTGCATTAGTGAAAGCACTATCTGATGACAAACAGATGGAATGTTTTCATAATTTACTGCCTGTTGTTCCTTTGTCATTATTTTATAAAAAAATGGATAGTTGTTCTTCATATTCTATAATTTTGTCTTTATGTTCACAAATATGAAAACATGTGTAATAGGCAGCCATCTCCAGCAGTCCCATGCACATGACAACTTCAAGTTTTCTTCTTCAAGGAACTTCACTTTAATAGAGTCTGCAAAATCTGACAAATATGGAACAAAACTTCCAGAGAGGCATGGAAGAATGGGAAAGCATACACAGCAGCAGCTTCAAAAGAGTAGGATGCTTTCCTGAGAAATGCTCAGCTAATCCCCAGATACTCAGTTCAGCCTAAACTTGCTCTCTCTAGGATCTCACTGTAGTGCTTTGCTTCCCCAAAATTCTGCCCATCAGTCACAATAACTACAACCACCTCAACAATTCCAGATTAGTTGAATCGTCAAGCTGTGGCAAAGCTGTGGTTTGGGGTTTTTTGTGTGTTTCTTTGTTTGCGGTTTTGGTTTTTCAGGTTTTTTTTGTTGTTGGGGTTGTTTGGGTTTTTTTTTTTTCACGTCAAAAATGCATACTATGCAACCTGGTTAGAATTTCTCTGACATTACCTTATGAGCTTTTAATGATACAGAGCCTTGTAACAAACTTGGAGTCAAGCAAGATCGTATTAATACCAAGAGATGCAAGCCTCACCTGTAGCTTTCACCAACTGTGACAATCTCCACTTCACTATCTGTTGAGGTAACATTTATTTCTTCATTAGCAGTGACCTGGGGAGTGGAGGATGCTTCAATCACCACAACATCTTCATCAATACTTCCTGATGAGGAAAAAGGAAGAATAAAGTTTGTATACTTCATCTATCTCAGGAGCTGTCATTATAAGAGACTATTTTTTTCCTAGACTTAAAATATATGTAGGTAGAGAATTTCATAGTGTCTGTCAAAACTTCTAGTGCAACTGTGCACTACATGACATGCAATACATGACCTAACTATTAAAGGGAGCAATTCTGCTGTAAATATTGAAGTAAAAAAAGGAAGGAGACAGAAGATGGGGGGCAGGGGAGATATACAAGCTTACATTCTACTGTGTATTGGAAGCAATTACGGTGAATTTTACTAGCTGTAACACCAAAAAAATTCAGTCACTTAATATAAAAACAAACTTCAAACTAGCAAAGCAGTGGTGGTTTGTTATCATTAATAGCTTGCCTTTTTTTTTTTTTTTAAAGTTTTTGCAGGTATTAAAGTACCAAGGCTAAACAATGGCAACAGGAGAAAAATCATGCACCAACTAATATACGTTATTTATTTCTACAACAAAATGAAGATCACAAATTCATTGGTGTTTATAAATGTCTTTACATCTACACTTTCAGTGGCATTCACAATCATACTAGACAGAGGAAGTTAAAAAGAAACTATCAATGGTAAAAAACAACAACACAAAATCAATTTAAAGACAAGTTTTGATAGGAAATAATTTCCACTTCAGGAAGAATGATTCAAGTTCCAGCCTAATAGCCAGACTCATGGAAACACTTCTCTACAGCTGTAATACTGACAGTGACAAGATTGAGCTATCTACAATACATAAATTATGCTATGGATTATTCACTATATTAATACCACTGAGCACCAAAGAACTTACTAAATAAATGAGCTAGATAACTTAGAAATAGCAAACTACCATTTTGAGATTTGCAAATTTCTTAAAGAAAAGTTCTTCAAGAATTTGGTCTCATTCAAGTCAATACTTAGATCCTGTATGGACTGATTGTTCTCAGCTGCTCTACCCAATGACGAGGTGGGCAGGTTATTCCCCCCCACCCCCGCAAGCATCAGCATTTTTATATTTTGAATAAACAAGTTGCATTACTTATTTTCCAGCGGCCTTTCTTTGTTTCTGGTCATACTTATCCCAGAGAGACTGCTGGGTGAAGACTGAAAGAGTGATACTTCCAAATAGTGATATTCATCAAATTCCCACGATTGGAAGTAATATGTGACAAAATTAATTCTCAGAACTTGCATGAAAATTTTGGGAAAAACTGAACATGTTACAGTGTCTAAAACAAAGTCACATGCTAAAATTGCAAATACAGAGAGGCCAATTACTCAAAGTGAAGAAAGGCAACTGAAGTCATCACCACATTTGAAAGAATATAAATCACATGCTTTTGACAACTTGCAAATAATGGGCAAATAAGCAACAGCTTCCTTAAACGAAACTGTCTTAGCTGCTTCTCAGACAAAACCAGCTAGCCAAGCAGCTGGTGAAAGGTCAGTTAGAAAAAAAACCTACTATTTTTCCCCTATGTCTGTGCTTCTAAACATGTGCTTCTCTGAATTACAGGAAGTTTGAGAACAGTCCTGGCAGTCCACATGTCCTCAGGCTCAATATTTATTGAAATTTATGACAGGTGCAAAAGCAGGAAGATTTAGGCTTAAGTATGATCTCATTACTTCTGAAAATAGATAGCACCTCCTTGAGGACAAAATCATATGCCATGTAATTCCAATGTGCATCTCTACCTAAATTCTGACACAAGCTTATCTCATGAAAACAAAAGGAATTCTCAACTGAATATCTACACAATTCTGATACTCACCTTTGTCATGGTTTGAGAGTTCATTTTACTTAACCCTTTTTTTAAGCAAATCTTTAGTCAAGATGTGATTTTACAGACACAAGTCAGACTGTAGAAACCATCAGGACTGTTACTGGATGAACAGGTTTTATGACTTCCAAAATCATAAAGAAAATCTTTAGGAAAATAGTCAAAGTTGCTATAAGTAGGATATAGCGTAAATATAGTTCAACCGTATGCTATTTCCTACTGCTTATGCTTTCTAATAGCACCCTCCAAGTCAAAAGCACAAACTGATTGGGTTTTCCTCCCATGGAGTGCTTTCCTATACAAGGAGCCAATAATACACACTTTCTTCAAAATGAAGTAGAAAAACAACTCCTCTAAACTATGTAAATATTTGTAAGGCATTTAGCAAGATTATATTGCTAGGAAAAAACTATGAACATAAGTTACGACCATACACAACTTTGTACCCCTTTTAAATAAAAAGAGCTTTCAAGTGAGTTCCATTAGAAGCACACCAAGGGGAAAAGTACATGTATGTGAACTTCGCTTATTTCAAGAACATTGCAGTACATACACATTAGACTATCGGCAAATACAAACTGGCTTCATTACATTTATCTGAACAATAAAAACTCAGCTGAATAGCAAAACTTCAGTAACATAAGCAACACTGAAGTAATGTTCATAATCCTCATCAAGTAGGTCTTCCATAGTCAGACACTAGCCATAGAGCCAGTAGTAGTAAGCGGTATGAAAACCCGATCTTTCATTGTCAACAGGATTTACTGTTTCTTCTTTGCCTCTCCTCATGTATTACTACAAGGCAGAGAACACAGCTTTTGAAACATCACAAACAAAACCACACCGGTTTACTCTGATTTAGACAAGCTCCTACAAAGCAGAACAAAGGATAGTGTTAAAACAAAGAGAAGTCCCTGAAATAATCTGTCAAAATGAGGTCTCAGAGGACAGCCTCCTTGACAGACCGACAGGAATGCAGGGTGCCTGCAGCCCATGAGCAGCAACACAGCTGTCAAGGAGAGCCCCCTGAAACTTCAGCAAGCCCATATATAAGAGATTTATGCTAGCATTAGAGCATTTCATTTACAAGGCAATTAAGAATTAAAATTGCACCGATACTAAAGAACTAGTGAAATTTAAGATGTCTTTTTGAATGTTCTGCAGTATCAAAGCTGAAAAAAAAAGTTCTCTGACAAACGCACTTAAAATTCAATTCTGCTGGTTTGAACTACTCCAAGCCTAATCCTAGCAAAGCCATAATGTTTTGCAGTTCCACACAACATAACTTTCCAGATTGAGTTAGAGTCTGAAGGTGAACTTTACTGGTATGTCAAGTAAATTCAAGATGGTTGACTTGAATTTTAAGAGTGCACAACCCTGTAAAGCAGAAGGAAACTTTCTTTAGCGAGAAATAAACAAATGGATTTTCTGAGGTTTTGCTATATTGTTTCTAAAAATATTAGCTCAAGACAATTTTGAGGTACTTGCACACCTCAAATATTCACCACATACGTAACTCTTGGGAGCCATCTGGTGAATTCAAGACTACACATTAGCAGTAAACAGCTGAACATATCTTTAAGGTGTCTACATCTTTAGATCTACATGGGACTAGACTTGGTATATGCACACACATGTAAAGTACATTTCTTAGGAAGGGCATGAAACCAACAGAATGTGATACTTCAGTAAATCCCAGTTCTGAAGTACTGCACAATTTACAAAACAGACCAACAGCCACGGAAAAAAAAACACAACAAAACAAGCAAAAAATCCAAATCCAGAAATACACCAGATGACAAAATACTTGCACATCTTTCTCAGTATTAATTTTCACCCTCCAGTCCACTACACAGTATGTTTTCATGTAGTCCACCGTGACAAGGTATACTTCATTTATTTGCTTTTGTGCACGTACCAGTCACTGACCAGTCATCATCTGTCTGAAATGAACTTCAAGAAAATTTGATCTTAAAGTATGAATATGAATATCTTACTCATCAGTGTATCGTCTAATGATTGACCCTGTAAGAGAACAGTTAAACCTGTATAATGAGAGTGTTACTATATTAATCCTATACTTGAAGGTAATCTCCCTTCAAGGAGAAGGGTCACTGGACTGTTGGCAGCAAAATAGTTATGCAGATCTATGAGAGGTACTTTATACTACTTTCAGCATAATACCAACGGCTATAAAACAAACAGAAAATCATCCTCCTGCAGGTATACACTACTTCTCTCTGTCATCTCCTGAATAACAAAAAGCAGCAAGCAAATTATACTCTAGTTGTTTGTGACTAAATTAGCCTTTGGGCTACCATTGAAAGATGCATTCTACATTTTAAATGAGCTGGTTAAAAACAAAACTTCTACTGAAAGTTACAGCAAGAGTTTTATTAGTTTCCACTGAATTTTGGATTTTCCCTACTCACATCCACAAATAATGCATGCAAAACACCAAATTTTAGTTTGCAAGTTTTGCATATCCCAACAATTCAGACCCATCAACAGCAGTTAGTAATTAGGTTTTGTACATGACTAGTCAGTAATAATCAGTAACTTCTTTACAGAAGCCTCTCCTCTCTTTTAAAAGCCTGGGTTATGACAGAAAGCTAGTGCTCAGCCAGCCTAGAGGAAGGGATAAACTACACTGTCTTGAATCCAAATTTGAACATGCTCAAAATGATAATCATCCCTTAAACAACAAAACACTCCCTCCTCCAGGTCCTACATCACAAACAGAGTAAATCTGTCAGACTGTACTTTATTAAGCAGAATATAACTTTTAAAATAATATAAGGCTGTGTAGTCCCAATATTTACATCAGTAAATGAGGGTATCTTTTTGCCAGAAAGTTGTAAGATTATTTCAGAGCTATAACCGCTAGGTACTGTTGATAGACCACATGCAGTTCTGGCAACCAAGTTTTAGAATCAAATACTTTAATAATCTAGAAGTTATAAGCAAGAGACTAAGCTTTGCACAGTATAACGCATATAATACATACAATTATACTCTGTCTGTAATAATTACACTATTAACTTAACTCTGAAAGATCATGGCATAACTCAGAGATTAATCAATCATCATCAACACAAGTACCCCACCAAGGACATAAATAACACTGGTATAATATCCAACTTTATGTTTGGCTGATTGTCATCCTTCCTGGAGGATACTTTACATCCATTTTGCAATTAACGTGGGGTTTAACTAGTTTAAATATTACATGTAAGATAGTGAAGCAGTTTTACAATACACAATTTCAAATGAGACAGTCTGACCAAGCTGTAAGTGAAAACAGAAGAGATTTAAAATAAGCAGTCAAGTTCCAGTGACAGAGATGACTATTTTGAGTTCCAAGCTTTCACTGGATCAGACCAAGAGCCTGCTGAGGCCCACATTCTTTCTGCCAGCTGCAGCAGGCAAAACTATGCGGTCAGAGTAGAAACTTTAACTGAAACTTCTCACACCACCCAGCATCCACTAGCGTTAATGAGTACTCCCTTCTTCAACTTTCAAACTTTGTCAACTAGATGTGACCGGTACCCCCTGCTCCTGACCCCTGGTAAATACGGTTAGCATAATTAATGCCATTTTATTTCTGGAACACAAGTCTTATGAGGAGCGGCTGAGGGAGCTGGGGTTGTTTAGCCTGGAGAAGAGGAGGCTGAGGGGAGACCTTATCGCTCTCTACAACTACCTGAAAGGGGGTTGCAGAGAGGTGGGTGTTGGTCTCTTCTCCCAGGTGACTAGTGACAGGACTAGAGGAAATGGCCTCAAGTTGCGCCAGGGGAGGTTCAGGCTAGATATTAGGAAAAAGTTCTTTACTGAGAGAGTAGTGAAACATTGGAATAGGCTGCCCAGGGAGGTGGTAGAGTCACCCTCCCTGGAGGTATTCAAGGAGCCTGTGGATGTGGCATTGTGGGATGTAGCTTGATGGACACGGTGCTGTGTGGTGTTGGGTGGGTTGTGGCTTGTTGTTGTTGTGTGGTGTGGGTGGTTTTTTTTTTCCTTTTTTTTTTTTTTCCCAGGTCGGACTCGATGATCTTACAGGTCTTTTCCAACCGTAGTGATTCTGTGATTCTGTGATTTATGAGGCAAGCAGCCATCCTCTGTGACTGAGCGGGTCATGTATTTGTTCCCTTTCCCCTCATTCTCAGGCTCTGAAGGTCCTGTGAACCACGTAGACAAATCAAACAGATTTCTTCTTCCCCTCCCTATCAACCTCAAGATTCCTGGGCACCAGGAAGATTACTCCCTTCCTTGCTGGCCTTGAAGGTCCCAGTCCCAGGCACCTGGCCAACCAGGTGTTGTTGATGACCCCATCAGAGAAGAGGGAAGCATAACAACACACAGAGCACTGCACTGTCTATAAAATCAAGCAGTTACAAGTCCTAAGTGGGAACCTGGACCAGAACTGCTGCTGGACAGTGAGAACTGTGATCCTTCTGTGGGCAGGGATGCCCCCACCATCGTCTGCTTCCTCCAAGGACTGAGTAAGTGACTCGTATTCTTTTATATGTTTTTTTTTTAGTCTAGATTATAATTGTTATATTGATACAGCAAACCACATATTAAGATTTGACCTGATCTGCAGGGGGTCCAGGCGATTAGAAATTGTCAGTTAAGTTGTATTATAAATTCTGTATGATGTTACTTACAGCTTGTACTGTATTGATTCTGCTTGTAGAAATCCTGTGCCATTCTAATCATAACTTCTGTGCTATACTAATCATAATATCCTGCTAAGAAAATAAAGCTTTAATTAAAAGTACGATTCAGTGCCATCATCATTCTGCCAAAAGATCCCTAAAAGAACTTGCCTGTCCCCTTAGTGTCAGGTGACACTAGGTTAGAAGACAACAGTTTTTCTATACCTGAGACTCATTTGGAATATACTTTGAATAGCTGTGCATGATGGGAGAAATTTTCAAAAACACAGAAATTGCTTAGGAGTCTGCACCCTGGTGGAAAAGACAGTCAACAACCAGAATTTAGGGGATCTTGTCCAACCATGAGCCATGCTAATATGCACTAGTCCAAAACCCTACTACCTGTTCTTAACTGAGCACATAAATCTTAGTCCTCTCACCAATGCTACAGCAAGCCAATTCTAGAAATAGCATCTTTTCAGCACAGAAAGCTGCAGCAGCTACAGGGAAGTGAAGTTAATTCCACGCTAACTTTTATTACTGTACCTATTTAAAGCTCCAATTCACAGCAGACAGATACAGCAAAAATGGTTAATGTCGACTGCTTACCAAGCCAGGTGCTTCTTTCCTCACCACTTCCCAGTTCCTCCCCAAGCCCCCTCTAGTAAGAGGCACAGTAGAAAGGGTATGTATTCACTTCCTTGTTCACTAATGCTATTGAGATAAAAGCTCCGAATTATGATCTGCACCAGTTACTGCGAGAGAAGGAGTACATGCTGTAGTCTTAGGAGGGATCAGGTAACTGAAAAATAATCAACTCTAACAACTGGCAGCTCATTTCCACTTAATACATGTTTATCTTGAACCTGTTAAAATAATCTGAACATAAAGTGGTATATGTTAATTTTCACCAGCCTCTGGCCTTTAAAATATCGGATGTCTATATTCAACACTTTTGGGAGACAGACAACAAATACATTAAAGGAATCAAGAGGACAGTAGTGAATAAACTCAGTCTTATCATTCTAAGCAGTTTTGAACAAAAAATTGAGCAGCTTCTCATCAGCATTACATTCTAAGGAAAGAGGCAAGGCCTGTCTAGCACTAGCTGCTCAAAAATATAAAGTTAACATGTCAGACCCTGAAAGAATTTTAAGTGCTACTAGATGAACAATTTATGACAATGCAAAATTCTACCCAGCTTTTTTTATAACAACACTTTCCCATCTGCCGGGGTCCAGTTTTACTGCCAAATCAGGAGTATGTAAGGCTAAAAACCTTTTCCAATTTTAGCTTTTGCTTGATTTCCCTCCACAGATTGGCTGTCTCTAAATGGCACCCCCAGCCCTTTAAATCCAAGCTGAAAATCAAATACCTGTACAAGCATATCAGAAAATTTGCATTACGTTAGAGATCCAATTACAGTAAAAGCTGAAATTTTGCCACCTTTGACAAAGACAGTCGAAAGAGGATTATTCCTATAGGTGTGTATACAGGTCCTCCAAGGGTTAGAGAAAGGTTTCTGAGCTACCTAAACCCAATCAAAATTTGCGTTTCACAGCAAAAATGTTGCTGCTTGCAGTTATTTTAACTGTAAGTCCCGTATTTCAATTAAAACCAACTGATCAACATTCAGATTAGAATATATACCCCTGAAAGCACCTGCACCTTCAACTGTAACTGTATCAACTACAGTTATAACTACATATAGTTGTTTCTACATTGTCCTTATGCCCCCAACTCTCCTCTGTCTCCTGAATGAGCTTCATCTGATCATTCCAGATTGAATGAGGACAACTGCCTTTTATGGCAAACAGTTGGTAAAACAATATAATCTATTCCCAGGTGTCAGGATTTTGTACTCATTGAATACTCTCCCACTCCAAAAGCACAAAGTTCCACCAGAAGAATATCTGAAGCCCTGATAGAAAAGGAGGAAAAACCTTATATGATGTCATTTGGGTTTTTTTTTGGTAAAGGTTTTGTTAAAAAAAAAACCAAATAACCACACACACAAACAAACCCCCCCAATCTCCATTCATACAAAATAGCCAAGTTAGTTTTATTAGCTACAAGAACTAAGCTACTAAACATTCATTTTTGTTAAAAAGATCTGTTACTTTAATTTCTTGCAATAATCAGAAAGAAACATTTTCCAGAACAGTATACACTAATTAAATTTACTGGTTCTTTAAATGCACTGTATCTTTAGATAAACATCAACATTCAAAGCAATGAAGTATTTTGTGACATATCCTTAATAGAAACTGCTATTAAGTAGGCTACAAGACTAATCACATCACTTTGATGCCTGCTTATTAAAAATTCAGTTATTACCATATCTTCTTAAATTTTATTTTCTTTTATGATTATTATTATTATTCTCCTCCTTTCTTAAGTCTATCCTGTAGTACTTTTACACATATGCTGTAGGCCTCAATATTCTAAGAAGTTTTGTCCTTCAGTGTATTCTGTAATTTCAGCAGATGCATATGTAATCTTCACATGCCAATCTAGAGCAAAAAAATTTCTTCCATAACATTAACAGGCTAATGTAGCATTTCTAGCAATACGACCCTTTCCTCATATAGAAACACCATCATGCTTGCTTGCACACAGAGAAGTTGCATAGCTATCTTCCCAGCTGGCCTCTTTTCTGTCCCAATTAACTCAATAACTAGAAATGCCGTACATAAACAGCAGAAAGCTACACAATCATTAATCACACTTCTACTTACTAAAAATAGGACAGTTTTATACAGGAAGTCTGCTCAACTTCCCATTTTATCTGCAATGTAAGTAAAATGCTCAAAACCTTCCCATCAACACGTATTTCTACTGCGAAAAAACCTACAGTATTCACATACTCTAAGCCAGAATTACTTCTCAGCTCACTCCAAGTGTTAGTCCTGAAGTACGGCCACCATAATACACATTCTTTAAAGCATACCTTATTTCATTTACAACTGATGTCAGTATTTTAATCTAAAATTAACTGGTGCAGAGCTAATTGATTTTTCATTCATGAAAGGAGAATAAACATAATTTCTTAAATGAATTAGGTGTGCTTTTCTAGTAGTATAAAAATCAAACCATTGGACAATGCACTTTTCCACATAACTAGATGAAAAAAATCAAAAGTTCAGTCTTCCTACCATCAAAATAACATCTCACTGAAACACTGAATTATCAGAAGTTACAGCTTGAATATTCACTGATCATTACATCAATTTTTAAAGACGTGTTTCTCCAAAAAGATTCTTTTGAAATGGGAAACCTCACTATGGAAATACTTGTTCTGCACTTCAAGGGAAATAAAAGCACAGAAGTGGTATTAATTGAATTTGTGTAAAAAAAGGGCAGTGGCTTTTACCAGTTCAAATATACTAAAAAAAAAAATCAATTTAACATTCTCTCTTTAAATACGTTTATCATGGTTAGAAATAGATGGTCGCCTAAGAAGCTGTAACCTACATTTTCTCATCCTCATATCAGTTTCACCATTGCATGGTGCTCTGTGTGGAAAGAGAGTTGTTAATGGTCCTACATTTTACAGTTACATAAAACTCCCTCCTCTCTAAATAGTTTCTTCTCATTTTAACTGGGAAACAGAAGTGTTAACACAGTAGCTTCCCAAATTGATTTTTAATATGAATGTACGCATATCCCCATACATTAAATATTTACAAATCATACCCTTCAATATGCTTGAACATGCATGTCAAATGTAACATTTTTAGGCTTAAAAAATACATTTCTGTCCCCACAAATACACATGAAAATAATTAAGACTGTGCAATAATTCTTCTATTTCAGACTTATTTATGCAGCCCTAGCACTGCAAATGTAAGATTTTTGTGTTACAAATTTTACTTATTGTATTTAAATAGTACATTAAAGAACTTACAAATTATTTCCTGCTTCAATGGATAATAAGCAATAATCTAGTCTTTAGTACTCTGGTTCTGTTCAAGCATAAATCCTGCCCTAACATGAACATACACACTTTTTTTTTTAAACCCTGTCCTTGTATTTTCATTTTCAGTAATTTTTTCTTAGAGGAATGATCAGCACAGTCTGAGATATGGTTTCACTTTCTAAAACATATTTGTCACTAGGCAAAAAGCACGGTTGCACAGATTAACACTGTGCTGTGGTCTATGTATCTACTTCCCCATGCTCTCTAAAAAAAGCTGAAATGATAAACAGAAGGCACAACTACAACACTGTGAACATTACTGGTCCCAGTCTTGGGACTGCCTTTCACTTGGCAGATTTAAGATGAAAGAAGTCCAAGAAAATTGGTAGATTGCAAAAAACAAACAACCAAACAAACAACACAACCACAAAACACCAACCAAAAAAACCCAAAAACACCCCCCAAAAAACCCCACTCCAAACATTCAAATACCCTCAAATACTGTGTCAAGACATACTAGAGAAACATCTATGTAAACCAACTGCAAGATTATTACATAGAGTTTATCTAGGTAAAACATTTGGTATACATACAATACTTTGCTTTCCATAACGTCAGGCCTTAGAATTTTCTCTTATTACTGCAATACTAAAGCTACCTTCAACTGAATCTTATTTCAGGCTCTTCTCACAATGACCCATTTTTAATTTTTTTCCTTATTTTTTTTTGTCAAGTGCAGTTAATTATGTATTAGCAGGTATTTGTACATTCTGAAACCAGACAGAACTGTTATTCCCACAATCAGTTACCAAACCGATAATAATTTTAATACAATTTAACAGCTAAGGAAAAAAAAAGGAGCAACTCCACAGCATGTGACTAATCAGATTCAGCAACCTTCCAGTAGGTTGTTTAGAAACCATTAACTTTACCTTTTACACTGAAGTTAAAGATTCTAGATTTGCTGTAATTTTACTGGAAGCTCTGAATGTACTTTTCCCATCAAGAATTTATTGTGTAATGTTCACATTACTTGCAGTAAGTCTATTTGTAGTATAACTTCTATAAAAATGCAAAAACAAATGGTCCAAAGCACTTATAAAAAAAAAGCATATTGTACATGATGAAAGCTCATTAATAAGTAGTACCTCAGGAATTTAGTTTTACCTGAAGGAACAGCTGTACTGTTCTGGTGGTTTTCACCAGGTGACACAAATAAGTCTTCCTCCCCTTCAGTAGATGAACTGGAAGAAGATTCACTGCTGAGATCATTCTCACTGGAACTGCTAGAACTGGGTAGTAAAGCATACTTTCTTCGAGCTAACACTTCCCGCTTTTTCCTCTGCATTAAAATTCTTTCTTTTTGGTTCTGTGTCCGCTGTGACGAACTTGTTTTCACAAATCTCTTCCGATATGGAAGTCTTCTTAAAGAACTGCTGTGAAAACAGGGCCTTTTCATTAATAACCCAGGTACAGAGTCTGCCTCAGTCCGAGGCCACTTTTGTGACCTTGCGCTATGAGTTCTACTTGTAGTATTCAACACTGCCTGAGGGTGTCTTACAGGAGCGTCTTTTTCTTCATCAGATGTTACTGTGTCGGAGTCTCCAAAATGTAGGCTAGACGAAGGTGAAGAGATACAGTCACTAAAAGAAGAATCATTGTCTTCACTCTGTGTTTCTAGATGCTCTCTTAATCCTAAGATTCCTTGGTTTTCTTTATCAGGACAATTTTGAGTATATGAAGGACCAGCCTGCTGGCTCTTGCGTTTTTTTCGCACCACCATACTTTTGTCTTGGTCTGTACGGTTGCCATTCATGTCCTTCTGCTTTTGAGAATCACCACATAAGTGAGAGAACTCATTCCCTACTTTACTGGCAATCATCTCAACTTCTGCAGTGAAGCTTTTGTCTGCCCCAATAGGCTCAGGGTTCAAGAGGATCCCCTTCAGACTCTCCTGTCTCTTTGGTGCATCAGAAGGAACTTCACTCTTCATATCCGCTTTTAGGGTATAAACTATATTACATTCAGGAGTCCATTTAGACATGGAAAGTTTTAGGAAAGGCCTAGAAATAAAGAAAGATATGCATCAAGAAAAAGAAGCATCAGATTTTTCGAGCGCAAAACTGAAATGAGAGAAAAGCCATTTACTGCTAACACTAACCACCCAGTGGGAAAAGCAAAACAGCAGTAACTGAAATACAACTGTTTCATAATACTAAGAATACTGCTTGACAAGGTAATTTTGAATTAAGACAGAACTCTTACAACTTGCATTGAAGGCAAGTTCTTATAGTCAGTGAAAACATTATCACTTTCACAAAGCAAATATTGATGTATGTCACCTGCAAAATGTATGGACGATGCTTAACCGTGAGTTTTACAGGCTACTGCTTATAGAAGTTACCTAAGTCTCAGCTAAATAGCTCCAAAAGCCATCAACTAAACTGCATGTTTAAATAAGGCCTATATCTTCCCCTATAGCTGTATATACAGATAGTAAATACCTTGAACACAATACATGGTACAGTATGGTGACAACTCAGCTACAAAAATCAGTTACTTAGAATTCATGGTTCTTTTCTGGCATGAAAAGGAATTAAACAGGAGAGATTTTGAACCTTATTATTTTGGGGTAAAGTAATAGAAATCCATTTATTACCTAAAGTTTCTTAAAAAAAACCCCACACCACACATTAATAGATTAGTGTACAAAGCTATTTTCAGTCCATGTACTTTTGACTCTATCCTGTGACAGAAACTGAGCATATCATACCACATGTTCCCTTAATAGTTGGTATTAGGCAGGTTCCCCTCCCTGTCAAAATATTAGGCTGTTAATATAGAACAATGCAATATTAGCCTCAAAGACTCTTTCAAAGAAAAACTTTTGTACTAGAAGACTGAGAGACACAGGCAACAGTAAGCTCAATAATATATTCACCTTCAACCTGCTTCATCTGGCATCCCTGCCTTCTGTTTAAATTCCCAAAAGGAAGTGACAAAAGAATTTGTTTCCCACTGTGATAACCACTGAAGCACTCTTTACTGTAACTAGTATAGCTTTTTTGTGCCTCAGATGAATAAGGCTGTAGTAGACATTTGACACTTGTACTACTTAAGCAGTTAAGTGCTCCCTCTTTTCTCCCTCCCTCACCACTTGCTTGAAAGAACATGTCCTATGCTCTTCTAGAAGAAATGTTCATGCACTGAACCAGAATGCAGAGCTGACCAATCTGAAAAATAAATTTCCCAACCAGATCAGACACCAATGCAATTTATCACATAAGCACACAAACAGCTATACCTGGCTTAAAGCAGGTTGTGCTGAACTACCAGAAGGCTGCTTAAGAAAAGTATGTGCAACTATACCTTATGTGGAAATGAGGCTCCTTAAGCAGCACAGCTGGAATATGCATGAAGCCACAAAAAAAGTCTAAGGTGGCAAGATCTATGGCAGGTTAAGTAGCATTGCCTACTCAGGTCCATAATCTTCTGCCTGAACCTCCAAATTCTTCAAAACGCTAACACATTCTTACATCTGGTGCTAATATTTAAAGCTCTTGTTTATTTTGTCATAGAATGAATCAATACAAGATTGAGACTACAGAACAGAGTCAAATCAACATTTCTTAGATTGTTTCACAAACTGATGCTTTCAGGAGCAGCTGTGAGCTTGTCATTCCTAACAGACCCTGAAGAATGACTTATCCCAGTTTGTAACGGGTATAAACTGATGCATTATCCCAGGCATCCTGTGTTCTCTTCATAGCCATAAGCAACTAATCTAATTCTTCAAGCGATGTAATCTGGAATAAAAATTTTGCACAAGGCATATATGCTGCAGTACTAACATCTAAAGAAGCCATAAGTTCACTGGATCTTTCTAGAGATCAAGAATCTCGTGGATCCTAGAACCCCAGCTGAAAAGATCCATTTGAATGTTCTCACTGGAAATTCTACAAACATTTATAACAGTTACTGTTAAAAGTGAGGCCGATACGCTGTGATAACTAAGAAAGTGTTGCTGTTTTCTACTGGCATTACAGCAGATACTGATGAAAAACATACCTGAGTCAAAAGCTAATTGCATGCAAGTTGGACTAAACCTCCTCTTGTCAGTATATACAACAGGACAGGTTCTTACTTTCACTTCATCAAAGTACAATTCACAGTAGGAGATATTTCTATTTAACACTTGAAAATAAGACGACTGTTGCATCCTCGACAATATATATATTTTTTATTGCAGTAAGTTTTAGTGGAATGCGCTATATAAGGTCACCCTCTTCTCTAGGACTGAAAAAAAGTTACAAAATTGGAAAAAAAACTTGGAATAAACATTAAGAGTGTAAGAAGTCTACATAGCAAACAAAGAAGCCACTATTAAAGCTGTGGAATTCTGATATCTACCCTTCTCTGCTCCTGACAGCTCCTGAGGAAAACATCAGCTCTCTCATGCTCCTCCCTATGCAGGTACTTACCCTCACATACATGCACCATCTTTCTTTGGAAAAATTAAGACCAAAATTTCCGTTTTATAAAATTTCTAAGAAGGATAGGAAATCAGAATTCAAACCTGTTATAAGCACACAGAGAACAAGCAGTACATAGTCTTTTTCTCATCGTCACAAGGTCACTGTTAAGACAGTATTTTTTGGTGTTATTTATGCACCCCTGTTTGACAGAAATGCAACACTTGGCTTTCTCCACAGTCCAAAAGCAAACCAGTCCCTCCCACAATAACTCTGTATTGTATCACAAGTTTCTTAGAAAATCCACAAAAATATTTCAATTTGGAAAAAAAAGTTAATTTTTTCAGAGAGCTTTTTGTCTTTGAACACAGTCATAACTTACCATCATATACTACAAATCCAGCTCATACACAACAGTCTCCTGTCCTTTTAACATGATAAATTAATTGGACAATTTTATTTAATTCTGAAGCTTTCTTAAGAAACAAAAATCTGAACATTTTCTCATCATGTGAGCACAATCAAAGGCTGGTTTACAAAGGACTCAGTTCTACTCATTGGAGTGCTTCCCCCCCCATTTTATTGTTAAACTCTAATACTGATGGAGATTTCCACACTAGAGTTCTGCATTCTGAATGTGATTATTTTCATATAAGCTCTGTTTACACTGGCACAGAGGCCACTGTGCTGAAATACAGACAAAGCTGTTTAAGTTACAGTTAAAAAATTAATGCAAGAAAGTTTACAGCTTGAGAAACCTCAAACTACTGTAAGATGACAAAAAAACTAATCCACCACACAGTGAAAACTAGTGCACTTGAAACACTATTTACTGGCTTATCTTTATTCCAGCAAGCAGCCTAGATATAATAGCCAGTTAACTCGGATTCAAACATTTTGCATATTTGCACTCTTACAACCATGGAAAAGTCCGCAGTAACTCAACGAAGTAATCAAGAACTCGTCATTTTTGCTAACCAATACAAAGCCTGAAGGACTGCTTACTCATGGGAGAACTGCTGGCTTCCAGTTAAAAACTACACAACAGCTTAAACGTGAGTATATTTAAGTGAATGGCAGCAACAAACAATGACAAATAATCCATTCCTTCACTATTTAGAAATGCTGTTACAAACCTTTGAACAAAAGATTTGACCAAAAAAAAGACAGAATCTGGAAGAAAAGCTTACCATTTAACTAGATTCCAATACATTGTAAGTCTTTTCAGTGGTTAAGCATAAGAAATACCCATACTACATATAAGTCCAATGCTTTTACACAGAAGACAAAATTTAAGAGGGACTACAAAAATATTATGCAAATAATTAAGACTCATCAGAATGAGATAATCTGCTGTTAAGCATTTAGAAGATCCTACAAAATCACCCTCTAATTAAAAGTAGTCCTCAGAAGCTTTTTCAAAAAGCAGCAAGATGCAGGTAGTAAGCTCAATCAGCATTAATGTTCCTCCTTTCTAATCAAAACATTTGCCTATTAAGTTACAGAATCAAGACTTCGAGAGGAAAAACGGGGTAGTATCTTCTTTTAAGTTTTTTAAGTAAAGACCCAATGAAGAGCTGTTAAGACAGCTACCTGGAAACTATAAATAGTTATTCAAAGTTCCCCTCTAAAGTGTATGACTCAATTCAGAACCACAAAGTGTACATGACTTTTATCCATTCATGTCACAAATTACAGACCTTTGATATTAATCACACCAAGACATACAGCAGTGCAAGAAAATTCATGCAAACTGGGGAAGTCCCTCAAAATTGTCAAAAAACAAGCTCAAAGTTTGAGATCTTTACATCAGACAAGTTTGTGATCACATATAAAAGCAGAACACATCTGAGTTATAAGATGGAGCAAATTATTTTGTCATTAAGAATTAATTCCATTACTAGCAATCAAAAAGTATGATAGCATTAAAGCACTATAAAACAGTGAAATGGTTCATTACACAACATTCACTCAATTTTTTGGTGTAACCTTGGTTGATGAATACACGTAATCTAATATATCATTACTTTGAAAATGTATTTTCAGTTACGTTTTAAAACATAGCCAACTCTGTTCACCATCAAGAAACAATCTCCTTTTTAGGCAACAAAAAGCACTTTGATCAATTCTCTCAAGCTTGGCTACAGTAAGTACACAGTGCTTTGACACATGACCAGCCAACCACTTTGCAGAAAATGCCTATCTTAAGCACATGCTTCTTACATAACCCCAAATTACTGGTCTCTGTCCTGTTAGTGTAATACACACACATAAACCCAGCTAGCCAAATAGTTTATTCAGCAAATATCTACACTTCTAGCCAACTTGACGAAAAGCAGTGAACAAAAAAAGCTTCATTTACAAAGCAGTTAGTAGTCTATTTCCTCATTTTCCCCATCTTCAATTTCCTGCTCCCCTCTCATTACAAACACAGTCATTTCCCCTTGTCTGATGCACTTTCCACCACTCAGACCCTAAATGCACTTACAGGCAACCTGGATATCCAGTAGGGTTGAGCCTAGAGACCAGTGCAGACAAAAATTCTTCCCAATATGACAGCTCTCAAGACTACCGAGAGCTTGCATAACATATCATTGTCATAATCTCAGAAAGAGCATAGAATTTTTATGGAAGTGGAATTGCTGTGTTATGTTAGACCATTTACATACCCAACTCAAGTGCCCACATACAGAATGATATCAGGCAAGAGGACATTTAGGATTGTCTCAGAAAGGAAGTTTCTATCAGTTGCATTTGTAGTTCCTTTATTCAGTCCTAACTCTTTCTTTCTTTGCATATGTTCATTGAACCCATGATTAGCTTTTTAAATTAATTCCCTTCCCTAATATGTGGCTTTTATCAGATTTTACTTTTAATGTTATATTTACTTTGACAAGCTAATACTGGTACTGTTATCTTCATGAGAAAACCTCACTGTTGAGATCTGGTATACACAAAGAAATCTTATGTTGTGTATACTGTTCCTACCAAGTGCTTTTTTTGAACTGGCAAACATGGCTACCAAGAGCTCAAAGAACAGACCAGTGAAAGAAAGTATTGCACAAGCTTATTTTGGAACACCAACAGTCATTTCTTTCCTCTCATTAAAAAGACATGTTTTTCTTTTGGTGACGCTCTTCCATCAGATGAATCAAGACACCAAGAAACATGAAAATGAAAAAGCTTATAAAATTCATACAAGACCTTCAGCAAAAGTGACATAACCTAAGTACTACTACTTCCCTATCTCAAGGGCAGAGAGCCAAACAAGACTGATTCATGCATGACCCTGACGCAATGGAGGTTGACAGAGGACTTGGAGCCATTTGAGAAGCTGCAACCCCAACACAATCCCACGAAGATCGAAGCTCAGTGCTACCATGCTGTGCTCCAACAAAAATAAAGAACTCACTGAACAGTTCACAAAAACCCCACTTGTTAGCCTAAAAGGGGCAGTCGTACCCTATTCATTTCACTCCTATCAAGCAGGGACAACCTGTACAATGCAGGGTAAGTAGCAAAAACACCAATATCCAATATTCAGTTCCACTGTCGGCAAAACAAGTGCAATCAGATTTTGAAACTTTTTTGCACTGTTCTTCACTTTTGGTTCTTCTTCATTTTCACCACTTCATGAGACAAACAGGGCTCTTTTAAAGCTTGTTTTAACTACTAAATTTTAGCATACTATGTAATGGTCTTCTAATCTTTGCCCGAAAATAAAGCAATTGATAGTTAAAGATCTATGCATATTTATAAAACAGCAACAATCAGAAGGTAATGTGAAACTCTTATGTTTGCTTTGATATTATGTAGCATCAAACACACCTTTATTCAAGGACAATATGAAATACCATTACAAACCACTCTCGATTTCCTTTGTTTGCTTTAATGCAGCCACAGTGATGACAGATACTCCGATTTTTGAATGACAAAATTACCTGAGAATTCTCTGAGCAAAATACTTATATTTTGCCCTATAGAAAGGTACTTCAGAATAACATGCATAGTATTAGTTACTAACTAGAGACAGGTTCTTGCCCACTATCTCCCAAAGACCCTCCATTACATCCAGCCCAAACAGAAGAGTTTGTCTGTGCGTTGCAGAGGGGTGCTATAGTTACATGAGCCACAGCAATGCAGGCAAGCTTACTCACTCCTTGCAGCCAATTCTAGGAACCATCAGTGGCTTGGAAAGACTACTCTTAAAGTGAAACAATGTTATTTCAAGTACAGTATTACTCTTGCTAACCTTTGCAAAGCCATCTCAAAGGTAAGTCACACCACAGTAACTGTACTGTAAAGTACTGTAACCAACAGTATCCATCCTCTGGACCAGCAAAGTCTGATTAATTTTATCTCTGAAAAAAATTCCTCCAAGACCTTCAAGGTTTGTTTCCTCATGCAGAAGTCAAGTCAGATCAGTAAAGCAATTATCTTACAATAGAAATATCAGGCCACCTATAGAATAGCTACAGAATGGCTCTGTTATGCCATGTTATCATTCACCTCTGAGACTCACCACCACTGTATTCTTATGGAGAGACTATTGAAAGTGTCTGTCTCTCACACAGTCTAACAGAATCCAGCACAGGACAGCTACAAACAGAAAAGCTCTTCCCTAGGCCTGGCTCCAGCTGGAATAGACAGAACACACAGAGCATGCGCAGCTGCGAGCGCCTCAGCTAGATGAGTTGGCAGGCCAAGAGCAATTCTGCTTAGAGTCCTACAAACAACAAGTTAGTTCTCCCGAAATATACTATGAATCAGTCTAAGACCGTAAGGCACCCACAGAAATCCTAGCATCAATGAAGAATTAGCATGCACACACCCACCTGGGCAAGGAATCTGTTTGGCTTTGCACAATGGATGCAAGCAGGTGGATTTGACAAACTTGGTGTTCACAAGCACATTCTTCAGTCTAGACATTTCTTTGCTCTGTCCTAGGCTTAAGCTCAGTTAGCTACATTAACACTATGTAAATCATGGTTTTAAGACATAAGCATTATGATTTGGCAATCAGGAATGTTTTGGCTTCAGTGAACTCCAAGACAAACATAATAGCAATGAACTTGGAAATAAGGAGTTGTAGCTTTATAAAAGAGTGAGAAAATACACTTTTTTATTGGAGCTTAAGATCTTAACTAGGAATTCTGCTTCCAGAGACAGCTAGGGAAGTTCTGAGTTACACAGCCATCAAAAACAATTTAAAAATTTATTTCTTAGTCCCCCTGGCAGTTTTGACCTTTGAGGTACGTGTAACTGTTGTTAATGCAGTGTCATTTTGTAAACACTTCATGATAAAGCTTTGAGGAGCAAAGACAGACATGATCTCTGCCGCAACTGCCAACAAGAACCATGCAAGTGAGAATTATGAAATTAACCATTAGGACAGTTTTACGCTGTTCTACAGGAAACCTGTGAGAAGTAGGGGATTTTTCAGATACTAAACTGAGTAGATCTACCAGTTTAAGAGGTAAGGACAGCGCAGCAGACTTCTCCACTCTTCACCCAGTACAGCCAAGTGGCAGTGGGTAAATGCAAACATTTTACTTGACAGCAGTCAAGTATTAGGACTGCACTTTATTGGCAAAAAAAATACAGAAGGAATTCTCTTGCTAGTAAAGTCATGAACCAGCCTTCCTAGATTTCACTTGGTAAATACTTAATAAGGAAGACATCACTTTAATTCACAGTCGTTTCTTTTCCAAATAGCATAAACTATATAAAACAGCAAAATAATCTTGTTAGCAAAATTTTGGGTTAGTGAAAGAAGCATTTTCCTTTCTTCCTTCCCCTCTGCTCCATTAGGGGTCTTTGTTAGGCCTGACACCAGCCCACCATGAAACACTGATCTAAACTTAAGCCTGAAGGAAGTTCACTAGTGTAACATTTTGGCTGCGGATACATTCGGTGTTTCTTTTAAGAGCACTGTGGACTTTGGAAGCAGCTGATCACTGTGACTTATACCAACAAAACTTAAAGAGACTACGACTGGGAGTAATTATCCTATCTCTGCGTTGTACATGTGTCCCATACGACATTACTCGATATACATGTTGCTAAATCTCTTCTCAACCTCACTGACATGCAAACAGCTGAAGCACTACAGATCTGGTGATAAAACTGACCTAAAGGAGGTTGCACATTAGTAAAACTCTGTGGGGAAATCTTTATACATCTGCCTATGGCAAATCCATCTTTCTGTACTATCCCCAATGTTTACATGTGAATTTAACCATCCCATTCCCTGTCCTGTCCTCCCAGCAATTTTTCCCCCGCTTATTCAACTGCCTGACATCTAAGCCTCCCTAGTTCATCCGCTAGGGAGGGGGTCACTATTACCTATACCTTCTCAAAAGAATGTCCTCACCATTAGAGGAAATATAAACAACTGAAATGGCAGATTCTTCATATTGGGAAAAAAGGCAGTAATTGCTGTCAGCTAAACGTTAGTGCAACATAGCCACCTCCACTGAAAGACAAGACTGTTATAATTGATCTGGTTACAGAGGCCTACAAAGTTATTACCTTAAAGTGCAAGTCACATATATATTCAGATACACTCTCAATACACTTTTACAAAAGCCATTACTTCATAAAAGACATATTTCTGAAAGGTCAGAATGTTCCCATCCAGATTTTGAAAGGACACGTGAAATATGCATGAATACTAAGAGCTGCTCTTCACCCCCAGGCTCCCAATACTAGAAATAACCACAGCTGTAGCTGCCAGGGCTTCAGCCATCAATAAAAATAAACAAATGTTTAAATATGCGAGGCTTCAAGAGTTTTAAAACAGGAAGCTTGGTGTGGTATACACTTTTATTTAACTAAAGTGAAATGCAAAATGTGCACACAGCCTTTCCTGTCTTATGAATTCAATAGGTCATTTTACACCGTGGATGACAGCATGAAACAGGTGACCAGATGTTCACTTTATCAAATGAACCAAGATCACGTATTTCCCTATCAACCCTTGCACATCAGCAAGAGTACAAATCTGAATCGGTGATAATCTTGGCTAACAGGGGTTTTTTGTTTTTTGCCTCAGGTAGTCCCTCTATCCAACAAAAAGATGAGTAAAAACATTCAAATTGGTGGAAAACTACTTTGATAGCAAGAACGACAGGTATGTGAACTATAAGAAGCTTTAATTTCTGTTTTTAAGCGTGACAAAATATTCCAATTTTTTAACTATTAGTTTTCCTCAAAAATGTTTCTACAAAGTATCCAAAATTAATCTATCTTTGGAATTTTCTACTGGTTACAACAAAGACAACATAAGACCTTATTTCACCACCTGAAAACCTAGTTTTCCTTTTTTAGTTTATAATACAGATATTCCACCATGATAAATGCTACCTAGGTCTCCATGCCAAGCAGTCAATTCTTATCTTTTTTGTCAAATATTTGTTTCTGAAGTAATCACATTAAAATCAAATAAAGTAGGGCTATTACAGCAAGATCTTACTTCCTGTATCATATCTTCTTTTGGAGGAGTACTCAAGCATCAGGAATTAAGGGAATCATTTAATCAGCTAAAGCAATCAGGCCTTGCTTATGATTTAAAAAAAAACATTTCAAGCCATGGAAAAGCTTACTCAAAACAAAACAAAAATTCCATGAATGTATGCTCAGCCCTAATCACTGAAACACAGACACTTAAAAAGCATATAGATCCTTAATACCTGTCCATTTCAATAAGAGTTACAAACCTATGTACCTCTGAAGATCCTGGCCTACATTTCTGAATGAACGTTGCTTCCTTGTTTATCAGGCAAAAAACATCTGACAATGCTTTTTTTTTTAATATTGGTTAAGAAACAGAATACCAACTTTGCAAACAAAACCAATGACGTTATAACAAACCCTATTACACACACAAATAAAACTCATTTCCGTAAGGTAAAATTCGTGACAAATTTTCAAGGAGACAAAACCCAAGAGTGCTGCGGCTTCCCGCAGTGAAGATACTGCTTTGTGCGTCAATGAGGCACTGAAAAAAAAAAAAAACAACAAAAAACCAGCGTGAAGTTCCCATCCGCCTAACTGCCCCCGCGCCCCTCCGGCCAGCTCCGCCGGTTGAGGCGGCCCGCCCCGCCGCGAGCCGACGATCGTTGCCGCCACCGGTACGGGGCGGAGCGGGGCTGAGGAGAGGAGGAGAGGAGGGGAGCCCACCGCCCCCTCCCCCCGCGCGGGCCCCACCCGCCAGGAGATAACGCCCCGCACGGTGCGGGGCAACACCGCGGCTCCCGCCCCCTGCCACCCCCCCGTACCTGAGACGCTAAGGCCGAGGGGGAAGAGGCGGGTGCCGCCGGCGCCCTGCTCAGGGCCGGAGGGGAGGAAGCGGCCCCGGCGGGCACCGCAGGGACCCCGCGTCGCTGCCTGGCGCGGCCCGACAGGCCACTGCCGCCTCCTCCTCGGCGGCGCCCTGCCCCGCCGCCCGTCCCTCGCGGCGCCGCTGCCCCCCGGCCTGGCCGCAGCCGCCCGGGCCCCGGTGACACGCCGCGAGGCGGGCGACGTTTTGTTGTTGCGCAGCCCCCGCCGCCGCCGCCGCTCCCTCCCCAGACGCAGCGCGACACTCCGTGCTGCTTTACAGCAGCCCGCAAAGCGCAGTCGCGCCGGTTCGCGCCCCTCCTCCCGTCAGGCGCCGCTCGTAGAGCCGCGCCTGCGCCGGGCCGGGCCTCCTGCTGGGCGGAAACGGTGGCGCACCGCGGGGCTCCCCTCACCCTCAGGTGCCCGGGCCGTGCCGGCACCCCGCTCGGCGCGGAAACAACGCCGCCGCCGCCTTCAGCGCCTCCTTGCCCTGAAGAGGACAACGAAGACTGAGCAGACGTCGGGGAAGGCAGCTCAGGCGGGACGGCAGCAGGCAGCCGCCACTGCCCTGGTCCCGGCCAGCCTCGCTCGACCCACCACCAGCCTCACTCGGGGGCAGCAGTGCTGCTGCACTTCTCCTTCTATATCTTGTATAAAAGCATTAGTTTTCTGCCCAGCCATGTCTCTTCCTTTTGCATCGCAGTATGTGATGGCTGGTCAGCTGCAGCTAAGCTGTCAGAGTAGAACCATGAGCTACCAGGCCTCTCTGCGGCGCTGCCTGGGCTGCCATGGCCACCTGCATCATTAGATCACTGCGCTGGTCCTTCCCCACCGCCAAGCCTGGTGCTCTTAGGAGCTGCATTAGCAGTGTATCGCGCTGCCTTCCTCGGAGCCAAACAAGAGGTGCACCTGCTAGGAAACACAGACCAATCGCATTTACTCTCTTTAGAAATAGGGATTGAATTTACATTTACTGCAGTAATGCACTTACTGACTTGCGAAAGGTGACCCTGCCCACTCTTCCCATTTACCACTACACCAGTGATGTCAATGTACCTTGTAAGGAACTTCTCCAGCTGAGGTATGTGCCCTCTGTAGAGTGACCAAGCCTCACACCTACCAAACAGCACAGTAAGCATCACAACTTTGTGAAGCCTCCGATTTAGCAAAAAGCCTGAGTGTTTGTTAACTTTGTAACTGCCCAAGGCTGCCAAAGGCCATGGTATTTTTCCACCAGAAAGGACCTTTCATCAATGTTAGTGTACACGCTCAAAACCACTTCCAGCTTAAAACACTGGATAGAAAAGGGTTGTACACTGTCAGTAACCTACAGATGCATAAACCCAAGATTTTGGGGCAGTCTGATCTACCAGTAGTTAAAGATCTTACTCAGAATCCACTGCCACTACAGAGTCACCAGTATACAGGAGTTCTTACATGTTTTGGAGGAGCTAAACAACCTTCATGCATCATTACAAAAGAAATGGTCATTGGGAAAAAATGCATTTTGAGACTATTAATCGAATTAGTTTCTGAATGGAATTTCCTTAAAGCAAAAGTGGATAAAACAACATGGAAACTATTTCTCACACAAGGAAAAAAGGCTTTAAGGACAGACTCTACTTCAATAAATGCCTACCTCAAAAGAAGATACATTCCTAGGGGCAGGAAAAAAGATTACTAAGCAAAGGAATATCCAAGTATGCAAAAAAGTGTAGAAACAAAGTGCAAAAGGTGCTAGACCACATAAATTATATGAAAATAAACAAGTTTTTCAGCTTTATGCATAATGCCAGAGCACTGGAAAAAGTGAGACCCACATATAGTGAAGGCAGAAAAAAGGATCACAGGTGATTTTGTGTGGTTCCAGAACCAAAGAAATAATTCATTTCCATTTTCAATAAAGATAAAAATACACGTCATCCAGCATTAACTTGCTACCTTTTTCTACATAGTTTTTTTTGGCTGTTTGTTGTTTTTTATTTTTTAAATTATGGAAATACAGTATGTCGCGTCCAGACAGACTTCAGTAAACAATGACATAGGGCCACATATGAAATAACCACTGAAACTGAGGAGAATGGGGAGCAGTATAAAAATGAGAAACATGACTAAAATGCGCAACAGGAGATAGCAACAGACAGTGGAAAGAAGCTATCATATTCGATGGAGGTCACTAATGGCTTGACTGTGTAAGCAATTTTAGTGTTTTTCATTAACGACTGGAATCAAAGTTGAAATATATTAACAAAAATCTTCTGGGGGAAAAAAAAAAAATCAAGATGATACACAGGCAGAACTGAATGACCTTGAAGACCAGACTAATAGGAGCAAGGTGAAAAAAAGTAGAGTAAAATATAAAGAATATGCACTTGAATATTAGTAACTAGAAGTTTTGGCATGTATTGGGTATTTGTCTGGTAGAAGGCAGTAGGATGAGAACTTCAATAAACTATGTAATTAAGAAAATGACCAACAGCCAACAACATTATATAGATGTGGAAAAAAGCAAACGTCTGTACAGTATTTTAGTCTAAATATTTTTCAAAGAGAGAGAGGTTTCAATGCTATCGTAAAAATGATTCATGATGTAGTCTTACAACTACTCTACCTATCTTCTTTTTAAATGTATTCAGGGAAGATGAACTCTTATGTTAACAGGACACTCAAGGGAACATAGCATATATGAGAGGAAGCTAATGAAATCTGGCTGGATTATCTTAAGAAACAAGACAGAGGAGTGTGCTCTATAAGCTGATCAGAGGCTAATACCAATAAAAACAATACACCAACTAGTCATGTATTTACCTAATAATTGTTTTGAACACTCATGCCACAGATGACAGAAAGGCAGTTCTTGGCAGAGAAAATGTACAGTCACTCTATGCTCACCAACTGAAAGACATACAAAGACCATTTCAAACACAAAAAACGAGGGGCTATAGAGTGGCTAGAAACTTCAGTTCACAAATTAAAAAGCAATGTAGGGTAAGTACAGATACTCTCGATTTTCTCCCAGTACAAAGTCAGAGCAGCCAGGTGACCTGTAAATGCTTTAACTGTATATGATTTTGTAGACCTTTCCTCCTTGGGTAAATTAAAATAAAAGCAGAATTCCTAGGATCTTTATAAGCTATAATTTCCTAATTCCTGTTTCACTATGGGCTACCAGCTGACAAGAATCTAGTAAGTTGTGGGCCAGCTCACCCTTAAATTAACACTTGATAGAAATTAGTTTGTCACGTACTGACTGATTATTAACAATATTTTTAAAGAAAACTGATGGAGAAAATGCACTTCTACAGAATTATTCACAATTATTTTTAAATAGTTTTTTTAATTTTTTAACTTCTATCTATGCATTCTGATATATTTATTAAAGTTACTTCTGCGATTATTTTAGGAGATAGACAGTTGTCTTGAAAATATTTTATTGATTCCTTGCTCAAAACCGAAAGATTATCCTTTTTTACACTTCTTAGCTAGAGAAAAACAAAAGGTTAAATCGATTCATTCTAAATCACTAATGCAAATTTCAGAATAGCTTTCAAGCTATAGTGTCATCAATTCATACTGAACTCTTCAACTTCTTCTAACTAGAGCTAAACAAAACCATTTATACGTGCACCCCAGGGCCTGGCAGAACTAAAGACTGGGAGAAGAAACTATCTTTATCTAAGATCAAAATATGCCAAGCAGCAGGAGATTGCACTTTACATTTTTGGCAAAAAGACAAAAATCAAAGCAAACCCCTATCCTGAGGTACCTTCAGCAGCTCGGTTTCATAGTTGGACACAGATCTATGCAGGAGTGCTGTTTCAGTTGGCTTGCTCACGAATGAAAGCTAGACACAGCTTTTTCCAGATGCTAACAGCAGCTTCTGAAACACAGTCCTACTGGGCACGTGGCCAAGATGCAAGCCACTCACTTTAAGAAAGAGATGTCTTTGCTCAGAGTTCTGTTAACCGCAAGCCTGGTAGTGTCCAGGACAGTATGAATAGTATATACCTATAAATTTCCTGCCTATATACAGGAGCATGTATCTACTGTCACAAATACTGCTTCTGGAGGAGCTCAAAATCACTTGCAGCCAGAGTATTAATCCAGATGAAACAGCCCATCCTTGACATTTACATCATGTGTAAACTTTAAATGGACCATACTTAAGCATATATTTAAATGTTTGTAAGTGTTAAGTCAATTTACAATTACTAGCAACATTAATAAACCATAAAGCCTCTTGTGGTAGTATGTTGTGGGGATAATACAGAAAAACATATCACAAAAATGGTGTGATATTCAGATGATACAAATTGTCACAGCTCTAATCAGTCCAGATAAAGATTGTACCAGTGAAAACTGGAGAACTAGGGAAGAGATAAAAAATGCTGCAATATTTTTATTATGAAAAATTGCTAGTAGGAAACAAGAAAAGACTGATGCATTTGCAGAGTCAAAAATAAAACCTCGACAGCTGTCTGTGCTATATATTTTATGATTATAAATACAGGAAATTTTCTAACATGATTGATCTAAGAGCTTCAAAAGCTCTGGAAAACAACATGCACCACTCAGACAACTGTATATTTTTAAGATATATGCAAGAACAAAATACCCTACATTACAGTAAAACATAGATACAGAAATGACCCACTAGTGACTCATTTAATTTCATCTTGTACAGCCTGATGATAAGGCTTTGAAAGGTTAGAAACAGCATTTTCACAACACATTACTTCAGAAATTATGCAAATCCTTACTAAGGTCTCAAACAGTTAGATATTCTAGTAAGATATTTTAAGTATTTAAGTTATCCTATAATTAAGAAGGTGTGGTATATATAATTACTTAGAAATAGCTACTTTGTTGATGGTATTTTTAATGGGTCTTTTTCTTATAAAATACCACCAACCTGTTAATAGAAAGATCCCACGAGATATTCCTTTATATTCTTTCAGTGCTTGTACAATAATGGGGCCAAATATATTTCTGTGTTTTAATGATGAATCAGCAGCTATTTTTAGGGCAATTAGGTTTAAAACAAACAAAAGCATCCTGCATTTAATGATCTGATTTTACACTAAGAAATTCTATTGCCGTTTCCTAGCACGTACATATACTTTCAGTAGTAAAATAAAGGAAAATATTTGTGTTCAATTTACAAATAAATTCTGTTCTTCTCCTTTCTGTTCTGTAGAATTGCAACGAGAGCTACTTAGAGATTAGAAACTAATTTCAACAACGTTCTTCTGACTGCTCATCATACAGTATAACAATAATACATCAGAAAGAAAACTATACATTTGGAGTGGAAAAAGCTATTTTTACAGCAGTGATGCGTATTAAATTATCAGTGATTCTTAATCTCAAAATGTATCTATTGTCAGGCATTCACTGAAAATGTCTCAAATGGTATTACTCATTCTTGCTTTGTCTGCAGAGGAGAGAGAGCAGCAAACATACCAGCTAATAATTTTTAAATGTAAGCTTGCTCAGAGGTTTGAATACAGTCAGACTGATGTCAGGAACTACTAAAAACAAAGTTTGAAATTGTAGTAACCAGGCAATGTAACATGAGAACTGGGACAAAAATCCATGCCTTTCAAAGTAAAAGGGACTCTTCCTGTTGATTTCAGTTAATCTAGCATCAGCCCAATATCTCACTCTCTTTAAAAAAAGAGTTAAATCCACAAAGGAACTGAGTCATTCCATCATTTATTGCTGTAATAACTAGTTTTGATGTAGTCAGCACCCAAAGTAGAATCCAAAATACTGTATTAAAAAAATTGGATTTCTGAAGCAAACAAAGAAAAGCCTAAAGTTAAGAGTGAAAACACACATTGCAAGAATCAGTTTTTAAACGAGTATGTTAAGCAGAGAACTCCAATACAGCTTTGCTGAAAAAGACATGGAAGAGCAATGTGCCTCAAATGAGACAGGACTCTGTTTAATTGTAGGTTCTTTATTTGGAGGTCACCTTCCAGCACCCCCAATCCCTCCCCTTTCCTTAAACCAACATCTTTTTCGAAGGTTTTTTAGAAGGGGATATGGACAAATGGGTGACTGTGTGAAGAGGAGAAAACTGGGACAGCCTGTTCAACTCTAGGTGAATGCTCTAGTTAGGCGGCTTCCTTACAAAAAAAATAAAAAAAGGCAAGAACTACCTCTCTGTGTTTTAAAAAACATTGAGTATCACTGCATTTTTACAGAGCCAAATCATGTTAAAACTGCAGAGAGTATACCAACTGCATTAAGCCATAAAAGAAGATAAAATAGCTAGTGTTTGGTCCTCCATTATGCTTCAGTGTGAGGTTGGCAACAGACTGGTCAGCACTGTTGAAACTGGGATAATATTCTATGCAGAAAAAAAGCAAAATTACACAGCCCAGGGAAAAACATTAAAAATCTAAGGATGTTCACAACTTTCAGGTGTCTCACATACAAGACAGATGAAAAAAGAATGTACAGGAGCACTGTTTTGGACTTCTGTCTTTGTTGTCGTTTATATATGAGTCTCTGGGCCAAACATTTCTCTTCTTTCAAAGTCTATTACCATTTCCTAATCAAACTTCACCACAAATTTCAGAACCTAATGGTATAAAACAATCTTCTCCTTGAAAACTAGTAGATGTTTCAAGAGACTACAAAAGGACAAATAGAGTATTTTTCTTTAAAAAAAAAAAACCAAACAATCCAACAAACAAGAAGTTAGAAATCAGCCAACTTAATTAAAATTCCTGGACAAACTGGAAATATTTGTAGATACCTGGAAAATAACAAAGTGATAACAACCAACATGATTTGTTCAGGACAATCTTTCAAACCAACCTAATTTCCACTTATGGTTCCACAGACATGAATAAACTGACGATCTTCACTCCAGCAAGGCTTTTGACATTCTGTTCCATCGACATTTTCATAAGGACGATAAGGAAATTTGATCTGGACAGAAACTACATAATCTGGTGCAAACCTGGTTGTACTCAGAGGATCACAATTAGCAGTTTACTATCAAACTGTAAGTTTATCTCAAATACAATTCCTCACACACTTCAATATTGTAGTATCTTCGGGTAAATGCTTAGAGATTACGCTTATAAACCTGCAGCTGACACCAGGTTGAGAGATACTACAAAGAGCAGAACTCAAGACTACAGTTTGGAATCATTGCAGGAGGCAGGAATTCTATAAACACAAATGCAAAGTTCTGCACCTAGCAAGAAATAACCAACTGCACAGAAAAGAGATATTGTAATAAACATGCAGAAAAAAAACCCAGTAGGTAGAGTGGATCACAAGCAGAACACGTCAACAAGTTCATGAGGTTGAAAAAGGCATACAACCTACTGAATGCATAATCAGAAGTGTTGTCTCCAAGACAACTTCGAGAAGTTGTGGTAAGATTGGACAGGAGGTAGAGGGGTGCAACAACAAAAGGTCATGTGTTTCAGAACTCTGATTAAAAAAGGGAAATAATCCATGCTTTTAATCAAAAAATAAAAGACTGAATAAAAATATGGTAACAGTCTTAGTTTATGTAAAAGCATGCTGCACAAAGAAAGGGAACAGTGTCCTTTATATTCACTTTGAATAAGGTGCCTAAATTGCAGCAAAAGGGATTTAATCTAGATATTCAAAAAAGGGTAGTTAAGGACTAGACTGCCCGAGGAACGAGTGGAATCCGTGTTTAAGGCTTTAAGAACAGGTTAGGCAAACATCCATCAAGGTTGTTTTCATAATAGCTTATTGTGCCTTGAGGCAGGAGGATGACTGAGAATACATCTTAAGGTCACTTTTGGCTCTGTTGGTTGCTTTTTATTTGGGGGCGGGGGGGTGGGAGGGTGTTAGGTGTACAGCTTTGACATCTACATGACATCAACCAACAAGCAGTGAGGTTTAGGTAAGTCAAGCAACCCCTATGAAACAGTGCGAGTGCTGTATTTGTTAGCCCTCTCATCTTCTTTCCTAAAATTGGACACAGTAAACTTGTCTTCACCAATACTAGAACCTAACCCGTGCGTTTTGTGTGTATTTGTACAACAGTTTACCACCATAAAACTGACAGCCCTGATTGACACTTTGTTGCACTGCTGAATTAAAAATAATATGCAAATTAAATACATTTAGGACTTTTTCCATGCACTGTTTAAAATGTTACACAACACTCACAAAAATCTGTTTCTGTAGTCTAAAGTTAAGCTAAAGAGTTCATTTATTAACCTCAAAGTCAATTCTAATGTATTTATGTTAATACAAATGTTATTGCAGAAAATATAATAAGCAAGAATATATAATCATATCTTATTTAAGATTGTTCATTTTATAAAATCTTGGTACCAAGTGCCACAGCAGCATTATACATCTAAACCATACATGCAATTATCTGTCCAAACCGTGTTTTCTTTTAGACTTCTGTGCATGCTTAACTTTTAAATACATGGATATTGGTCTCTGTTAACTGATAACTAGCTGAGCAAAGTATTACTGAAATACTTCAAGTGCATTTTGAAAAGAAAGAGGAGGATGGTATTACAGATCTTTGTAGGACTCAGGACTTAATTTGCACAAAAGGTTGTTTAACCAGAATTTATTAAATAAAATGAACCCTCATTAATTTTTTCATTTTTATCAATATGCAATTTCTGAGCAGAGACAGAACAAGAGGATTGCTGTGACTTAAACTTAAGACGTACTTAAGTTCACAGATTCTGCCTCATTTGAAGATTTAATAGCAGCTGTAACATCTAATATTGACAAAATAACTTCAAGTGTTCCCTACAGAAAGTGAATGAAGAGGTAACTAAGAGGTAGTAACACCTTCCATTACTTGGTACAAATACAGCCTAATAAATCATAACAAAAGGTACTTTATTTGTTAACAATTGAAAACTTTAGTATTGTGCTTCTAGAATACTTCCAATAAAAAACTGTTAAGCAAATAGATCTACTTCTCCCTAGATTATTCTTCCTCTAAAATCATTGGAGCTACTGATTAAAGAAACTACTATTTCACCTGAGTAAAACTGGTAAAATCAGCATCAAATATTTACGCGTATTTCCTAAAGTCTGGGAAGTCAGTGGCCCGACCAAGCAAGAAGGTACAACCCAACTTGTTAATGCAAATGGAGAAGCACCAATAAAATGTAAATAAATATTTTGCATTTATTTAGGAAAAAAAATTAAAAAAGAAAAAGAATTATTCTGACACGAATCCCATGAACGCTTCATTACAAGAGCTAACAAACCGAAACAGCAGGTAAGTAGATGTGCCTCAGCAAAGCTTTCAAAAGCCCACTAAGAGAAAACCTGCAGCAGATCCCCGCCCTGGGAGACCCCCCCACCCCCCCCTTCAGCGCGGCCCCGGGGCCGAGCGGCTGCTCCGAGCTCCGCTAAGGCCGCGCTGGAACCTTACGCTGTTGGCACTTGATCAATCTCGCTACACGTTTGCGCTAACACACACATGCAATCACCGCACATTTATTAAACGTTATTTTTTCCTGAACGGGCCCGCTGCTGCATAAAAAGGAAGTCTTCAAACACAAGCTCCGAAGAGAAACCAGCGAAACGCAAGCCCACGCAATCACGGTTAGCGTGCTGCTTCCTCGAGCCGGTCCCAGCCCCGGAGCCAGCGACACCTCCCCGCCTCAGCGCAGGCCCGCGGCCCCACGCCTCCCGCCAGGCCCGGCCCAGCCCGGCCCCGCCGCTGCCCGCACCGCCCCGGGGCACCTCATGGCTGTCAGCGCCGCTCCCTGCAGAAGCAAGAGCCCAGCCCCGAGCCGTGCTGAGCCCCAGCCCGTCCTTCCTGGGCGGGCTGCGCGGGGCCAAAGCGCAGCCCGGCACCCCCCACCCGCCCGGCCCGCCCGCCGCCAACCTCTCGCGGGGAGGTCCCGGGGCCAGGTGAGCCGCAGCACGCCTGCGCCGCGCCTCCAGGTCGGCCGCGGCCTCCATCCGGGTACTCGGCGCCCCGGCTGGGCGGGGGGGTTTCATTGTGCGTGCAGCTGCCGCGCTCAGTCGCTCTAAAATGGCCGCCGCCGCCTCGTCTCCCGCCGCCGCGGGGGCTCCCGCGGCACCCTCCGCCCCGGCGGCGGTGGCGCTGCCCCCCACTGAGAGCAAGAAGATCACCGACCTGCGAGTCATCGACCTCAAGTCGGAACTGAAGCGGCGCAACCTGGACATCACCGGGGTGAAGACCGTGCTCATCTCCCGGCTCAAGCAGGTGAGAGGCCGGCACAGGCCGCGGGGGCTGGCCCGGCCCGACCCGACCCGACCCGCCGAGGGGCCCGGCCCGGCGCCGCGGGCCGCCAGGCTCCGGGGGCGGGGCCCTCGCGGCCCCGCCGGCTGCCGCCGGTGTGAGGGGCGGGACCTCTCCCTGTGCCGGTGGAGGGGCGAGGGTCTGCCGCGACCGGGCAGCCCTGGCGGCGGCGCGCGGCCCCGGCAGTGCCCGCAGGGCGGCACGCCCCTCTCGGCTGCCGAGGTAGAGGGTGGCGGCCGGGCCGGGCTCGGTGTCCCGGCTGGCGGAGCCTGAGCCGGCCGGCAGAGCTCGCCCCGCGGCCTTGCGGCCCACCCGCGCTCCGGGCGCTGGAGCTCGTCAGGCGGCCGCCGGGGTGAGCCCCGGGGCTGGTTGTTGCTGTATGGTTCCTGTTCTTCCCTCCCTCCTGTTTTTGTGCTGCCCTTAATGTCATCATGGATGTCGTAGTGGCCTTCTAGTTATGTTTCCAAAGAGAAATGTGCTCATCCTTGATAAGCTGTACTTTGAAAATGTCATTTTAACAGCTTAAACTCTTGGCTGTTATCATTAGTGTTCCCTCCCTCTCCTCCAGCTTTAAGTGAAAGGTTTAACCCAAAGTGTTTTATGAAATATTTTTGAGATGGGAAAAAAAAAAATCATTGTTTGGCTCACTGACTTCTGCTGAAGTCAAGTTGTCTAGCTTCCCACTGAAATATTTTAAAAATGATTTTTTTTTTCTCTCATTTAGGCTATTGAAGAGGAAGGAGGCGATCCAGATAATATTGAAATAACTGTTTCAGCTGACACACCCACCAAGAAACCAACTAAAGGCAAAGGTTAAGATCTATTGATATACATCACATTTTTAAGCAGTGTTTGTTGCATATATCACCTTAAAGAAGAAGCGTGGAACTGTGTGGCTTGTAGTTTGGATACAGTTGTGACTACTGTTTATGACTTCTGTTATGTAAGACCTCTTTTGACTTACTCATCTGTTTTTACTCATTGTGTATAGGGTTGCTGGATGTATATATGGAAAATGGGTGGGTTAAGAGATGTGTTACGAGGTAGTGGCTGTACTGCCTGGAGATTCTGCAGACTTGTGCTGTGTGTGCTGAGGCTGTGTAGATGATCTGTGAGATTTTTGGAATATGCTGTGTTAAACAGATCCTGAACATGGAGTGTAACAGGTGCAAAGTGGGTATAGGAACTGCTATGCGGCACTGGTGCTGAATATCTCTGTAGTGTCTGAGAGTATCTGTGCAACAGCAAAGGGAGAGCTAAGACGTTGTTTAGCCATGAGAAGGTGCTGGACCTAGGCTAGTGATGAGTGTACGATAATGTGTGTGTGGGGGGGGTCACTGCCTGAAGAGGACTGTGTTATGTGGGTTTATTAGCATACTTCTTACTGAAGACAAGATTTAGAAATATGAATTTCCTGAATGGGCTGTGAAGGCTCACTGTGAAATGTCTAATGAAGAGATTTTAATTTTTCTGTTGTGAAAAATAATTATTTAGCTTCTATACTGATCTGTTTGGCAGTGATTGTGTCAGGTCTGTTTTCTTTTGCATAAGTATTTAAGTACTGTTTAGTGAGTTCAGGTTCTGGGGGATTTTTGTTTGGGTTTTTGTTTTCTGTTGTTCTGGGAGCATCCATAATCAAGTAATCCTGGGAAGGGAAATGTCTGTTTTATGCATAGCGTTCTTCATTGAACATACATGCTAAGAATGTTCATACATGTGCTATAGATACCTGTTTTGGATATGATCGATCTTATACCACTGTCACTTGTCTTAGGCTGAGTTTGTGGTGGAAGTGATTATTCATGCTTTTGTCTGGTGCTGTGAATGGGGAATTTAATAATAAAATCTATCTGCTTAGAAAGTTTGAATAACTTATCTGTACTTTTGACACACTAGGAGAGTGAAAGGAAATAAACTTTCACAATGTGGTTTCATTTTCTTCTGTGACATGACTTTATTCCCTACTCTGGAAAGGTAACTGATGCTTAAGAAAACTACATGGAGGCTTAGTCAGGAAACACTTGCACAATTTTTCATGTAGACATCTAAATGGCTACTTGTTCTGTTGTGATGAACACTTCTCTTACCTGCTGCTTTTCATCCTCCTATTCTCCAAATTAATATCATGATACGCATCATGTTCTTGAACCAGCTTCTTGTTTAGTTATACTATTTTGCTTCTGCAAAGGTAGTTTGTCTACTAGTGATGCTGCTGCCTGAGGCAGGGCTTCACTAGCTGTTCCCTGCCACCTCTTCTGAGGAATTGAATTGTAAGTCGTATGTATGACATGTACGTTCTTGGTAAACCTCAAAGTAAAATACAACCTTCATGAAGTTCTTATCTGCTCACTTTGCAAGCTAAAGAGTTTTTCCTCATTACTTTTTTGGATTACGAAAGTCTTACGAGCAAATTTTGTGCCATAAGTATGAGAGGTTCATGCTGTATTAATCTCCAAGTGTGGAACAAGAAAAATTCACTGATTTGTCTAGGGAAAATCCTTTTTTGATCTTATTGGCTTACTTCTAACTGTAAGAAAGAATATACTATTTATTTTTAACTATTCTTTGTATGTGTTTAACTACTGATTCTGATGTTATCTCCCTCTCTGGTGCTTGCTGCTGAAATATGTTACTAGTAACCAGAAAGTATCTCTCAAAACTTGAAAATCTAGCACTTCAAAAATCTGTTCCCTGATGTGTCACTAGGCAACTTTCAAAGGCATGTGGGAGATGCATGACTATCAACTGAATTCAGTAGGACTGAATTTTTGTTTAAAATCAACTATCTTGATCCTCCTTGTGCTTGTACATGCTCTTCACTATAACTCCTTTACTGATTTTGCTGACAGATTGCTCTAGGCCTTTTGCTAATGCTTGCTTCCCTCCCACCCCACGGCTTCAGACTAATACTAATGGGTCTTTAATTATTTTACTGCTGTCCAGCTGTAAAACTAACAGCACTACTAGTCCTATAGTACTTTTTTCTGCATGCTATTATTGTAGTACAAGGGAGGGTAGCGATATTAGATATTAATTTATGAAGAAAATACAGCCTCAGAAAGGGCCAGGAAGTGGGAGTAATGGATAAACCTCCTCACAGCAGTCAGAGAGAGGTGAATAGGAGGGAGGAAGGAGGTTTCCCTTCAAAAAAACCCACAAACTATGTCAGATGGCTGTCAGTTTTAGATCTGGATGTCTTTTGTAGCCAGTTTTACTGCAACTCTTCAGGTCTGTGGAAAAAGTGACATGTCTAATTCCCTCCACTGTCTGTTAGAAAAACTTGATCTGGAATATTGATGCAGGCTGAATTAGAGGGGGAATAATGTGTGTTTGGGAGTGATATATTTGTTTTCCCTCTCATTGCTTTTCTTGTCTGTATGTTGACAAAAATGGAGAAGAATAGGAATGAGGCTAAGAGTGGGACTTACCTTCATAAAACAGGACTTTCTAATGGCCTGATAAACTGAGTATGTACTGGAGATTTTTACTGGACTGCGTCAGGCTTTTGACAATGATGATACAAAGCCAGCTTGCTATGAGATAGGAAAGAAGCATCTGTAAAACACTATGAATAGAAGAATAAGGCCTTGACTAAACTGGTTTGAATGTAGACCTTATTTCTCTCATAAAACACACAGCAGTTTGCCAGTGTCCACTACCAAGTTCTGCAGCATAAGATACTGTATGAAAAAGGAGTCATATTTAAAACAGGGTATTTACTGACTTGCCCAAAATTGAGATGACACAGAGGGAACCCTGGGGATCTTCATCGGGGAAGTGTATAACGATAGGATTTTGCATCACAACTTAAAAGAATGCTTGCAGAAGGATTCTGTAATCCAACAAGAATCCTTGATCAATCCTGTATGCCAAGTTCAGTCAAAATCTAACACTTTTTCCAGAAGCTAATATAATTAAATATTTGGGGTAAAGAATAACTGCAGAACAGCTAAGAGCTGTACAGATGAGATCAGTTGGTTTTGTCAACTGAAGTTTGAAAGCTTAAAAATGGAACAAATACCCAGTGCTCCATCTTTAATTGCCTCAGCTGTGCCTCTCCACACTGGAATTTAGTAGCTATGGACAAATTTCTCTTTTTGTAAAAAGATGACAGTTTTTGGAAAAAGCTGTTCTTTTCAAGCCTGAACATTCTGCTGCTTATTCTGGTATCCAGAGGAAGTTACATTACTGCTAGTTTGAAATGTTTTTCAGATGTTTCTGATGTGAACATTTCTTTGAAGTATCTGCAGGGAAAAATGTTGTAGCATATTGATACATCATAACTTGGTGATTGAAAGTTACTTTTCTGCCAAGTTTTGGAATTAGTGTGGATGAAGAACAGATTTTTAGGCTAATCAATTTTAACCTCAGGGTATTAATGTGAGCAAATGTGTTTATTTGCTGCTCTTCAAGTTTCTAAGGCCAGTTAGATACCTATTACTTCATGTCTTAAGTATCCCTCTAGTTTCCAACTGAATTTCCAATTTGACAATACTGTTTCTTAGATGAAATGCTGACAACTGACAGTGGCTGTCTTACACTATTGCTCAAATAATTTTGACTTCTTTATTAAAACTGTCTAGTTACTTTAAAAAAAAACAACAAAACTAAGTTGTACACTGTTGGCCTTCAAAAGGAGAGTGGAGTGGGGGAAATAAACTGTCATGATATCATCTGTCCTTCAGGAATGTTAAAATAACTGTTTTAACAAACTGTCAGTTCATTATTTCTTCCTCTGAGTTGTTAACATCCGTTACTATAGTTCTGTGATTTGATTTCTGAAACACTGTGCTGTGCAACGAGCTTGTGCAGAGGTAGGTCAGAGTTTTCTTGCCCAGTGAATCATTGCTGGAGAAAGATAGGGATTCTCAACTACACTGAAAATAGATGTCTTATGGCCATGTTACATACATGACACGAGCTACGGGGTACTAGTACAAATAACCTTGATTTTAATCTTGAATAACCTGAGTTTTCAATTTTTTCTACATAATGTTTTTTTTCAGAATATATTTTCTAAATGAATCTTTTTCCTGAGCTTTGTTGATCTGCTTTTTAAAATTATTTTATTTTTTTTAGGCAAGCAGGTAGCTTCTTTGTCGCTTTTTCTCAGTGGCTGGTTCTTTTGATCTGCTTTGCAGTTGCTGAATAAAATAGTAAAGATTGAAAAGTGACTTCTCTAAATGTTCGCGAGGGGGATTGCCCTTGCAAACAGTACTGTTGCACAGGTAGTTAGGCCTCTTAATGTTACAAGGCATGTCTGTGTTAATTAACTCATGAAGTAGGTTTGTTAATTTATTATTATTTCTATTATCTGACTGGTAGTGTTCAATCACTCTGTATATCCCTGCAAACTTTAAACTGGACAGTTGTTTTAATCTTTTAAGTTATGATATATGACACCTTAATTGAAGCGAGGTATAAATGGTGTACAACAAATTGTAGGTAAGGCTTCTGTGTGCCCTCAGATAGGAAGAAGCAATCTTGCCAAATATGTCCTAAGCAATTTCATTAAGGTGGGGGTGAGTGATATGTAATACAAAATTTGGGTTAGTCTTGCTTTCAGGCATCAGCTGTGATGCATATAAAAAAACCTGTCCTTTCCAGTGTGAGTGCACTCCCCTTTCTGAGGAAAGCTAGCTTCCCTAAGTATACCTGTGTTGCTGGCTTTTTGCACCAAAATCTCGCAAATCTGTTGCATTACAAATATAAAACAGGAACGTTTTATTTGTTGTAAATGAAGTAAAATCAGTGGCAAGATCTCTTTATACCTTTAGACCTGGATGTTCAGATCTCATGTTTTGCAATCATAGAAATAACTTCTGCCGTGTGTCCTTTCCTGGAGACTAGCGTGCATCTGAACTCAAAACAACAACATGCTGTATATAGGAGTACTGTCAGAGTGCCACCTTGCAGTGAAATGAGCAAAAGCAACTGGAATCTAAGTAAAACCAAAACAGTAGTCTCTCTTCTTGTCCTGTAGTTGAGCGGTTTACAGCTTTGAAATGCAATTTAAGAACTGTATAAAAAAAACAATAGAAATTAATTGCTGACAAAAATTGACTATTCCAGATAGCAGAAATGTCCATATTGTATCAAACTTTGGCTTGTGTTTTTCTTTTCTGTTCCTTTTGAATACCTATAGAATTGATTTAGCCAGTCATTAGAGAATGAAGGGATGAGGGAAGATGTGATGTTAAAAAATAAAGCATTAAGTGCTGATCATGACTGCCATCTCATTTGCATCTTGAATTTACACTGAGCTTCAGTAGAAGATAGTAAAGCTGCTTCTAACAGAACTGCTTTTGTACCTTGAGCTACTGAAAACCATCACATAGGCTAATCTTTGATAGAATGAATAAGAGAGACAGAATGCACTACAAAGGATGTGTTTGTGTGGAGATATTTATATCTAGTGTTCTTTGGTCTTGTTTTTGCAGAAGATAAAGGAAATGCAATGGGTTTCAAAGGGAACTGTGTATAGTCATCATCTCCACAGAGGCATCTTTATTAGAGAAAAGTGTGCATGTGCTGGAAGAACAGAATTCTTCAATGGAACATGCCCTTAGGACAGTAAAGAATATGTAGAAAACCCAAGTGCTTCACCTGACTCAGTTCTTCTGCTGATTGTTCCCTCTAGTGATGAAGAGCACTGAGAAAGGTGGCTTGGAGAGGCTGTGCAATTGCCATACTTGTGGATACTCAGAAACACAGCTAGATAAAACCCTGAGCAATCCGATCATACTTGGAACTTAGGTCTACTTCTTAGCAGGAGGTTGGGTGGACTAGATGACCTTTAGAGGTCCCTTCTAACCTAAATTGCTCAGTGATGCTAATTATCCTATAAAGCAAGGCCTTTCCAAAGTCTTAAGTCATAAAGTCTAGATAACTCCAGTAATTCTAGAAATACACAGTTTAATGTTCTCCTGAATTCCATTATCACTCAAAGTAGAAGTATTGGTATTAAAATCACTAACTTGGATGTAACTGCTTGTTTATGCAACATTGTTCATGCTCACTCAGCTGACATTTTTTTTCCTCACCTCAAAAATACTTAATTTTGGGAGGGATATATTGTAGTGAACAGTTCAGATAAACTAGAACGTACAGAGAGTAATAAACTGAGGCCCAACACGTAATCAGTATTGAAAGAAAGTCTGGTCTACGTAGCAGCTCTAGTCATTAGCATATCCTATCATTTCAGGTAAAAAGCAGGAAGCTGATGAATTAACTGGTGATGCTTCAGTTGAAGATGATTCCTTTGTCAAGGTAATAAAAGTATGTAAATTTTTTTCCTAGTTTATATTTAAGTTTAATGTTTGGCTTTATTTCCCAAAAAAAGCTTCCATTTTCTTTGTGCTAATTTATGTGGAAATTTGGAGCATTGTTTTTACTGTGTTCACAGCTGTGATGCCTAAGGGTGTGAAGGTGCGGGTTTTTTTAAACATGGTATGAATTTCTATTATGGATGTGATACAGTATTTTGCAGAAACAGTGATTCTAGCAGTGAATTTTTCAGAATATAGCTAATAACCTTAGTTATGCCAAATATTTGTTGTTCACACCAAAAGGAAAGTGAATTGGAGACTCAAGATGCAAGTGACCAAGACGGAAATGATGAATTAAAGGACTTTAAAGAATCTGTTGAAGATGAGAACTTGAATTCTAAAGAACTACCATCTGCAGAAAAGAAAAAATACCATAACGTAGAGCCAGCAGAGACAACAGAAGATGCAGAAAAGGATTCTGAAAGTCAGGTACTTTGTTGCAATTTACATGGATTTTTATCAGCAAAATGTACATTTTTCTTAATGTGTTTGTATTACTAGGAAGTCAGAACCAGTTTTTCAGTTGGTCTTTCTGATCTCCAAAAGATAATTTAGTACTTTTGTCTTGCTGTTCTCCTTGACTTGTGTTTTGAATAGTCCTGAAGCAAATGTGGCATTGATTGTTAAAATTCTGCCACAGTCCATACAGAGTTCCTAAGTGGTCCTTTTCCCTAGTATTAGTAGAGATATACATAATCTGAACACTGAACTGAAAGATGCAAGTCATGAGAACTGCTCATTGGTGTTCACCTTATTGAGTGTGTATCCACTTAACTGTTTTCTGAGTTAACTGAATCTCTTGACTCTCCGAATGTTTAAGTGTCTTACAAATAGTTTGCTGAGCAAGTCCCTTTTATGCTCTCATAGGAAAATGAAGGTCAAGACATAGAAGATTACGCTTTTCCAACTGTCCATGTAAGTTCCAAATCAGTTCTGTTAAGCTGATTTTCATGTCTATTTAGTTGGAAAAGATCACTTTAGACTGACTTTTTGTTCCAGCATTCATCTGAGAGTCAGGTGATGTAGTACAGTAAGGGTAAACAGTATGGGAAGCTTTCATTCATAGTTTTTTATAATGCAGATAACTGTGATTTCCAAATAGATGTCCTATTTAAATGCAAATTCCTGTCTACAATTTGGGAGTATTCAGTGCATAGAGTTAGCAAGAAATATGTTTCAAACTCTCTTAAAAACACTTCAGAAGGCTATTGCAAATGCTAACATAGTAATACAGCCTATACAGGAGTTTCGAACTCCTGTTTTAATGTAGAAATTTGCCTTTGGAGAATGTTTGCCGGGGGGAGGGACGTTGGTTGGTTGGAGTTAGGTTTTTTTTGTTGTTGTTGTTAATACTAACATCTGTAACATCTTTAAGTTCAGAAGTTCATTCTGAGTTACATGGAATTGATGGCTGAAAAGGGACATCTCATACAGCATGTCTTGCTCAGTGATGCTAATGATAAATGAGTAAATACCTACTAAAATCATGGTTTCATTTTTTTAGTACTTAGTGGAGGAAGTCTACCTAGTTTCTGACTTCTGTCCTAAGCTTTTATAGCTAATGATGGATTGCTTGCATTTCATTGAAAGTAGTAAACAGCAGCATGGCATCCATTCTGAATGCTTTAGCAAGACATGGGACAGTTTAGAAATGTCCTGTTGAGTTAAGGGGGGGAAGAAAATAGCTGCGTATTCCAACCAATTGCAAACTGCAAATGTTGCAGATAGATACCAGTGAAGTTTTGTACAAATTTTTAGTGATTTGACAAGGGAGATGGACAGGCTTGGTTTCTAGATCATCTTTTCCTTGGAAACAGTTTTCAGTTCATTAATTTGCCTTCCTAAGATAGAAATTCTGTGGAAAATATGAACTGTTCTGCTTGAAGTTTTAAAGTAGGAGACATTCAGTCTTGACTTCCTTTTCTTGCAGGATGGTGAAGATGAAGAAAATGAGAAAGGTATGTTTAAAGTTTAATAGAGTTCAGAGGTCTTTAGTCTGGTAGAGCAGGCAATTTGATCTTGTAATATTCAATCTCTTTACTAATACTAGGCTTGTCTCCAGTACTAAGTGTCAGTTGTCTCCTTATTAAGCTCAGCACCTGGAATCATTGCAGTCAGTGGGTTTATTTCACTCCTAAGAGTTACTTTACTCTTAAGAGTTGATTACAGTACTTATCAGTTACTCTGGTGGATGTATAATATAGCTGTAATACTATGATTCTTAATGAAAAAAGCATAGTATTCAAGGACTCTGATTTTATATACGGTAAGTCTTGATGCAGAAGCTTCCAACTTGCACTGCAGTAACTGATGTTTGAGTGAAATGATACACCCTTACACTGAACTTAAGCACCCAACAAATGTATGGACCATCATACGCTTGGCTTACTGTCACTTAGAAATACCAGTTGTATATAGGATGGCAAAACAAGCGTTTGGAAACCTGTGGAGTGGCTACCTTTTTTTTAAGCTGTGCTCATTAGTGAAACTATAGAAGGAATGTAATGCATTTGGGCAAACAGACTTCCTGGACAGAAGTCTTAAGGATTCTACGTATTGTGGACTAGAAAGGACATGGAACACCATCACTTTACACAAGATGGAATAAAAACATCTCTGAAGTTACAGGATAAAACTACAGACTCCATCTTTACGAGGGACCCTATGACTGAAGTGTCTCATCTGCGCAAACCCAAGAATATGGTTGGAGATGCCTATGTGGGACTGAGATGGAAAATCTGTCCAGTGGATGAAGACTGAGAACCGTTTGTCTACGAGCTCTGGATTAAAGCTCACTCGTCCATGTTCTGCAGCAGCCTTGTACAGCTAACATGACTGCCAAACAACTGCTTAGAAAGGAAAAGCAAAAGAGAACACCAGCATGGAAGACTGGCTGAAATTCTCCAAGACTGTAATTCTTTCGGATTTGGGAAGGTTAGAAGTCCTAGAATCAGGAAGATTCAAAGACAGATTAAATCAAACTGTGAGCGTCCAAAGCAACTATTTTCTTCCGGAATGCTAAATCTTAAACTGGAAAACGGATACTTCTTATGAAGAACGGGTATCTCCAGGATGGAACCATATACTCCCTCCTAATGTTTTGGTATTTGTCTCTAGAAAATGTGTTTTGCCATGAAGAATAAGTGATCCTGGGTAAAGGATTTATATTTGTGTTAATACACCTTGTGTTTTTTTTCCTAACCTTCCATCAGTGCTAATAACTGGCTTTGTATTTTCTAGGTCCTATTCTAGCTTATGCATATGAAATTGTTTAAACTTCTTGTTTTGCCATATTTATTCCTGTTAAATCCTCTTAGATAAAGCAGGTTCTGGTGATGGTACACAAGAAGTATCTAAACCTCTTCCTTCAGAAGAAAGCCTAGCTGAGGCTGATCACACGGCTCATGAAGAGATGGAAGCTAACACCTCTGTGAAAGAAGCTGAGGATGATAACATATCGGTTACAATCCAGGCTGAAGATGCCATCACTCTGGATTTTGATGGTGATGACCTCCTAGAAACAGGTAAAAATGTGAAAATTACAGATTCTGAAGCAAGTAAGCCAAAGGATGGGCAGGATACCATTTCACAGAGCCTGGAGAAGGAAAGCAAGGACTATGAGATGACTGAGAACCATAAAGATGGTAAGAAGGAAGACTGCGTGAAGGGTGATCCTGTCAAGAAGGAAGCCAGAGAAAGTTCAAAGAAAGCAGAATCTGGAGACAAAGAAAAGGATACTTTGAAGAAAGGTCCCTCGTCTACTGGGGCCTCTGGTCAAGCAAAGAGGTTTGTTTTTCTATGTCAGTTCTTTACGATACTGAGTACCAGCATTCAATAAGATCACTCTACATTAAGGGGGTAGCAGCAAGAATCTTATAATTAGTATCCTATGCTCCTGCCTATAGATTTTTTTTTTTTTTGACCGCCATAAGTTACTTTTTAAAATTCAAGATCTTCGTATAGACACTATGTCCTACTGATTGCATTGTCGAATTGTCAGCATTTATTTATTTTTTTCAAATTGACGATTTTTTTAAATGTCCTTGTGATGATGGTAATGAACAGCTATCAGTTCTAAGAACACAAAATGAAGTCAAGTCCCCGTCCTGAAATCTGGAGAAGATTGCCATATATCCACTGAATAGAGTTGTCAGAAAATCTAGATCTTCAGGCATCTTGGGGAAAATCAGTGCAAGAATCCATAAGGGAATCATTTGTTCAAATATACAGTCTAGCCCTTTTTTATTTTTATTTTTTGAAATGTTAACTTGTCTATTAGTATTAGTAGTATAAAAAGCAACACTTAAAATTCTGTATTTTCAATTTTCTTCTGATTTTTAATTTGCTTCTCTAGCTCTACTAAGGAATCTAAAGAAAGCAAGACAACATCAAAGGATGATAAAGGTAACTATTACAAATTACGGTAGTATTGTCTTTAACAAAATGCCTTCCTGTTTGAGAAATTGCTTGCCACGTACTAAAAAAAATATAGTCTTATATAATTGAACTCGTCTATCTGTAGTAAATTATGCTAGCGGTACAGTAGTCATTAATGTGTCTGTGTATGTTTTTTTCTCCTTATGCCAGATTCCTCATAAAATCAAAAATACTTACTCTAAAGACTCAGTGAAAATATATTCTCCTATTTCAAAATACTTTTGGGAGCAAATTCCACTTAACGTTTCCCAAGTCTTTGTTTTGATGAGAAGGTGTAATTTTCAGATAAGCCTGCTGTAACTTACATACAATGCTTTGGGTTGATGTTATATGCAGAACAAGCAGAAAATAATTGCAAGTATTTAAACATAATGACAATGACATTTTTTTGTCTTGTTTTTAATTCTAGCTCATTTTTAAATAAAGTGAACTCTCAACCAAGTATAACAGCTGAGATGTCAGCTAGCAAAATTGCACTTGTGGCTGTTTAGTGCATTAAAATTGGACCTATTTGTCTACCTTGGAGTTTCCGTCTGTTACCGTAAATCCCTGTATTATGATTACAAATTCAGCGTGGAGCTCAAGAGCACATTAATGTCACCAGTTATACTGATGCTTCATAGTTGAGCAAATGCATTTGTATAAGCTCGTGTGTCTCCTTATTTTGCCTACTAACTCTCTGCCAAAAACCTTTGTCACAGAATCTCTTGCATAATACTAATGGATGAACGGAACTTTACCTGATAAATGAATTTCTGAGGAGAAATTTTTGTGACAGTCGTAATTCAGTCTCCTTTAGATGCATGTCCTGTCATGATAGTTATATGCTTATAATGAAATTAAATGAAGATGCCACAAATCTGCTTTCATGTAGCATATATGATAACAGTAATAGTAACTATCATAAGGCTGTCTTAAAACACATAGCCAAAGCCAGTATAGTGGCTCTTTAATGATATTTAATGATATTCTAAGTGTATCATGGTTTATCAAGGTATCTATGATTATCAAGATAATCCTAGTTTGACAATAACTGAGATCTTTTGCTCTTAGTTCATCTTGATGCATTAAAGAAGGAAAACTGCCCTTTTTCCTCCAGGTGGTTAAATTACCTGTTGAAACTCTGCATGCCACCAGATTTTCCAACTGTTTAGCTGGAGATCCAGTTCTGGTCTTGCCTGTATGACTGGCTACATTTTAACATACTCAAAAGCAGTTCATGCACTCAGCAGCAAACCACAACAAGCTGAACTAAATAATATAAGACTAAGAGATGTTCTGTCTCTTCTGTAGTATTTTCTTTCCTTAGTATGCGGGAAATCATTTTGGTGGGTTGCATGCAGTTCTACATCCAGCAGTATTTTTAAAAAGTTCTCTGGATGGAGGGCAGATATTTCAAGAAGCTGTGGAAATTGACCACATTATTCTGGAGGCCAGGATTAACTAAGTCTCTTCTATTTACCTTTCTGCTATCTTTTTGGTAATGTGAGTAGTGTAAAGACATACTGATGAAGAACAAATATTGGGTGCTAAAAAAAATTTTTCTTGAATGGAAGTTACTGATAAGAACCAGAAGTTGAAACTAAACGTACATACCCAAATGAGGGTTAAAGCATGCCTTTAACAGAGTTGTATGATTTTTCTGGCTCGCTCATTTGCGTATGAGTTAGCTAAGCTGTTGGCCTCAATGCATAGGTAAATAAATGAAATCTTACGGCATATTTTTTGTTATATAGAAGTCTTTTCAAGAAAGGTAACCAGATAAACAGTTATTTAAAGCTAACAGGCTAAACTTCTCTTTTCAGCAACAGTTTAGTTCAATATTCATTATACCTTTTGTCGTCTTAATTTTTTGGCTGTTTTGTAAAACTTGTTTCAGGAAGTGCAAGCAGTGTTAGTGGTAGCAGTGGAAGTTCAACTAGAAACCTGTGGGTTAGCGGACTGTCTTCCAACACAAAAGCTGCTGACTTGAAAAATCTCTTTGGCAAATATGGAAAGGTATTTCATGGGGTGTGATACTATGTGTTTTGTGTGTGTCTCTTTGCTCTCTATTCAGTTACAGAAATTGAGTAATACTGGATTTAAGTAAAAGTCTTAAGATTAAATGTCTAACCAATGTAATCTAAAAAAACCCAATGCTTTCAGCATCTAAAGTGAGAGTGCATGCTTATAGGAAGAACCATGTGTTAATTTTGTAAGAAATTTTTGTTCCTGTTGAGGTAAGACAGGTGCAAAAGAAATGTCACAAATATGACTGGTCAGGACTAGCTTTAATTTTTTTTTTTTTTAAATTAAATAACGATGGCTATGTTCGTTTGCAGCAACTGTATTTAATCATGAGTGTAAGATAATGTGCTAACCGGTAAAATTGTAATATAAACAGTCTTTATAGAACCTGCTGATTTGGAAGACTGTTTTTAAAACGTGTTCTGAGGGCTTATGAATGGGAAAAATAGGTAAAAAAATGTGACAGTTAATGTCTGTTCTTTTAGGGACTCTTTTAATGACTTAATGAATTTTTTTACAGGCTGCTTAAACTAAGCCTGTTTTCCTGGATTTTCGTTTAATTTAACATACAAATTCCATAGAACAATGCAGAATCCATATAAGCTAAGCAGTCTTCTGAAAACAGTTTTTGTTGCACTTGTTCTCATTTTCTCAAAGCAGTTGCTTGTAACTATGTGAATTCAGTGTTTGTATAAGCCTGTGCAGTTATGACATTATTGCATCTTGGGAACTAGTTAGAACCTCAGCAGTTGGCTGGTTTTGCTGTAAAGATGTTTGGTACTTGTATTTACGTAGCTCCCGAGTTTTAAATTAATTGGGAAATATTTAATTTCTAAATGACTGTACCATTACAGGCTGCTAGAAAGATAAAATTGTTGCATTAGAGCATAACTACATCAAGAATACTGGCTCCAGCAGTTACAGAAATTCTAGCAAGAAGCAGGAACACAAAGCTTAATGCTTTCTCAAGAAGCAAGTGTCAAAGAGCTGGTTGCTAAAATTGCTTAGTTGACACATTTGCTAGATGCCGTTGAAGAACTGGCTCGCTTATTAAGTTACTACATAATACTGCTTATACCTTCTTGCCATTAATTGGCAGCTGCTGACTTTTTGTGTGGGTTCATCTGTCAGAGATGAAGGGTCAAATTCGGATCAGTTGTATTTCTGTGAAAGAATTTTGACAGTAACTGTCAAAAGAAGCATTTAGATAATGTGCATGAGGTTGTGACTGGTCAAAACAGGACGTGAACATTAATATGCCTTGATGTGAAAGTTGGGATAAAGTTCACAAAGCTGCGACTTCCTATGGAATTATATCCTTTTGAAAACTTGGAGTGTCAGTCTTTCTAGTGGGGTGGGGTTTTTGTTGTTGTTGGGGTGGTTTTGTTTGTTTTGGTTTTTATATACTAGGGTAAAAATATTACCGGAATACCATTGCTTCCTTACTAGAAATGTCTCTCTCAAAAGCTAAATTTTACCTATTTTATGTGTAGGTGCTTGGTGCAAAGGTGGTCACAAATGCACGAAGTCCAGGGGCAAAATGTTACGGCATAGTAACAATGTCTTCTAGTACGGAAGTGGCTAGATGTATTGCACACCTTCACCGAACAGAGCTGCATGGACAACAAATTTCTGTTGAGAAAGTAGGTTTAATAAGATGAAAACTTTTCCCAAAAATAGACCATCTTATGCAAGAATCTGTATTAACCTATTTGCTTTTGGAAAAAAATATAGGTGAAAGGCGATCCCTCCAAAAAGGAGTTGAAGAAGGAAAGCGATGAGAAATCTGGTTCAGGTAGAAGCATGGGAGATAAGAAGACTGCATCAAGTGATAAAGCCAGCAAGTAAGAAATTTCACGTGTCTTCTGAAGTTGTAAAAATCCTTTAGGTTGAATTTTCTTCATTGCATTTGTGTGTTTCTTTCCTAACAAGAACTCCATCAACCAAAAAAGAAGAAAAGAAATCTGAGAAATCTGAAAAAAAAGAAAGTAAAGAAGCCAAGAAAACAGAAGGTAAAGATGAGAAGAGTGATAATGGAGCAAGTGGCCCTAATCAAGAATCCACTAAAAAAAATGAAGAAAAGAAAAGAATAAGTATGCAATATAGCCATGTTTCCTCCTGTTGAATCTGTATGTCTGACTTGTTTTGGGGGCATGGTTTGCTCTTACTGGAAACCAATTAAACACCTGTTCTTTCTTAGACTCCAGTAACATGTATTACTTTAGAGCTGATGTTAAAGCTTCCATATTTTGTATTACTACATAATTACAGACACGTGCTGGTATGCTTCTCCTACCAGTAACAGTTCAATTTAGAGATTTAGAAATTTCACCAAGGAAAATCTGTAGTAGGCAAATAGGGATACGTGTGTGTGTGTGTGTGTTAAACCTTTTTTCTTTTTTTTTTTTTTTTCCCCTCCCCCCTTCACTAGGTGGTAAAAGCCCAGGTCAAGTTGTAGTTTTAGACCAAACGAAAGGAGACCAAGGCCACACTAGGACAGTTAGAAGGGGAAGGTTTGATAAAGTAAGTATCTATAGAATTGATGCAATCCTTATCTGATTTAATACTACCTTACAGTTGATATTTTCACTGAAGAGTCAATAAACTATCACAAACTGTTAAGCTTAGAAACTTTGAATGCTTTGGGATAGCTAAGTAGTTAATGATACTTGAACATAGCATCCAGAAATCTCCCTAAATGAATGAGACTTCTGAAATAACCATTGTAATCTCTATCTATAGCCACAGATATTGAGGAACAAAGAGCGTATTATTCAAGATAAAGTGAAATTCAGGGAATACAGGGGTAGAAAGGATATCTTGCCTTTTGAAAAGATGAAGGAACAGAGATTGCGAGAACACATGGTTCGCTTGGAAAGAATACGACGAGCTGTTGAACTCCGAAGGTAGTAATTCAACTTTTTGCTAAAGGCTATTTTATACATTAATTGATCAGATAGTATATTTAGAAATCTGATGAAAATGCATTCTGTCAAGCCTTTTACTCAGATGTTAAAGTCTGGGACTCTACCTAACGTTATCTTTACATGAATTATCAGACTCCAAAATTTTTGTTTAATCTTTTAATAACCATATATGTACACATATAGCTTAGTGTTTGTAATGGGGGGGGTGTATCTCATAAGCATTACTGCATGCCAGTTTTCTTTTTGAAAAGATGAGAAGTTGACTAGGAGATGTGGCCAAAAATAGCATTTGGGGTTGTTTTGTTTGTTTTTAAACAGAGTTGTCTATCTAAATGACAAATCAAGCATAATACAATCTTGTCCCTTTTAAATAAAAGGACTAAATGGCTACACTGTTCTATTCTGCTCTTTTTATATAGCCAAAAGTTTGTAAAGAATAGTTAAATGACTTGTGTTGTTAGCTGGATTTCCCTAAACAAAGGAATTCTCAGCAAGCATAAAGCTTAAAGGAGGAAATGTCTTTCCTGCTTCTTGTAAGCTGTACTGTAGAATGTGGGAAGAAGAAAGCAAAATGAAGCTGTTGACAACTATACCTCAGCTGTGCAAGTCAGAGTGGTCATGTTACTGTTTTCTGTCTAAAAATAAGACAAAATAAGTAAATTTTTTGTTAGCTTGAAGAGAGCAAGAGCTAAAATAGCAAGTATTTTAAAGATCCAATTCATATTCTTGTCTAGGCTGTTGTTACTGTCTGCCAGATGACAACATAAAAATATGAATCCAGCATAGAATACATTAAGAAGGATGATTCTTGATATAACTTTTCCTAGTATCTGTTGTCTGCTTAAATGGTTCTGTAGAATATGCTAAAACCAGTTGGGCTACTTGGGGCTAAGAGGAGTAGACTTCCGATGTCAGGACTTCTGTGAAGAGCTTACTCTCAAATAGTGGGTTTTTTTTTTAATGTCTATGCCTAAGGTGATGTTAGTTTTGGATGAGAAAATTTTTCAGACGAGTTTCTGCTACCTCTTTTTTTTTTCTTTAGGCGAAGAGAAATTGCTGAGAGGGAGCGTCGTGAGAGAGAACGCATACGAATAATGCATGAACGAGAAGAATGCTTGCAGAGAGAAAGGGAACGATTAGAAATTGAAAGGCAAAAACTAGAGAGGGAAAGGATGGAACGGGAGCGTTTGGAAAGAGAGCGTGTTCGTATTGAACAGGTGTGCGTACTTCTATTTTGGACTGTAGTGCACGATCATTTTGGAGTATAACCCAGTTTGCACTTGCAGTGAATTTTTCTCTTCACCCTTCCACCCAAGCCATGAAAGAACCAACCAAACATTACATAATCCACAATGTACAACAACAGTAGTCTTTATCTTATTTGCTTGACTTGTGAATAATTTGATGGCAAATTCTTGCTGCTGGTTTATGTGATGGCTATACGTGTCTGCCTCTAAAACTGAAGTACGGCAGATCATATTGCCCATACTAGTCTTCCATAATTTTACTAGATTTTTCCTAGAGAATGTCACTGCGAACTTAATGAGATGTGTTTCTGGGTAACAAATACAGTAGCAATACAAGAAACTATCTGGAGATATTTCTGTCTAACAGCTAATATCTTTTCCAGATATGTTTTTTTAGAGAAGTATTCCTTTATGCTCTTTAATCTTAGATACTATCAAAGGATGAATTGTATCAGATAGCCCTTAACAGAAAACTGTCAAGTATTAATTCTGTGTACTTGCTAACTGTTCTAGAGATATCTCTAATAAGCTATTTTGTTTGTTGTGTTTATTCACCCTTTCCTTTCATGGTAGGAACGTCGAAAAGAAGCAGAGCGTATTGCTCGTGAAAGGGAGGAACTTCGTCGACAACAGCAGCAACTTCGTTATGAACAGGAAAAGAGGAATTCTTTGAAACGTCCCCGTGATGTAGATCACAGGTAATCTAACTCTCAAACCGTTGTTTTACAGCACATAGTAAAAAGAAACAGTTACCAGCCTTGTGTCAGACTTGAAAACACAGTTGTACCTGAAACAAGTCCTCACAGAAGAACTGGATTTCTGGTATTTGTTTATTTTGACATCAGTTTATGCCAAGCATAAAACATACCTTATCTGTAGGAGAGGGTTTTGAAATAAGAGAAGCATCCTGTGAATTAATTCTTATTGTATGAAAAGAGCGTAACACAATTCAGTGCATTTGCTGAGAAAAGTTCTTCTGCCTTAATGGTTGAAATTTCTAGCTTCTACTTTAAGAATTCACATTTCTGGTAGATGTATGGTTCAGGAAGTCAATGTGTGATGGCATTTAATTTTTACTGAAGCTGATGACATCTGTCATTTGCTGTTTGAGCCACATGAATTGAACTGGCTTTGATCTTTATTTGATTATAAGAATAGGACTGAAACCTTAGCCATAAAATTGACATATCAATGGTACAATGGAAGGTAAGTGTTGATCGTCATGGTAGATACAGTAGCAGAAGACTAATATTTCTTCACCAGAGGAATAAAGACAGCTTCGTTTTTCAAGGCTACTGGTTATATACTTTAGTATCTCACATGCTTATCATAGAGACTCTGTACCTGAATGTTTCTAGTGAGCAAGGCTGTGATGTTTGCTACACTATCCTTTCCTGAGAAAGCTGTTCTGATTTGTGGGTGGTTTTGGTGGTTTTGTTTGTTTGTTTTTTCCTAGAAGGCTATTTTCAAGGCAAAATTTTGCTACAGTGATGTTTTTGTTAGGGTTTTGTTTTGCTTTTTTTAAACTGCCCAACACGGTATACTATTGCTTAGATTTTATTACATATTTTATTGATATTTTGTCTCTTTAATTTGCACTTCAAACAGAGGGATGTTTTGAGGGTTTTTTTCTTAAATTATTTTGTTGGCTGCTATTTAAAGAGTCTACCTTTGTTAGTGGCTTTCCAAAGGTCAAATGAGCATCTTTAAACCAGACAACTGACTCTCAACAATTTTCTGCATTTAGGCCTTGATTTGGATACCTGTAACTGAGAGTTCATTTGTTTTGCTTAAAGGAGAGATGACCCTTACTGGAATGAGAATAAGAAGATGGCTCTTGATACAGATGCACGTTTTAGTCATGGTTCAGATTACAGTCGCCAGCAGAACAGGTTTAATGATTTTGATCACAGAGAACGGGGACGATATCCAGAAGGTTCTTCTGTTCCATCATCTTCTTTTGATAGGTAAGTTTAGATGATAGGGTAGGTATTTGCCTGCCAACATCTCTGTGGATTTCTCTCTTAAGTAATCAAAATTTAAAATGGTGCTAAAGGCTTTGTACAGTTCTGATGCAATAGAATTGCCGTAGTGTCCTGAAATTTCTTGTGTCTTCAGGATTGGCTGTTTATGTTATGCTGCAATGAACTATATTTAGATTAGATACAAGGAGGAAATTCTTGACTATGAGGGTGGTGAGGCTCTGGAACAGGTTGCCCAGAGAAGCTGTGGATGCCTCATCCCTGGAAGTGTTCAAGGCCAGGCTGGATGGGGCTTTGAGCAACATGGTCTAGTGGAAGGTGTCCCTGCCTGTGGCAGGGGGGTTGGAACTAGATTACATTTAAGGTCCCTTCCAACCCAAACCATTCTATGAACTATATTTTCTTGCTGACTCGAGAAATCTAGCATTCCCTCTGTTTCATACCAGGCAAAAAGCAGGCCCTACAATTGCTTGAATTACATTGACCAAAATGTGAACAGATAAATGCATAAAAAAAGTTAAACTGGCTATAACTCAAAGTGAAAAGTCAAACTCAAAGTCAAATTCAAAGTCAAAAGTCAAACTCAAAGTGACAACTGTAGAAATAAATGTAATTTGGGGTGGGAAGGATCTTTGATGTATATACCACATATATAGTAATAAACATGTAATACAAAGACGAGTAATATTTTTGTATAGTCACGCATGTGTTTACATGTGCAGAGAAATGGGAAAATGGGAGACAAGCAAATGACTTTTTCCTATTTTAACAACTTAGGCGAGAACGTTTTGTAAATCAAGGTGAAGCAAAAAAGACTCGCCCAACAGCGCGACGAGAAGAGCCGGGGTTTGAGAGGTATCCTAAGAACTTCAGTGAGTCTAGAAGAAATGAACCACCGCAACCAAGAAGCGAACTTCGAGATACAGACAGACGGGAAGTGCGAGGAGACAGAGATGAAAGAAGAACAGTGATAATTCATGACAGACCTGAAATACCACATGGTCGACATCCAAGAGAGACTGGTTCAAATCCACCTAGGCAAACAAATTGGAAAAGCGAGGGAAGCATAAGCACAGACAAACGGGATGGCAGGTAAATTTGCTGGCTAGCCAACAAACTAATAAAAGTACTGATTCTTGTAGAATTTATCCACAGCAACAATTCCTCAAGAACTGATTGTAAAGAGAGAACAGACCCCCTCCTAAAGAATGGCAAAGTCACCTTCCAAAAGCATTAGAAAAAAATTGTGTGTAGGTTGTCACATATGCTAAAGCTCATCTGTAAACTTGATGCTGACTCCCAGCCGTTAATCGTGTGTAGCAACATATAGTAAGGAGGCGTTTGTCCAAGAATGCAATGTAAAGAAATAACATGTAAGCTTTAATTATTTAGTGAGCCACATAGATCTAAAAGAATGTTTCTAAGAAGGTAACTACAAGTGGCTAGGAACCTAAAAAACAAAAAGGAATCTTTGAAGTCTACATGTGCTATGATTTGGTACCAATTCTATTATACTGAAACCAAAATCTTGATAAAAGCAATTTTTACAGAGGCGAGAGGCCAGATCGATCAGGAAGAGAAGTGTCTGGACATGTGAGAGGTGTACCTCCTGGTAGCCGTAGCAGTGCTTCTGGGTATGGAAGCAGGGAAGGCGAACGAGGTGTGATGGGAGAAAGAGGTGGAGGACAAGTGAGTCATCTTTTTGTGTTTGTGTGCATGAGAGGGAGACTGGAAAACGCAAAATCATGCTGGAAAAATGACCATATAGCATCACATAAATCATTAGCAAGCATTACGGCTGTTTTCAAGTTACTTTTCTTTATTTTAAAGGTTCTTTTGTGTTGTTTTTTTTTTATAAGCCAAGAAACTGCAGAAAACATACCCAATTCTTCTTAGGTCTAGCATCTTTCAGGTAGATTAGAACAATACCTGAATGAGTTGCTGATGAGGCTTTTAACAATTTGTTGTCATCCAATGTTTTCAGGGTCTTAACCTTACACTGCCTGCTATTTCCAGTGCAGTTTGTCACTGTAATCTGTAATTTGCTACGGAGAAAAAGACAAGTCTTACAAAAAGTTTTTCAAGTCTACAGACTAAATGCTCCATGCTACTAGATCCTGAAGCATTTAAAAAAAAATAGTGTTTCTCTTTCTGTAGCTATATAGAACATGCTTGTCAGTGATCATATGAGATCAGGGCAGAATTGGGAGTAAAGTATGAGTTCATGGAACTTCTCTCCCTGCATACCCACACAGTCATTTTTGCAAATTAGTTCCTTTTTGTTGTCTAGAGTTATTTTTAACAGGACATGGGTTAGCTGCTTATGGACTGAACTCTTAAAAGATGCTTGACATACATACATATATAATATACAGAAGCTGTAAGCTTAAGTTTCTTGAAAAGCTTGTTTCCTGTTGATAATGAAACAATGCTTTTCATTCTGAAAATGACTGTCACTTTCTCACTAGCACTATAATGAGGACAGACATGTTGTTGAACGCCATAGTCGTGAAACTGGACCAAGAAAAGAATGGCATGGACCCAGTTCTCAAGGAAGTGGGTATCATGACACAAGGAGAATGGGAGATGGCCGTGGAGGAGGTGGCATGATGTCTCCACATACAAGGTACAAAAACTACTCCTTCCTCTCAATTAGGTACTGAGCTGTCAAAGCTTTGGTTATGCTTAGGAAGTATAATAGTCTCAGTGCAAGCAGCATTACTTTCTGTGGATGGGTGGCTGCTGCACAACATGCAAACTATCTTTCCATGCAAGGACATGGCTCCACAATTGTTGTATTGCTAGTATTGTCCAGCTGCACAGAAGCAAGTGACTACTTGCAAAGTCTCTTTTCTTGCATGGTTTCAAGTCTTTTTTGAGAGTTAGTTTAATAGTTGAGTGATATGAGAAGTACCTTCTCTGTTCTTACCTGTACACCAAGAGTTTAGATACTTATCATAAATTAACACTTCTTTTAAAACCTTTGTTTCCAGTAACTCTTCACCAATTAATAGAGTTGTACAGATCACAGGCAATTCCATGCAGAGGGGAAGTGGCTCAGGATTTAAGCCATTTAAAGGTGGACCTCCACGAAGATTCTAAGATCTACAGCTGCTTGGTTTCAAGATAACTTATTGAAATCTCTTGTAAACTTTCTCTTCTTAAAAACAGGAAATCTTGTCTGGAAGTCCTGGTTAAACTTTTTTAATTTAACATGATTACTTTCCTCTCAATTTTGGAGACATTTTAATAGTTATGTTGTAATTTTGGATAGTTTTTGTGTATCTTTGATAAGCATTTTCCCTGAGGCACTAGAGCTGTGTAAAAACAAATTGGAACCAAAATATTTGTTAATCCTGTATAAAAGAATAGTTTGCAGCTGTGTGCTACTAGTTTGATTTACCAACATTAGCTCTGTGGTGTCATGCTTTAAACTTAGCTACTTATCACAACATACACAACTATAACCTCCATTTTGAAGGTTGTCCAGGCTATTATCTCTGCTTTCTAATTTGTAGAGAAATAAGATTGTTCTTTCATTACTGGGTATTATGTAACCTATTTTTGCAGAAGGTACTGTTACATTGAGTGCATTTATGTGTATTCTTGCAAATGTATTCTTTTGAAATAAACCTTCATATTCTGTATAGCTTTTAGTAAGTCTTTGAAATAGTCTTTGGGGAAGGAAGACAGAATTAACAGACATGTTGATACAGCAAATCAGAACATGGGTGCCACTAGCTTACAACTAAAACTTCTTTAATTATCTCCTTTACTGTTACCGAATTGAAAATCTAGAATCATCTTTGATAGCACAAGAAAGAGTAATACCAAAAAAAATAGGAACACTCATAGGAGGCCTAAAGAAATAATTTCAGTGTTTGCTCTTTATGTATTGCAAAGCTTTGGCAGAACTTTGATACAGCTTATTTTAAACCAGATTACCACAAATGAACATGGCTTGCAGTGGTTGGGAAATCCTATATATGCATTCTTGTTCAGGTACACCTACAGCTGCTCATTGACGTGGTCTCAAGTAAAAGGGATGCATCTTTTTAAACCTTTTGTTTAACGTTAAATAACCTCTGTTAAATCTTTCTTGACAGGCCCAATCAGAAATGTTAGGTAATCAGTCCAGGACTCATCTATCACCCAGTCAGCATAAGTATATAGTTACAATGCCATTGTTCAGCAGGTTAAAAAAAAAAAAAGCAAATCTGATCTACTACACAGTTTTACCAAATTGGATAGTTACAGAAATTAACCTTGCTAACAGAAGAGCTTGTAAAGTAGTATTTGAATAAGAGCTGGAAGTTTTTACTGGTCCAGATTGTCTTTTAAAGAATTATTTATTTAAGTTACAAATTTTAAGGCAAGAGCCAGCAAGAACATGCTTATGTTGCACACGAATCTTTGCCATCCTCAGTTACAGTCTTTTTCCTGTGTGGAATAACTGCTAAGTATCTGCAGTGTTCCAGAGGAATTAAATAGCAGAAAATAAGTTAAACTAAATTGGTTTTGAGTAAATAGTCTTTCAGGAAAGATGGGAGGAGAGAGAAACCTGGTATGACAGCATTTTCTATAATTACTCATTTGTGAATATTCACAACTGACAAATATTTAGGTTTAAACAAAAGAAATATGCTGTGTCAGCAAATGCGTCAGGACACATTTATAAGTAGCTTATCTTGATGCATTTAATATCTTCTCTGGTGTTCAATTCTTAGAAGAAAAATCTAAGACATTCCATTTACTGAGGTTTTTTGCAGCAGTTAAAGTACAAGTTAACAGAATGCATTAAGAAGTACACCTCCATTTGGCTGCAGTCTGTGCTTCATTAGGTGTGACAACACATACAAAATAAATATTTGCTATAAGATGAATGTGTAGTAGCTAATGGATCAAATGGGAAGGTTTATAACCTTAAGACGAAGCTATAGAGAGGTACAAAAATAAAACTTCAGATGCAACTTTATCTGTCTTGCTTACAGTAAAGAGGTCTAAATGCACACTCCAACTGGTAAAGGTATAAATAATATTTCTTGGTTTGCTTAATTAAAGTGTGATTGTGCATATGTAGATATTTCACTTGAAATATTAAAACAAACGAGGATGAAGGGGAAAAAATCTGATTGAAAACAAATTGCCAGAACCTTTGAATTTATAAAATATTAATATCAACAGGTCTATCCTTCTCTTTTCTAGACCAAGATATTTTTTCTTAGTAGTTCATCCAACTTTCATTATTAGGAAAGAACTTAAATAAGCATTTCATTTAGGTATTTAAGTTCGCTCACTTAAATTTATTTACATACAGTGAATTTCAGAAGATTGTTCACTAAAATAAATCAAGAGGGTAAAGACCTTAAACTATAGAGGGGCTGATAACTGGAGACACTTTTAAAAAGATAACAGAATTTAACAGTTTTTCTTTTGTGGTACACAAACAAAAAGGAGTATTAAGATACATAAATGGACTACTCTGAAAATTATTTAAGTGTTCAAAATCATCTTAACAATTTACAAGGAAAAACTTGTTTCCTTATAGTTTTTAAAAACATTAATTCAATATAAACAATTAAGGCTTTTAAAATGCAAAACATTCAGTAGTTGAACTTGTAGATGCCATTACAATGTTGGATAATGGTGTAACATCATGACGGAAAGGATTTCAGTCACATATATTAGTGCAAATGGTACTGCATGACTACATTTAATCATGTCATGCATATTTAAAATACAGTTTTTTTAAAATTTAACTTCTCCCCCTTGGTAAATCTACAGTAGCTTGCATTAGCTTTTATTTTTGCATCTCCTTTTAAAACTAAATGTAGAGATCATGGTAAACATTAGGTGACTAACAGGCTCACAACTAAACTGCTGATTTAACAAAGCAATTGCACAATTCTGGTGAGTCTAAGCATGGCATCTTGAAGACATTACTAATTGAGAAGTCTTTTGGAACTTTCATAAAATACATAATTTGTTTGTTTTATAATTTCATTGTAAAAAGACCCAGTCAAGACAGTTAACATGGTAACAAATATTTGACTTAACACTGGAGAACTAGGGCCAACTTCTGTAGGACTCATTTTTGTACGTTTCATCAGTAGTTTCTTTAATAAGCTTACGTGTGTATGTAAAAAAAGCGATTATCAGAAGTTCTACAAATAGTAGCTAAGCATCTATTCACCAGATAAAAGGATAATCAAAAATCACTTGTGAAAACTTTGGCAAGAACTTCTTTCACTGAAACTTCTTTCACTGTAATATGAAAGATAAACCAAAACTCTGTCATTTAACATTAAAGCTCTATCAGGTTATTGTGGGAGAACTGATGACAGTATTTTCCACTCCCTTATAAACAAAGTAGCTGTAAGGTACTAACATTCTGTGACTTTTTATGTAAGAACTAGTACTGAGCAAGTAGCAACGGATTTAGAATTTATTTCTGTGGGAAAGGACAAGATACTTGATACTTTCTATAAAGTACCACTATCAAATTTTTTGAGCCTTTACCTGTAAACAGTGATTATACACTGCAAATAGTGTATATAGGGGAAAAAAAAACATTCACAATTGACATAACTAACTTGTCTAATACAATCTGATAGCAACCTGAGGGGAAGTATTAACTGCTTTCTTTTTGCAAATACAAACTGTATCAAAACTAGAGTCTTGCTTATTTAATGAACGCCTGTACTGTAACTGTGCGACATGTTACGTTAAAGAGCATGACTGAACAGCACTAGTGATTTCAAGAGTTATCAAAATATAGGTGAAGAAACGCTTGCTACAACAGATTTGTCTCTTGAAATCATTGTACTTATGGTCGCTTTTTGAATGGGTTCTCAAAAGTTATTTTCCCTTGCCAGCCTCAAAGAGAAAGCATGTAAGAAATCCAGATATGCAAGCATAGTGCTGTAAACTGAGTATATGAAATGGAAACATGTAATTATTGCAGCTATTCATGATAAGAAATGCAAATGCTGATTTTTAAGTAGTTTTAAAATTCACAAGCAGGTTCATTGGTTCACTGTACCTATCTGCAGTGGTCTTGAAGACAACCAGCTACTATACTTTTCCAAGCAAAAGAAGGATTTTATTTCCACAGCAATGATTTTTTCCTATAGTAAATACAACTCAATTGCAGGGTTGCAATTGGCCAAAAAAATGATACTGTTATTTACTCACCTCATATAGAACCTGTTTTCAAACTTTCAGTCTGAAAGACTTCACTAAAACCCAATTGTAAACAAAACTAGTAACTAATATAAACCAGCTCATTTTGACTCTGGTTAATCTGCAATGACAGAAGCCCTAAAATTAGAGACCTGTTGATGCCCTGACACCAAAATACTGGAAAGAAAAATTTCCATTGGAAATCAGTGTAAAATGCTGAACAGGTAACATGCTAGAAAGCTAGCAAATCTGAAGACACAGTTAAATTCAAAACTGAGCTTGTTTTTTCTCTAAAAATACACAGGATAATCTAACACTAGCTTTCCTCTTAAAAAAAAGGTAGAAACAGCATAGATTAAAACTTTATTTGGTCTGAGATTTTTCAAAATAATAGTATTGGTCATCAGCTTCCTCTACACCCTTTGGAAGTTCCAGCTAAAGGTGGAAGTACAGGCTTTATTTCAGTGGTTTCTCCCAGCTCTCTGCTTGCAGAGCTGATACATGTTGGTAAATAACTATGAAAATTTTTAATAATTATGAAACTGGCTTGTGTAAGTCTATACTGAAATGTCATGTTCCTCCTCATGGCTGTATCTGGTAGTGTAAAGTTGGACTGGATAGCTATTTAATAAAAAAAGATTTAGGACAAGTGTTAAGTATTGCAATACTGTTCTGGAAGTTTAAAAGGATCCTAAGATGTATTCAGCCACCACTAATTACTGTGACTGTAAGATAACCCTGAACTGTTAAGTATTGCAATTCACAAGAGACAGAAGTAAAAAAACCAAACCAAAATTTTACATTATTTTGTTTAGAAATAATTCTTTTCCTAATATTTATTAAATCCTTCCAGTGAAATTTCTACAGCATAGGTTGGCTACTGATGCAGCAGTTTGTTAGTTCTAAAAGGCGACTGCAGCATATATAGCTAAATACAACACTCTTACAAAATCAAATGTTAAGGTGGGCATTTTTTCATAATATTATGTTCCATATAGACATACTACAAGACAAGAACAACATTGTGTCAAATCATAACAGTTCTTCAGAAACTTTTATGCATTCTTTAATTTCCCAAGACTGAAAAAGACAGTATTACAAAGAACATTTCAAAGTAGTTTCAAAGGCTATTAGGAAAGCAGTCATCTAATTTTCTGTATTCCTTTCACAGAAAGTATATGCATTTATAGCATGGCAGAAATAATCACGCTAGCTTCATTATAGCTAGCACATATAATAAATTATAATATGGACTTAATAACAATATGTACTTGGAATTCATACATTACATGGAGAAGTCCATATCATTGTGGATTGTTAGCATTTACTAGATAAAGATGGCATGGTTATGTCTCAATAAACTACACTGTGTCTTCATGAGCTGCATGAATTTACAGTAAAGGAAGCGAGGCACCAAATCAGACTGCCTTTCAACAGTAGCTGGCTAACACAGCTGATCTTGTAAAACTCCTGCCTGTTCTGTATTCATTGAGATGCAACATGAATATTTTCTTATATCTGATCTTATAATTTCCATCAAATTTTATAATTTACCATTGCCAAAAAGAATGTTTTGGCAATGGTGAGAAGGTTTATTTACAGTTTTCCTTTAACTCTTCTACAGCTCTTGTATTTAAAAGCATCAGAGTTGCTAAGTGTAAATACTGATTTTGTCAGTGTTCTTTCTGTGTCTGAAGGCAGAAGCATTAGTATAGGAATGCTCAGCAGTGTTTATTAGATTACAAACATAAACATAAACTCATCAGCTTCAAAGACTGGACCACATAAGCAAGGCTTAAGAAAAAATACTAAATGCAAATATTAATGACTAGATATGGCCAGTTCATATAAAGGGGAAAAAATTGTCTGTTTTCATATTGTTATTCAGGAGTTCCCCAAAACAAGAGATGACAAAACCCAAGGATGTACCCATTACTCAGCTGATTTAAGTTTACTGACACAGTGGTGTTTCTTCTACTTGCAATTTTGACCCTTTTCTTGGCATGTGCCAGTGAACCAGAACAGAAGTCAACAGAAGGTTTCAGACAAAAATACCAGTTAACCCAGCTTCTTCTGAAACATGTTTAGAAGAAATCTAAAAAATGCTCAACTATATCAGGTGAAATTTTCGAAACTGCTTAGCACTATCTTAGCTTTGAAAAATTACAGCTGGAGTCTTAACTCAAAAAGTCTGTGCAAGTTTTACTTACAGCTTCAACAACAGAAGAGAACATGAACTACAGGTTGAGACAGACTAAGTGTTGCATTATTTCATCCAGCTCTGTGATGGAGAATCTAAGTTTGTATGAGCTAAAGGCATCTCATGAGACACTGGTGTCATGAGATCGCTTCCCATATTTACGAGTTTCACAATAGTTATCACTTAAGCTGGATGGGACCTAAATGGAAATTGGGTCAGCACTAAAGAACAGTTCTCAAGAGATTAAAGAAATAGAAAACTTATGAGTTTGTGTCCCTGTCCACCCCCAAGATGTATATACATTTGGCTTAGTGTTTGACTGTATCAAACAATCATATTTCACTCACTTTTGGCCCTAGCAAGACTGTTAGCCACACCACCACCACCTACTTCCTTAAATGTGACTCAACTAGTGATTAAAGCACTTGCGCAGTGCCTTATTTCACATTTCATCAACAGACTACATTTAGAGAAACAGATGCCTTTATTTTCATCATACTGTTACAATAAATTATTTTGTAAGCATAATGTTTACACTAAGCTAGCAAACGTTTCAGTTAATTTGGAGTACTGAAACTTATCTGAATTGTTCCCTATGGAATTCCCAAACCTAACAACATTTTGTTGAAAATTTTTCTATGCTGTCAAGTAAACATGGGATTTTGACTTCTAATTAACTAGATAAAAGTTCTTAACCTCAAAAACCAAGGAATTACTTATTTCAACACATTAAGCTTCTCCATGAGCGCAAGTAATTCTACAAACCAGAAAAGGAACTGTAAAGGCAGTAAATAACTTCCAAGTTTCAGCAAGTTCTCTAGAGCTAACTCTTCAGGTAAAGAGAGCTCATAGCAATGGAGCTGACATAATGACCAAAATTGAACAGTAGACAACCAACATTTAATAAAAATATTTTGAGTTATTAGAGGATCCAAACAGCTAGTCTTGACCTAGAAGCATTATGAGAGTGAAGAACAGTGTGTACAGGGACAGACACTGCCAACCCGCTATGAAATAAGCATACTGGTCATTACCTGGGTGAGAAGATTTGGCCACTGCATGCTGTGCTACAGCTGTTTATGCCTAAAGTAACAGCAAAATTAAGGACAAATCCCTGAACAATCTTAAGAGGTGGTGTAGGGACTTGTATGTTCCAGCCTGTCTTTCCTCCTCAGCATTTCCCTACTTCTTCCGCATCAGAGCGGATGACAGTTGAGCTTAAATACTTTGCTTTTCTACTGGACAGCTGTAAGAACAAGCTGTGAACAAGAAGGAGCTATATGGAAACACAATGGAAATTAACATCAAATAAGACTGTGTAAATGATTTTGTATGAGGTGTCATTCATCTCATCAAATTTTCCCACTCAAAACAACACTGGTAACATTCTATTGCTAGTTATGCTTAAAAAAAAGATAACTGCACTGAATCACAAGATAAAATGCATATGTTTAAGTTCTTGCATGTGACATTAGCTATCATTGGACTATATGAACATTTTTTCAGTGTCAGATTTTTCTTGTTACCAAGGTCTTGTTATCATAGCATAGATGGAAAAAAATGTGAGCATTATATTGCAACCAAACTAAGGCTTGTTATTTTTGCTTTTCTCTAATATGCTTTCTAGTGAGGATACTGCATCAATTAACTTGCATTTCTTAAGTCACCTGCTGTTTAAGGTTACAACCTTAGAAGAAGTCTACTTTTATATAAAATAAATACAGCTCTTAATTCAGTATGTTGTATTCAAGGATGTACTTTGTATAAATTCCAGCAATTGACTATGATAAGCATCCTACTGGTAAGAAAGCTGACCTAAGCAAAGAGCTACTTTTGGGTTATAGATCTATTGTAGCAGGAAAGAAGAAAGGTTCAGTTAAAAGTACATCAGCTTCACCTTCTACTCGAGTATTTCCTGCTGAATACACCGAAAGATTCCATTTCAAGGACTTTATTACAGACTGGAAATTTTTTTTCAAGAACTTGTATACACAAGTTTGAAGAAACATTTGACAATAACGTGAAATATCAAATGAGTGTAGAGATTGACTGGCAATCCAATGCAAGTGTACACAGAGAGCATATGCTTCACTTGTAGCTTGTGTGCCTGTGATCCACAAGAAGAGTTCTGTAAAGAAAATCTGAACACAAACTTTATAATATGAACTAGATGGCTAGCTACAAAATATATTTTTTGCATTGTGTTTAAGTGAATTTTCAGGAATGCTAATTTCATCCTCTGGCATTACAGTCTTCCTTTGGATCTGCTTTGTTGGGTCTCAGATTCCATGAGTGTCACAAGAAAAGTGGTATATTTGAGCATTTACAAAGTGCCTTTTAAAAGAACATTTATCACTATGGCAGTGCTTAATATTTTGCTAATTTTAAGAATACTTGTATTTAGCTTTTTTTAGTTCACAACTACAATGCAACAAAAATTCTATGATTCTGTTTTCTGTGCTAGCTTTTATCTAATGGAAAACAAGTTCTACTCTACTTTTCTGGACACTTCCATGTCTATTACATAGGTATTTGGAGCATGTGCATGCTAAATTGTATAAACAGATTTAAAGTATAAATCTTTACCCTTTTGCCACAACGTGAGCTTCAAAAAAGAGGCAAATGAAGTAACTAGTCAGAACTAGACATTGTCTTTCTGGTACTCCACAAATATTTTGTAATATTGTTTTCCAAGCTCACTATTACAGATAAAAACAACTCTGTTCAGCTTTTTTTGATCATCAGATACTGTCATAGATACCAACTGTGATAGTTGCTTTTGGAATGGTTAGTCACAGTAGGGTATAAATTAAGCTTCCAGATGTATTTCATTTTGGGTGTTAACAAGCTCATCTGCTTATAACTTTTGCCACTAACAGCTCAACTTGTGCAGAACAATGCCCTAGATTTCAGGAATTCTTTACCTTTTTTCCAAAGCTTCAAGACCTGTAAAGAAAAAAGGATATTAACAAAAAACTGTTTGAATAGCATGCCTGCCATCTCAAATAACCTGAAACCCTTTACTCCTCTACTGAAAAAGAAACTGAATTATCTGAAGTTCAGACTTCATGATGAGCATTAACATCTATCTCTTCTTCCTTTGTGACCAAATGACAGTATTACCGTAACTACAGTATATTAGGTTTTAGCCACATCTGTCTGAAACTGGAAATGTTACATGAATTTTTCTAATACAAGCAAGTATCTTAGGCAAAAAGATATACTCAATAGCCATAATGCCTGCTCCAGCTAAATTTGTTCAAGAAGGAATTTAAAGTGGCAATACTGTCACTGAAAATAATAAGATAACAAACACTTAGCTCGACATATTTATTTTTCAAGGTCAATAAATAAATGTAAATACACAAATTTGGAAAAATCTTAGTAACAGAATGTTTTTAAACAACATTCTGGCTTAAAGTCTTTGTTATTGACACTATTGGAATATTTTCTGATCTGCTTAAAGTAGGTAAGTCATTATATCGGTGATCCTCCATCACGTTAATTTGTCTGAAGAAGTTAGGCTGCTGCAAAGGAAAAAAGACGTCAACCTTTGCTTTGGCATAGAAAATTACCTGAACTGCATACATTAAGTATTAAAATTACTTTTCTGGGCATGACTTTTCTAGAGAATAGAGAAATTTTTAAATTTACAGTTTGCGTATTAGAGACCTCCTACCGTTCATTACTTTTTATAAAAGGGAAATTGTAACAAAAGTGGAAAACACAAAAGAGAAAAAGGCATGGAAGAAAAAAGTGATACAAACTGGCCCTTTAGTTATAAGACATTCTTCCTTTATCAGTGTGATTTTCATTCTGGGTTCGTAAAAGATTTATGTGATGACCGGTTCCCATCACTGCAGCAAGTCTGCTTGAAATAATTTTAAAGCAGCTTTTTACCAGTGGACTTGTGTTTAGACACCCTCTCTCTTACAGACATTCTCCAAACACCTGAAACCACGAATGTCATATTCCACCTGGCTGCCTTAGCTTTCCCAGATTATTGTAAACTAATGCACTTACCCAGGCTTAGAGCATGAATACATAAGTTGTCCAGGAGAAGCAGCCTTTTTCAAAAGTATCTAAAAATTGCTAAATAGAAATATTTATCAAAAAGGTTCAGCAAGAAGGTAATTGTTATTGACTTAATGGAAGTGGAGGAAGATTTGTGGTTCCCTCAAAATTCAGCAAGTATCCTGTTTCTGTATTCTATAAATACAAGATGCAACATGTTTATTTGGTTACCATAAATTAGAAAAATCTGGTTTCCAAAAATTCTAAATTAGTGATTTAAAAAAACAAAATATTACACCTGACCACCTTTCCAAACAATCTCAGAGAGCAGCCTAGCTTCTCTCTCACCCTTCAGAAGTGTGCTTTTTAAGGATACGTGATTTATAAAACAAACAAAAAAAGTGTGTTTTTAACTACAGTGCACTTGCTTAAATACACAAGTGGACATGTTAACGTCATGTTAAAGTTCAAGGTACTTCTGGAAAAAAGGCAGATAGTTATTTTAACTCTGCATTCTTACATAGAATAATGATTATTATAGACCTTAGTTTCCTCTCATCATTCACCTATCATATAGAGAGGTCAATAAATAAAAAAACTTATATGGTCCAGTTTACCTACAAGAGAAAAAATACTAAAAGAAAAAGAAGTTACCTATAAAATTACTTGTTTAACCCTGATAACATCTGAGTTGCCATACCCAGTTTGTAATTGCAAGAAAAGCAAACAATATTCATCTTGCTTATTAATAAATGCCCCATTTTCTATGACAATTTTTTGTATGATGCCTCTCAAGTCACATATTCTTGGGGCAAGAAAGCTGGCCAGGAGGTGCAATGATAGCAGTAACACAGTATAAATCTGGGTTCAAAAAACCGAACATACCAGATCCAGAAGCAAAGAAATCTGGACACATCGAGGAGGCAGTGCCCAGCTGTTATTTGGGCTCTTGTGTCATTAAGACTATACCCCAGCCTAAGATATAGTTTCATACCATGTAAGTAACACAGAATTCTGTTGTGCTAGTGTACAGACTTCAGCAAAAAGTCTCACACAAAACGAATTATCTCCTTTGTTTAGAGTAGAAGATAAAATAGCTTACTAACTGATGTAATGAGTAATGGATGTCACTATGACACAGAACTTGCCATGATTTTTGTGTTCAGCTACAAGGTGCAGTATTTCTTATGACTAACTCAAAGCACAGCCGCATCCAACTGTGATTTGGAATTCCATCTTGAGCAGCACGCACTATGACTTTGAAGCAAGTCTGTATGATTGTAACAAAGTCACCCATCCTCTCTTGAAACATTAACAAAATCCATGGGGTAATCAGGCACAGGCGGCATGTAACAGGTTTGTCTTCCTTTTTACTCCTTGTTTTTTGCTTCTGAGGACATGCAATCCATTTTCTATTACAAGAGAACACAGCTATTCTTCTCTTTTTCTCTCTCCTTCTCTCGAGGCTCTTTACGTTTGCGTTCATTACTCCCAGATTGTCTTCCACTTGCTGGAGAAGCAGCACCTTGCACCTGCTATGTAGAAAAAATAAAATCTTGAATAAAACAAACATTATTGTAGATGCAGTCTGAAGTATTACTCTGTTCAAGTTCGAAAACAAAAGTTTTAAGTGTTACACAAACAGCAGAACTCAGGTAGGGTCTTTCCATATCAATAGTCCAGAACTGCCACAAAACTTCTTACTTCTGAAAAACTAGGTCGGCTGAAAATATATTTCAAGTCCTGTGTGTCCCTTCTATTGTGTCCACATATTCAGATCGGTTGTTTCAAATAACAAAATTTAGCTTCAAGCATTTTCTGGCACTTCTATATTACTGTATTGGAAATTTTTCCTAGTTTCTTTTATAAGAACATAATCCACGTTTCAGAAGTTGCAGAGTGAAAGTGTTGGTTTTGACAGCTAGACATGGCAAAGCAGCAGCTGTTTGTGACTAGAAACTAGTTAAGAACTTGGCAAGGGGGCTGGTATACAAAGGCAACATCAGTTTTGTTAATTCATCATCTATTCTAGCTGTTACCCATTCATAGCTGCAAATAAGCATGCTGTTAAATCCTGTTAAGCAGGTTACTGCATTCCTGCTACCTTTTTGCAGCCAGCAGTAGTGAATCTTTGTCTTAGAAGTAGCTACTGATGTTTCTATTAAAGCAATAAGCAGTGGAAATAACACAACTTTTAATTGTCAAAACAAGCACATCAGTTAATGGTTCTGAACTGCTTCAGGCTATCAACAATTCAGCCAGCATACAAATTATTTTTTACATATTTGTAAATAAAAGCAGTTTTAAGAGTCTTCAGTGCTTAAGAACTCCTGAATCCAGAACACCAACTTAAATATTGCCTCTTGCACACAAGATTCAATTATATGGCAATTTTGTATATACATGTGGATGAATCACATTCTTCAAGCCATTTTGAATACAACTGCTTATGGGGATGGGGAGGGGACAGAAAGGTATACTGGGACAAACTGTTTGAAACAGGACTGAATAGATTCACATGGTATCATAGATGGAAACACCTAAAAATGTAAAGCAACAAACTTCTGCAAGACAAAATAAAGACAAAACTTTGACTACTATCAAAAAGCTCTTCATTGAATGCTGATCTGCAAGTAATGTAAAATATTAGCTAATAGAATCTTTGTAACCTTACGTATTAACTCATGCCATCGTTCCAACTTAAATAGTATGAATGAAACCCTGATTTAGAAGGTTAGGACTGCTTTAAAGTATTTAAGTGGCAGCAACTGCCATATCTGCATGCATATTCCAACAATTATAGTGTATTTCTTAGGATTCCTATATTCATCTTGTCACTTGCTGTATAGAATGTAAATGGCAGTCTCACCAGTCTGAATTTCATTTACAAACATAGATGTGTCTACGTAACTACTAAGTTAATACTCTCTAAAACTCATGATCATATTCTGTAATAATGCTTTCTTACCTGGACCTGAGCAGCTGCTTGTTCTTGTTCCTGATAGTACTGAGAAGCTCTCCTGTCCTCCTCTTCCTGGAGCTTCTTTGCTAGCTCTAGATCACTGATTCCTTCTGGGATCTGTTCCCAGTTAATCTCTTGATTTTGCTGCTCTTGTTGTAGAGACAATGCCATCAGATAATCCTAAACAGTAAAATTTTTTATTAATGCTCTTTCACACAGAAAAGAGCCAAGTCATATCAAGTGAACTTTTCAGTATGTGCAGCTACACAGTACCATCCCTTTTTCCCTAGCCTCATCTTCAAATACATTTACCTTATGGAAAACGGGAATTTTTTTCAGAACCTGTTCATAACCTGAACTGCAGAAAGGCTGAAAATGGCTACTTTACATTTCTCCTTTCACAGTGCCTATGTCACAGCATACAAAACACAAAAGCTAAATAAAAAAAACCTGCTTTCAGGTTTTGATACCATTACCTGGACAGCCACAAAAGAAAGACCGTGTCAGCTCATACCAGTTCTAGGTAGAAGTAAAGATTTTGAAGCTGTTTCTTTGAAATTTGCCATTTCTAATTAAAACTCTGATTTATGCTTGATAAGAGTATCTGTCCCCACTCTACTGAACAATGATGAGAGTACATCAATAAGGAACACTTAACTTGTAAACAGATGAGAAAATAATCAAAAGGTAGTTTGGGATATATCCAAACAGAGAGCAACTCAAGATATTACTAGCCCTGTTATCTATGCCAGATTCTTTATTCTACAAGAGAGAGAGAGACAGTGCTTGAATTATTAAAAAGCATCTGCTTATTCATTTTTTTCCCCAGTATTTAAAAAACATTAATGGTGATTATTATAAAGATAAACTTATTTTGCTTGTTCAGAATGTAAGATTTCCAAGGAGCCTGGTCTTGCTATGTGCTTATGCATTAACTGGTATAAATAAGTCCCACCTCAGACACAACTTCTGGAAACTATTATGTATAGTTAAGAATAGCAAATAACCACCACCACACAGGATTCACTATGGCTTTTGTCCTACATTCAGCAAAGTGGGCATCACAAGGCAAAGTTCAGTTACGACTATATTAATGAGTTGAAATTTATTTGTTATGGGGGAGAAGTTTCACAGTGCTGTTTCTGTTTCCATATACAAAGCATATACTTATTTCACCTGAATAAATTCTTTGCTGAAGTGGATTCTGAGAGATTAAAATCAGATTTTCCAACTATTCATGGTTGGTCTTACTCTTCCTCCCTTGAAGTCATGCTAATACTTCAAAGTAGCACTTTTAAGAACCCCAAGCTAAGTGTCTAAAGAATTTTTTTATAGTCTTATATATGCATGCGTACACATACATACACATCTGTGTAAGTATACATATATATGATTAAAAATAAGTAGTAATTGTTTATATATAGTCACAAGCAAACAGAAAAATACAACAGAAAGGCAGAAATCCAGTACTTGATCTATTTGATCCTGCTGCCCTCTGTAGACAGTTTCAGGGTCTGATGGAGGCCGTAAATGGAATTCAGAATCACAGAAATTTCCATCACCATCCACATTGTGTAAGCTTTCCCAAACAACTTTCTCTTCTGTAAGAAAGCCTTGGTCTGTCACCAGCAGGTAAAGCTGACCCTATGCAGAAGAATAAAGAAAACTTGTAAAGCTAAAAAATTATTTTTTACAATCTGATACAGTTAGCAGAAATGATGAGCTAATACAACTGTTGCATTCCAGTAAAACATTCATTTAGATTTTTTAGAAAGTTTACATTTTTAAGTGAATCAGTATACAGCATTAAAACAGCAGATACCGGTATTCACTGCTAAATTAACAGCCACACTTAATTTCTGTATTCCATGCTGTTATTTTTCATTATTAATGAAAGTTCATATTGACTAAAAACCAATATAGAACATGACTATATACCTTGATAACTCCTTGCAAACACACCTAAGTAGTATACCTCAAGACTGGCTCTGTAAATTTTAAATCCCAGGACAAATCACATTAAATTCCAAAGGCAAGCTCTGGAGACAAAGGTGATCTTTCCAAATAATCTAAGAGGTATTACCTCAAAATGACCACATCTCAGACTTCATGTTTTAAGTGGGTTTTGACAGAATTTGAGGGTAAGTTCAATTGAAAAAACTAAATTTAAGATTCTTGCTATCGCTTGTCACCAAAACCCACCTTTTGTTGGATTTTAGTCTTTTTTACAGTTCCACAAGGCCAAATTTCTCAATTTCAAACTCTGAAACTATAAAATGGGCTGGTCTGGGAATGAAAGAGACAACACTAACAAGTCTAGAAGCCAGGGTACAGGAAGGATAAAATGCAAGCTCAGGTTGAAGGAATGGGAAAGGAGCTAAAAGGGAAATTATAAAAGCAGATCTCCACTAAAAGTTGATGGTGCTGCATGTTTGAGGGACAGCAAAGCAGCACAAACATCCATGTTTAAATTTCAATTTAAGTTAGATTTTAATCTTATCCTACCTTCTGTATGTTTTTAGAACTATACTGCAAAGCAAGAATGTTACTACAACCATACAGCACATCAAGACTGAAGCTTCTGTTAATATTACTGCATGTACTAGATCAAGATATTAAATGCAAAACTTGTTGCAGCATTTTAGCTGTAAAAATCAAAGCAGTTTACTGTGACATCCCCAAAAATTTGCTATTTATATTACAGCAGCACACAAAGGGTTCTCAAAGATCACTGTGCTAAAGATGTACCAAAACACAAGAGGCAGTTCCTGCTCTAAGGCTTGAAGGCAAACTATGAAAACATCACCCCTATTCAACAAGTACAGAACTTGCTCACTGATTTCTCTCAAGTCATTAAGGACTGTCTATAAGAGATGCTGAAATTAACATCAGATCTCTTCATTCCTACTAAGTTTACAGCCATCCCTTCTGTGGCTGGTAGGTCATACGACACAACAAAAACATTATTTGAAGATTCACATGCAGCAATTGTTCTAATATTACCTAATATCACAAGATGCGCTTACACAAAAGGCCAAACAGAACACATAAAAAACCCACAAAGGACACTACTATATGTTCAAGCTTTGCAACAGCAGTTACCCCAGCACAGGGGGGTTTACAGACATAAATACAATTGTCAGCAGCAAGTCTGATCACATAACGTGATCTAAGGAATCACCTTTCCCTCAGAAACCTGCTTAAAAACTGAATGCTACTTCTGATGCTTAAGAATCATCCCCCAAAAATAAAAGGAAATAGTATCACATCATTTCCAATTTGCACAGAATACCTATTTCACAGCATATTCTTATATATAAAGTAGTCTTTTAAAAAAAAGTAAAAAAAACCCCACAGAATATTTAAGGTAAGTGTATTTGAACCTTTTAAATTTTATTTTGACCAGTACATTGATTCAAACAAAACCTAAGAAGAAAAAAAGGAAGAGTCAAGTTTTCCTCTACTATGCCATATATTTTGAATTACTTCTTAAACAGCTCATAAACAGTGTAACTGATTAATAATAATGATGAAATAGGAAAATGTTAATGCTTTCATAATCTCCCAACTATTGTACGCTGAACTGTCACACACACTATTATTAAAGTATATCATTACCTTTATGGGATTAGAATCTAGTATCTGTCGTTCAAAAATATTTTAAAGCTAACACTTGTTTGAAATATTCTTACTTTCTGTTTTTAAGACTTCCCCAGTTGAACTATACCTGAATACTGATTTTTAAAATGTCATCTTAGAGTAAATAAAACATTTTAATACAGCTCCCTGATGAAAGGCAATGAACTGCATTATGTATCACCAAATTACCTGAACAATACCATTCCAAATCCAATACCAACTGTATAGTTTAAAAACATGCTGTTTTACTTTAACAAACCCTAGCAAACCAACAAACACAGGCTCCCTACTACTTGTGAAGAGACAGAGTTCTTTTTCACTTTATTGGAATGAAAGAAAAATGGGAAAGCACAGATCAGAGAGTAATCTTTCCTTTTTTGTTTTTTATCAAGTGCTCTGATCTCTACTTCATATTAGTATAATTGAATGCAATTTCTCAGAAACCCAAACAGATTACCAAGGACCCTCACAATATTGCTAATATTCATGTAACTTTTGTTAATAATTGGACAACTTTCAGTTTCATATACAAATTAAGAGGAGTCAGCTCTTCTTGTATTAGTCTCAGTCTTCCTAGAACTTCAATGTTTCTGTTCCTTCTACTTGCAATAAAAGCAAAAAGAGGCCATATCTACAGACTGGTTTTATAGGCACTCTTAATGCCATGCATGTTCTCTTCCCAATCCTAACAGCTCACAGGCCAACTTCACTGGCACACCCAAACTCCACCGAGGACATTTGTGATATGAGAAAATCTTTTTATCATGTGACCTTGACGCTGCCTCTAAATTTGAGCTGCACTAAGTAACAACATGCCTGGTGTCAGGAACCAGCCACCATTCTCCAGCACTTACCAGATCATGAGGTCAGTCTAGCTGCTAAGAAATTGTGATATACAACCAATCTAACACTGGGATTTCTAACTTGACATGTCCTGTAGTTTTACACCACATTTGTAGCCTACCAAACAAAGTTTCTGCCCTTCAGCTCCACTCAGTGCAACACACGAGGAAAAGGGAAAAAGAGGGTGCACAGTGATATGTCCTGTTTTTCCTTGATCTAGGGAATTATCATTTGATGTATTTATTATCTGTGTAATGAAAAGCAAAGGCAAAAAAAAATTCACATCTTTAACAGCTGAACGCAATTACTGTCTCATCACATGAGCCAAGACTATTAATATGCAACTAAAGGGACAGGAAGTAGAATAAATGACTACTCGGACAAATGGTCAAATAATAGTGAAAGAGATTAGGAATTGGATAACCGAACTGCCATTATTAACTAACACTCACTATACTTTGACAGATATTACGGAATTGCCATATTTGCTTTTCTTTTATATGCAATAATGAAATTTTTAAAGGTATGTTACATAATTCTTCCATAAACATAAACATGATCCTAATACTCAAACTTTTTTCAAATCAGAAATTACAACACATTCTATTATGCAAGTTTCATTCAATTTTCAGAAGACTAATACTAAAACATTAATTATTCAAGGCTATATTAAATAATATAAACCAAGTAAGCAAATTGTAATTGAACTGATTGTCTATTCTGAAATGCAATCTGTGAATCTTCAGAATTACACTGTAATATCAACTCAGCAGCTTTAAAAAAGAACACTGAAGTACTCAGAGGAAGATTACTTCAAAACTTTTCATAGTAATTTCTGAAAAAACTCACTGCCACCATTCTTCTACTATTGTTACTTTACTCGTCAACTTCCACAATTTTAAAGCGAATGCTGTATCTAAAATGGGAAAATTATTATTGAATGAGCCCTTTCCATTTAACTCTTACTCCCAGAGTCAGGAATTTGGAAGATATGTAAAAATGGCTCAATAGTTACTGCCCAAAGATTAACCTTTTGGAAGCATCCATATATTAAATTGAACTGGAATATTTCAAAACAGTATCAAATATTTTCAAATACAGTGACAGTGAACTAAAAAGTTTTCCCCCTTTTGCATTTTCTCTTGTTCCTAACTCAAATACTCTTTAAATAATTTTTAAGTGTTGTAATACAACTTCTCACCTATTACTGTCCAGCTCAAGGCCCAAAGTATTTTCTTCATCCCTGTAACTAGTGTTGAAATGCCTTTTAAATATCTGCTAGCAGAGACTGTTAATAAGCTTTTGCCTACAGTATGTAACAGCACTGATACCTCCTCCCTAATCTACACCAGATATTCATAATCCTGCTGTATGTTCATAACCATTCTATTTCCGATCTTGCAAGAAGCACTTAAGAGTAAAAACCCCCACCTATTATTGCTAATTTAGTAACAATTAAAAAATAATATTAAAAAGAAAGCCAGGTTTGTGAGAAGTCACTCCAGTTGCCTTCCTTACAAATTTCTTTACTGTCCATGCAAAAATATTAAGAACTATTGTGGAGTCAATAGAGACACTGGACACAAAGGAAGCATGAGTAGATTAACCAGCCTAACAATCATACTAGTTGGACACTAGTATGCCCAATGTTTCCAAGTTCTTGCCACTATGCAACGTGTAAATGTTTCTAAAAAATATACAAGTTTTATTATATGTACATAACTTATTATATGTATAATTCCCTTTTGTTTAACTTCATAACTGTTTCGTTTGTATGTTTCCCTATATTGATTTGGAGAGGGAAGAGGGAAAGGCAATATTAGACAAACAAATTGCATAGTTCTTGCCCTAAAAGTTCTACACCTTCATTTTCTCTGGCGTATGTTGAGTCTTCAGTTTTCCTAATTGATTGACTTTTCTCCATAATCCAGCTACTGCTGACTACTGCTAAAATGGTGAAGTAAAAGAAACTCCATTAAAAACCTACAGAGCTAGCATTAAACTTAGCAAAAGGGAAGAGTAAAGCAGTTGAAAAAATATCTCAGCTCTGTGACAACAATGTATTTGGCACTCATGTGTATCCTGGAGGTCCAAAGATTTTTGGATAGCTTATCTTGGCTAGAAGCCCAAGTCAAGTCTATTTCTGACTTCCTTGATATGAAAGGATACCTAGTCATACAGCTATTGCAAGTAGCTAGGTAGATTAGAAACAGACAGAAAGGTTACTGCTGACTTTTAAAAATAAATTAATAAAGAATTTCTGTCTTTATTAAAAGAGTTTCTTGATATCTCAAATTTTGTAATGTACTACTCACCAGAAATACAAGGCAAAATGAACAACACTGTTTAAAAGTGACAACCCCAGGAACTAAAAGCCTGTATATAACATGGAAATTGAACACTAGCTGCAAGCGAGGTCACCATAATGACTATGAAATACAGTAACGGCCCATATTCCAAAACTCAGCATTTCAGAAGTCTAAGACTTCTCAAAAAGGAGAGGATTAAAACCATAGTGACCTAAAACCAGTAAAGCTTAAATATACAACTAACAAATAATACTATTCTGCAACTATTTTAACGTATTATTTCTTAGGACTTGGATTTAGTCCTTACAGTTAAAATTTAGACACAGATTTTTACTCACTGCCTTAACCTGTTCTGTGTTACTAGTATTGGTTAAGGATATTTAACTCACTGAAGTGTTGCATTTTATTTCTTTAAGGAAAAAGGATCTCAACTGAGAAGTGTATGTTTAGAAGTATGAAGTTGATAAAGCACTGACAAACACACACCAGGTTTTGGCCTTTAATCTAAATACTGGGCTGCAGAAGATGACAAACAGTCTACATTCAACAAACAAAATTCTATATTGATAATTCACAAGGTCAAAGTGATACTCATTGACTGTATTTAATACAAAAAATATTTTATATTTTAAAATTATAGCACAAAAATTAATGAATTCCAGGAGGATTAAAATATTTTATCTGGAATATCCTTTAAATGAAGTAAAAAAGGTTTCCTACACATCTAGGTACTATTTGCACCCAGAAAGTACATCTGTACTTCTACTTAGTATTTTCTTTTACAAACCAAACTGTTTTGCAGTTGGGGTTGTTTTCCCCGTAATGAAAGCAACCATAAAATAATGTACAGGCTTACATGACAAACTACTACCAGCTATTGCAAGAACTAAATTTAGAAAAATGGAGAAAAGCAAAACGATACCTTTTAAAATTGTGGCATAAATGAGCTTCATTAGGAAATATAACAATTATAGTTTTGAACATAAGCAGATATATTCCAGAGCCTTTTTTTTTTAAGGGAAGAAGAGAGGAGAAATATCCTTTTACCTGTCCTACTGCTTTAAGAGAATATAATTGACATAGATTTAAACAAATCTTAGACATGTTCTAAGAAGGTATTAGAAAACCAAATGTGTTATCTGTTTGTAGAGTTAATCATTATTTATCAGGACTATTCAGATCTTTAGATCAGCTTATGAGTAGTTATTCAAAATGCCAAAGATACACATTGACAGTCAAGATTAACAGATTAAGGAAGAAAAAAAGGACTAGTACTACCAAATGGAAAAGTTAGTGTCATTCACAAGGTGTATGACATTACCATATAACAGATGGCGAGAACAGTAGTTCCTTAACATTTTTGTATGTTAAACACCCCCTTTTTTTGCATTTATTACCATTATTCATAAATGCAGGTGTACACGAAATTAGTCTTCTTAAATAACAGATAACCAAAACATAATTTCAAGAGTTCTACACAAAGGTAAAAACGCATACATATGTTGGAGAAAAATGTCTAACTCTAAGTATGATTTGACATTGCAAGCCAATGAAAAGCGTACTTCAAAATATTCACATTTATCACTGAAGAGAAGGGAATGATTAAATCTTAAGAGACAATTTGACCATGCCCCTTTCTACTCAAGTCAGATACATAAAAATACACTATCATCTTAGTAACAGCAAAGTTGTGTTAGAACGAAGATACTCTGATAAACAATTGTAAACTTGCCAAGCCAGATTTTCCATTCCACGAAGGAAGAAGTCCCAGAAGCATTAACCCAAGAGCACTTGCTTTTCGTAGCCTGGAATACACCTTTCACAATTATCACCATTTTGTTTCCCCAGTTTCAGATTCAAAAAAAAAAAAAAACCACACCTCTTCCTTAACAAAGGAAACCAATATTGTAGCTCATCTCAACTTCTCCACGTTTGGTATTTTCAACACCATGATGGAGCTGCTCATCTACTGGCCCAAATGTAAAGCAAAGTTTTAGATCCTCAGAAACAAGAAATTAAATAAATTCATTAACCTTAACATTCCAATCACAAACTGCAAGTAAATTTAAGCCATGTAAGAAATGTATGTCATTATACATAACCACAAAAGGAGTTAACACAGGGAGCAAACGGAACATAAAGGGAAGAGCTACAAGAAGATTTAAAGTGATAATGGATCCTGATCTCTAAAACACTGTAATCAATAATTCACAAATAACATTTGCTACAGACCTTACATTCACCGTAAGCCGTACTTACATACAACAAACTGGAATTTATTTCTATTTCAAGATAGGGGAAAAACAAGATTTGCTCTAAAATGAGAACGCAATCACAACAGTAAAGACAAAAATGTTGACTATACCTTGTATTTAGTCATGGTGCTAAAATGGTTGTTCCTGAAGAACACACAAAGCTCTCCCTCCTGGACAGCTGAAGTCAACTCACACAGTCCATGGTATGTCAATTGTGTAGCTGTGTTATTTAGAAATTGCTCAGCTACAAATCCTACAAAAGCAATACATACTGTTATGTGTGTCTATTACATACTTCCTAATATATAAAACCTGGTTACAATGGTAATATTTTTCCTATCTCCTCCCTACTAAGATGCCCCCTTATTACCACAAATCTAAGGGAACACATTCAGAGAGGGGAAAATGAGTTGAAAGTGCTAAAACCTCAGCCTTGTAGATAACCCTCTCATGTTCAGAAATGCTATATCCACTTCTAATATTACTGATTTTTTCCTTGTCATCATGTAGTATATAATTCATGTTCTAATTATAGGAGATAATATATAGCCAAGTTGAAAAGGTATTATTGCCAGCATTCAGATTCCATAAAAGGAAGTTCTCTCCCGCTTTTTAAAAAGTATATTTAATAGATCAAGATAATGAGGCTAATCCTTGTTTTGGAAATTGCACCAGAGAAGTTTAGAAGACAAGCACAGTGCTGTCTGCCTGCCCAGGGAAAGAAGTTCAGCAGACTGAATGCAGCTCTTCACACTTGTACCTCTACATACCAAGACTCACATACAAAATATGTAACTAAGATTTGATAGGGTAGATACTTTGATAAGCACAGAAAAAAGTTACCCACCTTCACTAACCAGTTCACTGTTTTCCGACTGTTTACAAGAAATTATCTTCTCCACTAGCTGATTGTAACTGCAGTTACCAACTGCTTTTACTATGTCAGCAACCTGGAGCAGGAAGGAACAGCATACAAAACAGAGAACTTACCTTTGTGAAGAACAGAACACAACTGTAAGCCTATGGCAATTATAAGAAAATAAGAAGAGTTTCAAGAAAGAGAGGACATTATCCCCCTAAAAATACTAGGCCAAAAAATTTTAGCCCAGACTATTACACATTTTGCTGTCTCAGATCTCATTTCAAATCCTTAAGTTAATGCTTAACATCAAAAGCTGTTGCTAAAGCAGACAGAGGAGAGAATGGGGCACCAGTTGGCTCAGCTGGGCAGGGGGAAGTCCAAGTGGATAAGAGAACAGCAACTTTCATGAACAAGGCATTAAAAGAAAAAAAATCTGAGGCAAATTATTCCAGCCAAACTCACCAGTTTCCCCCCTAAGTAAACAATACCAGTTTACTGTTTATTAAATAATATAATAGAAGGTTTTGAAACATAGCTTGACTACAGACCTAGTCTCTGCAAAGTTACAACATTAAAAAACATGTACAGTCTGTATTCACTCCTCTCTGAAGAAAATCCAATTTTTCTGACTAGATATAAAAAAATCCATTACCATAATCATTATTACTGACTCCAGTTAAAATTCTGAAGCATCTCCCCTCCCCCCAATAAAATTCAGAGTAACTTATATTCTGCTCGAATTATTAAAAAAAAAGTTACCTGAGGGTCCACTAACCATCCATGGTACAAGGGGATATCAAGAAGATCAAACACTATGCATTCAGGGGTGTATTCAAATACTCGTACACCTGTAAACTTCACATTGACATCCAGACCTGTCTGTAACTTATGTAGAATCGCCATTGCATCACTCATATTCTGACAGCAGAAAGAAAAAAAACAGATGACCTAATAGAGCTTTATACACTTGGTGGTTACTCTTGTAACCCTTCATCCTTTAGCACTCATGAATTCAACATTTCAGAAAAAAAAAAATTACAAAAGGGGAAATTAGCTAAACAACTGTTTCAACGCATACTCATGTTATTCATTCTCATTGTGCCAGAAGAGATCTGCAAAACAAGAACTCTCCTGCTGATCAGCTGTATCTGACTATTTCTTCTTCTACACTCATAAGCTGCTTTTAGGCAGCTCCTAGTTCTTTTAGCTCTATTTCCTATAGCTACAAACCAGATATTTGCAAGAAGAATTGGATTATAAGGGAATCTCTAAGGGATTCTTGAGGTTTCTTCTCCCCTTTTAAGTCCTGCCTTGTGAGTCAGGCTGAAGTACTTGCCACCACATAACGAATGACCAAAACGAACCAATCTACACAGTTCTACTTGCCAACTCTAATTTGGGGGTTCAATACTTAAAGTGGTGAACAACAACAAAGAACCTGATTTTTTTTGTTTCATAAAGTTTTGCTACCTTATTTTGGGCATACCTTTAAATGGCCTGTAGATTCTACCAGGGAAATAAGGCATGAAAGTAGCACTTATTATAGTAGTGATCCCAATGGAATCCTAAGGGGAATTCATCAAGTTATGAAGATACAATCACACAAAGCAAAGATGAGCCAAAGAAAAAGTGCTTTGTGAGACAGTTTTCTTGAACCAACAGACAAGTAAGTTTCCTGACATGCACGAAAAAGAATCTTCCACCAAGTGAGAAGAGTCCACAAAGAGTATCATCAGAAAGTATTTGCAGTATTTGCAAAAGATTCAGGGAAACTGAGGCGCTTTTCTGTTTGTTGGTTGGGGTTTTTTTTGTTGGGGTTTTTTTTTTTGGCTTAGTTTTGCAATATTCTGTTGCTTAAGAGGAATTCAGGATTTCAACAACAGGGAAAAAAGCATGACAAAAACCAGAAATACAGATTGGAAAGGAGATGGGAGAGAGAAGAGATTCACAGACTAAAACCAATGATGGTTAGAGACAGCTGCCTCTGTGTTGTCTTCTTTTAATAAGACAGTTAATGGCAAGAACCACAAGTAATGAAATCAATAAGGGAAGACAAAAAACTGAGAATAAAGATGACTCACCATAAAGGATAAATAATGAGAAAACTATTAAAGAGCTACATAGGCTAACAAGGCATAAGTGGGGTACATAGTGATGAGTTATTTTATCAAATTAAAAGCAACTTGCTGAAATTCAGGAAAATTACAAATAACTGGATCCATTAAACAATAACATAACCAATACATCAACTTGAACATTTACTTCTGCAGCACATTAGTGCACACAGTAATAGATAGAGCAGAACGCCAACACAAGCCTGTATATTTGAACATAAGGCAGACCTGACTATTTTTAAGTAGTCAGTTTAAGAAATCAGTCTATGCGTCTTGTAAATTGGTATTGTAAAGAATATACCAATTAAGACAGACAACACTTACTAACTAAACATGCTAAATGAAGTAGCTACATGATTCAATACTTCATGATCCAATTCTAAGCACAGTTTTGCATCTGTTGGAAAGATGAGTGTTATCTAGATCTTAGAAGAAGTTTTAGACATCTCTCAGCATGTGACAGAATTCTAAAACAACACTTGTATGTCAAATTGTGTAAGCAGACATATATAGGTAAAATAGTCTAGCCTACAGATCTTTGCACAACACTTTACACATGCAACAGCATGGTTTCATTTAAGCATATAGCAAAAATTCATGTTCACCAACCTCAGCATTTTAGCCACTCCTGTCACTGGCATGCAAGTTTAAATGTATTTTTTTCTTAATAAAATGACAGTAGAACAGTAAGCTTGTTCCTACTTTGAGTAATTTCAATTTAGATGCAGTTTCTGAAAACTCCTAAAGTAAGTTTATAAGCAGACATACTTCCTTGTTACTAAGCATATTTAAACCTGGAAAGCTCTCAGAAGAGTTAAAGCTTACACAGAAAAGCTTATAAACTACTTGATAAAGCATAGCTATAAAACACTGTCATGGTCATTATCTGGTAGCTGCACTTGAGAGAGGTTGCTATGAATGAGAGAGTTTTACTGCTTGTAGCCCCTTTAACTGCACTGTTGTGTACAGTTTCTACTGCCAGGAAGGCAACAGCTCCCACTGCTTTACTCCATGTTGCTTCATCCTTTTGACAGTTTTGCTACGTCACAAGACTTACAATTTAGCACGATGCGTAAGTAATGCAAGATCTGGCTCAAACTTTTTATTTCTTTAAGTTTTTATCATTACAATAGCAAACCAAACCACCTTACTTAAGTGCATTTCACTAGTAGGGACCAGATATCAAGTATAACAACTATTAGAGGTGTTTTGGAAGAAATAATGCTACACCCTTACTCCGTTAAATGAATAGGAAGAGAGTCGATAGCAATTCAGCACTAGCCATCCACAAATTCAGATCATACATCTACAGACATTAGTTGCATTTACTTTGTAATGTTTACTTTGTAAATAAAGTAGGAACACAGACGCTGTCCAGAAAACTGCAGATGTTTCTCACTACAATTTGAACAGTATAATTTCTATTTTAGCTATTTTCACACCTTGAACGTATAACAAGCTTTTAAAAAAGTGAATGCAAATAAGCGCAGAATTAAATATACAGAACAGTTGAGCTTGGAAGGGACCTCTGGAAGCTCTCTGGTCCACCCCCCATGCTCAAGCAGGGCCAGCTAAAGCCAGTTGCCTAGGACCATGTCCAGACAGCTTTCGAATACCTCCAAGAATGGAGACTCCACAACCTGCCCAGGCAACCTGCTCCTAAGTTTGTGCATTAGAACTTGTGCTTTTTTTTCAATCCAGCTTTCATTCAGATACTTAATTAAATCCCTCAAGTATGGTAAAAGAAAGTCACAGCTGAAATTAGTATCTTGTCATGACGTTGAAATTTCACTAAACTCAAGCATTACAAATCCAGCTGTCCAAAAAATGTACCTGAATTTCTTGTATAAGAAGAAAACATATTGATTTAGGCAAAGAATATTAACTGTGTGACAAGATAAACACAAAATTATGATTAACACAAATACTTAGTTCCAATGCTTCTGAAATGTAGTAATTTTGTAAGACTTAGTTGCCTAGTTTCTTTTCCCCTCTCACATTATATCACTCATGCATCTACAAATACATTTAGAACACACCTAGAACATAAGGTTTCTTTAAAATTGTACAGTTAAATATTTAAGGAAAATGTTTGTGCTACTTACACAGTGAACCCATATATCTGAGCACAAGAAAGCCATAGAGGTTGTACTTTAACCAGGTATATAGTTTTCATCACCCTCCTGTAAGTTGATTATAGCTATAATCTTCTAAAGCACAGAATTGTGTGGAAAAAATATAGCTAATTTTGTTATTACAAAAAGAATTCATACAATTTGATACAAGCTATATTTTGGGTTATTATTAAAAGAATTCACATTCGATCTTCATTCTAATTTCAATTATCCCAAGATACTCGAGTTACTTTTCAACACTGAATGAGAGCAAGAAAAGATGACCTAATAATAAATAAAACTAGCTTGAAACCTAACACCTATAATAAATTAAAATGATTTTTCTATGAGTAATCAAAAAACAGCTGTGACCACTGAAGAGCTTGAAAAATTTGCTCCAAGATAACATATACTACATCTTTTTTTTTAATTAATAGCATTATTTTAAACATAGAAAGACTTCTGTAAGGACATAAAAATAGTGGTCAGTGCAAATAATACTGGCCTTTCATAATATGGAATGAACCTCTTTTTGTCCATCACAACTTAAAAATAGAGATCTCTTTCTTGCTCAGTTTACATCCTCAGAGAAAGTCTAGCAAGGATCACAGAATAGAGCACACTGAAGGATGCATAATAGAAGACTTCAAAGAGCAACTACCCTGTTCTATACTTCCATCTGTACTTCTGTGTTATAACTCCTCAATAAAAACAGAATTCTTTCATTACACTCATTGCAGGCAAAAAAAAAAATTGTGTTAATAGATACTGAGTTTTTCTTCACTAATAGGAAGTATTTATAAATAATACTCTACATCAAGCCTAGAAAAAAAAAATGGAAAAACTGACTACAAGCAATGGTTTGTGTGCGTCTGGTTTTTAACAAGGTCATAAACCTTAGGTGAAAGAAAAAGTTTTAGTTCCTTCAGACATAAGCAATTGTATTTTAGGAGCAGCTCCTTACCTGCTCATAGTTTAGACGCTGAATTTCAGATATCTCTTTAGGTTTTGCATCAAGAATATAGTCTCCTAAAAAAAGTTAAAATAAAAATAAGTTTATTCCACACTCAACTCTTCAACATTTCTATGAACACACCTGACTGAAGCTGACTGATCATAAATACCACCACTGAAGTCTTCTATCAAATGAATGAGATCACATTGTTTTACAACCTGAATTACAATTATGGAGTAAAATATGAGTATAAAAAAACCATAGTAAGCTCCTATTAAGAAATAAAATCAAATAGCCAATGTTGTTACTAAAGCAGCATTTCATAATCTCTTGGGGTATCATACAAATCTCTTAATTATTCAGAAATTTACCTCCGTCTGTGCCTCAACTTAAAAATATAAAAAGGTCAAACTGTTCACAATAAGATATGTAATTGCATAACATGATTTAAAAATGCAACCACTTATCCTGACTGATACTATGAATATTTTGGCATATGTTTCCATACACCAATAATTCTGAAAGGCTTGTATTCCATCTGTGTCTACAATACAAAGGTAATTAATCATTTAACACACTGGGGTTCAAGATTTGTAACATTTCTAGTGACTAGTATCCATAAACTGCCTCTCCCAAATTTTTTAGATTTTATTTCAATGCTTTTTGTATTTATTCCCTTGCTTCATTCCTAAAAATGGAATAAAGAAAGAAAAATATTGTTACAGGTTTCCTAATTTATTATCTTTTAAGTTAAGATTGTTCAAAGTGATTGAAGGGCTTTTTTTAATTTTTTTTTTAAGCTGTAGAAGAATGATTTGGCAACTGCTAATCTTGTTGACTCAATAGGAACCTAAATAATTTGATAAGGCAATTTTGTTATTCAATTTAATAAGATAATTCCAGAAGCTAATATATGCCTTCAAGAAAGAATACACACATTTAGCCAACTGTGATTATGCAGTGACTTCAGACAGTATTATTATATCAATACAATTAGAAGAAATGTTTAGACATAGGCAGCAAGATTTCTTCAGACTTATTTTTTGGAAATTATGTAATTAACTTTTTTCCTTCCACTGAAAGATTCAGCGATATGCTTTTGAAAAGAACAAGCTACATTTTTTAGACGCAAAAAGAAAGAAAATACAGTAAGTTTTTTTTTCCTTCTGCTTAAGAAAAATCAAACCTAGTCTATTAAACTCAAATATTTTATATTTGTTAGGCTACAAATGGAAAGTGCTGTGGTACATCTAGCTTAAGTAGTATCGCAACTACACTTTTAACACCTGGATCATTCTGGGCTATTGAAGTTACAGACTTGTCAGATGGAAACAGCTGCAGTTTTGCTGAAGACTGAATCTGATAATGGAGTAGTGCCTGCAAATGAGACCCCAATCACTGGGATGACTAAATTAATTTTTCCTGTTATTTTAATTGGGTCATACTACCAAGGATTAGAGTTACTTCAGGCAATTAAAGGCACAGCTGACATACTACATTCTGTCAACTATAACAAAACAACATTGTAAGAGACATGAGCAAGTTTCAATCTACCAACATGTTGGTGTACTAAGCCATAACAACTGTATCACTAGACTAATCACTTAAGAAAGCAGTACAGAAAACTTCTATAAGCAGTTAAGGAAAAGCATGAGTAACCGAATACCATGAGTAGTTTTCTGGAAGCATGAGTTCAAATAAAGCTGAATAAAATAGTAAATAAATAAAACAGTTCTCCTATACTACTACTCACTAGTAAGTATAATATATAAATTGAAAACCATTTACTGTAATTACTAACCTAAGTACTCCATCAGCTGTTCAGCCGTTATGATTTCCATCATTGGTGGCAGCTTAATCTGTGAAAGTAAAAGTATATTCTCTTTAAGCTGTCAAAACAACACAATTTACAAAGTATCAATAAGGTATTTCTAGACGCAAGTCTTCTGATCTCATTTGCCTCACTGATTTATAAGAGCATTAGCATACCAGGACCAAGAACCTTCCCAGAACCTCTACTAAATAACAGCTACTGGAAGAGATTAAAAAAGGCATTTTGGTTTTTAGAGAAACCACATGCACACAGTACTTTCACTTGCAGCTCTCTGCATAGTCCTCCCTGCTCCCACCAAAACATTTCACCAGCATCCCCCTCGACTTCACAGGAGTTCACACCGCTCACTGCACTAGCTCAGCTGCAAGCATCCAAGATGAACAGACTGGGAACTGCAGCCACACTTAGTTAAGAAAATTTCACCTTATTCAGCAAAGTATTTGACGCCCTGCCTTCACTATAACGCTTAACTGAGTCTTAACTCAGAAAGTTCCTGCATACAGACAAGAGGCTGTAGAGAATCTGGTGGCAGGAGCTGCTGGGACAGGGAAGGAAGCCAAGAGTCATGCAGGTATGAGGAAATAACCTCCCAGCCTCTCATCCCGCACTCACATTTCAAGGGTTTGGTTTAACTCCATACAGCAGAGACCAGACACACAGAACTCAGTGGTGAAGCTTCCATTCCCCTCTCCCCTGACCTATTCCTGTCATTGTCACCTCCTAAAATCAACCACCTTGGCAGCACCCAGAGCCAAAAGCTTCTTAGATATTAATCTCCTACAACCAGCATCCTCGGTAAACGCTTTCGTTGCACACTTCCACTTACATATCTCCCTGCAAAGCACAAACACATACAAAGGCATCTGGCAATCTGAAAGAATACCATATGAGTATATTGTCTTTAACCACAGCGTTCTCAATTTTTCTCTGCATAAATACGAATTCTATTTTTCTAAGATTGAGGGGGGAGGGTTGGTTAATTTTTAAGCTTTCTCTTCAGTTCTAATCTTCTTGTCCTATCTCTCTTTAACATCTTACAACTGAAAGTCTAGAAAGTCTGGTATTTATTTTATTAGGAATTTTTTAATCAAGTTCCTCAACACTGATCACTGTTCTCCTTGACACAGATAGAAAGACGTGATGTGAGATTGTTAACTCATTCTTAAGATTTAATAGGCTCCAACTACTTGGCTGATTGTAGAGAAGAAGGAGGAGGTAGAAAGCCATGAGATAGAAGAACAGTACTTATAAAGCCTTTGATGCAGCATCCCAAACTCAGGAATACACTATAGCAACACGCTACACTGTTCACATCGTGATAGAGAGGGTTTCCTTCCCAGTCTGAGAGCCAAGCTATTTTAGTAACCTTCCAGAGAAAATGAGGTGTAATTGGACTAAATTTATCTCACCACCAATTTTAACATATTTGACAAAAGGCAAACATGTTAAATAAATGGATTTACAAGAAGTTTCACTAAATTTGGAAGAAGAAAGAGACCCAAGTTAATATGCCCATGCTTAGGTTAGAATTGGCCACACAGTATATGCCACACATTGATCAACCCATAGATGGTGGACACAAAGAAGCTGACAGTACTGTCAGGGATCGGGGGAAGGAAGGGAATGAAAGTATAAATTGGTAGTAAAGCAGGAAATTAGTGAAGCATAAATTCGTAAGAAAGAAGGCTTAATTAGTTCTGCTTATAAAAAACAAATTAAATAAATTAAACAAGAAAAATCAGTCATGGATGCATAGGCACATGAATTTTTTTAAAACATCTTTTAAATGAGTGACAACTGATTGTAACTTAGAAAATTTCTTAATCTCTTCCCAAAACTTCTCTAAGTTTCACCAATACTCAACAGGCAAAAGGTTTTCATAATCCTTGATCTTGATCATAATATTCATACTGAGTATTCACATAAATACAATATATTGTGTCATGTAAATAACAGGACTACAGGTTCGAAAAACTGATTCTTAAACGTCCAGCTCTGAACTGGCAACATTCAAGCCTTAGCAAACATTAGCTGTGCACACCCCTGAGTTGGGTCTGGTTCATTACAGCTCCTAGGGCGTATCGATGTAACAGCACAGAACAGAAATACTTACACTAGCTATGCACAAAGTGGTTCTGGGACTATAAACAGTACAGATGTGCCAATATAGTAAGAAGGAAAATTAACATTGCTCCCTTGACTATTAGCAGGACTACTGTGATGATTCTTTCAGGACTGAAGCTAGCTCTTTTTATTATTTGTTTAAAACTATTCATATCAGCTCAGCCAGCATTGCTTGGGGGTTTCTGCTCTGCACCACATTTGGGAATCTAGAAGTATGCCTACACTGCAAACAGCAGCTGTAAAGCATAATTACATGGGTGACCTATACTTGAGCTCTGCATAGTCATGGCATAAACATATTAATGCTTCAGACTTTATGAATTGAAGCAGTTATTTGTATCACTGATTAACAATCTGAATTTTCTCTCACAACTGTAATACTAAGCAATTTTTTTTTTTTACTGCAGAACCAAAGCGTTTTACTCATATGTGCAGAATCTCTCATAATTAGATATTTTAACAAGCTAAATCTCAAAATTAACTGCTTAATTAAATGCTAAACAAAGTTAATAGACTACTTCACAGCATAATTTTAGGGCTGGCATGTTTTGTGGGACATTGATCACATCTTCAAAGTGGGCTAATGGGGTTCCAACACAGACATAAGTATTTCTGAACAGAGCTGACTTAAGGATATAGAGAGAACATGACATTTCCTAACTTCAGAGCTTCATTGCGAGCACTTAAGCTACAGGAAGCGTACTACAAAGAGGAAACAGGAAAGATAAACACCTTAAAACTTAAGGGAGAGAGAAATCCTACAGAACCACAGTCATTCTCCACATAAATCAACAGAAGAAAACAATGTAAGCAATAGTATTGAAAGCTGTTGTTGTCCATAATCTATTATTTTGAGGAACAAATTTTCTCAATAGGTTTCAATGCTTAGTTGCTAGATTTTACATTAATTTTACATTTTAGGAAAAACGCGCTTCCTCAGCTCCCACCTATTTCCTGTACCCCTCTATCGCAGTGTCCTGGTCTTTTGCCCTGATCTCTCTTCCTAACTCTAGCTACTTTTCATTGTTTTCCCTCCCATTCTCAAGAGTGGGAAACTAAATCCTTCTCGCTCAACTATAATATGAGGTACAGTTAAGCCACCTTTGTAATTAAAAGACAAGATTGGTAAACAAATTTTCATATTGAACAGTTTGTCTAACACAACTTACGCAGTTTCTATGCATTAGACTACAAACTGGAAAACTACATAATACTAATTTAAATATTTTCTACTGTATTCTCCCACTCTTCAGAAGAGCTTAAAAAAATTAAGAGATTAGCCCTGCACAGAAGCTAACACTTCTGAAAATACTATGCATGTAGAGATGGACGATGCAAATTTCTAATGGCATATTATTTGTAGTCTCAGAACAGGGTTATCTAAAATATGCAACTCCCTTGAATTCAGCGTTCCAGAAGAGGTAAGGGTAGGTTCAACCTGCCTTGATGAAAAAGAATTAATACTCCCTGCAAATACGTACCTCTTGCCCTGAAGGAACAGCTTCATAAACTTATCACACAATAGCCTGATAGTACATGCTATCACCAGATAACCTTAACATCTTCCCCGTCATCCAGGTTTCCTTCAGCCCCTCAGAGCAGGCTTCCTGTTCTGGAAAATGTACAGCTACAGGCCTACTGATTTGTAAGCTCAACTCATCCCACAGATGCAGGGAGGAAGGCTGCCAAGGCCTCTGCTGAGCATTCATCAGAAGCTCACCAGCAACTCACCTTTGGAGGCTGAGTGAGTTCATCTGAGCAATCTGTGCAAATTCTCGCCATAAGGAGGTTTAGCTCAGCAATAAGAAAAAGCAGGTCACGTGTAAATGGCCAATGCCAGACCTCAGACCAGGCACTACCACTGCAGACTCTGACAAATCAAACAGCTATCAGCAGGAGCACACTGTACTCAGCTCCTCTAAAAAACTGGCCATTTTTATGAGAACCTAAAAGTAAAAATTTCAAACTAGAAATTTTTTATTCGACCTCTTCTCTGCACCTCAACCCTTCCATTCGTTGAGAGGACTGTGATTGAAAAAAACTTTTGAAGACACTGTCAAATATGCTACTGGGATTATTCTCCTACATAAAAAGCTGTAAGGACAACATATTCCATATGCATTCACTTTTCAATACAATATTAATATTATTTATATTTGCATTACATTATGTTTTCCCTTAGGCTGATTTTACATTCTGAAACAATTTGTTTCTCTGTTCCCTGGACATTTCAGATACATAATTTCTGTGCAATGCGTTAAAGTCCACAGAGTTCTTCAGCTACATGACATCACACCCTACCTAAGAAACACAGAGCAGAATTATATGGCACCCTCATTAAGCTTTTAGCATCTGATGATTGCCATGGAGTACATCCTGAGAAGGGCTACCCCCTCCAACAAAATTACTATTTAATGCAATGCCAGAAGTTATCAGAAAGTGGTGCGTGGACTACACCTAGCAAAGATCACAAAAAGTACTTAGAAAAGCAAGTTTCGCATTGCTAAGCTTAACTACATGGTGAGCCACAGGTCTGAGGAAAAACTGAACAGTCTTCAGATTTAAACAGGCTGAAAGGCAGCCTCCTACACTACATCAGAAGAGACAACCCATGCTTGCACCTACTTTTTTTAAATATTTGTTTCAATACTTACTTCTGCTTTCATTTCCATTAGAGAAGCCTAAATGTTTACCACACTGTTTTGCACAACAGTTACTTTCTCAAGTTGGTATCACGCTGCTTTTGTTTTCTTTTTACTTAAAAGAACACTGCTTTAACATTTCTGTAAGCAGAACTCCTCCACTCTATCCCCTAAAGGCTAAACTGCAAGTTAAGCTTATACAGGCAGCCTGCAAAAACACTTCAGGAGGAAAGCAATGATTTCATAATTATAACAATTAAAAGTATGGCTTCTACAATCAGCCACCTCAAAGTTGTATGTCCAGACTCCTTTGGAAGCAGTGGATAGAAGAGAGGTAGCAGCTTTATTGCAAGTTTAGTTCCAAAACATGGTACTATCAAAAAGGAATTTGATCAGTCCCAATAGGTGCTACTATTTCAGAATTTCAAAAAACTCAAGCATTGCCAAAACAGTATCTCACAGATAAGAACATACAGATGCAGCACTCTCAAAGACTCAATTATTTTTAAGTAGTCTTTATACCTGAATCCCTAAATAAAAATCTTAACTCTAATATCAGAAATACCTCCAAAAGGCATAATAAAAACTGAATAACGATTCGGAATAGAAAAGAATCTTGCTCTGTTAATGAACAAGATCTTCATAACCACTAGGAAGAATTTTTTTAAGTATATGGCACACTTACCTAAGGTACAGTAAATTTTAAGTCATACTGTTATTGCAATCCTTTAAGCAAACTAACAAACTACCTATAGTGTCTCTTCACTCAGTAAAGGCTATCTCAGAAAAACTGTTTTGAATGAGGGCAACTGGGACACACAAACAGAAGGTCACAAAACTGTGAGTATATTTAAAACAATACTCTAATGTGGGGGTAAGAAGCTTGCATTTTGAGGAGCTGAAATACCCGAAAATGTGAGTTCTCCTTAATATATCCAAATGTTAATCTGAGTTTTGGGGCATAAATGTTTCCATGATTATGGCCTACATACCCTCAGAACACTTCCCACTTACTACTAAGTAGTAAATAAAGATTTTCATTCTAAGCACATTGATTATGTGCCACTTGTCACAAACAATTACGTGAATTCAGCTTCCACTGCTGCAGCTGATACACAGTATTGGATCTCAAGGTTATCACTCCCATTCTGGAATAATGGAAGCATGTAATTGGCCATGCAAAGGAAAGTATCCATGAAAACTTGACAACTAGTATTGTAACTACTGTTTCTCAACGTCGAGAGAGAACATGTAAATCTATTACCTGAAGTCATTTCAGGCCATATCTACCTACAGGATGACCAAAACTCTCAACCTTGTCAGGATAGAGTTCTGAGAAGGAAAGTTGGTGGTTGATACAGGGCAGAGAGCCCAAAGCTTAACTGTTCACCTTCTTATTCTCCATTGGAATTTTATTTCCCCTCCTTATCTCCTTCTTACTCCATTTTTTTTTTTCCCCTGCCACATAGCTTCTTTTCACCTAACACAAGCTATGGTATTCTCACTCTGCTTTTGCCTGTTTTCATCTCTTGGTCTGCTTCCTTGTTCCCAATTTATAATTACCTGACCCAATCTAGTGTTCATCTTGGTTCAGAAGAAGTGAGAAGAACGTGGATGTCCATCCTCAGCCTTGGTATGTAGCTAGCTACTGTCAGTGATGTATAGATGAGCTGCCAATAAGGCTTACCACTCCAAACAATGCCAACATGGTTCTTGACCATAAACTGGAGAAAAGAAAGGCTAATTTGGAGAGGCACTAATTAGGAAAATCAATTACAAGCAAGGGCAATATACAACCAACTAACAGGAAAACCCTCAAGCATATAAATATTAAGTCATGTGATGGCAGTTTCACCAATTTAGCTGCCTGTCTGCAACTCATGTAAATTCTGCTGAGGTTTTATATGAACAGACAGAATTATACAAAACCCTTCCTGTAATCCTAGCAATAGAAATGGTAGGGCACTCCCAAGAGGCATTTTGATTTTCACCTATTTATAAGATTGGGTATCACCTTAATTCTCACTATGTAATATTTCATCAAAGCTGAATGGCAGTTAAAATTCTGGATGGAGGACAGCAGAAGAAAGCAATCATATACTTAAGGAGGCAAAGGAAGAATGCTAAGTAACAAAAACTTAAATGCAAACAACAAGAACAGTGCTGTCTCATTTATGTGCTTTCATTAAATAAAAGGTTAAAAAGAAAAATCCTGTAACTTGCCATTTCTTTTAAAACACCACCACACAGAATGATAAGGAATGATAAGTTCTCCAAGGCCCTCCACTCACCCCTAGATGCTAAAGAAGGAGCATAGAAAGCGAGTGTTAAATACTGAGGTCTAAGACAACCTTCACACCCTCTTGAGGATGGCAGAACCTACATAAGGCAATACCTTAAAGCCACACAGAACTTCCCTGTACTGCTTTCACCAATGGCTAAATATCCACATCACTGTACCCACAGCTTTCCTCCTGATGTATGAGCTATTCTGCTCAGGAAAATGTACAGAAGATATAACTAAAAAAAAATCATTAATCTTTTGGAAAATTACCTTCCTCTAAACAAATTTCTTCTTCTAATATTATTTCCATTTTGACCTTTTCCTATGTCACCTATTACACCTGTGAACAACCTTCTACTACTCTAATACCAAAATTCCTCCCCTTGATACTACAGCATAAAAACCACTCCCATAAAGCTTTACTATTCTTTGACTCCATTCTATCAGCACACCAATTTTTGAGGGTTGAATTGCCAGCATTTCTTGAGAAGTACCCCCTCCTCCTTGTTCTGCAATGCACGCAACCTCATAGCTCTTCTCCAACAGATATTCCTTTCACGTATGAATGTTAATAATTACATTATACCTTACATTTTAATTGCTTAAAAGTTAAAAAGAATTATTTTAAGACTACAGGAAGTCCGTATCCACGATGGCTATTAGAACACAAGAACTTCCAGGTCTCAAAGCTGTACCCGATCACGACGTGATTTACGCGTTAACTTAAATACATTCTACACTACGTAACTGTACAAATGTATCCCCGTTATTCAGGCAGTTATTTGTACAAATCTATATTTTGTACAATTCTGCATACACTTCATCACACAAAACTAACTTATTTTCCCAAAATACCATCTATGTTTTCCGTGCTATAAATAGTAATGTTTACTTAGTAGAAACCGGCACACATCTGCAAACCATACATTGCTCAGTTTAGTAAGGCCATCATCTAGATTTTTATTTCTATTTTAAGGGGACAACAAAGTAAGTTTATATATGACAGCAACATCTAAGTAGTATATTGGCCACAGACTGCCAGCCATTACTTATTTTCCAAGTTCTCTATGCGACATATGCGCTTAACAGCAGAAATAAGTCTGCGTCTTAATCAGCACAAACTTCCAGCGGTGCATTAACGTGGCTTTGGCACAGGCGCCCCCGAACGCTTCCAGCGCTACACGAAACGCCTCGTTAGCCCCGACGATGCCGGCGTTTCCAGGTCACAGCGCTGCCCAAGCGACACCGCCCGCCCGGCGCGCACCCGCCATGGCGGCGGCGGCGGCAGCAGGCGCCCCGGCGCGCCCGCACACACGGTACCTTCCAAGCCAGCAGCAGCACGTTCATGATGGCCAGCAACGGGCAGGGTCCGTTCTCGTTCTGGGTGATGACGGGCGTGTTCTCCTCCTTCCAGCGGACCCACTTGATGTGATAGACCGACTGGCCCGGGAAGCGCTCCTTGGAGGCGGAGAAGAGCTGCGAGCCCGCCGCGGGATTATCCCCTTCGGGCTCCGGGGCCGGGCCCCCCGAGGCGGCCCCCGCCACCACCGCCTCCTCGGCGTCGCTATTGAGCTCGGAGCTGCTCGGGCAGCAGGAGTGCAGGTTGGAGAAGGACTCCAGCGAGTCCAGGCTCCGGGACTCCTCCCCCGGGGGGCTGGGAGCCCCGCTGCTCCCGGAGCCGGCCCCCGCGGGACCGCTCTCCGAGGTAGGCGCCGCTCCGGGGCTCTCCGGCACCGCCAGCCCCGCGCCGTCTGCCGCCGGCGGGCTGCCCTCTGCGGCCCGTGAGGGAGACGCCGTCCGAGAGGCCGCAGCGGGAGCGGGGGCCGGCTGAGGGGAAGGGCTGCGCCGCCCGCCGCCCTCCTCAGCCGCCGCGGGCCCGTCCCTGCAGCCGCCCTCACCTGCTGCCGCCTCTTCCAGAAGGAGCTGGTTGGCAGCACCCCCGCCGCCCCTCTTCAGCGAGCCCGGAGGCGGCGGGGGCTGCGCCAGGCTCTCCATGCCCGGCCCGCCCGGCTCCTTCGCTCTCTATTGGCACCGCAGCGGCTGATCCTTCGCCAACAGCGCCCGAGACGCCATAACAGCAGCGACGGCTCCGCCCCACCAGGGACGCGCGGGCGGGAGAAGCAGCCGCGGGTCTCAGCGGGGCCCGGGTCGGGGGGGGGGCACCCCACGGGCGGGGCCGGCGGGGCGGGGGAAGGCGCCGGCGGGGCGGGAGCCGGCAGCCGGGGCGCCAGCGGCTTGGGGAAGGGGCGGGAGGGGAAACAGCTGGGGAGCGCGCGCGCCCGCAGGCCGCGTGAGGGGCGCGGTGAGCACGCGCAGCCGGAAGGGGCGGCACGAGGCGCGGCAGCCACGGAGCAGGGCAGGGCCGTTCTACATCCCGGGGGGCGCCAGCCGCGCGGAGCGGCTGCCAGCCGCCTCAGGGCACCCCTCTGAAGCGGTGCAAGGACCGGGGGCGCCTGCTCCCCTCTCCCAGGCAAGACCGCCTGCCCCGCGCCGGTGCGCCTGACTTCCGCGAACGAGCCCCGGTGTTGCAGGAAGCCGGCGGGGGCGGGGCTGCGCCTGCGCGGGAAGGGCGGCGGGCAGCGCCCCGCCCCCGCAGAGGCTGAGGTAAAGCGCGGCGGGAGAAGCGGCCCCCGTGCTACGAGGGGCTGTCCCGCGCAGGGGCGAGCTCAGCGCCCCGAAATGCGTTCAGTGGTTTTTACTGCCGCTTGTTGGGTGCCTGTACTAAACAAACGTGGTAGTGGCGAGCGTAATAGATCATTTGAGAACTCATGCAGTTGTATTACTCGGACGTCACCCTAATGAACCTATTTCCTTCTCCCCCTGTGGAAACCTTCAGCTTTTAATCACAAATACAGTTTTGGTAAGATTTTTTGTTTTCTCTTTTCCGTTTACAGCAGTTCTCTTATCTGAGCTCTTCGTAAACAGTTGCATCAACTTCAGCAGCCTTATCTGAAGTACATTCATTGCAATTGTACTTTCTACTTACGTGTCCGCTTAACGACTTTTCTCAACAGCATTAGTGGGGGAAGATTTTTTTTTTTTAATTCTGAAAGGGCAATGGGAATGGAAAAGCACAAACAGAACGGGGGTGACAGTAAACTGAGAAACTTGTCACGAGCCCCAATATAAAAAAAATCTTTGAGTTCGCATAATTGAATGTAAGAATTAACATATTGACAAACAAGAAATGAAACATTCTGTCTGAACGGCTCACGTTTTTATCTTCATTGGAGGATTTTCCTTCACACTTGAATCGTGAAGGTTGTTCAAGAGACTCTCAAAATGAAGAGGTCCCTGCTCACTGGGGACAACTGCAGCGCTTCACAACGCGTAGAGCATCAGGGGAAATAGGTGACCTACAATAAAACCCGAAAAGTGAGCAAGTAAATTAGTTTCTGCAAAGAAAAACGTGTAACTGATAAAGGGATGAAGGAAACCAGCTGATGCAACGTGTTTACACTTTCCTAAGACCTCATTACGGTGAGCGTTCCAAGGAGCCGGAGAGAAGCCTGCTCAACAAGTAACGGGTAAAGTTTATGCACCCGCGCTCGTTCTTTCCCTCTGAGGACGTAGATCACCCACGCAAGTACCGGCGCCCCTCGGCCCCGGCGGAGCCCTTCGAGAGTCCGGGAGGCCGCGGCCGCCCCGCCCCACGGACAGCCCTAGGGCGGTGGCAGGCGCGGCCCCGGCCCGCCTCGGCCGGCAAGCCGCCAGCCCCGGGCAAAACCCCGCTCCCCGAGGTGGCCCGGGGCGGTTCTCCCGCTGTGCCTCGGGCGGGACCCGCGGCCGGGGCCTACCCGGATTTGCTGCTGAGAAAACACAATTTCCCCCGGGCCCTGCGGCCGCAGCCGGGAAGGCGCCGGGCCCCGGGGCGGGCGGCCGCGCACTGCCCTCCTCCCTTACGTCCCGCCCGGCGGGCGGTGACCGCTCTTCCGCCGGGCGCCGCCCCGCCCCTTGTCACGTGGGCGGGGCGGCCGGAGGAAGTCGTGGTGCGGGGACCGGAGCGGAGCGTTGCTGAGCGGGGGGGCGCCGGGGCGGGCTGCCGATCCCGTCTGATCCGTGCGCGGAAGCGGTCCTCCAGAGCGGCGGGGGACAAAGCGGAGGGAGGCGCGGAGCTCGCCCCTCCCCATCCCGGCGCTGACTGGAGTGGATGTGCTGTGGGTAGGCGGTGGCGGGGCCTGGGCCCGGTGAAGATGGATCTGGCGGGGACGATAATCCTGCTGTGCTCCTGTGCGGCAGGCGCCGGAGGTGAGGAGCGGCCGGGCCCGCCCGGCCCCGCGGGGCCCTGGCCTGCGGCCCTGGTTCGGGGCTGCCGGCCTTCCTTCCTCCTCTCTGCCGTGGCTTAGGGCTGGGGGTGGCGGGCCCCCCTCCCTGGGGCGCCGCGCCTCAGCGCCCCGGCGGCAGGCCGCGGCTGGGCCGCCGGCCGGGGGCTCTCCTTTCCGTCGTCCGCTCCCGGGCACGGTCCGCACCGTCCTGCCCGGGCCCTTTCCCCCCCGCCGCCTGGGAGCGGCCCAGCGCCCCCACCCTTTTCCCGGGGCTTCCCCCCGCCGCGGACCGAGTCAGCTGTTCTCCCCTCCTTTCTTCCTCGGCCCCTCTCCCCCACCGCGCTCGGCGGTGCCTTCCTCTGCCCTGCTCCCTGCTCTTAGTCCCGCTTCAGTCCCTCGGGACTTTCCTCGCGGTCCTAGTAGCCGCTTCCCGGTTACCTTTCTCCACCCCGTCCCCCGCCCGCGGACGGGGCCAGCCGGCGGCGGCTCCGGGGAGCTGGTGTGGGGGGGGGAGGCGGCGGCGGGCTCCGCCGGCCGCTCCCGGGTGGGCCGGGAAGCTGCGCGCCGAGTGCGGGCGGACCGCGGGGCTGCCCGCGCAGGTGTCCCGCTGCCCGCGGAGCGGGGCGCGCCCTCAAACCTCGCCTTCCCTGCGGCCGCTTCCCTGTCCCCGAAACCAGGAAGGACTGTAGACGGAAGGTTCAGCTTAATGAAATGAAAGACGAGCTCGGGTTTTTCCCGAAGTGTGACGGTGGTTTCGAGGAGGGTCTCCGCTCTCTCCCAGGCCAGGGGAAAAACATGCTTATGTTTATGGGCGACGTGTAGCTTTGTAAAGGCTCCCGTTACGAGTTGTTTTTCAGCATTAGAAAACTATTAGGGTAGTCTCTTTACTGCGTCTAGTAATGTTTCATTGTTCGAGTCACGGTAGGGAAATAGTTTCAAATTTTTACAAAACAAAAAGGTGGACTTCTGAGGGTCCTTCTAGAGAAGGATGGGTGGAGCAGCTGGTAAGGACTTGCTCTGTTTCGTTTGGCACCTCTCTTGTTTATCTGGGCTCCGCATCGGTGCACATCAATACGTAGGTTTATTAACAAAGAATCTAGCCCTAAATCCTAGTATTTTACATGTTCTCAAAAAATAACATCAAAGTATGTGAAAACTTCAGTAGGTTGTACTTGTGGCTAAGCTGTGAGATAAAAAGCAAGCTGATTCGCATGGTCAGAAGTCATCCCTGCATTTGTATGATCAGGAGTGGTATAGACAAAAGACTTTTCCCTCATAGATTCTTGTAAACTATCAAGATATTTCAGACTTAATTATTGGCATACTTTTCAAGGCCTCTTTGTTTTCTGAACTAAGCTGTGCTGGCACAGAATTAATTCAAAGTGATTCATTAACCAGTTGTGAGGGTTGTTTCCACTGTTGAATTCTAGGCAGGCAAATATGCCTTAAAGTTAAAATCAAAATGAGTGTGTAAAGTACAGTTCTCTGGATATATAGAAGCAAGTTCGTGAAGTGTATTTAATTTTAGAAATTCATGTTAATTTTTTTCTTTGAGAGAAGAATGAGCACCTTCAACACTTCTGGTGCTAGGAAGCACACCTCACTAGCAGGTAACAAGCATGTGTCTTTTGGTGTTTAGCAGTACAGGTAAATGTTTAAAGAAAGCTTAATAATGCTGGCTAGAAATCTAGAAATGATGGCCAATACACGTGTCCAAAATAGCCTGTGAAACTTTTTGGTAAAAGTCTCAATATGATTATGAAAGATTTATCATAACTATGTTGAATTAAAATTACTTTTTAATGTTAGAATTTTCTGTTTTAACTGTGTTCACATTTCTAGTTTCTTAAGTACTGTAATTGGTTTTTATTTACTGAAAAATAGAGTTCTTCATTTGAATGGTTTTCTAGGCAGGCATTAATATCTGTGTGGAAAAAGGGCAAGTTCATGATTCTTAACAATGTTACTGTGAGAGCAGTGGAAACTGGAAACAACTGAAAAAAAACCCAACAATTTACCTGTGTTTCATTTGTGTACATTGCATCTTGTGCTCATTAATTTTACACAAATCTTGAAACTAAGTTATATTTATCTGTAAAGCTGTCTAATTTTAAACCATGTAGGTATTAAATAGCAATAATTTTGAGAATTCCATTGATCTGCACTTTAAAAAAAAAAATGCTCTTCTCTATGTTGAGTCTGAGATTGGAATATTTTTACAGGATATCCGAGTTTGAACTCTTCTTTCAGAATAGCACAAGGCTTTGTGCCTGTATGTCATATTTATGCTCTATTGTAATAGTCTTTAGATACTTTAGATATAAAGGTATATTATAGATTAACAGAACCAATTGTAACTTCAGTTCACAGTTAAGTATGAACCACAAATTCAACTTTTTAAAATATTAAGGTACAACATAACTGAGATGGATTATTTGAGGAGAAAGATTAGTGATTTAACACCTGAGTGAAATCTCTTTGTTTCATTTGAAAAAAATATTTTCTTTTGTAGTTTATATTGTTCTTAAAATTATGTAAAAGGAATGCAATCAAAAACAATCACTAGCATTGCTGCACTAATGAAGTGTACTGCAGTGTCGGTATTATGCTGTTTTATAACTAGCTGTATGGTTTATGGTTAAAACAGACAAGTTATCAGCAATTTGGTTTAATAGGCCCTGAAACATGTGCTTGATCAGGTTTTGGTATTAGATTACTTTTAGGGCTCTCTTAGAAGTTTTTCTTTCTTTGCTACCACTGGATAAATATGACCTTCACAAAAGAAGTGGTCCAGTAGGTCAGTTTGGATACAGTTTCAGTAGTGTGAGAAGGAAAAGCCATGCCAATTTTTTTTTTTTTAGTAATTGGGGAAAGGTAGAATTTCTCTCAAGTAGATACTGTATACTAAAGGTAAGACATATGTGCCTTTTTTTTAAGATTTTTTTTTTTTAAAGTGAATCTCAGTGTTTTCCCCAATACCACTGGAATTGCTTAGCTTAAGGGATCATTCACTGGCTGGTGCTGTTAATAATTTTGATGTGTATAAAGTGATACTTAGTTTGGGCAATATTATTTGCAGCTTTCAGTAGCATGCTTTGTTGCATGTGATGAAGATGCATGGAGGTATATCAAACAGTACTTAATTACCCATGCATAATGATGTTCTTTGAGGAATGGAAATAACTGATAGAACCTTTCCCTTTACCTGAGGGTCATTTAAAAAAAAAAAAAGGGGGGGGGGAATAGAAAATATGGAAAAGAGAACTAATGAGACCCCAGAAAAGCTTGAATTTAAGAAAAGTGATCGTGCTTTGACTAGGCTGATCAGATGCTGAACATCATGCAGATCTATGATAAATTTTGTTTTCACTGGTAGAACACACTCTTCTGTTTTGCTAGGACTTCCAAGCTGTATCTTAGCGTCTTGTGCTGCTGCGTATTGAACTACGTATTTCCCAGGGAGCATGGGAGAAATTCTGTTTTTTTCTGGACACATGGGGGAGTTGTGGGAAGGCATTTATGAGCTATTGGGATCTGAGTAATTTAGTTTGCATCCTTGCTATAAATTGGGAAGAATACTAGCCTTCATTAACATGGCACTCAGCCTCCAGCATTTATCTGGGGTTTAAAATAAAAACATTATGAATTTGTATGGCTGGATGAGGCAGTGTCTGGTAAAGGCAGCTGTTGGATGGTTGTTTCAGAAATGCCCATGGTAATTAAAAGTAAATAAAATCAGGTGTTAAGATAGTAACTTTGAAATACCATTGCCCAAAAGCCTAAGATTGCAGTTTATTTTTCCTTTTAAAAGGATCTAAAGGTTCAGTTATGCAGTATGGCAGAGCCACTGTAATGAGTTACTGCTGTCTGGTGGTCCAGCCCTGGCTGTGCTTTCCTAGCTCTACTCCTTCAGTGCCTCTTGTGTTTGATGGCATGAGAAGCCAATTCAGCCTGCTAATTTAAACAAAAGAAATTAATCATTTCCTGCCAGACACGTAACTTCCATTGGTTTATTGTGCAGATCCAAGCCTAGTGGGGAGGAAGAGGGTAAAAAAAAAAAGTGAACATCTGTGTACTGCTTACACTGCTGGTGCTGTACTGTCTAACTGTGCCCTAAATGTGAGTTTTCAGTGAAGGGAAATTATCCTGACTTGACTTTTTGGTTACATGTTTTTCTTCCACCAAAAACTAACTTAACCAGAAGAGAAAGTATATTTTTCAGCTGAATCAGTTTTAGTGCCAGCACAAGGGAAGAATAGAAATGGAGTGGATGAAAAAGGGCAGCAGGACTTGCCCTTCTGCTGGCAGTTATGCAATGACAGCCTGAATAAATTCTTCAGTGAAATTCAAGTTGGGAGGTACATAGTAGGATTACTGGCTTTCAATATACTTAAGCACAGAAGTGCTAAATCTGAATGCTATGTACACTGTTTAATGTCCCGCGTAAAGGGAACATTTTAAAGAGAAATCAACTCTACATTGAAAACAGCTTGAAGAAGTAAAACTTACTTTGATTAACGTAATTAAAATTATAATCATAATTCTCTTAAATATATTTTTCATATGCTGGCATTTCAAATCTGCAAATGTGTGATGACACTTGCAGTAAAAAGAGTTGTCCAGCAGGTTAGCATGGCTGCTGAACAATCACTGATAGTCTGTCAAATCATATTCTGTGCTTTTTTCCCCACTAACAAACTTGAGTTGCATTTGAACTATTTGCCTTTGTCATGCAAGTCTTAAGGTTTAATAAAAACTTCACCTTTTAGAACACTGCATGCTTGATTTATCCTCTTATGGGTAGTTAAATGTCGTCATCTTTTACCATGATATGTATAAACTTAATAGATTTTTGTTTTCATTGGTAAACTTTCAGTACTGTTTATTACCTGTTGTCTTTATGTGCATGAAGCTAGCTTCTATAAGGATTTACTCCATAGTCTTCCCAGATACTGAAGTTAGTCGGAGCAGCCTGTAGATCTCCAGGCCATCCTCCTTGAAGATAGGAATGACATTTGTCTTGCAGTTGTCAGGACCCCCCCTCCATCACCATAACCTTCAAAAAGGTGATAGAAAGCCTCAAAATAACATCAACCAGCTCCCTCAGCCCTCTTGGATTCATCCCATCTGATCCCATGGGCTTCTGTATATCCAATTGGCTTAAGTGTTCCCTAGCTTATTTCCTCTGCTGTGGGTACTGCTTCACTCCCATAGACTGGGAAGGTTTTGTCTTGGGGGAGGGGGGGGAGTCTTCATGGTCTTCTTGGGGAAAATAACCATGGTGAATGAACTGAACAGCAAATCATTTAGCATAGACCACCAGTGATTGTTATATATAGCTGCTCAAGGTGTGCCAGGAGGCTTATCGCTAAAATCCCGTGGTTGATACATTTTATCCTTTGCATAAGCTTAGTTAGAAGGTGAGAACATATGCCTCAGACTCCCTGTCTGTCCCATGGGATTTGTCTCTGTTCAGAATGGCAACTGTAGATACTTTCTGTACAGCTTTTTGTAGGGATGCTGAAGAGCTGTAGGCCCTGGTACACAAAAATCTTTCACAGGGACTGACACCTTGAGATATTTGCCTAAATGTTCTGCCTAATTCTGTTTAAAGTCCTCCCTTGTATTTAGGTCTAAGACCATGCGAATAAAGCTTCATTCCTGGAGGGTTTTTGTCATAGTAAATGCCACATCTAATTTAGCAAGTCTTTAGAAGACTATCCTGTCAGGTTCAAAAGCCATCCTGTTGTCACTCTTGGATATCTGTATCCTAAAGGGTTCCTGTCCACTAGCTTAAACCAAGTATACTGTTAGCTTATTCCACTAGGTTGCCTGGAAAGGTGTCATGCTGTCTTTGATGTTTGGTTGGTGGCAACATGACACATGAAATTTGTAGAGCAGCTCCCTTAAACTGTATCTAGATGCTCATGGTTCAGTGTTCTTTACTACAGGCTTCCTCATCGTATCCTTATTTGAAAAGATCTGTCTTGCAGTCTCTATTAAAAATAAAGTACTAGTTTTTCAATGACAACAAAATAACAACAGTAGTTCATCACAGAGGTTGAGATCTGTGTACGTGCTGTTGTAACGATTTCCTGGGGTGCATTACTCTCAGATTCTGTGATAGACTTCTTCCTTTTTGATGCAGAGTCTTCTCATTACAAAAACCGGAGCTAGCAGTTGTATCTATCTCAGGCACCTCCTCAGTGATGTCGTCTTCCCAGTTTAACAAATTTTTGCCACGGGATCCTGTAAATTATGTTACCAAGGTTGAGTTACTTATTAAGCTACCTTTGTGAAGAAGATAATTGCTTTTGATGTGTAGCTGGTTTTATTAGAAGGAGATTGCATATCAGTTGCAGGCTTTGAACGCTATAGCAGTGTTAATGGTATACATGCTTCTGGAAGTGAAAGTAAACGTTAATTTTGAAGCCTTGATTTCAACCCTGTGTAAAGTCCCTTTTTAGAAAAGCTATGAAATAGCCTATACTCTAGGTGTTATGCAGCTGCTTTGGTTTAGCAAGAGGAGAGCCACAAGAGTGTTTGTGTTAAGTGTTCACTGTGAGAGTACTTAAAACATAGGGAATTTTTTTCAGTTTTGGAGAAAGGGAAAAGAAATAGCATTGTTTCCCTGTGTCATCACAGAAAGCGTATACATTTTGGTTAAGCGAAAGGGTTTTTGCTTAAAACCCTCTCTGCTTTTGCTTACCAGAGAGAACAGTTAGAAGGCTTTTTAATGTCCATAGTTTTTTTGCTGTCTTGTTGCAGTAGTTAGCACTTAAAAACTATTCTCTTTGACTTGGTTGAGTGCAGTCTTTCAGCTTTCCACATGTCATGTGACTTGGATCAGGTGGAAAGCATTATTGGGTCTTTGGTAAGTTGTTGTCCTTTAAAACTTTTTTTCTAGGTGCCTGAAGCTGTTCAAAGAGTACCTTGCAATACTGAAAAAAACCAAGGCCTGTTACAATTTAAGGAATGCATTATTACAGGCCTCCTACCACAGAAAAGTTGAAGATAACTTGTTAAATAGTCTTGGGATTATGGAGCACAGACGTGTACACATTCTGCAGCGTACTACCTCCTTAGTTTTGATAAAGGTTTTAAACTGAGTTATTAGTATCATATTCTAGATCTAGGTTCATTTTAGAATTAAAACTTCAGCTAAGTTTTAGCTTATTATCAGTTAATTTTTAAGTTTGTTTTATTTAATGTTGACACTTTCGGGTCATATACCTGGAACTGGAAAGCATGTACCTGTAGTCAGGCTAATGTATATTATGCATCAGTTTGGTATAACAGGTGGACTCAAGCTAATCTTCTTTGTTTTATAGAAGTTCTTGGGCCATAGGAGGTGTTTCTGCTTCATTTTGTGGGATTATGTTGGAAGTGGATTAGAGAAACATTGGACAGGGACAACATCCTTATCCCTTAAAATTCCTCATGCTGGTTGCTGAAACTTTGGATTCATCCTGTGTCTGTCTTATATTAGAATTCATATAGACTTACTTAAATCACACATTTTATAAATGTTTAAGACACCTAAGAGGCTTCTGGAAACCTGGATGAGAATGGACTTGTATTTTGAGACTAAGAGTGAGAGGAAGTTAGACTGAAGTTTTGTTATTGGACTGTCTTTGTAGTCAATGATGAAGAGTCAACATTTATAGAAGCCTACAGTACTGTGAGAAAATTTGAATGCAGTTTACTTGCAGTATGTTACTACTTGAATTTTAAAAAGATATGGCAATATCTCGTGCACATTGCTGCTAAATGCAAGCGATGCATTTGGAAATACTAATTTACTTAGTCATCTTTTGTGTTGCTCATTGAGCTTATTGATGGTCAGACATTCTAATCACTTTAAAAGAAACAGAAGCACTGAGAAATTTGTGGTATTAATTTAAAGAAGACCTCATGACAATAAATACAGGGAAATGTAAATTTGTATTTTTGCTTACCAAATTGTATTCTTAGTATAATAACAGATGTGGGTTTTTTTAATTTGTGAAAATGTAATGCTACTGACTGAGGCAAAGCTTTGGGATACATTTGTCTTCTTGGGTGTCCCCAGATGTCATCGGTATAGGTATCTGAAGAAAAATATTCTGTGAAATCTTTGAGAATTCTCACGTTCAGGTTGCTCTGAGGTTAAACTGATTATTAGAGATCTTGCTTTTTCTTGCAGAATTAAGAATTCTGGAGAAAATTGGAGATTTTACTTTCTATTTGATCTCTCAAATGCTGCACTTCGCTATTTTTTCAGGGAAAAGATGATAGCCCAAGTCAGGTTCTTGAAAAATCAAGCATAAACTGAATAATTTGTTCCCTTCCTTAAGGAGGAGGTTGAGGAAGGAGGGTTTTGAAGCTAGGTGACGAGCCGGGAACAATGGGGCAAACACTTGCATACACACAATTAAGTGAGAACAACATACGGTGAAAAAAGTAACAAAACAGAATAGAAAATGAGAGAAAAAAAAGTTTATATATCCTTGAAGCAGAAACTGGTGCATAATGTTATACCTTAAGAATGTAGTAGTAAGTACTGTGAAATGCAGTTCCTATGATATGGAAACAAATCTTGCACTCTTCATGAGGATATGTTTGAAGATTCAACATGGAACTGGAAAAACAGCAACTTGCATGTTCTGTATTCTAATTTCATATTCTTATTGTAGGTAAGATTGTGTTTGTATACCACAGTTTTCAATAGACAATTCAGGTTTTACGTCAGGTCTGTGTCTTCCTAAATGAAGTGGTTGACAGTTGAATTTCTGTGTCCTTTTTGTGAAAGATGATGTGTGACAGCTAGCAAAAATGATGATAATACAAAGACAAACTGAATGCAGTAAATGTATAATCATATTACATCTCAGTGAACTAAAAAGATAGGGGTGACTTGTTTCAATAAAAAACACATAGTTCACTGAAATACCTTCTAAAGTTCTGGAATATGCTTTATCAAAGGGGTCTTGTAGGGAAGAACTTGTATGGAAATCTTTACAAATCATTGACAGTACTGAAACATTCCTAATACAAATACATTTGGCAATATATTGCTGTCACAGGCTGCTTGAAAGAAAACTTGATTTTTTGCATAAGACTGTAAGAGATGCTGCTTACTTTCAAGTGATTTGACACACAATGTAGTTTCTGTAATGAGTAGTTGATTTGTTCTTCAGAAACAGTTGCTTCCATGGAGTTAAAAAGAAAAGAATTGATTGTATGTTTGTTGTGTAAAGTGTACAGAAGAATACTGCAAGGCTTTGTTTCAAACAGGGTGAATGTTTTCATGGTAGCTACTGATAAGTTATGTATCAAAACGTGATCACTCCTTGGAGTTTTGAAACATTATACATCACTTAATATCTTTAATTCTTTGCTGACTTTAATGTTTAATACATAGAATCATAGAATTGTTTAGGTTGGAAAAGACCTTTAAGATCATAAAGTCCAATCATTAACCTAGCACTGCCAAACATGACATAATTTGGGTCATATATAATCTGGCTTTGAAACCAGAACTACTGAAATGATCTTGCTCTTGACTGTAGATTCTAAATATAGGTATCAAAATATCCAATCATAAGGAATTAATTTAAAAGAGAAACTGTTTTTCACTGTGTATATAAAACATACTGTGTATGCAAAGACACAGCAATTTGCTTTGCAAGTTGTGTTTTGTTATGTGGGTTTTTTCTATTTTTGTTATATTTTGTTATGTTTTTTTCCTATTTCTCCACATTATTTTCTATGGTTGAAACTTCTATCTTTTTTGGTCTCTGATCACAGTTACTAAATCACTTCATCTTAATAATTCCTTCCACGACATCTGTGTTTACTTTTGGCAGGTAGATGAAGTATTTTTCATGCTTAGTATTCTAGTGCTGGTGTTTCATACAAAAGTGTGGTAAGACTTTTGAAGAGTATCAGTGTTGAATGTGCAGAGGCAGGGGATGGAGACCTAGGTGGTGGTCAGGATATGAAAATACACTTCTTGTGAAATACTTCCTGTACTGTCAATTTATTGTGCATACATTTCTATGATTGTTTGGGATGTATTAACTAATAAGAAGGTGAATCCTGTCTGGAAACTGTGTACTTACTCGGAAGAAGTGACCAAAATGGCAATTACCCAAATGTCTGTAATGCATATAGTGACTCCTTGTCTGGAGGAAAATAATGCTATGTTAACTTCTTTACAGTTTCAGTTCTTATGATTACTGGCCTGTTGGCAGTAGGCAAAAGTACATCTCAGCAGTATATCTGACAGGTGTCTGGGCAGCACAAGGAATTTTCTGTCCTGTTATTGACCTACTAATGCTAACCTTGGAGTGAAAAATACTGTGTTACAGTAAAATGTCTAGTGTAAACACAGAGCTGATATGGTGGTCCTCTGTATGCATATTACAGATCTATGAAGAGCTCTCAAATGCTAGTGCCTCTGGTCAATTCTGCATGTCCCTTCCTCCATCAGGGTGAGAGGACCAAAATCTTTCCTTGTTTTGTCATGCACTCTTAACATGAGTCAGAAATACTACCATGGAAGGAAGTGTTCAAAATAGACTGAACTGAATCTACATCTTCAGAGATACATCTTTAATAAAACTTTTCCATGTGATAAAACATTCCATGTGATACAAAATGTTGTGTTGCTAGGTGGCATGATTTGATCTTAATTTTTCTGGTTATTTGGCATGTGGAATATAAACATTCTGAGCAGATACTTCAGTATCATGAGTGCAGAGTGAAGCTGGAAGTACAATTCTTCTAGGGAACCATAAGATGTTCGGCTGTTGCACTTCTTGTGTTTGGATCAGGAGTGTGTTTCTGAAACATCTCTCAAGCATTCCTGTCTACAGTGATGTAGTTTACCTTGTAGAGTAGTTTTGGAGTAAATGAACTATACTAGATTTGATTGAAATTAAAGTGGAACACACTCTTAACTGCAAGTGTGCATTCAGTCTGTGGGACCAGAGTAGAATGAATCTGAAGATTACAAGGGAGAAAAAAGAAAGCTAAAATGCATATAATGTGGGAGTTGGGTCCTCATCAGCTGTTTCACACCACAGATATGCCATACCTGGTAGTGTGGTTGTAACCTTGGTAATTTCTTAGACACGCTAAACCTTACTTTTTTCTTTTTTTCAGGCCAGTATGGAAATCCTCTAAATAAGTACATTAGACATTATGAAGGATTATCTTATGACGTGGATTTGTTACACCAAAAACACCAGCGTGCCAAAAGAGCAGTATCACATGAAGATCAGTTCTTGCACCTAGATTTTCATGCTCATGGAAGGTTAGTGATATTTTAAAAGGTATTTGTTTTAATATTTTATTCATGTATGTGTTTTAATTGTAGTGACATGTAAACAGTGAAATACAGTCATCAAACTAATGTTAGCTAGAATACACTAAAATGCAGTTCTTACACTGGACATCAGAGCAAACACTTCATAGAAACTGTAAGTGTGAAACTTGCTTGTAATCACTCATTCAAACTTCTGGTGGTAACTATTAATGCACTTTGAAGCTTAAACAATGGAATCATACTGGGAACAGAATGGTAGTTGATTCTGAGTTTATAATGCAGCTTTGGCATATTTTTTATAAAAAGTATGCCAAACTGCCTGAGGAGATTTAATTGAGGAAAAGTAAAATTTCAAATTGTGTTTGAAAGTACAAAATAGGCCAAAAAAGTGTTCTGTTTCATGTGTAATGGTGTCATCTGTTTTCTGTGCTGTTGTGGAATTTAGCAATTATTTGACATGGGGAAAACGTAATTGCTGTTACAAGACTTGCATGTAATATGTGATTGTAAGAGCCAGTACAAAAGTTAGATATCAGTGTGAACAACTGGAGTATAATTTGTAGGTTTCACTTAGGAAGATCTCTTTGTACTTTAGAATTGGCTGCTTATTGTATAACCGAGGAGAAACAGGAAGAAAGTTAAAATATTTGTGCCTGTATCTTTTTGTTTCTTTGACTCCCTCCTTTGCAGCACCACTGTCTTAATATATTTTAGGAATATGTAACGCCCTTGCTTTTCTGATTATTTCAGTTACAATATAAGTAATTAGAACTCGATAAATTATTGCTAGCCATATGTAGAAACATAGGAAGTTTGACAGAGCAAAGGTGAAAACTAGGGCTTCTGAAACAGTGTTTGGAATATTGTTTTATGAGTAAGCGTTCTACTAGCTGTGCCAGCTTGTAATTTCTTCAGGGAATGAAGTGTTGCTACTGGAGGTGTATGGTGTAATGACTGAATTTCAGTGCATGCTCCCAAAAGGTTAGTGTTAGGGTTGTATTTGTAGCTGCTGTAGAACTGCAACCCAAATCCTGAATTTAAAGTTCTGTCCTTAAAACCACATTTTTGGGTGTGATTTTTAGTCCAAGGGATTTTATTATTTAAAGAAGAGTCATTTTGCTGCTGTCTCTGCTGTAGCTTCACAGGCAATCTCTAGTCTTCGCTATTAAATTGTTCCAATAAACAAGACTGCAGAATAGAATATTTCAGAGGCTCCTCATATTGTAAACCTCTCCACTTTTAATGTAAATCTCCAGCAAGGTTGCGAGACAGTGAAGTTTAGTTTCAGTCTAATGCTGCCACTCTTAAGCTGCAGGCTGATGGTTAATTTAGGCTTAAAGTATGTACTACTGCAGAGAAGAACAGGCCTGACCACATTGCCAGGATCACATTTGTGCTAGCACTAGTAGTCTTGAATCCATGCAAGGAATAGGATCTTGGGAACTGATCAGATGAAAATTATTTGGAAAAAAAAAAAATCAGTATGACTTGAAGGGGTGATGGAGGGAGAATGAGTCCATTCTTTCTAGGAGCAGTCCCCATTTCAGTCAGCTTGAGCAGGTTCATCCTGTCATTGGTAAAGATCCCATAATACTCTTCTGTAAAGAGCTCTTTACAGAATACTCTTTTGTAAAGAGCTCTTAGATAGAATGCGCAGGCTAAGCTGTGTTAATAAGGTGGGCTGAAAATCCTTATCATATAAAGTTGTTAACTGTACCTACAATAATGAGGTCTAAAAAAGATTTCCTCTCTTAATTCATGTGTCTTAGTCACACCAGGCCTTAGACCAACAGGTTTATAAAGATTTTGATAACAGATACTATTACTCATGAAGGAAAGTGTTGGTGTTTATATGTGGAATTGATTCTAAACCCCAATGCTCTGAGGCACAAATCCATCATTAAATAAGGAGGCTGAATGGAAACTTACTATAAGGTCAAACCAGTCCATAATTTAGGATTTTGGTAGTTTCCTGTGACACATCGAACACTTCCTGCCAAAGAGAGGGTAGTTGACAGGCTGTAAATTTAGTCCACAAATTCCTGTTAATAGGTCTGAGTGTGTTCTTAAACAATATCTTCATTTTTCTTTAAATATGAATTAGGAAGGATCAAGTGGATTGTGTTTTACTTGATCCAGTCTATTTAGTAGCTTTGAAGGTGTGTTGCAGTTCAAAAAACTGTATAAATAGGATTACTTTTTTGTCGTTGCAGCTAGCTTACTGTGAATAACTGTAAGTGATGTATGTCATCACTGAGAATGACAACATTAAAACTTTTCTATCAAATATTCTAATTACTTTGTGCTAAAGTAGGAAATAAAGCTCTTACAAAACAAAATACTTAAACCATTTATATTTAGCCCATAGACTCTTAAAGTGCTGTTTTATTTAAATACAGGTGATGAAACTTAAAAGCATTCAGTCAACATGAGGTTTGAGATTCTGAAAATTTAAACCTGATTTTTGAATGGCCTTATACCAAATGGTTACTTAAACCACTACACCTGGACAGTCTTGTTGGCATACAGCTGTACAACTTGCATCTTGTTAACTTAATAAAAATAGTAAACAGCTGCTACTTGTGAGTACTGAAATGATAATCTTCTGTTTTGAGGTGGCTTCTGATGAAATGGCTGTCTTCTGTAGCCAGGAAACAATGGAAAAGCTGTCCTAATATTTACTGCCGTTCACTGCTGGAAACAGCAAATGAAGCTAGCTGGACCACAACAGTTCTTATGCTGTATCTCTGGTACCAGTTTGAACTTTATAAACTTAATCTTTCCACTTGTGCCAGAGGAAGCACCTGTTGGTCATGTGGCCAGTCAAGATGGGAAAGTGATTTGGCTGCTTATTTTTCAGCCAGATTAATTGTCATTCACTTCAGTACATAAGCAAACTTTCTGTAAGAAGAAAGGGTGCAGAAATAAGCAGAAGTGGTGAGAGGGAAGATGCAATGCTACCCTTTTCAGTGGCAGTGCTGACATATGCCAGATTAGCATTCATCAAACTTAGAGTTTCATTGTCCGGAAAATGGCTGGCAGCTACAAGTATTTTATGATTGTGTAAGTAGCATGTGTTCTTTTCAGTAGACTGTTTGGATTTAAGAACTGTATTTCATAGTACCCTTTTTTGAAAAAGGAAAAAATAAAAACAAAATGTATATATTTATGCCAGGTTAAAGTGACCATTTAACTATGGACTAATAATAGTTTAATAATGAAATATACTGTAATGATGGAATTAAACCAAAACTACCTTTTTTCACCCCAGACTCAGTAGTTCTACAAATAGGTATATAACATGCCATCATTGAGAAATCCTGCCTTCATCTGGAAGTTAAATGCTACACACTATAGCTTTTGTTGTTGGGCAATATAAAATACAACTTGTTATGGCACATTTAATGAATTGAACTAAACCAGCCACTATTCAATGCTGAAACACTAGCTTAATAGGGCAGTTAAAGTTGCTGAAACTAAGCAATGGATGCCTATTAATTCTTTTGAATCACAAAATGTGTAGTTTAGATGAGTGGACATTATTGCTTCACCAGTGGTGCAAAATGTGCTCATCTCTAAAATGCTTCAAATTGGAAGGAATGTGAAGTTTTAAAACAATCCTCGTTATGTATCATAGCTCTTCCAACTGCCAGTTTATGTAGAGTGTTTTAGTGTGAGTTAATTTAAGGTGCCCTTTGAGTCTAGGGAAGGTTCATGCAAAGATAATGAATGCACAGTGTTAATATTAACCAATTAAGTTCCTGGTATAAGGTAGCTTTTGAACCCACTCCACAACCTCTGTCCTGTCCCCTCCCAAAAAAACTCAACAACAACAACCAAAAAAAAAAAACCCACCAAAAAATCCCCCCAAAATATATGGAATGATTCATAGAAGAGCAATGCCTTTGGCACCAGCTTGAGATGCAGTGAAGGAATTTAATATGGCATAACTTTCTTTTGCATGTCAAAGTAATGTCAGTAGTTTTGAAAATGAAGTTGGGATCACTATAACTGACACTGTATTTTATACCCAGTTTTGACTTAGTCACAAAATGTGTACTTGCACTTGTTCACTTACTGAACACAACCCTTCCTATGCAGAGAAGTTGGAAAGCTGTTTTCTTCACTTTTTCAGTATAAACATTTGCAATATATTAATTGTAGAAAGTCTTAAACTGAATTCCTATCACCTGTAGAATGTCAGAAATATACTGGATACTTCATTCACAGTGGTTTCATTTTGAGGACAGAGCTTGAAAAACTTCTGACATCGGATTTTCTCTGACATCGGATTTTCTCTGAACTATACCTTTTTATCTTATGACAAAACTGTGAATTCTTGAGACCCTGATGCATTCAGAAGAATAAATGAACTACGTCTATGTGGTGTTTAACTATACTGTCAGTCAGCTTTTTACTTAATGCATTCCTAATAACTTATGCTTTCTAATTTTTTTCTTAATTTGTCCCATTAATCACCCATCCACACCCACTTCCACTCTTTCTCCTTGGATTAGTTGATTACTCGCTTGTGAAAGTTGCCCATGCAACTTGAGTGAACAGTTGAATTTTAAAGTGGTACTTGAACACATGATAACACCTGCTTATTACTAAATTAGAGATACATTGAGAACTTCTTTCAGATGTTCTGCAATTTAGCTACAGTTTTCCTTATATTTTTACCTAAAATTTTCTTTTTTTAAAAAATACTGTAAGCTGTTAAACTCAGGCATGTTTGTTGGAATATATGGTCTATACATGATCCTTATAACAGGAAAACCGTTACTGGAAATGCTTGCAACATCACTTCTTTGTAAGCCATACAAATAAAATGACCTTTCATATGGTTATGCTTGTGAATATTAAAGCATTCACTTGTTGAATATTGTTAGGTTGTTCTATAAAACCTAAGATAGTTTAAAAATGTGGGCTTCACTAATAAAAATGCTTCTCCATGTTTTAATTTGGGCTTACAAGTCATGACTGCTAAATTCAGATTCTTTTAGCCCAGCATATTCAAATCTTAAACTAGCTCAATATAGGGTTAAAATCATGTAAATATTAAATAATTATGTCAGTGCAACTGGAATAACCTATTCTTCAGCCTCCACCACCTTATGCAGTTCATCTGGACTCAAAAGTACTTACTTTCTTCTGCTGTGCTCCGAAATGAAATGGACTATTATATCATCTTTTTCAGAGCAGTCTGCATAAATGCTGGTAAAGGTTTGCATTATGTTAGTCAGAAACATTGTTAAATCTTCTAACTAATGATGAAACACAAGCTTTGCTTCTACTACATTAAAAGTAAGTGATATTGATCGTTTGTAGTGATCCTTGGTGACCATGAGACATTTTCCTTCTGTTTTCTTATTCACCAGAATGTTCTTGCCTACTGTTCTGTGTCACTACAAGGACATACCCCTGTGCTTCCAAAAGAGCATGCATTCAGCTCTGCTCTGTAATTTTAGAACTACAATGATAGGTGGGTTTTGGAAGGCAGAGAGTTTAGAAAAATCTTATTATCTTATCCTTCCTGGGTTTCTATGGGGAGGGAAGGAGGGAGAAGAATTTTTGTCTTCATGGTTCTATATAAAAAGGGTAATAGTATACATGTGCCTAATGTGGCAAGTCTAGTGGGCACCAAGATTTCGTCATTATTACTTCAAATAAGTTGGCAGCTAAAGTGCCTATCAGTGCTTTCAAAAGTGTCACTGGGTGTCAGGGGTTAGGAAGATGCTGTAAGGCAAGCTTCCAGTTGAGGTTGTTCTGCCTGATTTTGTCAAAGTGCTGAGAGTAGCGTTTGATCAATAAGCCACTGGAAAAAAACACATCAGTCTCACTACTGCTGCTAGTAGGGTGGTACTGCATGTTACTGCATGTAACCTTTTTTCCTGTAGTTAATGATCACATTTTCTACAATGTCTTTATTATTAAGAAAACACTGTGTAAAGCTATAATATGTTGCAGAGTGACCATGTGATTCAGCTGCTAGGTAACCCAGTTTGGAATCAATTTCAATAAATGACTGATTCTTAAATGTACTACTACCTTTTACAATGTTTTGCATTGAGCAGAGGAACTTCTATAACAATGAGAGCTTGCATGTTGCAAAATTGTGTGGGTCTTAATCTGTGCTCACTGTACCATTTGGTAAGGCATATTTGTGAAGTAGTGTTTGTTGATTGGCTTTAATATGGATTTTCTGTGCAGGTATCTTTTTCATAATTATTTTGAACAGCTATCAGTCATACATTAGTTGAGCTTTCTGCTACGGTCACGAATGGCAGGCATGGACCACAAAATTTCAGAGTTCTTAATTATGAGCGTTTTTTATTCTTGGTTCTATAGTAATTTGTAATCCTTTGTATTGCCTTCATTATTCAGAGCTGTTAAATGTTTGTGTTTAAGATTGTTGTTGACTGTATTTGAGTAAGTTATGAAAATGAAGGAGGCTATCTGCACAGAAATTGTATTTGATATGTTGGATTTCAAAGGTGACATTCTGAGCATGCTGCTGTGCTGTCTGAGATGGACTGAAGTAACTGAGCTAGTTACTCTTGGATTAAAGAGGACTTTATATTGTGACCTGTTTTATTAAACACTAGATGTTCTTTTTATGGCATTTAATTTATTTTTAAGTACTTTTGTAATTGTGCATACAACATAGTACTCAATTAATGAAATGGCTTTGTCTTGTATGTTCTGTTAGGCTGTCAGAACATAAAGCAGATTCACTGTTACTGGTGTAATTTGAAAATTTACGTTGTGTCTGTTTTTCAGTTCCATCTGCACTTAAACACCCTCCTAAACAGACTAACTTAAATAGATTGTTTTAGTGGTCATCAAGTAGGCTGACTGGTTGGTTTTTGTGAGAGTTATGTGAATTATTTTCATGAATTTTACTAAGTGAACTTTTTGCAAGGTTCACTTACTACAACTCATTTTAGGCTGTCCTGAATTTAAAAAGAAAAAAAAAATCTTTAGTTCTTACTGTAGTCTTTTCAGCTTTATTCAGTGCTCTGTGACCATGCTTCAGTCATCCCCTATCTGTTATACCTTTTAACTTATATGCCTTCACAAATAACTTGCCAGTCAAGAGACCCATGAATCGGGTCTCACTTTCTACACCTGTTTTGTTAAAAAAAAAAAACAACCCTAAAAAGCACCTATGTTGGTACTTGTAGGTAAAGCAATTTTATCTTGCAGAGAATTGGGAAGCAGGGACCCGAGTTCCTACTAATTTTTTAAATGAAATGAATCTAAAAAATATTTTAGAGTTTGGATCTGTGGGTTAAATGTCTTGCATTTTACGGGTTTAAATACAGTGAGCTGGCATATGTGTAGCCCTCAGGAAAAAAGGTATTTAGTGTTTCACTCGGGTTTGTCTAGGAAATGCCTGGTACAGCGGCATCAGACTGGTGAGGCTGCCTAGCTGAGGTGCTGGGTTTCCCAGCCATACTGCTAAAATTGTTATTAATGCTTTAGAACTTTGTTCCTTGGCCAACAAACTTTAGTAGACATAGCCATGTTTTTAAAATGAAAAGCAGTAGACTTAAATTAAAGTACTTTAATTTATGTGCTTCGTATGTGCTCATGTTATCAGCTGGCAGATTTCTCTTCTTTGTCTGTCTTTATTTGTTTCACTAAGAAAGTTTCTTTCTAAACTAGTTTCTTAGTTTGAATTCATGCAGTAACTGATGCCTTTTCATTTTATTCTAGTACATCTTTACCTGTTTTCTCTTTTTGATCTCATGTTTTTGAATTATGTTAGAACATGGCAGTGTATATAAATACTCCAATTTTATGTAAATACAAAAGGGAAGGTTATTTTGGATAAACGGGAAACCAAGTGACACAATCTGCACTTAACTTCCCAAAGAAGTTTTACTGAAAGGAGAAAAAAAATCAACCTCACGTAGACTATTCTGCTCTTAAAATCTGTACACTTCAGGACAGAGATACGTGACTGACTTTCTTAGAGTGTAAATTAGCCAACAGGTAGCTACTTGTAATCCTACTTGGATAGTTTCTGTTACCTGAGCTAGCTTATGTGTTTGCAGCTATGTGTAGCAAGAATAGTCAGTGGCAAATTGTCTAGGATGAAGGCTGCATCCTCAGTTGTGTTCTTCTAGAATAACAAGCTTAGCAAGTCTGACTTCTGAAGGTCAGGAAAGAAATCTCTGAACAATCACAAGTGCCACTCTAGAGGTGTCGATGGAAAACAAACATAAGCTTCAAGTGTTCTAGCTGGGATTGCTGAGCATTGCAATGCTGTAGAGATTGGTTTTTAGATTAATACTTACTAGAGGATGATACCCTCTATCTGCATCTAGGTGGGTAATAGAAAGAATGATAAACCTGGAGACCCTATCATGTGTTGTTTCAAAGATGTATTTTCTTTAGTGTCAGTAGCAGGACCATAGGAATTGTCAGTTAAATGATGATGGAATATGTTGTGTGGGTTTAATAGTAAGTGAAACACTGTAAAAAAAATAGTAATGTCCGTAGGTATGATGGTTCTGTAGACTTAGCTTGTGAGTAGTTTAAAGCTGCCATTAAGTCCTTAAGCTGTCTTCTATTTAACATAGTTCAGGGTTGGAATGACTCTGACAGTCTGTGGAAACTGAGTTTAGATTTTGTGATGCCTCATGTGGAAGCAGTTAGAAAGAAGGGTTCAAATTATTCTCTGCTTCTGTCTGTAGACCCACTTGCATTCTTCAGAGAAGACAGTCTTTGACTTCTTAAATGGGAGAAGTAAAGATAAAAGACTTGCATCTGAGGCAGAGTAGTATCTTCTAGATCCTGATTTGTGAGGAGGCTCATGGAGGCACAGCTGCAAAGATTTTTCTGGTTCCTACTGAGAAGAAAAGAGTATGAACCTAAAGGGACTCTCCTGGAGTGACATTCCATACCACTGCCAACAACGCATCACCTTCTGTTTCCTTTTCTCAGCCACTTCTAGCTGTGGAGTAACTCCTCAGTTTCCTCCTTTTTTTTTTTTTAAAAACTATCTCCTCTGGTTACTGAGTGATTCTGCCTGCTCAGCCTGCCACTGGTTACAGTGATTTGACTGGGCAAAAGGTAGGAAAGGGAAAGCACCAAGTGCCCTTTTGCGTACCACTGATAATAGCTCTTTCTGACAGTTTTGAAAAAGTCTGCAGGCTTGCTATCAGTGTCCCAATGTATTGGACATTCCATCATGGCAAAATCACTGATCTTAGAAGGTAACTCATACTAAAAAGAAATGGAATAATAGATTAAGCGTTAACTCTTACATGTACACCTTTATGTTCATTTTACCAAGTGCTGTCAGTGTATATACACACAACTTTTTTTTTTAAAGTATTTGCTCTGTGATTAGAGCATAAGATTGACATAACTGGAGCCTATGGGAAACCACTGGGGTTTACCTAAGTGTGGTGCTCTCAACTATTTTTTTTCTTTAATTATCACTGAGTTGCTATGTTACATACTTGCAAATCTGACATAGCCTCGCTGAGGTAAGCTAAAGTGATATAAAAATCTACCTCTTCATAATCTTTAGGGTACTGCCACTACTGAAAAAGATGTGGGTTATTATCAAAGCAGATTATATAACAATATAAACAGTTTTACCAAAAATTCTGTCTTCAACCAAACAAGCAACTATACAGTAACCCAGTAATGGCCTGTTACTGTATCAGTTTTCAGATAAGTGTAAGACAGAAGCGGTAACAAATAAGCAAGGTCAAAACTCGGTATTAATTGATTTAAGTCTATTCTAGAGACCACTACTGCTGGGAAGTGTCTTATGCAAGGTAGGAAGTGTGTAAATAAAAGAAGCATTATTTGTCTGGAAATAGTTAATCTTCTGCCTGATGTGTAGCTAGGCTAGGGAATAGCTTAGTTTACATTGATATAGGTGCTGGCACAGAGAACTCAATGCATACTGTAGAAATGTTAATTACCAAAAGGCTTATTTGAAGTTTTTTTATTTCTTCCATTGTGGCTACTTCAAGAAACCATATTCAGGAATGATATAGACAAATTTGTTAAACTTCTCTGGGGTCTCCTGTCCTCCGAAGAATTCATGAAGTTACTGGATTTAAGGCAGGAAAGAAAACTGAGATGTATTCTCTTCCACATAATTTTGAGAAGGATAGCAACTAGCTTATATTCCGTTCAAGAAAGGTGAAGAAATACTATCTTTGAAGAAATTCAGAGTAAATGTTAGGAGAACTTCTATATCGGGTGAGATACTGAAATGGATTTTGTAGGGTCTTTGGGAGTTTCTTACTGAGAAATTAAGGTGTTGAACTTAATTTTTTGGGAGGTCACTGCTAACTATCCATTTGTTTGAATCAGTCAGTACAATTTGGAGTCTCCCCACCTATAAACTGGCATCTTTTTAGTGCAATTAACTTCATTGACACTTCCAAGTAGTACATTAAGATGTCTCTGCGTAGCCATAAAAATGGTTTTTACTTTCTCTGCTGTAGGTTTCATGTCATACGTGGGTTTTTATGATTACCGTTGTTTAAAGTTTGGTGATTTGTTACAGTTGTTAATTCTTGGAAGTAGAGACAAATAGACACTTGTTTCCACCACCCACACCCGCATCCCCCAAGTTGCCTCTCTTTATCCCTCCCTCTTTTGGTGGGGGAGAACCAAAGGAAGATTTGTCGCTTCTTTTTTCATTATTAAAATTGTGAACAGTCCAGACAGATAATCCTGTTCCCATCAGGCATGTTTGAATGACCAAGAAAAGACCAATTTAAGAATAGCTGTAAGACAATCAGGTTATCTAATAGTTTAACTAAATTAAGAAATCAAATGGTCAGACAATTGTTATTGTGAAACATAGTTGCTTTATTTTGTATTTGAAATAGTTCTTTAATCCTGCAAATAGAGCTGATTCTATTAATAAATAGATAATTAACAGCATGGGTTAGAATTTGTAGTGTTAGTTGTGTACCAATGCAGAAAGTAAGAAGAGGGGGAAAATTAAAGGAGAATAAATAGTTGTTTTAATTTTTAAAACTAGTGAAACTTTTCTTTTGGTAATTACAACTTCTAACAGTCCACTCTGAAGTGACAGATAGGGTAATATTGATGGAAGGGTATCCCACCCAGAAGGAAGAACCATTCCCAGCTTTGGTGGACTCTACTGAGCTTCCTGTTGCCCCTCCAAAAGCACAGTCCTCTACTGCAGGCCGTCTAGGCAAAACTGTCCCTAAAGCGTGATTAGATGATAGTCAACAATGTTAGTCCAGAAGTGCAATGCTGAATGTCATGTGAATTTGTAAGGATGAGAACGTCGATGACTTGACAACTGAGGAAAGGATACCCTGGATGGCTTCACAATTGAGGCCTAGGGCTAGTTGATCTATCTACTTGGTGTTATTTTAGGCTAAACTTGGTAAATTACTAGCTTCCATTCTGAGATAAAGGTCGTCCCCCCCCCCCCCCCCCCCAATCTGCTGACATATATGGGAGTTAGTATATGAGAAGTCCTATGTTGTGTTACATAGTGTACTTCAAAATGATAAAGAAATTGCTGATGCACTTGAGTGTTAGAGATAATAATCGCTTCTCAATTTTATTTCAAACTCACATGAATACAACGAGAAAAATCTAATTTTAAAGTAACTTTTTTGCGCTTCTGAGAGAAGTGTGTAGGTAGTTGTTTTTTCAGAAAACCTACTTTTTTAACTATGAAAAAGTAATTTTAGCCATAATAGGTGCTCTTACTGGAATTAGTAGATACCTCAGTTTATCACAGAGACAGAATTACAGACTTCTTATGGTAAGAAGTCTTCTATCAAATATTAGAGAAGGGAGAAGAGCTGTTCCAAATTATCCAGGATCTCTTGTCATTTAACTTCAGTTCAGATGCACTTGAAGAAAGTCTGATCCATCCTCAGTAACTGTGGAGAACTCAGTCACAGGGAAAACTCAAACTGAAATGGAGTTTAAATCTCTATAACACCTTGAGGATTGTATTACAACCAAAGTGAACAGAACTTCTTGAAGTATTTGAATGAAGTTCTTTAAAATTCTTATTAGTGCTGGTTTTAAATTTTTTCTGCCTGTTCATTTCTAATTTCTGCCCAGAAGAGCCATACAAGCTGGCTTAAAGTCTTTTTTTTTTCCTAGAAAAATGTATTGCATAATCTTGTAGCATTCTGTCCTACAATGTTTTTCTGGGTTGCTTGTTCATGTTATCTCTTCATCCTCATGAACCTCTATGTTACCAAAAGACAGTTTTACAGAGCTAGTAAAGAGATTAACTTAAACAAGAAGAAATCTTTTTTTTTTTGTCTCTACGGGATATTATAAATACTAGATATCTATCATAAAACATGCCTTTCTCTCTAGGTGTGGCTAGTTACTAACTGCTAGCTGGTGTGTGTTCTTCGGTGACTCCAAAACTTAAATGCATCTATAGTGAACTGTTTCTTCCTTTTTAACAGGACAATCTGACCTCATAAAATACATCCATACTGAAACTATAATACGACCACTGGTTGGCTCGGCACAAAGCCCAAGAGTCACAGGGAGCTGCTGAAGTTTAACCTTCCCCATCTACCAGCCACATCTCATAATTTCATAATCTTGTAGTAGATATCTCTAACACATCACCAGAGGAGAAGACTCACTTTGAAGATTTATTAACGCTTTAATGCTGTGACAACAATAATAAATAAAGATAGTTTGATTGTGAAATACTGTTTGCATTACAGAATAGTCAACATGAGTCACTAGAACCCTTACCAGGTTTTAAATGTAGGCATGGCTTTTTTGTTTGATCTTGAATTTTGCATCTTAATGTGCAGTTGTTTCAAAATACTTATAACTGTAGTGTCATATTATTGAATGTGCAAGTGAAGACTGAAGGTATATTTTGTATATGCTTCAGCTGTACTAAAAAGTAATTAGATTTAATTGACTTTACACTGTGGTGCTTAATTATTTTGGTTATTTTGCTGTTAGCACAAATGGATACTAGCTTTCACTATGGCAAGTCAGCTCTATCATTAGTATACTGTGTATGCTGAGAGACTGGTCGCATTTTTTTAGATGAAGACTCTGACCCAGACATAGTCAACTTACCAGAGCTACTTTTTGTGTAACAAATTGGTGACATAACTATAATATTCCTTCAATTTCGTGATTGTGCAGAAACAGAAAAATATAGGAAGAAAATCAACAAGTAAAATTGGAATGACTGAAGTTTCAACAACTTCACTGATCTGTATTTGCACAATGTGTTTATACAAAATTTAAGAGAATACCAAATGAAATTCTGAAGCAAGCTAACGGTTATCACAGGTATGAATTCATATGTCAGGCATTTTAAAACACTTCAGTTATGTTGCTTGACTTCACTGAACCAAACTTTTGTTTTCGTACAAAGGAAATGTAATATGTTTCATATAAAGACTAGCAGTAGGATTTGCATCGAAGAATGTAGTGTTGTAATTTGAACAAGATCATTCAATGAGTAGAGTTGTTTACATAGTTGTTCATGCAACTCTACCAGTTTAAGTATTTTTTTTATTGTGTTGCCCATCTTATTTTTTGAGTTTCAGTTGAAACAGTAATTAGCTCAACTACATTTCATTTACATTACTTAAATGTTGGCTATGAAAGTAAAATAAGCTGATAGTTGCTCTTATCTCTGCTGCTTCACAGTGCTGTTAAGTCAAATAGTTGCCTTTTCCCTTAAGCTACATCTGTGTCTTCTGGAGGAGTGGGAATAAGTGTATAGTCAAATTGAGCATTTTCAGATTTCTGCATTTAAGTCTAACCTTGTTTTCTGGCTTAAAACTTGTAAATTTAGCTACTTGTATCAAAAGCATCTAAATCTTGCTTAAGAAAATCCTTCGAGGCAGTGGTCTAATTCTCATACAGTATAAACATTTTCTATAGATAAATTTTACAGGGTCTGCAAATTGTTTGCATGAAAATGTTGGTTAGAAGTACTTTGCTTAGTGCTCTTGTAATTGAAGCTCAAAGCCAATTTACGATCTTGTTTTATTCACTTTAGACACTTCAACCTTCGAATGAAGAGAGATACATCTCTTTTTAGTGATGATTTTAAAGTAGAAATATCAAACCAAGTAATTGATTATGATACCTCCCATATTTACACTGGACACATTTATGGTAAGTACAACACTTTAAAATGGATTAAAGTGCAGCCATTTTAAACAGTTTTTTTAATAGTACATGCAGAAAACGAGTAACTGTATGATGAGGTTGTCTTCATTATTGAACTTTAATGCATCTAAATGCATTTAAATGCCATCTGCTTTTATTCTCATACAAGTCACGCTTAGCAAATGAGTATTTTACCTAATTTTCATATCCATAGTACTTGAAGTTCAGCTCTGTTTATGAACATACTCTTCATAGAAGTCTGATGCATTTAATAAAGAAAAGGAAAAAAAACTGTCTGCATTTAAAAAATCAGGTACTGTTCTTTAGTCTAAAGAATTTAAGAAATATAGAGCTACCATCATTAAGGGTAGTATACCCGATTTCAGTAAATATGAAAGATCAAAATCGATTAAAAAGGAAGGAGAATTAAGGAATTAAAAGCAGATGAAAAGAGAAGGATTAAGACTTACTTTATCCCTCTTTATAAAGTCTGTTTTGGTTCTGAAAGGAATCTTAAGATATCTGCTTTCTGAAGATATCTGTTAGTAATGTCCTACAGTCTTGAAGTGACTGTTTTAAACTTCGAAAAGAAGTATGCGCACTTAGCACTTTATATGCATCTAGGTAGACAAATACACCAGTTGACTTAGGTAGGTCAGAGGGCTTTTAACGTGTGGGGGGTCTTTTGTTGCATTTTTTTCTTAGTTTGTGAAATTATTTCAGAAAAGCTTTTGGTTCTTTCCTTATTGCTGAGGGCTGAGATTAAAGGATCCACATGAACCTACTTACTGGACTTGCTCTACATTTTCTTTTAATCCTCTTCATTATCTTTCTCATTCAACCTAACTTGTCATGAAGATCATGAACAAAGTTAGAGTTGAGTAAATTAACTGTTTTGCTGTTGGTTCTTGATTTCCATTCAGATCAAAAGTCTTCCTTCCAAGTACTCTAAAATTTCCAAAGATACATGGCTTATAAGTTCAGGATATTAATGCACATTCTAATAGAATATTGTCTGAAGTAAATCTGGGATCACTTACAAATGTCTTGAAATGAGTGTTCCACAAAGCCTGTTTCTACCTTTTAGTGTTCTCTCTTAAGAGTTGTATGGCATATCTTCAAGCTACTTTTTCCAAATTTCAGTACTATATGAGCTTTATAAAATTCTTGATAATTGTTAATTAGAAGTTAGTGCTGGTCAATGATTAGAAAGAGTACAGTTCTGATAATTTTATAGTGTGATTCTGAACCCTCCTCAATGGAGGAGCATATAAACATTATTTTAGTAATCTTTCTTTTTTTTTATGGAAAGGTTTTTGGGGATGCTGGATGTTGCAGCTGTCAGTGATTATACTTCGACAGTTGTATTTTTCCAGATTGTGACTGTTTCAAATACAAATTCACTCCATCCCACATTTAAACCTAGCTACAGTTTTAAGAGGCTTATGCTTGAAGAGAAAAAAGGATGTCTTCAATATAGGGAAATCTTTCTTTGAAAGCTTTCAAAGTTCAGTATACACTCTAATTTCTTTTTTATAATTGTATGAACAGATGTATAAGGACAGGACTTGGATATAGGATTACATGCTGTGTATGTGACAGCTTTAAAATACTGAGTTGAAATCTTCATTACATGCTTTTTAAACATGTCATTTATGCACCTGATTAGGAAGCTATTGAACTTAGTAACTGATTTTGGGATAACTGTATGTCTTACTGTTGAATAATCTTGCTCTTAAAAATTCAGACACAAATTTCTGAAAGAATATCTTGCTGCCGTTATCCAGAATCTTATTACTGTATAATTCATACAGGTTTTACCAGTTGGAAACTGGTGCACAATCAGGATAATTATGCAAGTATCATGCTTTAGCATTGTCTGCTTAACACCTTGTGTAGTTTGTATGCTTGAAGTTTGCACAGGACTGAAAGCTTTTAGAAAGGTATAAAAAAAACTAATGTGCTTTTTCTCTTAACAGGTGAGCAGGGAAGTCTTAGCCATGGGTCTGTTGTTGATGGAAAATTTGAAGGATTCATCCAAACTCACAGTGGGACCTTTTATATTGAGCCAGCAGAGAGATATATTAAGGACAAAACTCTACCATTCCACTCTGTCATTTATCATGAAGATGATATCAGTGAGTATTTCCATTTTGTGCTACAGATGAAATAAATTTTTTTTATTAAATGTCAAAAACTGTAAGCCATTTGTAAGCATCAAATGAGACTTCGGCTTGCGTATGACACTGTGAATCATGCTGTCCTGTAGTGATTCATATACAGTTATGGTGTGAAAGAGATTTATGGCAAACCAAAGTGACTCTTCCTTATTCTGCCATTTTAAGAAATCCTTAGCAGCCAGGCTTTAGTGTATAAGCAGTGTATTTTCTGCTCGATGGATACATGTTTCTTTTAAAAAATTCATTCTTAAAATTATCTATACTGATTGTTCTTCCTTGTGATCTGCAAAATAAAGGATAATTAAAGTTCAAGTCACTAAGCATTTAACTGCATCTAGCTAAGGTGGTACTTGTGGGGAAATAAAAGCTTCCCCTGCACGCTTAAGTCACAGATGCCTTCAGGGAGCTCTTTAGAAGATGTGGTGGCACCCATTATGTCCCATTTTGCACAGTAGCTGATGGAAGTGTACAGAGAATACTACTTGAATTTGAAGAGTATAGCCCCAGAAGTCTAGCTTTATTTGTAAATGCCCAGAAGTATGAGAAAGTACCATGGAATACTTTTACATTTTCACAACTGATGCATCAGAGTTCTCCTGCACTCTATCTGCCTTTTCATGTATGATCAGTCTTCAGCTGTAATAAAAATCCATTTTATGCTTAAGTAACTTTATGTTGAACCCCAAAAATACTGCAATAAAGTTGTGATTCCAAGTTTCAGTCCTTCCAAGTAGATGTAGGCAGAGAGTCAGTTTAAGATTACCTTTTGGTTATTGAAGCTAACAAGTTCTGTGTTGCAAGCTAACTTTATGTAGGACTTCAGCCTTGCTTAAAAATCAATTTAAACTATAACTTCATTAAAAAACTTGTCTCATCAGTCCATTGTGCAAATCCTAGAAGACCTGAGTTTGAAATCTCATTTGGAATTGGATGAAGAGTCTTAGGTTAGATCACTGGAAATTACTTGAACCACTCTCATGATGATATATGTATAAAACATTTTCAAAGTACATCATAATGAGACTGTATTGTGAAAAGAAATGTCAAAAATAGGTGAGGAAAATCTCTGGTTGTGATTTGCCTTTATATATTATCATTTTCTCTGTGCTGTAAGCCAGTGAAAAACACAGCGTTATTGCATAATACTCTCTCTGATTACTTCTCTTGCATGAATGCAGTGAAGAGAAATTATCTTTCTCTGCTTTTAACTCGGCAATTACTTTTTTCCTAATTGAATAAAGCTTCTGGAATACAGCTGTATTTTATATTCAGTGGCAGTATGTGTGCTGTCTTTGCGTTAAAATTGCTGTGAGCTAGCAGATATGTTTGTCCTTCCTGTTACCCCATTCTGTAAATATGATTACTAACCCAAAATCAAATAGAAGTTGCATAATTTTGAAGAGCTTCTGAATGAATGCAGTTATCATATTTTATGTACTTTATGAGCTACACTTGTTTTCTGACTGACTAAATGTGTATCTTCCTGGTGCTTATAAGAGGCATATTTGAGAATAAAGTAACTTTATAGGATAGCGTTCCATATACTGCTTTTGAATCTCAGAAGTTGCAGCATGCATTTAATTTTCAGCTCTACAGAGCATTGCAGGTGAAAGTCTGGGAAGGCAGTTTGCCTTGCTAGCTGCTGTTGGAGTATTACAGGGTTTGCTGCTGTAACAGAAGAGTAGGGGGGAAAAGTAATAAAAAAATTACAAAAGCCTGGTGTGAAACCATAAGATAGGTCTTTTGTAACAACATTTCTGTGAATAATTTGCACATACTTCTAAATTCTTTGTTATGTTTTATAGGTCTCATTGAACAGTTCAATTTACTGCTTGATAGTGGGAATACTGGACTACCACTTACATAGCACTTTCTGTAACTAAGTCACTGCTTTACCAAGGGTTTTATTAACCCTGTTGTAGAAAAGAGGGGGAGGAGGGAGTAAAGGGACATAAGGCAGTAAAGTGATTTGCCCAGTTCCCAAGGGGTGAGACAAGCAAGAATATTGCCTCATGTCCTAGTTCCTTATGCTGTAAATAGTGGGTGACTAAAAATACTCTCTTCACTGTTATCAACTAATGACAGAAATAGAACTGTATCTTAAAGAAGCAGATAATTTGATTTTATGAAACTTAGTATTCCTGTTTTGTAGAAGTGATCTCTGCTGGAGGATTAAATGGATCACTTGAGAGCTGGAAAAAGCTAATGATGAAATTGGTTCATATTAATGTCTTATTAAAGTGAATGGGAGCAGGATATGGGTTTTTTTTAATTATTCAGATGGTAGTATGTTAGCTTACACTGTTTTTCCTCTTGAATCTAGTGCATCAAAACCATCAGTTAGAAACAAAATCAGATTATCAGAGGGGATTGTCTAAATCTATTCCAGAGAGCCACATTAAAGCAACAGTACAATATGGCTTCCAAATCACCAAGTGAGTGAATGTTGCTGCTTGCTCGGCATGGTTGAAAATAGCCCATCCTGGAGCTAAGTGTAAGCAGCACTATTTGAAAATGTGCTGCTCCTGTTGGTTGCTGTCAATGCAGAGTCTGATGTGCGTGCATTCTGATTGGTACAGTTTAACTTTTTTCATTGGTATCCTAGATGCCTCCAGGATTTCTGTGGTCTGAAATATCTGAAGTATACAACTGCTTCTGTCACTTTCTGGGTAGTGCTTTTGAGGCTAAAATTTTTTTTTGCCTTTCATGAGAGCTATTTTTGCATTGAACTGCAGCTCCAAAAAAACCCCAACAACAACTGAAAAAAAAAGCTAAGTTTTACAGTAGCTTTAAAAATAAAAACAAGCATGCAAATCTGATGTTGCTCAAATCTAGAGCTAACTCCTGTGAAATAGAGTCAAACCACTAGTATCTTACACAGGACAAAAGCAACAAAAATGCTCACACTTCTGAGAGGCTGGGGAAGAAGTCATCTTTGCTTTAATTGGGGATATTTTTTGGTCACCCATCTTTCAGCCTTTTGAAACAACATGCTTTTTAGTGCTTTTCAGAAATCACAATGCAGCATATGATTAGCATCTCAATGAGTTCTTATTCAGTAGTTAAACAAAAGATTTTTTTTTTTTTAAATGGGGATTATATTGTCAACTTTATAAGGCAGCTTTTGTCTGTTAGAGTCGATGTGGTGACCAGTGGAAGGCAGCTTTCTATTCATGACTTGAAACACAAGTTGAATTATTTTAGTTTCTAAACCACTCTTGTTGATACTGTTTTATAATTTAGTGCTGGAAAGATGCAAATTGCTAATTTCATTAAAATATTTTGGAAACTTTTCTTTAAGGATTAGGATTTCATTGGAACTATATTTACTTTATTTAAATCATATATGCTTCAAATGTATCCCTGAGTTCATACTGTAAAAGGCAAAATTAGTATTTCCTCAGATCACAGTAGACAGGAAAATCCTGTTCAGTCCTTCAGGAAAATGAACATGGTCATTTAATTGTCTTTATGGTATTGGAAGAACTATACAACTGAGAACAGAAAGTAAAGTATTTTGTAATTTTGCAAAGCCCTATCTGCTGAATGAACTGACCATTGCAAGCTATGTATTATTAGTGAGAACTTGGTTTCTTTTTTTTCATATTGTGGTTGTCTATTTAATAATGAAGGTCTACTTGGCAGTTGTCATGGGAGCACAGTGGGACAGACTGCTTAGAATGAAATCTGTAATAAGGATTTTTTTTATCTGCTTAAATTTGAATTTTGCTCTGACACTATTGCTTTTGCTAGTATTGGGCAAATCTCTATGGCTGCTGCTGAACTGAATTTTCATCATTTTTAATGGAAGTTTGATGTCATATCCTAGCCCCAGATGCCTAAATCCAGTATCCATTAAGCAGTTAACCTAAATGCTTAACACATCATACTATTTACTGACAAGTAGAAGAAAAAAATTTATGTGGTCAGGAGTCTATCTGTGGTAGTAGCGCCTTTTTTTAAATGGATAAAAACTCTTATTTTGAGCATCTCTAGTTGTATATGTTACTAATAACAATCTGCCATCTAGTTAGAATGAGATATCTTTGTCAAAGTATGAAGTGACAAGATCTTTGGGGGTTTTTTAGGTTTATTGTTATTACTAGTATTACTGTTTACTATTTTTTAATATTATGTCAGTATGTACAAAAATTGAAAGTGGAAAATGGGAAACTGGACAATATGGGAAAAGAGAAATAAAGTATTTGTTTTGCCTGAGGATTTTCTGTAGTTAGAGAACTGATCCTGTGATTAAACTCTTCTTTCATAGATCTGATGGCAAGTAGGCTTCTAGTTTTTCCTCAACTCTGCATTCACTGCAAGCGATCATTTCATGGTAAAGGCATGTGCTTTCTCTTGATCAATTCACAGGGTTGTGGTAGGGATAGGCTAAGAAGCTCTTGATCCCAAAGAGCTGGGAGAAGGCTGTACCTCTCAAAGCATTTAAAAGCATCACAAGAGCATGGACCAGTCCTCTGTGATGTGGGTCAAAATGGTCCAAGTCATCTGACACCATGTAGTTCCTGTTTAGCTCCAGAAAAGGAACTGCTGCAGGGGATGGTGGAAATAGGAAGTCACAAAAGATGAAGACGGAACAGTGCCTTCATGGTTTTGGGGGTAATGCAGCGTTTATCAAAAGAAAGCTTTGTATACAACTTTTTCTGTAAGCTAAACATGGTTCCAAAGTGAACTATCCTGTATTACCTGCCTCCTGTGTTTAGCAGGGTAGATTGAAATCTGTCCATGGGGGATTTGTCTTTTCCAGCACATGCAAAACCTTGACAATTGCTATTGCAGATTGTCTCATGTTCAGTTCTTTATAATTTCAACTGTCATGCATTTAAAGTGTTTCTTATTAGATTATTACTTTTGAAGTGAGAAATACTTGTTTGAATTGCAGGCAGTCAGTATTAAAAATGTATTAAGGGATTTCCTGACCTCTTTGGGAAACAAGATACAAAGGAAAGACTGCTTATTTTGTGTAATGCACTGAGAGCATTTGTTTCTAGTACTGTTCTGCCAATTGTAATGCCACAGAGTATGAATAGAAGTGTGGTGACAGCAGAAAATGGCATTTTGTGCTGGTGTAAAATATGCTGTGCAGTCATGTCTCCAGTTAATTTCTGTGGATTCCTGCAGTTACCACCTGCAGGAGTTGCTTTTAAGTTACACTGGTTTTATGTAGATGAAGTGTGCTGATGGTGAGGCAGTATTGTCCGTTACTCCCACCCTTGTGTAATGTGCTTTTGTTGCAGAGATAAGTGGTCGGCGATATGAAATCGGGTAGTGGGTAGTGAGGATTTTAGTTAGATTAAATACAGGAGAATTTTTTTAATACTATGGTGGGAGGAAAAAAAGGTGGTGGAGATGGAAAAGGGAAGGATCATATCTATAATCCTTTGCTCTTAACTCCAATCTAGTGATAGTACACAGAATCCCAAAAGGTACAGATGACCTCAACGGTGAGTGAGTGGTGCTTTTTGTTTAATATTGGTTATAGCAAAGCCAGTGTTCCACTACACTGCTAATCAAATTAGGTGAGGTGGCTTACAGTAAGAGCATTTTTTTCTCTTTTTCTCTCTTTATTCTTCTGGCACTGTGCTAGGGCTAAGCATACTGGGAGGAATGTGATGAGACAGCAATTCAAAAATGGTATTTGTGTGGTGTTAGAAATTGAAATGTGGGAAACTAATATGCAGAAAATCATTAAATAAATTTACAAGGTTCTAATAATAGTAATTCGTGAACATTTCTGTAAAATAGTGAAAGGAAAATACCAGTTCCTTCAGAAGCCTAGGGTTTTTTCAAAAACCCAAGTACTGCACATTTGTTGTAGCTAGGTCTCAAAAGTTTTGGGCTTTTTTTTTAATGTAAAGAAACAACCATACTAGAATCCAAACAAATTACCTCCCACACAATATCAACATTTTGCTAATAATCTTGTTGGTAAACACTAATCAAAACAGTAGACATAAAGTTGACCAAAGAAAAAGTGATTTTGTTGTATGTTGGAGCAGTGTCTCTAAAATTAAGACTGGAAATACGTTTTGAAATACAATACTGTACTTGGATACCTTTACAGGAGATAAAATTAATTTGCTGGTGAGAGAATTAATAACTATTTACACCCAGCTATAGTCTTTCACTTACTCGTAGACTGAAACTTTCTTTGTCAAGAAGTGTGTTTATTAAATCTGGTTCTTTCCCAGTATGCAAAGTTTACAATTGCAGTAAAATACTTTGTACCTGGAAAAGGACCCAATTTGAAAACAAACACCTATGTTTAAATTAGCCTCATTTGCCATTAACTATTTTTAAAAAAACTAGTGTTAAACATGACCTCTTTAAATACTTGCAAATATGTGTGATTGCAAGGAATGAAGGTTGGAAGACTCCTTTTATTTCTTGATGGGTTCTTTTAAGCTTGTTGGTGCATCTGGTCTTTGGGTATTTTGGAGCATAAACTCCTATTAAGTGGTTTGGTTTTTTCAGAACTCAACTTTTGCTGCATGCCAAGGATATGATTTTTTTAATTCCTGTTTGCTATTTAATTTTCCCCTAGCTTTTCATGATTGAAATATGAAGCTTAGAGCTTAATAGTATAGGGAGAAAATCTGAAGTAAGTTGGGCTTGTATATTGAAATAGTTCAGAATATCATACAGTATGACTGCAGGAAACAGGTATGAGAATCAAAGATAACTAAAGGTAACTGTCAGCTGAAACTCTATCAGAGTGCATATTCCAAGAGTGCATCTACTGTGCTTCAACTGCTAGCAGGCTTTGACTCCACAGAACCAGATTAGAGCTAGTCCAGGGTAAAAATCCCCTGAAATGCATATAATGTGGACATCAGGTCCTCAGTGCCAGCTCTTAGGCTTTATATATCTATTCCTATGTGTCTATTCCATTTACTCTATGATTCTGGCTCTTCACACTTTCTAAAAAAAAAAAAAAGGCAAAAACACCAGCCCACCACCAACTCCCAAAAAGCAACAAACCTTGGTAAAGTTTACACATTTCTGACAAAACCTGCACCCTGTTGAGTTGATGATAAAACTGTGGTTTGCCCTGCAGAAACTAGTTAAGTATTTGCATATGTGACTCCCATAATCTGTACTCCATTATCTCGTATTGGGGCACCAATTTATAAGGGGATCAAATCTACAGAGAAACTGGAGGGGCAAGACCTCTTCACTTCAGTACTTGTCATCTATAGAGGAGAAGCTTCTGCAAGTACAGGTTGCTTGCAAATCTTCAATAGGTACTAACAGTCAAAATCGAACCATATGTCTCTGAAGCACATTCATGTGTGCAATGAGATCTGCATTGACAAGTATTGAAAGAATTATCCTTGGTAAGCAGGCAATTTTATGATATTCTCACTGAGCTGGTTTGGATCTCCAACATGTTTCACTGAAGTGTACCCAGATAGTACTACAGTTTTGTTTTCAAAATTTTAAGTCAGCTGTTGTAAAGAGGTGGTGAAAATGTTTCTTTTCGGGCTTGTTCTGCTTTGCCTGTAAGTTTTAAATATATCTGTAAATTTTGTAATCTGTAATTCTGTAACTTTCTACACACATGCACATATACATACACACAGTCATATCTTATCCTTAGTTGTATTGTTTACTTTCCAGAATGGAAATTGTGTGTTTCAGCTTGTCAATAAAATTGCTGGCAAACTCATAATTCTAGAATTGTAGAGCTGAGTTTGAAACCGAGGATCATTAGAGTTTCAGTTCTTATGTATTGGCAGTTGAGTTGCGTAATACAAACATTTTTCAAAAATTATGTGGAAGATTAATAAAGTAATAGAATCCTCTAAGAATGTTAGCAAGGTTGTGAGTTCATTTTTTTAAGGCTGCTGTAAGTTCAAGCTAATAGGTACAGATGTGTAAATAGCTGTCGTTTTTACATTAGACATGGCTCATCATATTTTCTTTTGCTATCTGTAAGAAAACAACGTTAAGAAGCAATTGTCAGCTTTGTTCTGTTTGTAAAACTAAGAATGTATCTCAGTAGAAATGTTTAATGAAAAAAAAAGGCAGCTGCATAAAGCTTGAATCTTAGAATGCTTCCCTCAAACCACATGAGCAATATTGGATATAAACTGAGTAAGTTGCAGTGATACAGCCGTATTTTGCACTTGTACTTGGAATTTGAAAACTGAACCTGGCTTTCCTCTTTTTAGAATATCCACATAAATATGGACCACAAGGAGGTTGTGCAGATCATTCAGTATTTGAAAGAATGCAGAAGTACCAGATGACTGGTATAGAAGAACCCACAACAGAGGTACAACACAGGCTAATGGATTATATTGATTAGAAATTACTGTAATAACTTCCTATTTCTTGTATGTTGTCTCTTTCAGTTTTGGTCAGTCATCATCCCTCCACATTGTGAGGTACTTAAATTACTGCTAGAGGTTTCTTATGAACACAGTTTTTCTAAATCCTTTTTCACATTGCTTCTACAGCATAGATGTGCTAGCTCATAGTCTTAATGAATCCTACGTGATTTCAAGTTGGAAGATTTCAATTGGAAGTTTAGATGGGTGTGTAAATCAAGCTTGAGATTAGGAATATACTTGATTGCAGTTGAGAAGGAAGAGTTGTAAGATCCCTTGATCTCTAAGTAATAGATTAGTCCTTGAAGAGTAACTGTCAGATTTTCAAGTTACGTTAATGTAGCACACTTGTAATATCTGAGTGCTTTCAGTGGTAAATTAAGCTTTATCAGTGGGAGGGTCTTACTAGTAATATTGAAAGACTGATGGGGTTACAACATGCTATAGATTGCCTGTAATAGGAGGTAATTGCTCTATGGAAGGGACTTGCCTTTTTTTTGCCTTCAGTTTTGCACCACTTGTCATGAAATCGGATTTTATTCAACACTTTTCAATAGTAAATTATTGAGTTTCTCTTAGTTTTAGCTGTGTTCTGAACTGTTTCAAGTTTTGGCATAATTTTGTGGTGTCAGTTAAGTATATGCCAAACAAAACTACACAATATGGCTTGTTAAATAGCATCAGCAACTTAAAGTTTATTTACATTGTAACTCCAGAAATTATAAACAGTATTACACAATTCAGCATTGGTAACAGTAACGTGTTTTCCTGAAAATTTACTTGTAAAACTTCATGGAGAGAGTGGACCGTCAACCAGTGAATACCACAAGGCAAATGTGTTAGCAGGTACTGCTCTGACTAATGAGCATTATTTTAACTTCATGTTTAGTGTACCATTTGTTCCATGCTGAAGTGCTTAAGTATTTCTGTTAGCCGAGATGGCTGACTAAGGTAATTACAATGTGAAATAACCTGTGTTAGGGAGGGTGCATTTAAGTCCCACAGCACTGTTTTTTTCTAATCTACAAACTGTTTGTTCATTTTTGAAAAGGATTCTGAAAAAAAATTCCAAAGATCACATGAATGAAAACATCTATTTCGCATTGCCTGTGTTTTGTAATATAAAATGAAATAAATGCACAGAAGGGTTTGACTGAGATATCATTAAAAATAGATGGCGTACTTAAACTAAGTATATTATAGCCAGCTTTTAAGTCAGGATTCATGAAACTTTGTGGGTTAAAGAAACAGAATGAAAATCTGTTTGTATTAGTGGAGTATGTTTTGAAAAATCCATCGCTATTTTTAGGTTATCTATTGCAGCATGTAGATCTACAAAAACAAATATATTTATTTCCTGTGTATATGTAGAAGCCTTTTGAAGAGCCTAAGAACAATGGTCCACAGCTTTTAAGAAAAAAGCGTGCCACTCAGGCTGAAAAAAATACTTGTCAGCTGTATATTCAGACTGATCATCTGTTCTACAAGCATTATGGAACAAGGGAAGCTGTAATTGCACAGGTATTTCCAATCCCTTTGTTTTAAATGACCTGCTTTTACTTTATGTATTGCTGATAAATTTCATTTAATTGTGTATGTTATTGCTTATTTACTTTAGAATGTCTTGTTTCATATGTTACAGTGATATTGACATTATTGAAACAGCTTTTTTTATTTCATTAAAAAGATGCTATGTAACTGTGACAAAAGTCCTGGTTGCTTGTGCTTCCTTTAGTTAACAATGGCAGCTGTGGTTTGTTTAGCACCTCTGAGCAGGACTTGCAGTCTGACTTTTCACAATTCTTACTCAGAAAAATAGTACTTCCTGAAGAGTTCTATTCTGTTTGACAGCCTGCCAAGCCTCTGTGTTAACACTTGCATAGCCTTTCATTTGAAATTTTAGTTCAAAACACTGTGAGCTAATGCCACTGAGAACTGTTCCTGTAGTGTCTGATGAGGCAGAAGGTTAACAATGCAGTGGCAGCTAAAGGCAGATGCTTTTCATTTGTCAATATACTATTAACTGGAAAACTTTTTTTTTTTGCTGATCATTTGCTAAAAATATAACTAGTGTGTTAACATACTTTTGAAGTCTGAAATTTCACTGCCACTTGCAAGTCTGACTTTTACTATTTATTCATCACACTGTACATACATAATTCAATTTGAGTAACATTTTCCAAAGCTCTGAGGTCACCTTCAAAATCAGGTTTCCAATGAGTTAGCATTTCTGTGTGCTCTTGGAAAAGGTAAATGATCAATTTTTTCCAAGGAGAAATGAAAGTATAATGCTGTAACAAGTAAATCTTTCCTCAAAAAACCCCTAATACAGTGCTTTGAATACAATTTTAACTACAGTGCTATCTGATCATAGCAATGAACCGAATGAGTATCACAAACAGGTATCTGAATAGTTCATAAAATTATGTGGGGAAAAAAAAACCAAAGATCAAACAGAAAAAAATTTGCTGTTATCTGGCATGGTGGCAATGCAGATACTAGATTATGTAGTGATTTATTTCCATTATTTGCCATCAGCATTTGATTTAAAAGGCCTGTTAGAGTTCATATGGCACAATACCTTATGTGTGAAAGTATAGGCCTTGCACTTGTTGCTATTTAGGATCAGCTATAGTGTAGTGCATAGATCTTTGAACTGTAGATACTTTCGTTTTTGACAGATATCCAGCCATGTTAAAGCGATTGACACAATTTACCAGTCAACAGATTTCTCAGGAATCCGTAACATCAGCTTCATGGTGAAACGAATAAGAGTAAGTTGTATTGGAAATACTTTCAGCTTCACTCATATTGCTTGGAAGCTGTATTTTTCAAAAGTCCTGTTGCTGTTCATTTGTAACCATTTATTGTTAGTAATCTCGTAACACAAGTATCTCTGTAGTAAATGGTTCCCTAACCTAGTGTTTCTTGTCAAAAGCCCACTACTTCTGTTATTAAGCTGTAGTCAATTTTCATAGGAATCAAGTTATGTTTCAGCAGTGTTGACTGTGCGGTGAATAGACTGTATTGCTCTCCAAGAACTTGAATACTAACATAGATAATGGCTATCCGGGTTGAAAGTTCCTTCTAAAAGTGATTTAAGATGATAAATATAAACTGGGTACTGATGGAAAGGAAAAAGAATTAAGAGTAGGGATTTACTACACAGATGCAATTCCTTATTGTAGAACTTGGTTTTCCAAATATGGGGGTGGTAATTTGTCGAGGCCTATAAATCTTTAGCAACATCTTTAACTATTTAACATAACAAGGTATTGACAACCTCTTAGCTGGTAAACCTCTTAGCTGGTATTTACAAGTCAAGTGAAAATTAATCATGTCTCACAGTTTGTTTCAATTTAATTTTAGATTAACACAACTGTAGATGAGAAGGACTCTTCCAATCCCTTCAGATTTCCTAACATTGGTGTGGAAAAGTTTCTGGAACTGAACTCGGAACAGAATCATGATGATTATTGCTTGGCCTATGTGTTTACAGACCGTGATTTTGATGATGGAGTCCTTGGTCTGGCTTGGGTTGGAGCCCCTTCAGGTAATTATATCCAAACCTTCAGTGCTGTGAGATAAAGTATTGTAGGTAGGTACAAAGAAGAAAGGTAGAAACTATGTAATTTAAATTGACAGAAAACAGACAAAAATCTCATAACCAGCTCTTCACAATTTTGATTAGGTATAGTTTGATATTTTTTAAAATATAAACAGCATATCATGCATCACTTCAATTAGCCTTGCTGTCTTACTGATGAGCAAGACATGAACAATAAAGAAAAACATACTACTTTTGTTAGACAAAGGTGGTATTACTTGAATGGCTTTTTATTTATGAGAGGTATGAGTGACCAGTAAAGTGACAGAAGAAACAAGTATTTCTGCTATAAATAAACAGAGCTTACAACTATGCAGTTTGAATTCTGTTGTAGAACTACACTGTAGAATTCTTAGGTTTTCTAGGTAGTATTGGAAGCAATTTTTTTTTAATAAGGTAAAATCAGTGACATCTTGTTCTGGTACCTCCCAGAACAATTACTGTGTGACTCTTCTTGAACTGCTTCACATTAGTTTCAATCTAGGTGTGTATGTTGGGTCTGAAGTATGTCTCTTGATGTAAAAAAAAAAAAAAAAAAAAAAAAATAAAATCGAACAATGGTCTTCATGTGTGCAGCATCTTGAGATGTTTGTCCTGGATGTATTAGTTTTATAGGATGTATTAGTTTTATTAAATGATACATTTGTAAGTCTTTAAATTTGAGTAAATACAATTATAGCTCAGCACAAATTCCAGATTATGGAAACTTTCACAGAAATCAAAATCAGAAATTCATAAGGAACAGTCTTTCCTTGTTTCTTCCCTCGAGTGATTTCTACATAATAAGGAATTAGGCTGAAGAACAACAGGTTCTATGAGACTTAGCAAGAGACTGGATACTCTTAAGAGAGCATAATCAAGAGCTTTAACACAATTTGAGTCATTTTGGAAGAAACATTAAACGTTTATGAGATGCAGCTATACATTATAACCTCACTTCGCTTACTGCTGTACTTTCCTCTAAAGCACGTGTTGGTTGTAGAGTACTGGAGCATGTGGAAAACTGTTGTGGTATGACAGTCTCTCAGACTTTGATTTTAGGAGATTAAAATGCTCAAATAAGTATTAGTAGAGTATTCAGAGGAATAACAGATCTGTGGACCCATAAGCCCACCTTAGTGACTATGGAAGAACCATAGGAAAAATAATACATAGGTGGCCTATGTAAATAACAAACTGGGTCTGTGATGACTAATTTAGTGTATAGACTGAGCAAGCACAGGATGAATTGGAATGTGTATTCCGTAAATGCTGCTTCCAAAACTAAATTTAATTGAGAAAAATTAAGTTGCTTTGAGAGATTTTCTTCTTTAACGCACGTATTGATGTAGGTTAAATGGGATGTTTCACTAAAATGAAATTTTACTTCAGAAAGCAAGGAAACTTCTTTAGAGTGTTTTTTAGACGCCGTTTATGTTAGCAATAGAATAGCTGCACTTTGGAACACTGATAATGCCTCAGTACAAACTCAAGTTGTGGAAAAATTCAGTGAAATTAAATTCACAATTTTGAGACTTTTCCAAACAGTAAGTGTGATGCACTTGATTGTTGACCTTCTAAATATGGGTCTGATTAACCCACACACAAAAAGCATTTTCAGCTTTAGTTTGTACAGTGGAAAAATGAGTCACTTCTGCTGACAAGGATATATAGCTAATCTTAGGCATTTTATATAAATGCTCTTGCTCTGAGAGAGGATCTCCTGTGATTTTACTGTGGGGTTTTTTCCTTAGTGAAATCTAAAAGGGATGTAGATTGAGGCTACCTGTATTGGACATTGCACGCTGCTAGTCTTGTATTACAGGTATGATGAAACCAGGGCTTGTCTGTGCAGGGAAAGCCCAAAATAGCTCTTACTTAATAGCTATTCTAAACCAGCTAACTTCTTGTGTGAATGTACCCATTCAGTGCTGAGAGCATCAGTGTGGATAAATCTAATCTACTTTCGAAGTTGGGTTAATACTAATTACACAGAAGAAGTCTTAGTCCATAAGTGTCCACTGAGGGGGCAAGCTGTTTCTTGTTCTAAATGTCACTAGAAAAGTAACACAGTACTTCTTTTCCCAAAGGACTTAACTGTTGTACTTTTGTCTAAATGTAGGGAGCTCTGGTGGAATATGTGAGAAGAGCAAACTGTATTCCGATGGTAAGAAGAAGTCTTTGAACACTGGAATCATCACTGTTCAGAACTATGGCTCTCATGTTCCTCCCAAGGTTTCTCACATCACTTTTGCTCATGAGGTTGGGCATAACTTTGGTTCACCTGTGAGTATTAATATTGATCTGTTAACTCACTTTCAGCCATTTTGAAGAGTGTGATGTGTGAATGGAGTTTTTATTTCTTATAAACAAGGAAGATATGATCATGACTGGATGTGCATATGTGCATGCACATTGTACACAAACAAAAAACAGATTGCCAAACTAAGCCCCTTTTATGAGTATTTGACAACACTGGTACAACCGTGCATTTTGTGAATTGTTTATTTCTACTAGTTCAGTCTCTTATAAAGGGACTATATTATTATTCCCTTAAAACTTCCTTGATTTTTATTGAAGACTAGGGTCACACACATCTTTTAAATGTATTTTAGTTTATCCTAGAGAGGAGGAAGAATCAATGCAAAATTGATTAAGGTGACACTTTATTCAACAAGTGAAGATAGAACTGGCTCTTTTTTATGTTCAATTATTTATACTTACAAGTTTACCGAAGAAAATTGTGGAGAAGATTAAGATACCAAGAACAATATTTTAGAGCAGAATTGTCTCCCAATCATTTAGGGACATGATTTGTTTGTGGCAAGCTGAAAGCATGAGGGTTTTGGTTTAGCTGGAGATGAGAACAGTTTTCTGGTTTGGGTTTTTTATTTTTATTTTTAAACCTAAGTATATAGGCTTTCTACTTTTGAAGTAAAATGAAATCAAGATATGACAGGAATAATGAACTCTTCCAGAACAGATGTTCACATGTGAAATGCTTTCTTCATGTGCCTTGAAAATCCCTAACACCACTGCTCTGCGTTTTGCCTTCCAAGTATAACTGAAAATACGAGCATGTGAAACTGAAAAAGCAGTCCCACTGAGTGAAACATCTTTTGGATCAGCCTGCAAAATGGTTCTTTTAATTTTACTCTTTAAGTTGAGTTTGATCCAGAGAAACACATGAACGTATGTGTTCAGTTCTACCAAACTATAATAAATTATATAGTTCTCACAACTATGTTGAAAACCTTAAAGTTTACCTACTTTTGGAGGCGTAGGTTGTATTTCTGAAAGTTGGATGCATCAGAATGGCATTAGAGTTCCTCTTACACTTAATAACTTAGTATGTTATCAGTCGGCTAATTGCTACTAAGCCAACCTGTAATGCATTTAATTCATGATGCTGGATATTGTGTAGGTCTAGTCACCGGCTGACAGGAACAGACTTCTGCTCTATTCTGAAGATCTCTTTGTACCTCCCTCAAACCAAGCAAAAAGAATGTACTGCTGTTTCAGTTAACCCCTCCTGCTTTTATTCCACAGAATACTTGTTACCCTTTTGTGATCATAAAGCCACTCTTTTTAGGTGATGACAATTTTTTCAAGTCAGTATTCATTCCAGGACATGCACTTGGGGTATACATTTGCAAGAATGCAAGTAAGCTAAAAATTAAGAAATTAGATACTGGCTACTGTTGTCTGAAAGGTGGGGGGCGGGGGGGGGGGTGGAAACAACACCAAAACCCAACAACAAAAACCAAAACAAACCTTTGTTTTCTGGATACTTTTTGTATTCCAAGAAACCTTAGCATATAAGATGGTGTTTTGTTTTTATTAACCTTTTATTCTCCCTGTGTTAAGGTTACCAAATCCAGGTTACTTTTGCACATATATAAAAAGGATAGCAAGAAATTAGAGAAGCTGTCTTGCTGGAAATAGTTTTAAAATATTTGTTTTGCAGCATGATTCTGGAATGGAGTGCACTCCAGGAGAGTCCAAGAACTTGGGACAGAAAGAAAATGGCAATTATATTATGTATGCAAGAGCTACGTCAGGGGACAAACTTAACAACAACAAGTTTTCTATCTGTAGCATTCGAAATATCAGCCAAGTTCTTGAGAAAAAGAGAAATAATTGTTTTGTTGGTATGTATTTAGTCATTCTGAAAGAAGAATGGCTAAGCTAGTACTATTATGCTTAATTAGAAATGTATTTTATTAATTTTTATTTTACTTATTTATTGTACTGATTTTTTTTTTTATTAGTATTATTATTTTACTGAAAGATTCTGCAAGTAAAGAACTGAATTTGAGGTCAGGAGTAATGTGTCAAGTTCTGGGCTCCTTGGTACAGGAAAGACATGGACACACTGGAGTGAGTCCAGCAAAGGGCCACAAAAATTATTAAGGGATTGGAGCATCTGACATATGAGAGAGGCTGCGAGAGCTGAGACTGTTTAGTCTGGAGAAGGCTGGGGAGGGGGAGGCTCTTGTCTGCCTTCATAAATGCCTGGTGGGAGGGAGTAAAGAGAACAGGGCCAGACTGTTTTCAGTCATGCCCAGTGAATGGACAAGAGGTAAGGAGCATAAATTAAAATACATGAAATTCTATTTAAACATTTAAAAAAAAAAAAAAAAGATTTTGCAGGAATTTTCTTTCTGGAGTCTGTGATGTGTGAGCTCTCACAAATTTTGTGAGATTGTGCAGTGAGTAGGTTTGGGGTTTGGAGTAGTAGTAGTTCACCCCAGTACCATCAGCTTTTGCCTTAAGGTTCTCAAGACTCTGTTAAAGGAGTAGGAGTGCAAGAAAGGATGCCGCTCCATTGATAAGAGAAAAACTTCCTCTTATCGCTGTTAATTTCCTAGCCACACAAGAAACTCCCACTGTTATCAGCAGAAACCTTTTACTCCAAGGCTTAAAATTCTATGAATTGTAGGAATGACTAAGCTGGGTGGTAAGCAAATAATGCAAGTTGACTTGAGCCCTAGTCTGAAGTCCACCTTGACCAGGCATTTTCAGTCACAATTAGGTGGATGCTGTTGCAAGTCAATGTTAACATTTATGAATCTATTTGCATATTCTTTGCATGGCTTTGTACATAAATATATTGGCATTTTTCAGAGTCTGGTCAACCCATCTGTGGTAATGGACTGGTTGAACAAGGAGAACAGTGTGATTGTGGATACAGTGACCAGTGTAAAGATGAATGCTGTTATGATGCAAATCAATCAGAAGATAAAAAATGCAAGTTAAAACCAGGCAAATACTGCAGGTATTTTGCATGTCTGTTACAGTACACTTTAATTTTGGGTGTTTATTGGTAACTATAATTGGTATTTCAGAATCTGAATCTGTTTACCTGCATTATTCTTAAAGTATTTATTTTTGTTTAAAATGCCTTATACAATGAGTAAGAAGTTCATAAGCACAATTATGCTATGCAATTCTTGGTGCTAATTGTAGCTTGCTTTCCCTTAGATGACTGTTCTCTAGCTTTTGAAAGAACATAATATGGCACTGGATTGTATCAGTGATAACACATAGTTGCCTGCACTGAGTACTATGTGTTGAAATTCTGTTATCTTTATCGGAAATGTGTTGTGCAGAAGTCTTGCAAAAACTGTATGTTTCAGAAAAACATGACCAGGACGCTGTTTTTACAATAGGTACAGGAAAGTATTAATTGCCCAAAGGATAATGGAAGATATTATGAAATTGGATCCTATCCTAGTGCCATTTCTACAGCATTGCCTAGCTGGAAGATGACTGAAGTATATAGTTGATTGATTTCTTAAATTTTTTTAATATTTGTTTTATAAATTAAATTAAACTATGTTTTTAAGTTACCTTGTATCTTGGCAGAGTTGTGTACACAGTGATTAATAAGAGGAACTTTTAAAGATCATAAGACTTACAGTGAAGTAAGTCAACTTCTATCTTTTAGTTCTGTGAGTTAAGATACATGTTAAATTCTTACCTCATCTGAAAACGTAAGTAAACTTTTTTTTCACATGAAAGGCATGAACTTTTGTTCCTCTCTAGAGACAGACATAAATCTAATGTCTGGTTAGATTCTTAGCCAAAGATGAAGAGAAAATTACTATTATTTTTAAGTCTAAACCAGCTCAACTTGAATATAACATACACAATTTTGTTCTAATTAAACTTTCTTGCCCTAAAAATGATCTTTGTTATTCTGGGAGTGGAAGCAAAAGTAGCATCTACTGTTAAAATGTGTTTGACAGTGTAGACATGGTAGAAGGACAATCTCCTGGGAATTCATAGTTGCAATGATTTGGCATGTCTTTCCCCCTGCCCCTTGCAAATTCTTATTATTTCTGCCAAAATAAAGGCCTTGCACTGTCTTGTTTTATAACTGGTTTCTGAGTTTTTGTAGTTTATGTTGCACCTATGGTGAGGAGCTGTTTCCTTCTGACTACACCAGGTGCCACCGCCACCTCCTTTCTTTGCTGTCTTGTGTTGAGCTGACTGTAGTCTAGCTTTATGCCCTGCTGGAGCAGTTTTAACTATGAATTGCTGCATCATTTTTGCTTTAGGATTCCCTTTTTTCCAGTTCTATTGAGATTGAAAATTTTGCTGTACAAAGAGGCTTCCAAAGACATGTAAAGCAAATCCAAGTGTGGATCACATAAATAATGTGTTAAAGTAAATCTTAAGAAAACTGTGGTATCTATCCAGCTGCTTTACGTGTCTTTTTCATGTGTGATGTAAGGGATTTTTCTTACCATACAATAGTTTTGAAATAGAGAGATCCTGACCTGCAGAAGGTCTGTGCTATCATCCGATGTCCACTGAATTCCAGTGAGCACACTGTGCATAGTATTGAGATACAGAATAATTTGAGATGAGAACTCAGGAGGCTTAGCTTTAATCAATTAGTTACATATGTTTTATAACCTTCACTCTTCTGCTGCTTGTAATGGCATATGTACTCAAACACAGCTTGAGAAAGAGAGGTGATTATTTCCTGCTGTTTCACCAGTTTAATACTGGTGTACATAGCATAAGGGGCTCAGATGCTTTGATGTCTGTGACAGAAAGGAGCCCAAGTGTTTTGAGGGAACCAGTGAAGCTATATGACTTCTTTCACAAATCTTTCCTTCCCCCAAAACTTGTTTGTATGCTGATTGTGATTTCTGATATAAGATCTGACCTCTCTCCTTCCCTTTTCTTGTTTATTTAAACAATGTAAGCGGCATGGCTGTAGAAAGTAGGAAAAAAATTTCTCACATATGTTAATTGGTGACAGATAAATCTTGGCTTACTTATTATATTGAAACTGATACTATCAAACTAATCGGTTTTTCCTGAATTAATTTTGCCAACTTGCTAATTGGATGTTTTATATATGCAAACTTTGAAATGCTGTTGTTTTCTATATACTTTAATTTACAATGTGCTTGTACTGTTATTCTAATGTAATGCAAATAGTTGTTTAGTTGGTTACTACAATGACTAAGAAGTCTATATTCAGTGCAGTAACCTTCTGTTATCTTAAGGGGTGGAAAAAATTATTTTCAATTCACATTTTACTTAGCACAAATCAGAAATATGTTGAGTAGGTTTCAGGATGAATAGTTCTTCTGGAATCATTCATGCTTTTTCTTTACATCCATGTTTTCTGTTTATTTCTAGCCCTAGTCAAGGCCCCTGCTGTACTGCACAGTGTAATTTCAAACTGAGGACTGATAAGTGTCGAAATGATTCTGACTGTGCAAGAGAAGGAATGTGTAATGGTGTCAGTGCTCTCTGCCCAGCATCTGAGCCTAAACCAAACTTCACAGATTGCAACAGGCACACGCAAGTTTGCATAAATGGGGTATATTTTTTTTTTACAGTCATATGCAACTGCGGTTGTTTATTGCAAGGGACTGTATTATAAAGTGATACGGTTTCAGTACTTAATGAAGAAGAGTGTAAGATTAATCTCTTTTTCAGTAAAAATGTTTGATTTATTGGCTTCAGTCAAAATAACTGTGAAGGTACACCAAATATTAAGAAGCAGGTAACAAATATCAAGCCAGCTTTACTATTTGAGAAAGTTCCATTTAAAGTTTTTTGTAAAAATCAGGAATGTGAAAGTGTTTTACTTCCTAGTTCCATCTTCTCATTTTTCTTTAGTCTTGATCAAGTAATTTTGTTGCCTTAGAAAATTAATATGCTATCAATACATGTTGAATTTGGTTTAATGAAAATAAACCTCCAGCCATGTGCATGTAACATAGATGTGCAAGCGTATAGAATTACTCTGAACCGCCATTAGTTTCCTGGGTTAAAGATTCTATGGTAGTTGCTATGAAATATTGTTGGGGAGTCTCTTGTAAATTGATTTATGTTTACTTGGAAGCAGAAACAAGCAAAAGTCATCCTCTTAAAGAGGTGTAACTTGTGTTGCTGTAAGTCTGTTTTCTGCAGTCCAGGTTTTTAATCAAATGATAACTGTTGTAATAATCTTTCAGCTAATTTAGAGTCATATTAAAGGTAGAGGAATTGTCTTTATATAGTTATTTGATTTTGAAACAAGATTATAAATACACTGAATATTTTATTTGAATTTGAAGGGTCCTCCCCCAGTGGAATTAAAAACAGAGTATTCCCTGCCATTATTTTTTACTATTTTCCAACAGAAAATATTTTTTAAGACATCCTTTTCATTTATTTTCTTAACCATGGTTTTAAGTAATCATGTTTCAGTGTGAATTGCAGTGCTGTGAGTGCTTTGCAGGGTACTCTGAGGCCCTAAAAGAATATACATTGTTAAAAAATAAAATAGGGTAAATCACCTTCAAAAAACAAGATCAAATAAGCCTAAACACTGCAATTGAATAATTGTAATAAATTTTTTGTTTTATAAACTTTAGAAGAAATTCAAGATACTATTTTTATTGATAAGCATCTTTAGACCTACGATTATGCTTTCAGCTATTAAAAATTAATATCTTCCCTAATATCAGTGTGCTTAAAAGTGAAATTGATTCTTGTGTTCTCATGCTTTTGTCTCAAACAGCAATGTGCTGGCTCTATCTGTGAGAAGCATGGCTTGGAAGAATGTACATGTGCTAGTTCAGATGGCAAGGATGATAGAGAATTGTGTCATGTCTGCTGCATGAGAAAAAGTAAGATTTGTTTGAATTGTAAGCACAAATGTAGCAGTAGGTATCTGAGGAATCTTCTCACTGTGTTTATATTTTAGTTTTTGTTAACTTGAGTGTACTGCAATTTTGTTCATACTTAGTTTCAGATAGATATTGCATTGTATTTTGTAGGAAATAATATATTTTGGGGTTTTACAGATTAATGGAAACTTGAGATTTTTCAAAAGCATTTTGAACAATTGAACACCAAGGTATTAATGCACGTATGTTTTAATACAATAACGGTTTGATTAATCTGACTTGTATTCACTTTTCAGTGGACCCAGCTACTTGTGCAAGTACAGGCTCTAATCAGTGGGAGAAACACTTTGGTCGTAAAACTATTACTTTGCAACCTGGATCTCCTTGTAATGATTTCAAAGGCTACTGTGATGTGTTTATGAGGTGTCGGCTAGTAGATGCTGATGGCCCTCTAGCTAGATTAAAGAAAGCAATTTTTAATCCGGAGCTATATGAAAATATTGCAGAATGGATTGTGGTAAGTATTTTTTTATCTTACCAGTTAATAGAAAATTTTCTTTTTGATCAGTATTCACAGTTGGTAAGTGTTGCTGTATACATCCAGTGCTTCTGCATTCTTCAAAGTATAATCAGTCTTTGTTTTACTAGTTTTTCTATAAGCACCTTGAGTGCAGCGAAATACATTTGACAGATTGAAGGGAATGGAAACAAATAAGTAACAAATAAACAACTAAATACTTTGTGTTAATACCTCTATTCACTCTACTGGCTGTTTTGATGTTAATATTCACATTTTAAATTTACTGGGTTTTCCTGTTTTAACTCTTCATATTTGAATGTTCTGATTTCTTTTAAGGAAGTAAATGTATTGATCTCCAGCATTTCTTACTTTTATTGCACTAGATAACACTTTCCTAATAATAGACTGGGAGGAGAGCTACAATGAGACATCTTTATAGAGCCGCATAGTCAGTTTTGTGTAAGCTATTGATTGTTTTAGGCATATGTAGCTCTGTTGTAGTATATCTTCTGTGAAATACTCTTCTGATAATAGGATGAACCTGAAGTATTGGGGGGGGAGGGGGGGGGCGCGTGTAAGAACTTTGGGGACGTTTTTCTGTAAAATGTTATGGTCTTTTAAGTAATGTTTCAGAACAGCTTTTTGACTTTCAAAAGGCAAAGGAAAGCCATATTCAATGGTCACTGTCTCTTATGCATGTATGCCAGCCCCCCAAAAATCTTTTTTTTTTAAATGTTTTTAGGCTTATTGGTGGGCAGTGTTGCTTATGGGAATTGCCTTGATCATGTTAATGGCTGGTTTCATTAAGATATGCAGCGTTCATACGCCAAGCAGTAATCCAAAGTTGCCTCCTCATAAACCACTTCCAGGTGAGTAGAGCAGGTAATTAAATTTATAGAGAAATATTTTTATCTTCAACTATCTTCTTCTGAAGGAAGAATTCAGGTGTCCCAACCTATAGCACTTAGTCTGGCACTGTGAAACTACACATTTAATTAATGCCAGTGAAACAATTCATAAAAATGTAACTCTTGTCTTATTTTCCTATAATGTAATATGCATATCAAAAGAAAGCTTTGAAGACTTTTCTAAGTCAGAGTTCCTTTTATTTCCTATTCCATGCTACATTTTGTAAGAATCAGCCCGTTTAAGGAACTACTGTTGAGATAATAAAATGTATTCTGTGTATACTCCATGCAGTTAATCATCTATTTAAAACGTTGCAGGTCTGAATCTGAAGCCTTCCAGAAAAATAGCTGTATTTAATTTGCACAGCTAGGGCAACTTTTCTGGAAATAATTTCTTTTTTTAAATTAATTTTGTTAATGTGTATCTTGCTTTGAAACAGGCACTTTAAAAAGGAGGAGACCACCACAAACCACTCAGCCACCACAGCGGCAAAGGCCCCGAGAGAGTTATCAGATGGGACATATGAGACGTTGACTACAGCTTTTTGCCTTGGTTCTTCCTAGTGCCTACAATGGGAAAACTCACTCCAAAGAAAACCTAATAAGTCATTGTCCCCAGTCTAACTCAAAAATTGAGAAGGAAGAAAAAAATGCATGATATGCCCTCAAAACAAGTGGAAAAGGTTCATTTTTTAATGAGCAAATCTTCCAGCTCAAAAAGAAGAAAAGTGGTTTTTCTTGCATATTTTTAATTTCCTGGCACAAAGTCCTATAGTATCATGATTCTTTCCCCCTTCTGTGCTCTTCATTGCTGCATTTTTTTCACTTGCAGGCAAATATGGCTGTAGTAAAACTTTTACTCAAGAATTGAAAAAAAATAAAATATTTTTCAACTGCCAGAACAGGCTAGGAAGCTAGACCACCTCAGCATTGGAGACATTACTTGGCAATGTATATACATTGTTATATGCAGACATGTATTTCTAACGTACACCCGTACTTGTGTGCAATTGTAAACAAGAGAATTGCAATATGGATGTTTCTTTGTATTATAAAACTTTTCTGCTATTAATGAAGAAATTACTGTTTAATTGACATACTCAGGATAACAGAGGATGATGGTGTGTAATGGTCAAGGATCCTGTGATGCTTTACACAGCAATTTTGAATCAAATCAAACTTTTTTTATCATGATCAAAGTTGTTTCAAGCACTCATTTCATCTTTATCAAAAAGCTGCTACGACATAGCATACAAGATTGAATGGTCTTTTAAGAGATATAACAGGTGTTCTGCAAACTTTGCAAATGCCAGAATGTTTCAAAAAAAGTTTTATCTAAGTGTCTGATTTCTTGTAGCTCAGCATAAATATTTTTAATTTGTCTGATTATTCAGTTAAATAATGAATAGTTAGATGAAATATTTCCATGTTTTATTAGAAAATTCTGCCTGTTATTCAGCTTGTCTTAAAAATTGCAGCCAGTTTATTTGGGCTGTTCAGATATTCTTACAGTATGATAATTAAGTTCATGTTCTGAGGGATGTGGAAAGAAAGAAAAGCTGTAGGGTTTGTATTTTCTTTTTTATTTTATCAGATATTTGGATAACTTTTCAGCATGATACTGTTGAGCGATAACCACTAAGGTAGAGCGATATACCCAGCTGCTGTGGCAGAGTTAAAATTGTAGTTAGGACTACCAATCTTCCCACATTTTATAACAGTAGTGAAGTTCAACAGCACAATGTCCCATTCAAAAGTTTTTATTACGAATGTAAATAATTGGCATTTTTGAAAGAGGAAACAAAAGATGTCTTAAGGTGCTTACTGCTATGCAGGAGATGAAAGGGGGCATTATAACATGTTTAAGCTTGTGATCTATTTATTGCTTGTTTTCCAAAAGCACCAAGCTAATTAGAGATGCAAATGGCTATAATTTTCCTGGCTTTGCTTAGGAGAAAATTTACTAAGGGTTGGACAGGCTTCCTTTGTTTGTTTTGTGTTTTGTTTTTTAAGAGTATAAGGTTTACACAATCATTCTCATAATGTGACGCAAGCCAGCAAGGCCAAAAATGTTACAGAATATAATGGGATCTCTTCCTTGTAAACTTGTACAGTATGTGGTAACTTTTTCAAAATACAGCTTTTTGTACATGGTTTAGAGACAAATTTTGTACATGAAACCCCAAGTCCAATAGACTATATAAATAATTCTAAATGATCTTAACTAGTTAGAAGTGTATGTAGTTGCTTTTAAGTCATTTTAAATACATTTGTTTTAAGACTGTGCAAAGATTGGAAGTGGGTTTGCATTTCTAAAATGGTGACTTTTATTCAGCAAGAGTTCTTATAACTTCTTGAGTGTGGTAGACTTTGGAACATGTAAATTTTTTGCCTGTAATGTTATCCTGTGGTAGGATTTTGGCAGACAAATGCTGCCCTATTTTATTTTGAGTCTAAGTTAAATGTTTTCTGAAAACAGAAATGTGCACTGAACTCTCTACTGCAAGTCAAGATGTGGTAAAACTGAAAGGAAGTTCAAGACAATGAAATGGAATACTACTGTCGATTTCATGTCCACTGTGTTTTATACAGTATCTTTTTTTGTTCACTTTGGAAATTTTTACTAAAAATGCAAAAAATAAAGTATTGTGCAAAGATATGTAAGGTTTTTTTGAAACTTGAAATGCATTAATAAATAGACTTGATGAAATCATCTTCTGAAAATCCATTTGCTTTTTGAACCCTGAAAGCAAAAAGGAATACACAGATTCTCCTTCTACTTAATTTTTGGCTGTCAATGGAAAGGGGCTGTCATGCCACAAATTAATTCTACTATCTTTATGCTGTCAAAGTGCACCTACCAATTTTAACATCATACAGTTAAATGTAAGAATAAATGTTTTTGTGTAACCTTCTTAATGAAAAGCCCTAAAGTTACCTTTAAATTACTTGTATGATCACAGGAATAAAGCTTTCTGTGTTCTTATCTTCAAAATGGAAATGAGTTACTGGAAGGGGTATTCAATTCTGGCACCATCGCTACTGAATGATACCTTCTAAATATATTTTTGAACAGGAATATTGGAATTAACATGCAAGACTCTGAATGCACAACTGATGGATTAGACTTTTAGAAGGAGCAAATTCACTTTTTGCAAGGTGTTTTAAAAGTGCCAAGCTGGATCTCTCTGGTTTTGTGTGTGTTGTATAGTTGATTTAAGTGATAAGACTGCTTTTAAAAGCCAAGTCTTGTCAGCTTGTCTTTCATTCTTAGGGCTGTTTGTTGAGAACATAGCTAAATAGCACTGTCAGGGCAAAAGGTATTAAAAGAAGATCTGTTGGAGCAGAGCACTTCTGCAAATCAGTGTCATAGGTGCCTAATAGATTTGGTGGTGGTTGCATTTAAATTTCTGATTAGGAGTGCAAACCAGGGGAGTAGAAATAACGCCTAAGTATCTAAAATACAAATTCTGTGTGTTTTTTAAAATGTGTTTGGGGGAAACAAATAACTACATAAATAGCTGTGATTTTTTTTCTAACTAATATTTGACTTAATAATCCCTAGTTGTAGCTACTCATTTATTCATCTTGTATTTCTTAATGTTTTAGTCATTAAATGTATACATTCACCTCTGGTGTAGAAGCATGTATAGTTAGAATGGTGTGAATGTGAGAAGGGCATCAAACTCCATTTAAGCTATAAAACTGTATACCATAGAGATTATAAGTATATATAGTTTGCCTTTTAATTAATGTTCCAGTATTTCTTGCAGGAAGAAGACACAAAAAAGAAGAGATTTTTACTTCTGAATATTAGAGGCTCATTATTACAGAGAGGTGATTAAAAGGGCAGCAGTCATTATGTTGTTCTAAGCTGTGCTTGCTCTGACAGGAGTAGGTTCCTGATGGCTTTCAAGGTCTCGATTCAGTTTGGAGGGAGACAGGAATAATGCCAATGACCACAAAGTAAGGCACCGCTATAGGCACTTGCAGTTGTACGTATGACTTCAGTATTATGTTCGGGCATTGTAAGACTTTGAGTATGCTGCAACTTGGGCTTTATTTAATTTTTATATCAGAAATTAGTGTAATGGCTATCAAAACACAGGGACAGGACATATGATTTTTGAAAAATTACATCAGAATACATATCTTAATATCTGCAAGAGTTCAAATACTGAATGTTCTTTTAATTTTCCTATTTTACTTTTAAAAAGTTTTCAGATTGTCTTACCTAGCTTGTTTCAGTTGAACTGGAAAATGTTTTTTTTCCCAGAAACTTTAAAGTCCTCAAACTGCAGTATCCCTGTTACTTGAGTTTCAGCACACTGTAGACATCTCTGACCTTTTTTCCACCTGCTTTTCCTGAACTGATGTTTTGAAGCTTTCACCTAAAGTTTAGATTCCTTTATCAGCCTTCTTACCAAGTAAGTGATAGTAACGTGAAAGAAATGCCCATTTTAATGTCTAAAATATTTCTAAGTGTGTTAGTATGCGTAACTACAAAAAAATCATGACTTGAAAGGCTCCATGAATATGTATGTTTTACATCATACAAATCTCATTAAAAGCTGTCTTGCCAGCTCACTAGTGCTTTTTTTCAGGTGTAGTAAAACACTAACATTGTAGTTTCTGCACTGGAGAAGAAGCACAGTCTGGTTCTTTCTAGACTTTGTCTCTTGCTCTGTCATCTTTCAGTATCTTTTGAACAAAGCCTTTTTTGAGGAATTGGGGGTAGGATTTGGTTCAGGAAGCTTACAAAGTTCATAGCTTAGAAAGTTGGTGATAACCAATGTTGTAGATGCAATTCCAATGACAGTATTTAAATTCTTCTATAAATAGACAAGTATTTTATAAACAAAACAACCCTAAACATGTTAGTCACAGATCTTTAGCTTTTTCCAGAAGCAAAAATTGAATTCTAGAAACAATCTAGGGAGATGCATAATTTGTGTTAGCCACACACATACTTCTCTTCTGTCTCATTTTTCGTTGTGCTTTGGAATACTAAAATGGCCACATTGTCATTTTTAGCTTGTGTGTCATTCTTCAGGAAATGGTCCAATTTCACTTCATGCCTCTAAATATGCTGTCAGTTGGTCTCTAGCAATTGATTCTCTCCAGTGGATTATAGCTACTACAAATGTTTTGGGGGAAGGAAAAAAAAAAAAAAACAAAACCAACACAAACAAAACCCACCAAAAGAACCAAACCAACCATCATCTAAGAGTCTGGTGCTTACCTAACTCTTTCAGGGATACTTTTTGCTGAAATGTCCCTCTCCTATGTGTGCTCCTGATTTGACTTTTGGCTATTGTATTTAGGTGAGTGACTGTAATATGTTCTGTGTTTTATATAAAAAAGCTTTAATAAAATAATTATATTAGGAAATTTAAGTATTGGGGATAGCAACCTGAAGCATGGAATTACTCAAATTGTAATTTTTGACATAGAAGATGGAAATACTTTTTGTTTAAAAAAACAATTTGCTTAATTGAGTAACATCTTTTAAAGCACAAACCTTGGTTTTCAGTGAAGATCTAAAGATTCTTTTACATGAAGTTTCTGTCTAAATCTATAAATATTGCTCCTAATCAAGATTCTACTCCAAGTAGCCATTTTAAATACCAGATCAGCTTCTGAAACTTACACCTCAGGAAGGGCAACCATTCTTAACTGAAAAGTAAGTATCCTTCAGTTCCTATCACATTTAGTCAGCCTTTCTGTTTCTGTATTGAATATTCCTGTTTGTTTAAAGGAATGGTAGTTATTGAAACCAGCTTTTAGAAGTTAGAAGTTAATATTCTGAATGGTCAGTAAAGATGGTTGCATTCAACATTTGATTGCTGTTTGTTGCTTGCAGAATTGCCAGTTCTGCTTGACTTGTTCATTTGTCATGCTTTTTAAATGAATCTCACTTTAATTCTGGTGACATCTGTATATTGTGATTCAAAATTCCCTGCGATATCTTGGTTTGGAAAATATGCTCTGCACCTGGTGCTCTGCACCAGGTCTTAGGACTGTCTTGCACATTATTTCCCATTTAGAGAACATTTAAAACAAATTACACTCAGAATACAGAGTTGTAGAAACATAATTTTTAATCTTGTGCTTAGCATTACAAAGTGACAAATTAAATACTCTGACATATGTATTGATAAAAATCTGAGACAAAGTTTCTTTTTGTAGTTTATATTCTGACATAGGAAACAGGGGTACTGTGTATGTTTGAATTTGTATATAAAGTTTGTTTATATGCACTGAAGATGTTTGACAGTTTTACCATTTTCATTTATTCATGCAGTTTGAAATCATGCTAAAATCTGCTATACAGTGATTTAAAAATCTAAAAATCTCAGTCCTTACATAAACAAGTAAATATGATTTTAATGCAAAAGTTAACTGTACTTAGTTGTGCTAAATTTTGTGTCATATACTAAGCATTATTAAAATAATTAAATTACTAGAAATTTAAATCAATAATTAAAATAGTTAAACAGCAAAGCATTTTCCAATAGGGCAAAGTTTAGTATAGCATTTTTAGGTGACATAGTTATTTGGCTTGTCATATGGTTACGGCAGATAAGGCAAGCATTCAGTATTTTGAGATGTTTTTTAGTTTTTGAACGCTATAAAGTAAAAAGCTCAAACTCTTAGTTAACAATGTTATCTATTTGGGAATATTTTCTTCTATGAATTACTTAACTCCCTTTTCATTAGGAAATAATTTAGGGAAGTTTTAACTGATAGTAGTCCCTATTAATGTTTCAAAGTATGTAATGGGAAATGAGGCTCCTTTTTTTTTTTTCCTCTTAAATCCAACAAAACTTTTTCAAAGGCTTATGGCAATGATTCTTTCAAATACTTATCTTTTTATTTCTAGTGAGCAGGTGTTTTTTAAAACTTTAAACAATGTAAAATTGACAGTTGCCATTGAAATTGTCATTGATCACTTTGTTCATCTATGAGCCTACTCTCAAAGCACATATTTCAGCTTACTGTTGCATCACAAAGTCTAAGTTCTTTTAATGTATTTTCTTCACCACCTATGAAACTATCAGGATATTTAAATTTAATGTAGCTGTGTATTTTCAGAACACTTTACTAGATGTATAGTATTTTGAATATATTTTGGTGAGTAGTTGTTTTTTGTGTTCTTGCTCATTTTCTGTTTTGTCTCCGAAAGCGATCTTCACACCTCACAAATGTTTTCTCTTGGGCTGGATGAAGGTGAAGGTTGTCAATGCTTTGAGAACAAAATGTCATTCTAGAAAGAAAACACAGCATGTAAGCATAATGTTACTTTTTAGTTCTACTATCCATAGAAAAGCATGCTCTCTAGATACGCTGATCTGACTTTATTTATCCTGTCTCTTACAGGAAGGTTTTTGATTGTTTTTATAGGCTTGTGAGGAAAGAGATGTATCTGGCTGCCAGATAGTAAGTCTGGAGTAAAAGGAGTAGGCAACTCCTGTGTACTGAGCGCATGGGAATGTGCAAACCTCATGAAGTTCAACAAGGCCAAGTGCAAGGTCCTGCACGTGGGTCCGGGCAATCCCAAGCACAAATATAGGCTGGGCGGAGAACAGATTGAGAGCAGCCCTGAGGAGAAGGGCTTGGGGGGTGTTGATGGATGAGAAGCTCAACATGAGCTGGCAGTGAGCACTTGCAGCCCAGAAAGCCAACCATATCCTGGGCCGCATCAAAAAGCATGACCAGCAGGTCGAGGGAGGTGATTCTCCCCCTTTACTCTGCTCTTGTGAGACCCCACCTGCAGTACTGTGTTCTGCTCTGGGGCCCTTAGCATAAGAAGGACATGGACCTGTTGGAGTGAGTCAGAGGAGGGCCACGAAGATGATCGAGGGCTGGAGCACCTCTCCTATAAGGACAGGCTGAGAGAGTTGGGGTTGTTCAGCCTGGAGAAGAGAAGGCTCTGGGGAGACCTTAGAGCAGTCTTCCAGTACCTGAAGGGGGCCTACAAGAAAGCTGGAGAGGGACTTTTTGGAAGGGCACGTAGTGACAGGACAAGGGGATAATGGCTTCAAGCTGAAAGAGGGTACATTTAGATTAGATACTAGGAAGAAATTCTTCACCATGAGGGTGGTGAGGCACTGGAACAGGTTGCCCAGAGAAGTTGCAGATGCCCCAACCCTGGAAGTGTTCAAGGTCAGGTTGGACGGGGTTTTGAGTGACCTGGTCTAGTGGAAGGTGTCCCTGCCCATGGCAGGGGGGTTGGAACTAGATGATCTTTAATGTCCCTTCCAACCCAAACCATTCTATGATTATGCCTCCATCTCTTTCTGGTATCATATAAAACATGCTGTTTTCCACAGCATACCCTCACAGTGATTTGGTCTCTGTATTCTCAGTGGCCGTTGTCATTGTTTCAACTCTTACTATTACTACAAGGATTGCACTCTTTGACCTACTAGTACTTAGTTGGGCTGCTAGTATTTAGTTGTGACGTTGCTAAAAATCAGTTACATAGTTTGCTAACAACATCAGCAACTACATATGCTACAGAAACGTTTTCCATATTTGGAACTCAAATATGTTGGAATCTGGTATTTTATTGCTTGTAATAATCTGTTTATTAACTCCTTTTTAAGTTTGTGCTGTTATCTTGTGTCTAAGTGTTTGTCGTAAGATAATCTAACAAAGGAAAATTTATCATGTATATAAATATCATGAACATTGTGAGGTGAAGGTACATGGAGATACAATATTGTCAACAGTTTGTTCAAATGCTCAAGAAAGCACAAGACAACTCAAAACATCCTGTGTTTACTACCTTTTTTAAACATTGAATTTCCAAAATTGCTAATTCTTAAATCCATGATGTTTGGTCTTTTCAAGAAGACCAAAATCTGCACATTCTGTTCTTGAAAGAAAATACTTTTCCTTGAGAATCCCTTGTTCCTCCTTTTTAGGATCACCTAATAATCTTTCATCCCCGCCTCAGGCATTAATACAGTATTTCAACAGTAACGTCACTTCCATTCCCATGACAAGCCCAGATTGCACAGGAAAAAAATCCAGCACATAATCAGTATCCATTAAAATCTTGATACAAACTCCCACTTCTGCTTGCAGCCAAAAAATTTCTAAGTGTTAGGTACCTGAAGTTACCAGCATCATTTTTTGTTAGTATAATAACTACCCACCTCAGTTACCTATTTCCTAGGATTTCTTTAGTACATCAGTAGTAATTAGCTTGTACCAGGTTTTTGACACAGCTGTATTGGACAGGAGCTTTCTGGTTGGAAAAATTAGTATACCTGACATGATCCTTTCACAGCCTTCATACTTTTTCCTCAAGGTACAAAAATCTGTATTTAAACAGAGCTCTCTAATTTGCAGTGTATACTATGCTTTAATTTGCTTTGGCAGCTAGGTCAGTACTGATTTGTGATCATCAATTTTAAAACAGCAGGAGATGTTATAGAATATTTTTTTATGGCAGGAGCATGTGCCAAGTGCTGGGTTAGAAGAGGAAAATAGCTACAAAATACATTTTCAGCGGAACAAAACCTAAGAAAATATGATCCCTTCTCTGCCCTCCAGCACACACACATGTTGTCTTATGAATATGTCTAAGTTTTCTAATCTGTCTTTTGTGTCAGTATCAAGCAGATGCAGCTCTGCCAATAAGTATTGTCCCACAGAAAATCTGCAGTAGTTAAAACTGATGCTGGTAAGAAAGATACTGAAGCAAGGAAAAATCACCGTCTAAGACAACCACAGTTACAAGGTAAGACATGCTTTTCTCATTAACCTTAATTAAACTGCTCAGTTAAAATTTCTCAAAGGATTAAAGCAGTGGGAATCACTACAAGTTTTGTTATTCTGTCTTCTGGCTGAAATTTCTCTGTGTGAATAAGCAGTTTCAAAAGTGTTATTAGCATTGCTGTATGTAGAGAAACAAGGCCACTCAGACTTCATGATCCAGTTTCAAAGCAATCAGCAGGGAAAAAGAAAAAAAGAATGCCCACCCCCCCAAAAAAAACCCAAACAAACAAAAAACCCAAAACAACAGACTTGCATTTGCATTCAGAATTTTTTTCCTCCAGAAAACTACTCTCTGGTATTTCAGAGTTCAGCTGACAAAATTAACATCACTGAATTCATACTATAGAAAAAAGCACAACCAGAGTGCGAAAATTACTGTCAAATACCAGTGAGAGTGTGGTATGTAGAAATATAGATAGTGGTTTTGTTTTCCAGGACTGCTGGCATTCTGTTTGCCCACTACAGAAATTTCAAAATGTCCATAGTTGAAATTTTGCTTCCACAGTTTTGACTCCAGGAACCTCTTATACAGCCTGCACAGTGTAGTAATTCATTATCAACTATCAGACACTGGACTGGCTTTTAAAGGAATGAGACAAGAATAAGGGAGTTTTATAATAAAACCGTTAACTTCAATGAATAATCAGATGACTGTGTAGTTCTGCATGTGAGCCTTCTAATGGGGACTTTCAAGAACAGTGATGCTGAGTTTCTCTATGAAGTAGGTATTGAAAGTCAAATAATTAAGATTTGGCAAAATTTTTTTAAGTAGGAATTTGAATTTTTCATAGCCTTAATGTTGGTGTTAATATTTATCTTATGTAGTACCTTGTTTCTTTGAAATTTAATGTGACCCTTATGGAGTGAGATAATCACATTCTAAAAATAAGTAAGAAATTGCCATCAGTTATTGTCATTAATTGTGTAGAAAAATTGCACTGCAGAACTTGTTAAAATTCTTCCTTGGATCTGTGTGCTAACTCCTTCTTTATCCTCTATTCCCAAGTATCAACAAAATTGTCACCCAAGGTTATTGCTCCTCAAACTCAGCTTAGCAGCAGTGGTGAGCCAGGACATTTCCCACCATTCATTTCTGACCTGAGAACAAAGAAATTCTTTAAGTCACTTAAAAATCATGCAGTCTGATCTGAGGGGCGAGGGGGGAAAGCCAGAAGTTGTACATGGGTAAATTCACCATTGGTCTGAGTGCTGGGACTCAGGTGCTTGTATTTGAGCTAGGATAACCTGTGTGCCAAATATCTGTGGTGTTATTACAGGAAACTCGTGTTTTCATTACACTTACTTTTGCTGTGTTTCTCCTGCTTTCACTCTTATTGTCTTCACTATAAGTCCTGGTCGACGCGTGCCTTTTGTCCATGGTATTATGGTTTGAACTGTGTCCCAGATATTTTCCCAGACTGCAGTTCCTTCCCATTTGAACTTGATCATTATCAGCTCACCAATATCAGTGTCCAGGGTGATGAGAAAAGAGTAGGTTTTATTCCCATTAATACCTTCAATTCTGCAGAAAACAAAACCAGAATAATGCTGTCTTAATTATTACGGATTAAAGTGAAAAAAGAGTTTCTCTTCTCTTTAAAACTAAAGAAAGAACTGTGTTTCCTCCTTCTTCTCCAGGGGGGAACATTACTGTCTCTAGGATACTCTTCCTCCAGGTGCATAAAGTGGTGAAATATGACAACGTGCTAGAAAAGAAGCAGATGTGGGAGAAGCTTGAAGAGCTGGTGAAGCAGTAGTGGTTTCTGACAGCAAAAGAAAAGGTGTCCCATAATAGCTTCTACATTATGTCTTTTGTCTGCTAGAGCAAATGCTGACCCATGCTGTTGGCTTTGCTTCTGTTAATACAGAATAATAATAATTCTGTTAATACATATCTGTATATGTTAATACAGATAGCGTCCATCATGAGAAATATCCAAAATTCTTTACCTTAATTACAGCTGCTTATTTATTTGTGTGTTAATTGATTAGACCTCCCTGTGTTAGCCATGAGATGGACTTAACATAAGTGCACAGGATAGTTGATGTTCAGGGAAACTTCCAACATAACTAAGTTTGTTTTATAGATACTTTTCATGCAAAAACTGTATGAACATTGTAAAAGTTTGTGACTTTTAGGGGGTATGGGTGAAGAAAGGACAATTTCCAGTTCATCTTCACTTAACTGTACTAAATCATTTCACTCACAGCATGGTTATGTACATGATATGGTATTATAAATTGGCACCTTGTTTCTCACTTGTACAATGACATGTAATATCAATACTCACAGTGTGATGGGCAGGTTTTTAGCATCTTCCTTAGTGCCTGTCAGAGAGATGGTAAAAGTTGGGTCTATCTGCTTGCCTTGGATTTCATTGATGAAGTGGATCTTGAACTGATAATGATAGACTGTAGAAAGGAAGAATTTGCTAAGTGATGAAATTAATGGTCAAAGAAGCAATAGATTTCTCAGGCAAAGAATTTTGCCTTTCAGAGCAGAAACTTGATTGATATTTCCATTTTATTTTTTAAACAAATCTGTTGCAATTAAAACATCATTTTTTCTGATTGTTGCTGTGCTGTGTAATCCCTTAGGGTGTCGGGCCCTGTTGCTCTGTTTAAAAGGATGGAGAAAAAAAGTAACCTGAGTTCCCTTTGTAGGATAAAATGTTCTTCCATGGGAAATACTTCAGCTTTTCTGAAGTTTAATTGTTAGAATTCTGGCAAGCCCTCTATCTAATCAGCAGACAAATCCTTATGACTGGACATGGCTAGAGATGTATGATACAGATTGAAGACCTTATGCAATGTAGTCAGGCTTTTTCTCCAATCAGCTAGAAAATTGCCCTGCAAAACAGATGACTCACAAACTTTCCTTGACTGCATAATGATACATTGTGCTTAACATCATCCGTTAACAATATGGCTTTGTTCAATCACATTACTAAAGAAAGATGTCATTAATACTTCAAGATTTGGTAGGCTTCTTAAAGAACAGTGTTTAGGAAATTCTTTGAACTGAATATTGTCAGAATGAAGAATGCCTAAGATATCATCAGTGTACTGATTATGAGCAGTTTGACGTTTAGTAAATTATGACAAAAAAAGCCAACATACAGTTAGAGGCCATGTGCACACAGATACTGTCGGCTAGATTTGAGTATCCAAAACTCTTCTGTCTTGTGATTTCTACCAGCCACCTTCTTGACAAAACTGATAGATTTAAGTGTTAAGGAAAAAAACCCTAAGTAACATCTATTAACAAAGACCACAGAGTATTTGGAAGAATTAGAGGTGTTGTATTTATCCTTGCAATCTGGTCAAATTACACATGGGATACTGTTCCGGTAAATGTTATTGGACAGTAGTTTTTGAGTAGAAAGATGCTCTTTGCTCATTTCCTCTCCTCACCTACTTCAGGCTTCACTATATCTGAGAATGGCTCCACCATACTGTTAAGGGAGTCATCTTTTTATGTATATGCACAGATAGATTTTTTCCCGCCCCCCCCCCCCCCCCCCCCCCCCCCCCGCAGCTCTGAGTGTTCACAATGGAAAGTACTTGCTAGAAAAGCTGTATCTTTTTGTTGTTGTTTCATAGTTATTGTATGTTAGGGAACAATGTATTTTCTTTTGACAAGGTGTCACTCAGTAGAAGACAAAATGTTTGATTCTTTGCTGCAAACCTGGTGAGGACAAAGTAGGCAGAGAGGCTTGTTTATAGATCGCTTCTATTACTATCCTGTCTTGCACTGAGTTTTCTCTCCACATAAAAATTGATCGTTCTAGTGTATGTTCCAATAATGCTTAGGCTTTTGCTGTGGTTATGATGCTCACTTTAAGGGAAAAGGTGAGTGTATTCATATTAAAATGCTGACTCAGGGTCCCATCACAGCTTTATAATAAATGTTAACAACTCTGTAACAACTTTTTTTTTGTTTGAACTGGATTAACGTATGGTCCAGAACATAATGCCATTAACTTTAAAAATGAAACATCAGATTTGATGAAGATGTAGAGGATTGTGAACTGTAATGCTGAGTTCCTCAAATTTCTTCTGTTTGGGCTTCTCACATGATCTTCAAACATTTTTTTAAGAACGTTACAAAGATGACTTTGTATGCACCCTCGCACAGTTGCTGCCTTGTTTGGGAGCTTTTGTGAAAGGAAACCATTGTTTGGGGCACCGATAGCTGCATATGCACTCAGGATGTTTTTCTGAAGCACAACCAGTTCCAAGCATAAAAATGCAACATGTTTAAAATTGAAATGAAAGCCAGCAGAACACAGATATTTAACCACAAGCTGAAACTATCTCCATGTCCCGGGAAGAACTGCAACACAGGGATCGCCTTTCTGTGCCCAGGTGTGGTGGTGGTGGACAGCATGTCCTCAGAGCAATTAGCTTTCCTGATCCTGACAGTGACCTGACTGTACTGCAGCAAAACAACATCGTCAACTAGACACAGCCTCTAGAATTTTTAAATCTAGTTGAAGTAGCTTCCTGAGGCATTTTAAAAAGTGTTAGAAGAGATCCAGCAGATTCAGCTGCTCTGAGTATCAGTCAGGGCTGAGCAGACCCCTCTGGAGTCATTACCATGTACTTCACAGCTGCACTTGTGGAAGACTTCCAAAATTATTTTTAAAAGTACCTGAATTTTGGGTTTTTTTTAAAATCTGTGCTGTTGCAGTTGAGTATTGGGCACTGTGGGGAAACAAGATATGTAACGCAAGCAGCATTTTTAAGCATTTCTCCTCAGGACTGGAAAGCCACCGAGTGCCTATGCTAAGGGCACACTGTCGCCGTTCCAAGTGCTTCCCCAACCCCAATGTCTTGGCGGGAGGACGAGTGGGCTGACCCCCTCCAACAGGAGGGAGGCACCCCCTTTCCGGCTGTGCCAGGCAGGAGGGGCCCGCCCTGGCAGTGCGTGAGGTGGCCATAGGGCGGCGCTGGGGGAGCCCGGAGGCGGGCTGGGCCCTGGCCCTGCCTCGGTGCTGAGGAGAGGGGCGGGGTCGGGCTGTGGCGCAGCAGGTGCCCAGGTGCTGAGGGGGCTGTGGGAAGGGCACGGGCTGCTCGGTGAGGAGAAGGAGGGCACATCTCACAAGTCTCCTCCGTGCCTGGTGGCCCACAGCTCTGAGCGGGAGCCCTGCCTGGGGTGTGCCACGCTGTTGCTCGCCACATGCCTCATCGATAGGCGGGGAAGGAGGTAGTGAGGAGGAACGCCAGGAGCCAAACATCGCTGCACTGAAAGTCCCTCGGAAGAAGCATGTCCCTGCCGTTTGTCCCATGCAATCCTGCTTGTTCTCGCTTTAAAACGTATGTAAACCTTCCCGCTGGCAGGTGAAAGTCTGCTCAACAGCAGCAGTTGCCTTGTGGGCTCTCTGACAGCCAAGTCGTAACCAGCCTACAGCCAGGCCCAGGCAATTTTGTAATGGAGACTGGCAGATAGGCCCTGTTTCCCTGTCACAGTACTTCCCCTCTGTCTGGTAACACCTGCAAGAAACCACATTGATTGTCTCTCTGAGCTTAGAAAATTGTTACTTTGTGCTCTTGATAAAGTAATTTAATGGAGATAAGCCTAGAGTACCAGTCACTTTATTTTAGCGCTACAGTTCTGCCCTGTAAAAGTCCATGCTATTCTGTTGTCCATCCATTGTTTGAAAAGTAATAATTTATATGTCATCTTGTAGACTAATTGCAGATAAAATTTGGGCAAACTTGGAAGAGGAGGTTTTACAGGTCTCCCAGAGCAATTATGATGCTTTTTTGGCTTGGCTGTGTGCCTGCATATGTTATAACAAATTCGCACAGACCAGTTGTAGGAAAATCCTGTAGATCAGGACCTGAAGCATCTCTGAGGCCTCAGATCCAGAGTTAGCCTGTGGCAAGCATGCAGCATGCCTTTTCCCACAGAAATATTGTCAGGATCTTGATGAAAGGGCATCAAGACGGCCTACTGGGATTCTCAGTTGTCTCAGCAAGTCGATTATTCCCACAGATTTTATAAGCTTTAATAAATGAGTAAACAGGATCACAAAGTTTAGGCTCATTCTCATACTTTCTGATCAATCTGGAGACTGTAACAAGTATTCCACAAACCTTTGAAAGGCATATGTGCTCTTGTTTTCAAAAAGAGTCGTCTACTTTTTGGGAGCCTTTCTTCCCTGATGTTGTAGCCCAGCGTGTTGCACCGGTTCTTTCTACAGCTGAGGCACATTCCTTTGTTGAAAGTGTTGATGTCGTTGCACCAGTATGCTGTGCTTTGCTTATCGTTGTGAAGCAGAGAGTCGATGAACAAATGAACTGACCTCTCATGGGCACATTTCACAGTTTGAGTGATGCCTGAAAAAATGCAAACAACAAAATTTTGCATGCCCTTGTTCCTCTTTACCATTTCAACTGCAGAGGAGTACAGTAATGAACTACAAACATATGTTATTGTTTTCCCCCCACCCCTTTACTACTAAAACATCATGATTTTTGCCTCAGAAATCATACGTTGTAGCAACTTTACTTTTAGGATCATCCAAAAATAGTTTGGCTGAACCCACATGATAGTAAAATTGAATAGTTTGCTGCTTAAACTTCTCTAGCCTGACTGTTTAAGGTTGTAAATACGAACCTTGATTTCATTGTCCTGGCTGTTTTGATCAAAATGAAATACAATATGAGCCTATAGGCAGTCTTTCAGATCATGCAGCATTAAAGACAGCAGTCTCACTCTGAATGGTTGAACACTGTTGTCTTTTGGATGCTTATGCAGTAATGTCATATTTTGTCCCTATCAGTAACAAACTCTCATGTTGAATTTAATTTTGCTTGCAGCTGCTACTTGGGGAAAAAGGAGCAAAAAATGTATTAAATACATTTAAAAAGTATTAAATACATAGATCTGCTTTTAAGAGAAGTATCTTTTCCTTACGTGACATCAAATTCTGAAAGTTATTCTCTTCTGTGTAATCGGGATATATCATGATGGACTGTTTTTATGTCTTCACTGATAAGCTTTCTAGCTGATGCTTGGTTTCACGTTTGTTATGAATTACTTGCTAACAAGTAAGGCCTACTGTTAGATAGTGTGATGATAGTTGAGAAATATTTTTGCAGTGCAGTATGCTGGGTGAACAGTACTACTTTGGGGTTTTTCAGTGAACAGTTCTGTCATTTATGTCACGGTGCATCAGTACCTTTTTTGAGTATATTGCATCAGTTTCTCTATGTGTTTATGTTTAGGTACATTGGAAATAAGCTTCTATATATAAAACCTAGCCTGGAACACTGGCAGGCAGGTCCAAAAGAAAGCATTATCTGTGCAGCTGAAGGATGGGGAGTTGGGAAAAGGTGAACTATGGAGGTGAGTAGTACAGCCCTGTGTTTTATTTGATTTGAAATAATTAATTGCACACTAGAGGAATCTGGCTTAATTAGAATAAATTTTCTCATTTCCTCTACTGCTAAAACAAATACCCTTGAAATTATTCAGAAGTGCTTGACAGCAGGATGCTCACGGCCTCATTTTCAGAAGTGCTAGGCAGCCAAATTTCTTACTGGACTTGGCAAGAACAGTTTGAACCCAATACATGTAAAAATCAGATAACCAGTTTCCAGAAAAGAAATTTCCTTGCACAGAATGGGAGATAATACTTCTATTAGGTACTGTTTAAGACCATAGAAATATGGAAAGTTACCCAGAGATAGTGTCAGTTCAGCTGCAATGCTGCTTCCCGTTTTGTGCCATTGGTTCTTACCAGTGATTCCGTATTGTGCAATGTGGTTATACACATGCATGATGTGACAACCAGGCTGAAAGGTGCCTCCGTTGGGATAAAAGTCAAAATGAGCCACAGGCTGCTTGATGCCAACACTGAGACCCATGTGCTGTTTAGTGAATGTATGAATTGCATCTACGAAGTTTGCATCATCTGGAGATAAACGGTCTGTTGGTGACATTCCTTCAAACAAGGGACCAGCAGGGTCAAGGCCTGCAATAAATGCAAATAATCCAGTGGTGATATAGTGCAGATGGGCTGTTCTTCTACTGTTACGAGGAGAAGTCTGGGATAAATATTTAAAAACAGACAGCACTGGTACTTTACAAGGTCTTTCACTGATGGAAACAATGCTAGGAACACTTGTCCTGCAGAGTGTACGTGGTTACACCAAAAGGTAAAGTAAACACAGGCACTGTAATAAACAGTAACTGCTACATGCACAAGGACACAGGCCCAGAGATAGATGTGTTTGTTATAGGCAAACCATGCTTGCTACTGCCTTTTCACTTGAGGGATGTTTACTTAATTTTGTTCTTTCATACTCTAGAGGTCATGCTTTTCAGAGGCCCTTTTGAAGACACCAGTCCCACAACAAGGTTGACTTTTAGCCCACATTTGGGAGGACCTGAAACTTTATAAAAAGTTTCACTTGTTGCTTAAAAGAGCTGTGTGTCTGCTAGATGTTGTTTATAATAATTTTTTTTCAACTTCGAAAGCCTTCAAGGCAAATTATTACGGTATTCAGAAAATAATATTCCACTTAGGGAGTCTTGATGGTTTTTAGTTTGGTAGATATTTTTGTATGGTGCTCTTTTTGGTTGGGAACTGACTTATGGAAAAGGACTGCCTGCCTAGTTTACAGCTGCCTTCAGTTTTGAGAACAAGCTTCTAAATTTGAGATTCTTCAATTGGTACTATGGACTAACGTAGTAACTGGACAAGACTAATAACACAGGCTACAAGTAGGGATGTCACCTGAAGGCATACATTTCCTTTTATTTTTAATAGCTTTTATCACTAAGAATTTTTGGAGCTTATTGTTACAAGTCTGAATAATTTTTGCTGTTACAATAAATAATGTGTTTTAATGTTTTTTACTTATCTGTTATCGAGGTTTGATGTACTAATATGGTTTGAACAAGCAGTGCTGGTGAACTAAAGTCCTTCAGTGTATACACAGGTGTAGCATCATGACACATTGTGTAAAATCAGCTTCTTGGCATGCAGGCACTGTCACAAGACCTGGTTGTATAAAGCGCTATGGTATGTGGCAATGAATACAAGATCAGAATTGGGACTTCAAACTACAGTCATGCATATTTGCCTCACTCCCAAATCAGATTAAAGTAAATGTTTTCTCTGATAACTTTAATGTAGCTGCTGTGGGCCTCATGTAAAATGCACTTCTGTTCTGTTTTTTTATTAAACTGTCATTGTGCATTAGATGTGATCCTGTATACAGTGTACCAATAGCCTTATAAATGTATTTTTGTTACACTCATAATTAGTACAGTTACAAAACATTACAGAAGGTTCAAAATGCCACTAGTCAAAACAATCAAGTGTTAATGGTTAACTTCGTTTACTTTAAGCATCTATTAGGGATACTCTAGTGATATGCTTCTTGTAAAATGTAATCTAGGACTATCACTTTTTTGCCACAGGGGAACTGACTTCAATTTGCTATATGAGCAACGTAAAACAATTGAAAGCTCAAGCACAGTTAGACAATTTCCTTAATTTAATTTTCTTTTTTAAATGAGTTGCTAACAATGAACAGTGTATTTGAATGGCTTTGGGTCATGACAGTGACCAAAGATCCAAGGTTAGTGACTAACATTTAGTTTGAGGTGTTACTGGGAATGGATACAAGAGAAATTCAAGCAACATGCAACTTGAGTCTTTGGGTTATGATTTTTAGTCCCCACACTTGTGTATTCTGTATGTCATAATCTGGACTGAGGTAGGAAAGATCAAAGCTAGAAATACTATGATACTTTATTTTGAAAAGTGTTTTCATTACATTTTCTAAATCTAATTTCTAAACCAATGGGATGAAACTTCTAAACTATGGCAAATACTGCTATTCAACAGCTAAATACTAGTATGACATTGACATGTCAAACATCTATGTAACTTACATCAGTTGAGTGTTACATTTCTTTAAGTTGTAAGTCTTTTACCTGTAATTCTTCCAATCTTGTTTGTACCGCTGATATAACTTCCAGCAAATCCTGAAACATGAGCTCCTAGGCTGTACCCAATTAGATGAGCATTGCTTCTGGAGAATTGAATGGATTCCTGGAAGAAAGTGGCAGCTTGATTTAGATGCAGAAAATGTGAAAAGTAAACAGTGAAATATTTGCTATGAGCTAGGAATGCCATGAGTTACAACACAAGAAATTTATATGTTGATGATGGAGGTCAAATGAGGTGCATAGATCATGCACTAAATCTCTTCACTGACTGAATGTTATTCCTTGCCTCCTTTTCATGCAGCAGGAAAATGCCACACATTTGCGCACTGCTGTTTGCTGCAAGTGATGCAAATGTGCATTGCCTTTTCTCTGCGGCATTTGACTTTCCTATGACTATAAAGTGGGTATCAGTCCTTTAAAGGATTGTTTTGCACTGAAGTTATAGAAAGTGGCTTGCTTTTTTTGCCTGAGACACTAGCACAAGCCAAATTAGAAGCCAAAGTAACAAAACATTAACCAGACATGCTAAGTGATACGGCAATGATGTTTATTGGACTGACTTGTACAAAACTGGGTATCTGATCTGAAACAAACCTACTGAAGCAGAATTGGCCTCAGGCCCTTCTTTCTACCTAATCAATACTATCTAGATCTTAAGCATTTCACCTGAGCTGCAAGGCTCAAAGTTTTTCTGACTTATAAAGAAAAACATAGCATATTTTTCTTGCAGGAAAGGCAAACCTCTGTTTTAATTTCATTGTGGATATTGCTTGTCCCAGTGGAGTGGCTTTGCAGTCTCAATAACTGTCTCTTGTGAAGATGAGGTGAAACTTGGCAACCTTCTTCTGAGAGTGGCAGCTCTTAGAAATCACAAGATCTGACCAATATTCCTGGCAGGTGTTACTGAGATGGATGCTATTGAGATTGTTACTGATCATGCCCTATTAACTCTTTGACTAAGAGTGCTAGGATTTAATTTATTTTTATTCTTTATTAAAATGTTGCACACCACTGCAGTTTTTGTTACATCCATTAAGGTTATTTCAAATACTCACCTGCCTGTAAGCAGACAGAAGCATAGCGGAAAGATAGTTATGGGAGTTGGAATGAAGGGTTTTTCAACTGTTAAACTCAGGAGGGGTGCTTCTCAACAGAAGGAAGGTTTACTGCTTGAACATGCTCAAAAGTTATGGTGTACTTAAATCCTGGAACATATCAGGGTACAAGAGAAGCTACCTACAGTGCTGGAGCAAGGAGCCATTTATTCAAGCCTCCATGTGTTTGCTGACACTGGAGAAATCACAGACTGTCTTTATTGTTGACAATGTGGTGTGTCCTCCTGGGAACTGAACGAAGTCCACCGTTTGATTCATTCAATAATTAAACTGCTTCAAAATATTACTTTAGGCTTCAGCAACTTAAACTACATTTGACCAAGAGCCAAGGTTTCTTGTAATGTCACAACAAAAAATAGTGACTCTGTCTCTTCTGCCTTCTGTTTTATGCCTGTTGTCAGATACCACGCCCAGCTAGGGACAACTTCTTCTGGCCCTGCCATTCCTGTTGAAAGCAGCTTAGCCCTTCAGTGGTATTTGCTACAGATCTTTCAGGTTTGCAGTGTATTTCCCTTCGACCTTAGGGCTCGCTGTATTTAATATATTCAAAAATTAATTTTGAGGTACAGAAATATAATTTCATTTCACATCAGGTAGCTTAAATTAGTACTAGAGATAGATGGCATAAGAGTTGCTTAGGGTGCCTGGTTTATGAGTGATTCTCATTCTAGTGTTTGCTTTCTGCCTTTTTTAAGTAGAGCTGGAGACCAGTGATCCCTTGCAGACTTGTCTGCAACCTTTTTAATCTAGCCATGGCCACTGCTCCCCATGTAGAGGGCGTTTTGATAAGTAGTCGCTACTGCCTCCATGTCATCTGCTTTGTGAGGTATGTCTGTCCTCTTAAAAGGTCTCCCTTTACATTCTGGATCTCTAAGCCATTACTTTAGAATAATCTTTGGGGAACTGAGGCCAAAATCAGACGCAATGTCATGCTTGAATTCTGCATTAAAAGCAGAAATTAAACACAGATAACATAAACCCATTTTACTGAACTAACCACTTGCAAATGATAATGTGTGCCTGCTTTCAAACTGCTGTCAGCTGCCTGCACACATGCTAATTGAAAAGCTAAAGTAGCATGAAATTATCTCACCTCTAAAGATATAGCAGAATATTTTAATAAACAAGACCACTTGCTTTTTTTCTCTCGCATGATGAAAGTTTAATCAAGTCATATGAAAGTCTATAAAAGAAAAATTTATAATCTATTAAAGAAATGTAAGTGATTTAAATGAACAGCATTAACCAGCATAGTATTTCAGAAAGGTGGTAGAAGCATAAGAACAGTTAAATAGGTCTGTTCCAGAGAAACATGCATTGATCTGGGGGCTCTTACCTCCAGCCATTCCAGGAAGTCTGCTATCTCCCGTCCTATGTAGCGTGTATTCTGTACAGCAATGGGATAGTGCTGGTGAGCAAATGTAAGCCAGTCTGCAATGATCACATTAATTTGTTTACGCTGAGACTTCAGAGCTGCTGCCATTTTCCAAATCCAACCTTCTAACATTCCATCTACCTGTTTTACTCAAAAAAAAAAAAAAAGATGAAAAAGAAAAAAAAAATCTCAAGGGAAAGCAGTCTCTGCTAAATATTTCTTATGAAAAGCTCAAGGGAACAAAAGACATAATATAAACAAGGAGGGCTTAATGCTGATAACTAGTTTTTAGGGGCTTCAGCGTGCTTCAGTGCTGAGAATCTTTAGGGTTTGGTGGACAAAGAAATTAAGAATCAAAGTAAGAACTGTATAATAATTTATGTCTTGTAATATGAACTCGTATCAGTGAAATGATGTCCCTAAATATTTTCACTCATCCTGACATAATTGGTATTACTGACTAAAAAGAAAGACAGAAATGCCCAGAAGACTTTTGATTTCATTCAAGAGCAGCTGTCTCTGTAAATTTAAGCTAAAAGGATTGGAGAGGGAGGGAAGCTAGAGGATTGCAGACCAGTAGGCATTTACCTTCTACAGCAATTCCGTTTTGAGGTCTGCTTTTTTTTGAGTCATTCTTTTTTTAAGGACCTGATCACAATTTCCTTGCTAGCATCAAAGACTGCTTCTGATTTGATGGACCAGAATTATTATTTAATCTATCAGATTTAATTGTTGCTTTAGTTCCTCAATTGATAGAACATGCTTATCTCTTCTGGTGTTTTAACAGAATTTGGGAGTCTCAGTTCTGGGTTTCCATACATATTCCTCTAAGAGCCCAACACCTCTGCAAATTAAGTTAACATGAATGATAAGCTTAAATGGCAGCAGCTTCAGGTCCATGGTTTGTCTTTGAGGAGGGTATAGGTTTTTAACAAATTCTTATTTGGGAGGCTTGGCTAAAGTAATCTAGGGCAATATTTCATCCAAAATCAGCTCTGCTGTTATTTGTTAAGAGAGTTATATGCATCAAGCGTGTTTGTTCAAAGGTCCTTTGCATATTTGCAGATGTGCAAGAAAGATCCATTTTGCCATCTTATGTGATGACATTGGTTCTATGAGAATCAGGGATCTGTTAAAATGACATTTCTTATCTTGTCTTTTCTTTTGTTTCTTTTTCAACTGAGAAGCTGATCAAAAGTCACTCTTAATACTGCTATGCTTTTGAGAAAGTTTTTCATGGTGGATTTTTTTACAGTTTAGCTGGAAGCAGTTCAGTGATAATTCATTGATGTTGAAGGCTTCATTTTCAGCTGAAGGGGCTTATAGAGAAGCTCTCTTTAAAGGTATATCTGTGAGAAAGATGTGGGGAGATGGTGTGCACTTCTTTTCAATATGTCTGTAAATACCTGGCAGTGAACATACCAGAGAAATGAAACTGGTATTCAGTCCTCCAGAGGCCTAGCACATTAATTCAACTGCTTGTTCGAACTCTGCTGGCTTTAAACCAGGGCTGAATCTAATCCTTGTTATGGGACTCCCATATGAAAAATTGCTTGTATACTGTTCCTTCAGAATCTTAGTGGGAAATATCCACTTTGTATTATTTCTAGCCATGATTGCTAACAGGGTAATCCACTGTCTTTCTAATCACAGCCTTTCTTCTGAAGTTACTTTTGGTATTAGCATAATGAGAAGGAAAGTATATCAAATCAGATGTATTTTGAATTAAAAATAAAATCTGAGTTCATACCGACCAGCCATGGACTATCATCACCAGAGGAAGAGAGGCATTGAAACTGCATTTGTCAAGAGTATCCAACTGATTAAAAAAAATCTGACAGCCTTCTTCAGTTGTATCTGTATAGAGTCGAAATTTGGTTTCTAAGTTTTGCTGATCTTTCTTTGTTCTAGTGTGCTGACTCTGTGATCCCAGTGTCTCTGAAATGAAATTCATAACAACAGTCATAATAGGATGGAATCTAAAACCTGAAGAAGTTACTAGTGAAACATCATTTATAAGACAAAGTAAACTAGTAAGATTGAAACTCTGACTATGTATAATTGCTGCCTACTCCAGGTAGGCCTAAGCTGTACGTTTTGGGTTAAAAAAGTGATCTCTTTCAAACTTTGAGATGGTCTAGATGTTATTCTGAGTCCATATATTTGTACAATAACAATTACACAGGAAATACTGATCCTATTGCTAAGGGCCCTTATAGAATGCATAAGTATTTTGAAAACACTAGTACAGGTGTTCTGACTTCACAATGTTAGTGCATGCACAGGCAAGCACATTCATAGGCTACTGACTCTGCAGGGCATATTTTACTAATGTGCATTTTCTAGTAATTTCTGAGCAAGCATCATTACACTAAAATAACCATTTTATTCAGGGTTATAACTCTGCTTAGAGACTTAGGTGATTGTTTAAAACTATTAGACCACATGGTAAATTATTCTTTTTCTCTAAAAAGGCAAGATGAAATGTTCTTGTTCTAGTTGTAATATTTTTGGTGGCTTTGTTTTTAGATAAAATAGCTTGGTACATACAGGGCAGCATTTTCAGAAATGTCTATTAAGTACCTGGGATGGTATCTGTGTTTAAGAAAGTGGGGGCAGAGTGAACTGTGGTTTTATCAACATTATGAGCTTAGAAGGAAAAACATGAATAAAGAGAAATTGCTAAAAAATGGAGTAAAATAAAGCAGAAGCTTACAAAAAGCTCATTGTGATATGCAAGCCTGGTGTTTCATTCTAATAAGACTTTGGACTGTTTATTTAATTTATGTGAAAATAATCCATATAATACTTATTACTTAAGCTAGAAAAAATGGGGATGAGTAGAAGAGAAGTTAGGGTGTGATGAACTAGACAAATGAAAGGTTACAGTTCTTTATGTTGGGAAGGAAACTTTTGGAGTGGCGAGAGTTTACTAATGGAGTTCCTTGGGGACTTTTTTTTTGTCTAATCTTGTTTCGATATTTTCATTAAAGAAGCAGGCAGGAAAGGTACAAGATGAAATTTGGGAGGCATTTGCTAATACTGAGGAGACCAAAATATTAAACACTAAGAGCTAGATGACCTTGAAAATACAGCAACAGAAACAGGCAGAAATCTCATACTATGCAGTGCAAGGTCATACACTTGATAGGAATTCCTTTATAAATGGGGCTCATAAATTGGAAGTGACACAAGGGTAAAAAGACTTGACTGTAGTAATCAATAACAAAACTGACTATGAGTAACCACTGTGATTTGGCTGTGAGAAAGGAAAATACAATTCCAAGATGCATCAAGGAAGATGTTTTCAGTAGGAACAGAGAATGTTAGTGCCAGTAAGTTAAGGCACTTATTAACCACATACAGAACAGTGGGCATAGCTGTCATTACCAAGTTTAGGTGATACCAATTCAAGCTGCAACAACTGCTCAGCAGCACCACTAAAATGGTCAGGGAGGAGGCTGTTGTTTTAATTCGACCTAACAAATCAAGAAATATTTTTGGAGGTGAAAATGAAGTATTTTATTCACTGAGAAAGAAGTTAAAATGAACTGTGTTGGAACAGAACTCACATTAGTTAGATTTTAGTTCTTACATTTTCCTTGCATATAAGTTCCTTAATATAACATTCATATTAGAAAATATTGTATTATATTTTATTTTCTAAGTCAGCACATTTAATTTTTTTTTTGTACATCACAACTCTTATGTCTGTAGATGTTTTCAGAAAACATCTGAAATCACAGCCTATTCATTTCTGTATTATATCTGCAAATGTATCCTGAGGTTCTATGGCATTGTTATCGTGATAAGATTTTGATAATTTACAAGGCGATTCTGATACATTTACAGATGAACCTTTATCCTGCAAGCCTATTTGGTGGTGGGAAACCCCCATATTTACTTATTTGCAGTAGTAACATCTTATAATGCACAGTACAAAACTGTAATGTGAAAGCATGCTGGTTTTAGATAAGACTGTATTTTTGCCACATGTCGGTCTTGTTACAAACTTTATTCAAGGTTTTATTTTTGTATAATAGTAAGACATGATACAAACAGTGTATTTAAATTGGTTAAGTGAACAGCAATTCTGGCAAGAAAACTCCCAAACTGAACTGCACTGGATGTGCACTGTTTTCTATTTGTTGCTGATTATTGTACATTCCAAGTAACTCCAGGCAATGTTATGTTTCATAGCTAGGAAACGTTGTAGGAAGTTGTTCAGCCTTTTACAAGACCTGGAATTTTAAAAGCTTCAAAGTTAGTGAAGGTTTGGTTGTCAAATTTCTTAGCTTCAGTGTCTCACATCTTTTTCTTTAACGGCACTTTTAATGTGATATCAGACTTAGTCCTAGCTAGCTCATTTCTCTGTTACAATGTCTACTTAAGAGCATTTCTGTTGGGTTTTTTTGCTGGGAGAGGACTCCGTTTCTTAAGAAAGTAGTATTAGGAGAAAGTGAATCTAGATATAGAACTGAAAATTGGAAAGAGTTCTAATGAACTAATAAACCTCTGGTTTATTCAAGGTTTGGTGAGTAGTATTCACAGAAAGATAAGCATTGTGTTCTATTTTTAGCACAAAAAGAAAAACAAGAAAGTAACTTGTGCCTGTTCCATTGTACACATAATTTCTTTGTATTATGCCTTGTTTTCATTTTCTTCTTGTTCTCTCTGTGTTTGTGCAATGCAAAGGCACTTTGTTCACTCTCCGTATTGTTTGTACATCCTACAGAAAACAAGTCTAATAAATAGCTGTTTTCTTTATACATCAACTGTGAAAGTGCTTGTGGTGCTTTAATGGGTGAGCTTTTGGCCTGCCAGTAAGTCCGAGAGACGGAATTAAAAATACAGTTTGAACTTCTTCATGGCTGTCAAAAGTTAGAAGTTCCAATGGAATCTGTTGTGTTGTTAGACAAAGAACTGCTTCAATCCATTAATCCATGTAATGACTAGGAGAAGGAGATAGTCTGAAGAGCTTGGCTTCTACAACAGATTCTTGCTAAAAGTGTCATACCTGTGACTCAGTGACATAATTGAAGGGAACTGCAAAGTTTCATAGATCAGTTTACAAAAACAACAAAATAAAACTGCTAAATATTTTCCCATACTAGTTGTGGCTAAGAGTGCCAAGATGTTTCCAAAACTCCAAAGGGTTTCTCTTTGGAAAAATAGCCCTCACCCAGGTGAGTGAGTTGCTGACTGACTTCCCTTTTTCTCTGAAGAGCCTACTCTAACATGAATTCTTTCAGGAAAGGCAATGTAACATGGCAACACTGATGCATGTGCTATCATAAATTACTTTCATGCAGAGCAGCATGGTAATCATGACAAGAAATGTTGTTGCAATTTCTTGATACCCCGGAGGAGATTCAGCCCTTTACTTTTCCTTTCTTTGTGTTAATGATGTTTCTGCAGTAAAGACTGTAACTGAAGGCTGGGTTTGTAAATACCACCTAACTGTAATATAGAAAAGTTTCTTGTAAAATCTTTTGGGGTTAGTTTTGCCAGACAAACCAAAACACTTTTACATTTGACCTGAGATAATCGTGTTTTCTTACTGGAAAGTAAAACTAAGAGTGATTCCCAGTTGAACAAAATCAAACTTCTTTTTTAATTGGGATTAAAAAAAAAATATATTTAAAAAAATAAAGAAAGGAGAGACACCTACATACCTGGCATACCTGGTAGTAGGTCTAGTAGCCATCTGAATGCAATGCACATTGGGATGTGCAAGATAAGAGTTCAGTTATTGTTTCTCACTATTAGCATTTAATTATTATTTGCATTAGTGGTTATTGCTTTAGGTGATGCCCATCCTGCTTCTAATAATGTGAGCTCCAAACTAAGATGAAAGAAGCATATGAAGAATAATGAGAAAGTAAATATGAAGAAATATTTTTTCTGTAAAAAGATGTCTTGCAAATAGTAATGATAATTCCATATGGACCAAACTTAGATTATTTGAACTAAATCTTCTATTTACCTGTAGAAGCAGGTTAGTCCAGGAGACTGACTTGGATTGAATCACCCCAAAAGATGAGAAGGCATGTGGTTTTCTTAACTATGCAATTTTTTGAGTCTCTTCTGAAATTTACAGGTGTGATAGTAATGCTTTAAGACTTGTAAATGAAAACTTTACTGGAAACTAGACAAAGGTCTGGACACTGGCCAGGGTTTGAAACCGTGAAATATCATATGCTTTTTTGGGGGGCGAGATCCAGAGTCTAAATATATTTCTTTCTGTATCATGTCTGATTGGGCACTAAAATACAGCTACAAAATATCTGCCTAACACCACAAAATTTGCTTAAAGAAGTGTCAGGAATGAGGACAAAGTATGATAGGACTATATAATGTTAAGTGCAAAGTTCTAGTATTTGTTAAGTCATACATTTTAAATTCATCTTATGGTACAGCATAAAATACTTTTATTAAAATTGTCATTCCCAATTAAGGAAAGTAGCTTTTCTGGCTAAGAAAAATAATGTTCAGCATCCTTCTTCCTGTCATGGAACTCTACAGGAAGAGTTTCTCAATAAGGTCTCACTGAAGAGGGTTGCAGAGGATGTTTCAATGGCACTCACCTAGGCAATTGAAAAATTACTTAAGTAAACCTGAACGGAAGCTGAACTTTGGGCTGCTGGTATATTTTTTCTGATTGCCTTATGACCCTTACTGCAGCCTCCCTTCATGTTATGAGTGGATTTCTCTGAGCCTTAATAAATCTTCTGTATCTTTTGGATTGCTTTTACTGCTTTTCATACATGGAAATCTTTCCAAAAGAGTTCTTATGTATTGTGATGTTATTTTCGTGTGACCAGTATCCAACACATTTAAGAAACAAGTGACACAACTATTGCGGTCCCCAGAATTACAGAATTCTTTTGTGAAATTGAGCAAAGCCAGGGACATGTTAATTTTTGTTTGGGCCATGGAAAGTGGAATATATCACAGAACCCCTCATTTCCAATAGCCAGATTGGGTTTTTTATCACTTAAGAGCTAATGGCATGGAAGGGTTCAGGTCTCTCAATTTGACAAATGTTCCTCTTAGAGCTATTCTTGCTAGAAGCATAGTTGTTGTTGGATATGGAAAATCCTCTTCACTAACTCCTTTTACTTGGTTTAGCAGTGCCTGTCATAACCTCCAGACTGTGTGCTTTCTGCAACTGACACAAAATGACACAAAGACATAGTAGACTATTGGAACATATACGGTAAAGGACTTCTAAATCTGAAAATCCTGCAAAATTTAAGTAATAGTGTGTAAAATGTAAATAAATGGTATGTTTCAGTTGCTGTATGTTTACCTAAGCATTTTATATCTCTTAGGGCCAAGTTTCTTGTACAATAGCTGACACAAAATCAGGACTGGTCTCCTATTTAGAAAAGTATCCAATCAGAAAGATGATGGGAATAGATTGGAAACATTAGCCTAGCATTTGTTTGCTTTTATATTACTGGTTTACAGCAGTATCTTGAAGCAGGGTGTGGTCCATTCTCTATTTTGTTGAGATTAGTAGTTAATGTACTTGCATATAAGCTGATTCTTACTGTTTCTGTCAGTTCAAGGCTTTTGGATGTCGTTGACTAACTGTTTAAAGTTCTATCTCATGTAGTTCCTAAGTGAGAACTCTAAAACATGGCGTGGTTTATTTGGGAAATCTAGGTCTATTTGGTTGCTCCAGAGTCCTAAGCAAGATAAGGCAGTCAAAACTAAGGTCTGTTGATTTCTTGGTGTATTATCATTGTGCATATAAAACCACACCTGTCTTCCCTGTGTGTTTCATGGCTTTCAAATCATCCAGATAATGCTACTAGTGGGTGGCATTAGTGACTCTTGGAACCTGAAGAAAGATGTGTTTAGAAAGAGGCTAATACAAGAATTCACTGGAGCTGGTACCCTGTTTTCATTAGTGAGGCAATGATACCGTCAGTGAAAGGTGTGCGTATAAGTGCCTGTTCAAAAATTAGCTCCTTAGTTATCAGGGATGATTCTGTCTATTTGTGATTCTTTACCATTAAAGTGCAGAGGATACTTTTTTTTTCCTTTGAAAATCAGACCCATCCCATGTCTACCAAAAGTCAAATTTCTAATTCTTTACTAAAACAAGGTTAACATTGGGAAGTCTCTTTTTTCTGGTGTCTAAATAAAGCTGATCTTTCCTGAACTCATTATCATCAGACACTGCTATCATGCTTTGAAGCACTGTGGAAGACACAGTGGTCTGAAATAATCCATAAAAACTCATCCCACAGTTTAACAAAGGGAAGGTTGTTCTGTCCCGCTTTCCCTGGACCTCCCAGGTCTGTGTTCTTTATTTACCTGGGCTATTTGCGGAAGGGGTGAGGAACCTGGAAGTTTGTTTGCAGATGTGATTAGCAACTACAATGTTAGAACTGTCAGCAGAGATCCATATCCCTATCATTTTCTGGTTACTTCTATTCAGAATTAATTTCTGGGTGCAGGGAATTGGAGAAAGCAGAAACTGTAATGTCTTGTTCAGTAATAGCAGAACCATGGTTTTACAAAAGTTATTAACATGTTAGTAAAGAGTTTAGACCTAGATGATATTTCTCCCTCTCTTTTTTAAAATTATAATGCTTTCCAAAGGAAAAGTAATTTGAGAAGATACCCAGTATTGAATTCATGGCATATACAAGAACTGTAAAATATATTCAGAGTATTCAGTACAGTTCATTGTTTAGTACAATTTGTTTGCTCGGTGGTATAAGACATAAAGGAGTGTAACCTACTCTCAAGTTGCTTACATCAAAATAATTGATAAAAGACCCTTGTCAGTTAATTCTAAATTCTCTACTTATTTATCTCCTGCTGCTGTTTTATTTGAAATTGCCTCTATTGAAAGCATTTGGGCAGGTGGTAGAGACATATACAAACAGTTTCAGTTCCTCAGAGTGCCTTAAATGGGAGTATTTGGGGATCTGGAGAATAAAATGAGAACATGAAAACAAAAGTCTTGCAAAAAAACCTTGGAAAACATGATGAAACACATTGAATATCATGTTTTGGTTTCTGCTTGCTGTTGTGTGTCTCAACTATTCAGAGACATATCTCTTGTCACCTATGAATCAAATAATGCATTTATATTTAATGGTTTCACAAGAGGGAGAAATAAATAAATTGTAACCTGTCCTTTAAGAGACAAAGCCTAGTAGATTATCCTTTTGCTTTCCTCTAAATTATCTGTTTATTATTTACATGTATTAGAGTATGTATTTTTATTATTCTTCTGGCTAAATTTGTGTTTCTGTCATTGGTTTTGAACACTGGGTTGCCTCAAAATTCTCTTTTTGATTCTTGTGCCTTACTCCTTCAATCTTTCTCTTCCCTGTAAAATCCTTCTTTACCATGTGAAACTTCAAAACTTATTTTTCACATCTCCTTTATTTAGAATCAAGTATTGAAGTGATGGTTAGAACAGAAGGCAAAGAAATAACACCCACCCTCCAAACCGTTAACTGTTCCTTTTGTCTTTTTATATCAGGTGAAAGATTCGTGGAAGAATGTTGATTCTCAAAACATTGATCTCTTTTACTGTCCGATTAAGTAAGTAAATTTTTCCTGTTTTCTATCATTCATTGTGACAGAATTTAAAAATATTAGTTAGCTCTCCATTAAAAATGTGAGTTTAAGTACAATAATCAATAAGCTTGTAAGACTGTTGTTGCAAAGAACAGGGAAACTAGTACACAAAGAAACCAGCAGTGCCTCTTTGTTTAGAACTCAGCTGCTGGGTTTCTGGGCTGGTGCCCTGTGCAGAACAATGCATCCAAATCTCTCCCCTCTCTTCAAAAGGGTGCAGAAGGAGGCACCAACCACACAACTATTTAACAACTTTCATTATTTACAAGGTAACAAATATGCTGTCCTCCTAGCTTCTTCATCTAAAGTAAAATACTTCTAAATATGAACGTTTAAGTGCTGCTTGTGCACTTAACTGCTAAATTGAAATTAGTACCCCAATGGTTTAATCTGACCTAATCTGAATTTTATGAACAAAAATAATGGAAAATCAATACAGTATGTCTTTCCAGGAATGCTTTGGACTAGCACATAACCTAGCTCTCAAATTGGTTCTATAAATGAATGTTAACAAATCATCTTTCCTCCGTCTGTTACTTAACCAAAACTTTCATAGTCTCAGGTAAAATTTAAAAGCAGGTAGATGTTGGGAAAAATACTTTTGCCTTTCATGAAAATGCTTCCTTTCAAATATATACATGACTAAATTTTTTTGGCCAGTGTTTCTGCCAAGGTACTCAGATGCTTGATTAGGAGCTTGCATTTCCTTTTTCTTGATATTAAAAGCAAAAAGAATAAATAGTCACAAACTGCCTGGATTAAATATATTTGTTTGTAACATGTTATCAGATAGAGGAAGGGGCAAATGAATAATGACAAATATGAAGCTAAGTAGGTTAGGACTCCTCATCCAGAAGACAAGACAACTAAGAGTGAAATGGGTAGAGGTCTATAAAATCATGAACGGCATGGAGAAAGAGCGGGAATTACTTGCATGTCTCTACCAGTACAAGATGTAAGAATTATTTTGATAACAAAATATTTTGATAGCAAAAGATGATTAAATGGTTCTCCTCAAGACATGTAGTTAATCTGTGGAATTCCCCACTGGGTGTGATGTCAATATTAAGCATTTATATGAGGCTAGTTAGAAACTGGAAGTGTCTATATAAGAGAAATCCAATGAGGATCACTAAACACATAGACACCACCACACAGACTCAGGAGATCCGTGAACTGAAAATGGTTGATGACTGGGAGAATACATGGGGGAAGTGCTATATGTATATGTAAACTTGCCCAACTGAGTATGCATCTGCTTTTGGCCACTACTGCAGGTGGTTGACCTAGATGGACCTTGGGTTTCATCCACTGCAGCCACTCTTATGTTTGACGTAGAGCTACCTAGCATTACTCTTGACTTAGATTTTGGCTGTTTTTTGAAACAGAGCCAACTTGTGAAAACCAGCAGGTTTTGGAAAATATTTCAGTTGAAAACTTTTTTCATTCCCTCTTTATATCCAAGTTATCAGTGTTAATATTTGCTGTTGTTAAAAATTATTAATTGTATGGAAATATTTGTTAATTTTTAGTAATCAAAAAAATGTTGAAATCAGAATTGATCAACAGCATATTTAGCCTAATTTACATTGAAATGTTTGGAGCTTTGATTTCCAATTTTATTGCCGTTGAAGTTTTGGCACTTTATCTAGTTTGGGCTGGAAAATGTTCTTGGCATATGAAAATATTTTCCTGTTTAGCTCTAGTAAAAAGTCAAGTCAGCTCTTACCCTGGAAGAGGTGGACAAGAGCTAAACAGGAAATATAGATCAAAGGATTCAAAACTGTACATGTACTTGCTTATAACATCATGATTCAGAGTGTTGTTTTCTTCAATTTTATTTCTAAGGGACCAGGAGAAAACCTCTATGATTTATGTGCATATCCCTTGGAACCATTTCACATATACTGACACTATCATCACAGGTGTAAATTTTTATTAAAAAAAAGACAGTCTTGCAAAAGATAAGACATTTTTGGAGTTGTATTTTAGGATAGCTGTGCTGGAAGTGGGAGTTCATTTTCTTCCTATGGCCTTATTTTGTTTGCTGTGTGATCCTGCAGCGAAATCACTTGTCTGGTGCCAACTTGCTATGTCAGAAATTCAGCATAACTTCTGGATCACAGCATTCTGTAGGATGAGGAGAAATGAAATAAATGCAGCAAGAATGTGTGTTTGAAGCTCAGAAGAAATATAATGGGGAACTTACAAGAATGAGAAGATAGAAACATTAGAATCTTTAGAATATTAGCACAGGAAGACATTACTGAGTGAAACTCACTCGCTGGGCTATGGGATAACTCTCCAGTCCAGACTGCTGCAAAATAGCTATATTCCCTGGAAGGCAGAGCCAAACTGGTAGGTGGTGGGTGTAAGTGCAGGCACAGTATTCATAAGCACAGCCAGCCTTGTCTGCACAGGGAAGTTAGTGAATTGTAGGTTTACTTATGAGTTTTGGTACTAGCTATTGTCACAAACTCCTCTTGTGAATATTTATGCTTGGCACCATTCTGATACTCGGAAAAAGACAAATGCCTGTCTCAGAATTTGCAGAAAGGCAGTGGGAAATGAAGAGGTCAATGGTGCATGGAAGGTGATTGAGTTTTGCAGTGGAAAGGAGGAAAGAAAAAAAAAAAAAACAAAACAAAAGGGAATTTGGATGAGTTTTAGCCTTAGAACTGTAGTAACAAAGAGATGAGACAGCTCTCCAGCACCAGGCAGCCCATTGATTAAGTGGGGGAATCTGCCTAGCTTGAGTATAATTAAAATCACAGAATCACTAAGGTTGGAAAGGACCTGTAAGGTCATCAAGTCCAACCATCAACCCAACACCACCCTGCCCACTAAAGCCATGTCCCGCAATGCCATGTCCACATGTTCCTTGAACTCTTCCAGTGAGGGTGACTCCATCACATCCCTGGGCAGCCTGTTCCAGTGCTTCACCACTCTCTCAGTAAAGAAATTTTTCCTAATATCCAGCCTGAACCTTCCCTGGTGCAACTTGAGGCCATTTCCTCTTGTCCTGTCTCCAGTCACTTGGGAGAAGAGACCGACACCCACCTCTCTGCAACCCCCTTTCAGGTAATTGAAGAGCGCAATAAGGTCTCCCTTCAGCCTCCTCTTCTCCAGACTGAACAACCCCAGTTCCCTCAGCCGCTCCTCATAAGACTTGTGTTCCAGACCCCTCACCAGCTTTGTCGCCCTTCTCTGGACACGCTCCAGCACCTCAATGTCCTCCTTGTAGTGAGGGGCCCAAAACTGAACACAGCATTTGAGGTGCGGCTTCAGCAGCGCCGAGTACAGGGGCACGATCCCTTCCCTACTCCTGCTGGCCACACTGTTTCTGATACAGGCTGGGATGCCGTTGGCCTTCTTGGCCACCTGGGCACACTGCTGGCTCATATTCAGCTGGCTGTCAGATGGCACCCCCAGGTCCTTTTCTGCAGGGCAGCTTTCCAGCCACTCTTCCCCAGGCCTGTAGTGTTGCATGGGGCTGTTGGGACCCAAGTGCAGGACGCGGCACTTGGCCTTGTTGAACCGCATAAAATTAAATCCCATTCTATCAAAGTGGCCTTTGTTCAATTCAAGGAATGGGACTAAGCATCCAAAGGTCTCAGTCTAAAAGTGGTGACTTGGTATCTGATCCCTTAAAATATTCATATTTCCAAGAAATCTGTATTTTAGAGGAAATACTGGGAAAATTTGTAAGGATATGTTCTTGGGAGCTGTATTTTGCTTTAATCACCCTCTCCTCCCTTTCTTCTTGTTTCCTTTTCTCTTGCCTCTCTGATATGGTCCTGCTTTTTTTCCATTGTGTCCTTTGATTTTTTTTTTTTTTTAATGGAGTTGTTTTATTTTTATTGGTTTTGTCTGAAAGCCTTAGTTAAGCCAAAATAGCTGAGGCGAAATCCTGGTTTTGCAGCACATAGGAACTGTTTGCTTTGACAATCACTAGGTGTGTTCCTCTAAGCAAGAGTTTGATGGTTTCACTGATATGGTATCAAAAGGCTTTGATCATTTTAAGTGTATCCTGAATTTCTCCAAACTCATCTTTTACAGTGGATACCTGTAGTTATTTTTTCTAAAACCTCTGCAGTGCACACTGTTTACAAAAGTTATCGCCATGCAATTATGCCTAGAAATGAGACTTTGTATCCAACACTGAATTAATTTTTTTTTAAATTAGACTCTTTAAAATGAAGGAAAACTTATTGTGGACATACTTTAAAATAGATTCTGCATACTAAACCAGTGTTAGTTTTTTATTATTGCTGTCATACAATTTTTGTTACGATTTTCCTTGTATAGGTGAACTGAGTCCAGATTATAAGAATTGTTATTGCTTGAGCCATAGTTTGCAAAAATTTCCTGAGTACTTTTGTCTAGTACTCTAGCATAACTCTCTCTTTTTTAGTAACAGTGGTCATACAATGGTGTCCTACCAAGATTTGTTAGCGTAAGTTTGGGGTGAGCCATTATCAAAATTGGCAAAGCTGTTGCTAAGTTCTGCAGGCCTTTCCAGGAGTCCTGTGAAAACTATTATGCAAGATATTATTTTGTGGAATACTTCTTACTATGTGCATCATACAATGCAAAAAGTCATTAAAAAGATTAACAGCTTATAAAACTTTTATTAGGAGTTTTATCCCTTTTACCCCTAAGGCCAGACAACCTTGCACACGGTGATTCCAGTCATAGAGACAAGATCTATAAAATTATCAAAAATGTATTTTAAGTCATATTGCTAAGGTCCAGTAAGTCAGATGGCTAGGTAGCTGATTTGTGTCCCATTCAAAGCCTTAAATCTCAATTTCAAGCGAGATAAAGCTGCCTCTCAGCAGCACTGCAAGGGCATGTAGTGCTGGAATTTTAACCTGCTACTCCAGCAACTGGGAGAATTCTGTTTCTGGGCTTCTGGCAGTATTTGGGTTTTGGGTGTAAAATTCCAAATTTGGGATGGGGAGAGAAAGAAATACTTGTTTTATTTCCTGGTGACTTAAAAAATTGTAGGTTTTGAAGCTGTTCCGAGTCCAAAAATCTGGAAACCAGTAGCAGTAAATATGTATAAGAGGTCAGTAAAGTAGTACCTAATGATATATTAGAGTATCATTTCGTTCATAATTATCCATTATAGCTATGTAATTTGAATAATCATCTTACGTAATGTTCTGTAAAGTGCATACACACAGAGAAACATACACATACATTTATAAAAATCTATACACAATTTTTAAGTGCTATGTATAAATACTACAATGCTTATATCTACTTGATAAAGTATATGACATTCCCCTCATTATTACAGCATTTAATATGAATGAAATATTACTTTGGGCATTTATGTTAGAAGGTTCAAGTGTTTGATATACAGAAACCATATACGTAAAATGTCTGTGAATATTTCTAAATCTTTGCTGTGTATCCATGCATTGCTGAACACTTTTTACAGGCCCAGAGCATGGTTCCTAATGCACGTGAAGGACATGCTAACAGAACAGCTGCAGTAGTTTGGATAACTTTGAAAAAGCTTGTACGCACAGGGTGATTAAGCTAGTTTCTTTCTGAATCTTTTTCACAGTATAAGCAATGATGACCACTAATTTGAGATGCAGAAGGATGTCTATTCAGCATATGTAGCAAAGGAATCTGTAATTTAGAGTAATGTAATCTTCCCATGGGTCAGGATCTCTCATTTAAGAAGCTCCCTTTTGCTCTTTCCTGAGTAGGTATAGCTTTCTTTTTGCTATGACCCAGTGTCTGTATCTGTATAAAGCATTCTGCTGTTGAAGAGACATTGCCTACTTGAAAAGTGTGTTTGTTAATGTAAACATTGTTCTGGAGACACAAGTGAATGCATGCCCCACTTAAAGCCTAATTGACACTCTTCAACCCAGGTCTGAAACACAGGGAGGAAAAAAGATGTCTTTTAACACTGTCGTATCTTGAGCATTCACTAAAAAAAAAAGAGTGGCGGGAGCTGTGCTTTGAGTAGCCCTTGCTAGCTTATGCCCCTTAGCACTGTAATGGTTTGGATCTCTGGAGGAAAGGGGCGTGCTGGCTTCACGGGGTCAGAGGTGGAGGAAGGCATATAGGATATGCTAGGACTGGAAGAATCCTCTGGATCTGCTGGAATCTTCCCCAGTTCATCTCAGAGTGATCTGAATAAAGCTGGAGGATATGATTGGTCCATGGACATAATTTGTTGATCATCTTTCTTTAGTCATCTTGTATGTGTTAGTGTATGAAAAGAGAAATATAAAAATTCAGATACCTATAGAAGGGCGAGCACAAAAAGCAAGAGAGAAACATGGGCTTTTTGTTGTTTTGTTTGGTTTTGTTTTTTTTAAAAAGGATGTCTACACAGATGAAGTTTGTTGACCAACCAGTGACTAAAATGATGGACCCTTTCCTGTGTGTATCCATCACAGGAAGGCAGAGACTGGTCCTTTGGACATGATTTCAGGGAATTATTTATGTTTGTCAACTACCTTTCATTTTAATGGGTGTTGTAAGTACTCAGCACCCTATAGGATAGGGCTATTTGTTTTCTTTGGATTTCTGTGTTTCTTGCTAGCCTATTCTTTAAGACTTTCATCTAGCTCTTCTGAAATCTGTTCTCCTCCTTTCCTCCTTCCTTTTGAGCCAGAAAATTTTAAGTGCTGTCTGCTCAATTGAAACCTTGTTGAAGATGAAGCAAGAACTGGTAAGATGAATTCCGGAAAATTCTGCGATCAGACTTTATTCTGCATATATTTTTTTTGCCCAGTTTTATAGGTTATCTGAAAACTGTTCACTGAAGACAGCTGGGAGGAAAGAGAAAATCAGATTTACACTAGGGAGTAAAAGTATATGAGGAGTACAAAGCCTCATTCTTCAGGGCATAAAACAACCACTGATTTCCTGGATAATTTTTTTTTTTTCTGGATTATTCAGTATTGATTTCTCTCTAACCAGATTTTTAGAGTGTCTCTGGTTTGATCTGATATGTCTGCTCCTGTAGTCCTAGGTGTTTGGGCTTTGACAACAGTATATCAGGTTGAAGGAAATTTTAACATTCACTTTCAGTTGGATTATTTTTTATTTACGTTTGTTGTTTATCAGTTGCAGAATGACATGAACCAAACTGTGAAGAATGAAGTTGCTTTCCATATTTTGAATACGTAGAAATTGGTGAACACAATAACTATGTTCCAAAGTGAATTATAGTACTATTGCTATGTATTTTTTTTTTCTAGGACACCTGAAAGCACGCACAATTTTTTCAGTTAATATGTCTTAATTATAGATTGCTGAAGCCTATTGTGAAACAATTGGGGATAATGAATAAATGTATGAACTGCAAGTATTACTTGAAAGTTTGGAATTCCACATCCAAAAATTGTCTCCCAATAATTTGCACTAAGTAGGAGTGGTGAGCAGAACAACCTGAAAGCCAGGGACAGACAATCAAAGGGTTCTGCAGGGGTAGAACAACCCAGGAATGCTTATGTTGGCCATGATGGTTTTGGTTTGTGAACAGAGAGTTTCAGTTTCCCAGTCAGTCACAGCCTTTTTATGAACAGCATGTTCCTGATAATAAAAACTATAGTTTGAGCAAAAATACTTTTTTCCCCATTACATTGTTTTCCTGCTGGGGATGGGGTTTTATTTTATAACCGTTTTCTGTGTTGGGAGTGCAAACTGTCTTAATTCATCAGCTACTCTTTCTTATTCTCTCTAGACTTCTTCCAGCTTCATGAATGTATGCATACGAGAAGAGAAATCTTTCTCTGGAGTTTCTTTGATCTCTGCTTGTGATATCTTGTTGGGGGGAAATTGATCATAAATTAACAGAATCATGAATGTTGAAATTCTTCACATGTTATTAGATCTGCTGATGGATGATTAATGAAACAGCCTTGTGTTCTGCCACCAGGAGCTGTTCAGCAGAGTCCAACAGGGCAGCACAGTGAAGCTGTGCTGAAGCCAAGTTTGCTTTGCAGAGCAAACTGGACCTGCTTTAGTGGAGAAAATTCAACAAACGTGGACAATATTAAATTTTACTATAACTTTGTGAGGTTTGTAAATTGGAAATATGAATTTTTTCCAAAAGGATTGTCTGTTTTGCTAAATGAGGTCTCATCTCACGTCATTGGGACATGGTTTAGTGGGCATGGTGGTGTTGGATTGATGGTTGGACTTGATCTTACAGATCTTTTCCAACCTTAATGATTCTGTGATTCTGTGATCTTCCAGGAGTAGAAATGTAGGGATTTTGATTGTGATATTTGCTGGGATTAGAACAGAAAAATCCTCTGTAAACTTAAAGGTGAGGATGGGATCATTAAACAATGGATATATTAAATCTGACAGCCCGGAAAGCACAAACAAAGAATCAAGAGTTCAGTTGCCAGATGGTGAAAAGGAAATTGTTCAGAGTTGATCACACAACAGCAAGGGTAACAAAAGGCCTGCAAGTTTCCTTTTGAAATCAGTGGGAGCTGGGAGTACTTAGTATCTTTCATGGGTGCTCACCATTTTGTGGACTTTCACCTCCAGATGTTTACTCTGCTGTTGTAGTGCTTAGTGCACTAAAAACATTAGTCCACTTAACAGCTTTGCTTGCTGATCAGTGACATAGCTTCTGACTACTGTATTGTTGTTAGATTTTAGATTTCCTAGTTTCTTTCATGTCCAGGAAGTGAGTGTGAACTGCACAATATATGTATATACAATATTACTGAATTACAACTGCTTTGGTGAAAAGGAGATGACCATCAGCTGGCTAATTAGTGGACCTCAGTGCATGGATGCTTTCCTGCAAGATTGACATGAGAAGTTCATAGCAGGCTTGTCCCTTCTATAATAAAGGTTGAATTTGATCACAATGAATTTGGTTCCCTAATAAGTAGGCTGATTTGCCAAGTTTCCAAGTAGTCTGGTTGTCGCTTAGAAGAAAAAGGACAGGTAGACAGGTGATAACAGCCTTCAAATCTCAGTAAATCAGCATCTGAGTAGAGCTAGCGCACAGACCCTTGAGAAAGGACATATCACAAGATGCCATCACTAAAAGCACCGTATGCTGACCATTTCTGAACCTAGATACTTTGCACGTAAGTAACTAATAATACTTCTTGGGAAGTAAGCAGTGGGGTATGCTTTGTGGGTAAGGTATTTGTTGATCAGTAAAGTTATTCGTTTCATTTCCCTGTCTGTCATAGGCATGCACAGTAGCCTCTCCAAAGTCAAGATTAACCTCTCTGTAGCCTCTGCATTGCTTTATGCCACTTCAGTGTTACAAACTAGACACCTTTAGGAACAGCTCAGATAACATGAAGGTAAAATTAATTCTAATGTATATGTATACTCAATTTAATAAATCTGCTGGTAAAAGACATAGGCTTATAGAATATTTTTGGCTTTGAAAAAAACCACATTGTTTTTGAGACTTTACTACATGAGAAAGAAATCTTGTGTCTCAAGTCCAAATTTTGTAGTCTTCAGAGCTTCTGAGTGGTTCTATCAATTTGTTTCTCTTATGTAGAAATAGTCACCTACCCACCAACGGGTAGAATGTTAGCTAACTGGTAAAAAGCCAGGAGCAGTATCACTGATGAAATCACTGATAGCCTTGTACAACTGTTTCATAGTGGTTTGGGAAGAAAGGAATATGGAAAGGAAAGAGATTATTTTAAATTAAAATATTGAGATCAATGTAAAATAGAAACTGAAGTGTTTGTGCTGTGTTGTTCTTTCTAAGTGTAAATTATTAGATTAAGCCTATCTACATCCTATTTGTGTTTTAAGATATTCATTTAATAAGTCTTTTCGGACTCATATAAATAGTACATGTAATGTACACATTAGTACAGCAGAGTAATCTCCCTGTATGTAATAACTCTGAGAATTATTATTTGCATTCTAGTCGTACCCAGAGGCTTATTCAGGATAGAAGCCCCATTGTGGCAAATGCTACGAACCAGCCAAGAAGATAAGGGGTACAGGTTTTTGTTCCCCTGAGAACCATATTGATTCAGCAGAATTTTTCATGAGCTTGGCTTATATCCTTTTCATGTCCTTAAGCCTCACTTCTGGGGTTGTTAGGTATGTGTGCCTGTAAACCACGGCCTTAAGATAATCTTACGTGTTCAGCTGGCACGCTGGAGCTAATTTTAAAAAAGATGCAAGACTGGATGTACCAAAAAACAATGGGAGAAGGCATTCATCACTGAGAGTGGAGACATTTAGCATTAGAAATTATTGCTCCTAGGGTACTGGGTGGTGGTGGCACTAATGCTTTTCACCTGGTGATGATCCCTGCCTGAGGTCTGCTGGGCAGGGATGGTGGGCTGCCTGTTGTAGGGTATTGTTATGCCAAGCTTGGTGCCAGGATGTGCACTGTCATACTTCATTCTGTAGGGAAATAAGAGTAATGAAGATTTTACTGAGATGTATACAGTATTTGTGAGGGCAGAACCCCTTCTCCCAAGGCAGGGCCCCGACCTGGTCCTAGTAGTTGTATATCAATGGAGGTGATAATGGAGAACTCAGAGGTTCCAGTCCCACATTCCTGAGCAGTGCAGCCATGACTTTTGCACTGATCTGATTCAGTTCACCCAGCCAGTACGTGAAAATTCACTTTTCTTTCTACTGGGTTAGTTTGCTGTTGGCTTAGCAAGCTAAAAAGACTTGCAGAAATCAGATAAGTCAGCATGAGGAGTAAGAAAGAAATGAGATCACAGAACTGATTAGGCAAGTGCTCCCAAAAACTCCAAATAGGAAAATCAAAACGGAGGCAGAACACATCTAAAGACTTAAGCAAAAAGTTTGTCACCCAAAAGCAGTGATTGTAGAAATATTTACATTTTAATTTGCTCAAGTTTATTCTGTGAAAAATATCAACATAGCCTGCTCAAATATTCCCTTTTTTTCTATTAGCATAAGAAAAAGTATCTTTGAAAGTGCCTGGAAAGCTGATTTTGTAATCTCTGTGTTCATTTGACTAGCACAAAGTATGTACGCTCAGAAGTTAAAAATTGTCCCAATAGTTACAGACCAATTGTATTTGGCCAACAATGTGAAACTTCATAGAAGTGGTGGGAAAACCTAATGAGACTCTCGGAGGACAGCTGGAAGCACATTCCTCTCTAATGCTTGAGAGGGGATACAGCAGAGCCAAAAAGTCTCATGAATGCAAAGTGGAGGAAAGGAACAGTTTGTTATCAATCCAGAAATTACTATCTCTTACATTCAGAAGCCCAGAAGAGAGATCAGTGACTCAGCTGAACAGCCAGATAGCCATTTTTGCTGCTTGGTGAACAGCTGCCTGTGCTGAACATGGCAAGCCTACAAAAAGTACTAGAACAATGTCAGAATGACAGATTTTCTAGCCCTTCTGTGCAAAGTGTGACAAAAATGTGACAAATAAAGGCATCATAAGATGCGTAATCAGAATTATCATGCAATCATTTATGAGAACAGCTGTGTAAGCAAAATCCTAAGTCATCCTTTCGACACTCTTGCCCAAGTAGCTGCATTAGGGCATGCAGTAGAAAAGGAAGAGGCTGAACAATGGGCTTGAACCTGTAATACTCCGGGCAGGGGCACTCCACAGGGTACGGCAACAGCTGGGTGCCGCTGCAGATCAGAATCTTGTAAACATGGTTCTCTGAATGTGAGGAGACAACAGTATCTGGAGAGAAGGAAACCTGAGTGCGCAAATATGGAGATTACCTTTCTGTGCAGAATTTAATTTCTGCCTAGGAATTCAATTCTGCATTGTCCTCTTAACTACTCTAGTTTGTGAAAAGCTGCTTTCCCATATTGTGCATAGGTGGTGCATATAGCACTATAACTCATGCTTCTGACTTTGGTTAGCATGTTTTAGCTAGAGTCTGTCATATTTCATAGGGCAAAGAAAGTAGGCCTGCTATTCATATGTAAAGAATTAAAGACCCAAAATGGGAGGAAATCTTGTATGAAACAGTAGTTAAAAGTCCTTCCAGAAGGCTTCTTTCTTTTCACTACCTATAAATTCACTTTGCAGTTTAAAAAATCCTTTTTCTTTTTTTAACTTTTGTAACAATAGAAACAAAGCTATTTGGATGCACAGTTTCCTTTGTATATAAGAACCTGAACGTGCTTCAGAGTGTATAACTCTGTGCTGCGGAAAACCAGTACTTTAACACTCATTACAAAGGAGCATATTACAGCAGTGGACAGGCATCCTTCTCTACATCTATCTGTACCAGCAAAGAGGTTACCACCTCCAGCTTTTTATCACCTCCCACCAGCCAGAGATTACCACCCTTACTGTTCTGTTGCCAAAGCTCCAATGTTGGACCATTGCCTATTTGCTGCAAGGAAAATCAGCTAGGCTACCTATCAGTTACCTATCACCTATTTTAACTGTTTAAACTAGCCTAATTTATATTGCTTGAAACAAATCAGGGCATGCTTATGTGAACTGATGTACTGCATGAGTTGGATAAAAGTGGTAGCTTTTAGGTGAAAGCTGGGGGAGTGCTACAGGCAGTTAGTTACCCTTCACTAGAAAAAGGATGTTTGTTCACGGCCCAAGACACACACATGCAATGATTCAATAACTTCCTGAAGGCTACCTTACTGAATTTTTCTTGATTCCTTAGGATTTCAAAATGAGGTCAGGTATATTGGCTTGCGTGTAATGCTCACTCAGTCCTACTGTGGACATTATAATCTTTTCACTGCAGTATAAAGATACAGAAATTAGCCATACTTTACTGCATGCTGAGAAGATGACAATAAATACCAGTTTACCAAATTTCTGTAGCCAGAAATAATATCAAATTGTTCCCTTTTATTAAACTACAGAAAGCTCTGTAATGATCCCAGCGCCCTCTTTTGTCTCTGTAAACTGTCATTTGGTTCATCTCTAGTTGACCAACCTAGTAGCATAGTCAAAAGGTTACAGAGATAAACAGAATTATTTGCCTATGAGTGTCATGCCTGGAACACCAGGTAGGTGAATTTATCCACTTTGTTATTTAGGACTACATTTGAGTTTGGCCTAGAATCCTCATAGCTAAAGTTTTACATGAAAAAAAAGTAAGTTATATTATATCATAGTTTCTGTGGCTAAATCCCAGAAGGTGATGATATAATACGCACTGCCGGAACATTTTGTTTTCAGTGTCTCCTCTCTCCAATTCAGTGCATCATTTCCTTTTCCCTCTGGTCCATCTCTTCAGAGCTATCATAATATCCAGTAAACATTCATATCAGTTTCCTCATTTTTAAAAAACACATTGCATTTAATATTTGTTTTAGGAAATGTTGTAGCCTCCTATTGTATTGTGCTGTTTTATATGGAGTGAGCAAATCCACATGCCCAAATATGCAATTCAAATCTTCCCTGTCACATACCAAAGCAAGCAAACATAGTAGAGTGATGTGTGTTTTATCAAAAAAGATGCTGTGCATAGTGCTGCACGTAGGAAATTCATCCTGTCATTGAAGCAAGTTCTAGAGCTGGGGATTCTCCAGTCTCCCTGAATGTCTCCATGTCCTGACACTCAAAAAAAAAAAAAAAAAAAAAAAAATCATTGTCACCTCTGCTAGCTTGCTCATTATAATTGTGCATGATAAGAGGAGTGATCTCAGAGTGGAGGCTGCTTTTTAGGCTGGAATAACGTGAATGTTTCAATGCCACTGGCCAGCACTGCCTTTGTCCACTCCAGAGTCAGCTTCAGCCAAGTTTGTTCTCATTCATGTCTGCATCTTGGCTGAAAAATGGCATTTCTGAGCTGGTAAAATATAGAAAATAAGCTGAGCATTACCAGCATACTAATGGAACCCAAATTTCCTCACAGCTGGTGGTAGACCAGTGAATGCTGCTGAATGAACCCCACAGCACTGTGACAAGGGGGCACCTACCAGTTCTCAGGTTCTCCTTGGAGACCTCCATTGAAAAACACAGAAAAAATCTATAGGGAAAACCCAGTCTATTCCAATAGTGTGACAGTTGTCTTGGGTTTATTAAAGGCTCATAAATTTAATGAAATCAGCATGGGCACTTGGACACATAATTTTTAGCTAAGGAAATCTGCAAAGACTGTATTCTGCCCTTTACTGACAGGGAATAATGATAGCAGAAACATACTGTAACAGTCACTCACTGTTCTAGTGATCTTTATATTGATGTGCAGGGAGGAATAGATAGAAAATGCATTCATACTGATATCTGGGACAGTGTGGGAATTAATGGTGTAGTAACAGAGAAGCAAAGGTCTAAGCATTCACATTCCCTAGCTCAGCACATCAGACTCTTCTCTGTGCTGCTGGATTTGTTTTGTTCTCTCTGCAGTACACATCATGCATCTCAGTCGTAATAACCATTTTTTTTCTATTCTCTAATGAGACAAGAAAGGAACACAGGATGGTTTTTAGCCAGGGAGTTATGGGTGCTGTTTTGTTTTCCTTAAAAGTTAACATAACAGGTTTGATTTAAGAAGTTTTAGAATTAATAGAAAAACTGTTATTCAGGATTGGTAAAATGCTATTACAAAAAAAAAAAAGGAAAAAATGTCACTAGCAATAATTTTTGTACTGCATGACCAGACACTTGAAAAACTTATTTTTCTCTGTACAGAGTCTGGGGCGGGGGTGGGGGGAAGGATGTATTTGAACGTAATTCATCACAGAAATAGTTCTTACTAGACTGAAACTATTGGGCAATAGATTTGCAGGATTCTAGGGGGAAATCTTGGTTAGTGAGTCATTTTGTATTAAATGAGCAGGTGAGTTTGGCCATGGTTCACAGCAGACATGAGATCTGGGTTTTGAAGGTTACTGCTGTGTTCTCTTTTTTCAAGTACTAACTTGCCTGTTCAGTTTTAACTAAGCACGTTCTTACAAAAGTTCTCAGTGATGGTGTTTATAAGGAAGAATTCTGTAGTGGTATGTCATGCCTCTGGTTTTAGAAATTAAAAAACAAAACAAAACACAAAAACAAGCAAAAAAACCCAACAAGAAACCCCACCAATTTTGTTATAATAGCATATTCTGAGAGCTACAGCTGTAGTAAACTTTAGCAGAAGCTGAGTGTTTTGTGTACTCATAACCATATTGATTTTGATAGAGTAAGTACGTGAAGAAAACAAGGAAGGTAAGCCTGACATAAACAGTAGGGACATACAGTTATCTAAGTAGACACCTAGATAGTAACTCTCACTGTTGACGATGTTTGGTAATGAGAGCTGTTACTTCCCAGCAAGAAGTTCGGGTTAATAAAAACCTATGAATTTATTTGACTTGACATATTTAAGAAATGTAAATTTTAGAAGAAAATATGAAGTGAGTGAAGTAATTGTACAGTAGGTGCTATTATCTTCTGGTTTTAGAATTATTAATTTTCTAGGAATGTTATATAAATATTTCTCAATAGGATTTGAGAACTTATATTTTATTTTTCTGTGTATGAAAATGCTGACTGTGTTTCTGCTCCAAAATGTTAGGGAGGTACTAAACCAGCTGTTTCTAGAATTATTTATTCTGTAAAGTCTTAGCAATTTAAGTGACTTTACCTTAACCTAAAGAAAGAAAAAATCAGTTCCATTAACAATTGAGAGTGTGACGAGCTGTTGGAAAGTGACAGAAAATCATTTATGATAATTTAATTGAGGGGGGAAACAAACAACCAACCAACTTATACGGAGCTAATTGAAGAAAAGAAAGCCAAAGAAAACTTCAAAGAAAAAAACTCCAAACACCCACCCAATTTTAGTTCAGTGCCATGATTGTTGTCCTGCGTATTTTGAGCATTCCTAATGTAATCAGGACAACACAGACAATATGAGAATTTATACTCAAATTAAACGTGGAGAACACATTGCCTGCTGTCATTGACAGCAATGGGCAACTACCTCTGTTCTATACTTAACAGGTATTTTCTATTGATCCATTTTTTGCACTGTGTCTGATATTGCAGATAGTACATTGTTGTGATTGCATTTGATGATAAATTGACATTCCAGGCTTGGCTGTTTGGCAGATTTTTTTTTTATTTTTTTTTTGGTTTTGTGGTGTTGTGGGTTTTTTGTTTTTGTTTTTGAAAAGTGTATATCTGATAATAGGTAGTCCACATAGAACTGTGTTGAGTGCTGGTGGATATTGCCTGCTTCTCAGGCTCCTGTAGCTATCAGCAGGAATTATATCACACGTTTTCCATGGGGGCTGGGTCAGTTGTTAGAAATGAAAGTGAAGCTATTTGTCCTCTTTCTTTTTCATTTCATTTTGTAGCAGCTTCATGGATTTTGTTCAGATTTATGGGAGACTGCCTAGACTAAACAACTGGCATTGCAAGCAGCAGAAGTCACTCTCTACTTAGTTTGATTTGAATTAGAACCATCTATTACCCCTCTACAGTGAGTTTAATAATGCCCATGATTTTCTGCTATGGATTCACATAAAGGGCATATTATTTTTTAAAAGAGAAATACATTTTCTTCCACCTGGACCTGACAAACCTATTAGCAAAACCTTCCATTAACTGAAGGAAGAGTTTCCTTTATTCTGCACAAATTCCTAACCTTTCAGGTAATTAACTGTAATTATGCTGCTATGTAATTGTAGTGTTCATATTCTAAGTATTCTGAATTCTAACTTTATGCAGCAGTTATTCTAGCTTTTCAGTAGATTACTCTTGTGTGGTGCTGTGCAGTCCTGAGGTAGTGCTCTGTGTTGTAGCTACTTTTTGGGGCATGTTTGTTGAAATGTAGGGAGAATTATTCCTTAAAATGAATGTTCATTTTGTCCTAAGCATACTTCCTTCACAATCTTTAAGCTTTATTGCTTCTTTTATTAGCGGCTTTGCAATTTACTTAGTCCTGGACGAGGGCTGTTTGGGAGTGGAGGTAGGGATTATTTTGGTTTTCATTAACAAACCTAATGCTATTACTCTTACACAGGTGTAGGCTTATTTATGGGGACAGGCTCTGCCCCACATGCATTTTGTAGCTGCCACCCTAGCTAAACAGACCTTTTCAGGACAATTAAAATAATTGGCTAACATAAGAGCTTCACAGTTAGTTATACAACCTCTGTCATAATGGTTCATTTTATAATACCATCCTGGGAGATGCTCACCCACCCTTGCCAGCTGAACTTTCCTAGTCTGCTACCCTGAACTGACCTGGAATTTTCACATCAACATATTTTTGGGTGTATTTCCTGATATATCAGACTGTGAAATTCAGAACACACTAGAAGCTTCCCAGAAGTCACAAGAAATATCACAAGGGCAGGGCAGCATTTCTCATGGTGCTTCAGTATGTTTGCAGTTCCAACTAGAATCAAGTGGAAATTAAATAACAAATTTGTCCAAAATTCTTAAACTTCCAATTTAATTTTAGTTGCTTTTTATCTGTTAGAGTCTTTTCTGTCATCTGTAGGATGGTCCCTGGTGGAACTAATGCATCTGTTTCCTTCAGGTATGCAGAATAATTCCTATGTCCCTAATATATTTCTCCCAGCTCAGCTTTTACTGGTGCATTTCAGATAACGAAGTGTTATTTATCTGAAATATATACCTGAAATATTTGTGGAAGAGAAAAAATATGATTTAAATATTTTCCTCCAAATTCTAGATAAAATTAAAATATTCTTTCTTATTACATGAGAAGTGGAGAATAGAAGGACTCTAAACATGCCATTAGAAAAATTAAATTCTAGTCCACGTTCACTTATCTCTTTTGTCCCTGGCACAAAGGTGAAAGAAGCTAGCCTTGTGTGAGGCCAGAAGTTCTCAGCTGAGGTCTGACAACCTATTTGTATTTCTGCTGTCCTGAAGCGCAAGTGGAAACAGAGTACTCCATGGTTGGTTCATAATCATTTAAAGAGATATTACTATCTGCTGTAATAAAGGAGAGTTCCCAGGCCAGTCTGTGTTGAGTCTGGAATGAATGTAAAATTGGGAAAGCAATGACAAAGTCTTCACAGATTCCCCATGCTCTTTCTCCAATGGGTTATTCATAAAACATAAAAATCGTCTAAGTCATAATCTTTAGTCAGTTCTCTTTGGACCATATGTTGCTTCGGACAGAAACCATTTCACATAGTGTGTCTGCAGCACAAAATCATCCCAAAGGGCAGAGGTTGCCTAGGGCTAGGTGTGGGACCTGCATATGCAGTGAGCAGCAGCCACAGCCCAAAAGAGCTAGCTGTTATATTCTGTTGAATGTAGTTTGGCAATAAAACATATAAACAAGTTTACCATAGCATTTCAGCCTACGGTAGAGAGCTGTTCGCTGGCACTGAAGTGTCCTAAACCTCCCATGCAACAGATTACAGTTGAGTCAGTTTTCCTAATCTTGTTCTTGGCTCTGCAAGGTGCGAATGTGTCAGTAAGTAAAGAGTTTGGCCAGCATGCAGGGAATGTGCCCGGACAATCTGGCACAGTTACATGTGTGATATATGTGGTGTAAGTGTGAAAACACAGTGTTTGCATGCATTACAGCAGCAGTCCTGGGCTGCCTCCTTTCTTTGCATGCCTACAATGCTTTTGACTTAACTAGTGTTGTGCTTTGCTCTGTGCCACTTTGAAAGATAACTCTATCTGGAGGCATAAATTAAAAGTCAGTGTAGCCTTGAGATATGCATAAGATTTTTTTTATGAGCTTAAATCCTGTTGCTGCTGTATTAGTTTTGGACTAGACATGCCTAGGGCATGTTCACTGAACATAATTTGGTAGAACAAAATGTTGTAGTTGTTACTCATGTGATACTGGAAGTGAGGAAGGAAGATGTTGCTGATTCATAGACCTGTCAGATAAAAGCAGTATTCACAGAGGATGCAACAGCTGACCTGTTTGCCAACTTGAATACAAAGTTAACTTTCAGTAGGACTGTGCAGTCTGAATGTATTCACTGAAAAGGAAGGCAGAGTATCTTGTGGAGAAAGAAATATGGAGCTTTGAAGTCTGGCGATACAGGCAAGCTTCAAGTTACTTATGGGATCTCTGATGAAACTATTGCTCAGCCAAATATAAGGAGTTTGAGCCAAATATAAGGAGTTTGTTTGGAGGATTCTCTGTATTTTTCTGTTTGTCATTTCATCTAATTGTAAATTCTGTGAATTGTGAGTAGAACATATTACTATATGGGACAATTTGGCATGCATCACAGGAACTGTTAGCTGAGGCCAATCATCTCTGCCATGTGTTGGAGAAAACAGCACCTAGGCCAAAGAAGCAAGAGAACTGGAATCTGAGCCAGTGGAAGAGCCAAAACGAGAAAATAAACATCTTTTTAAACACCAAACCTTACAGAGGATGCCTAAAATTTGCTTAGGTGGTTCGGCCTTCTTCTAAAACCTATCTTGCAGCAGATTAATGAATGCAGACAAGCTTCTAGGTATCCTTTTTCTTTTTGCTATGGAGACAAATCAGTTTCTTTATAACAGCTTCTGGTTTCAGACAGCAAAGATTAGGATAAGATTAAATACTTCTCTGTATTTAATTATTATTATTTTAATTTGAATTTATCAGGAGACTGCTTGAGTAGAGTCTGCAAAATCGTCAGGCAAAGGAATCTTCTAAAAATAAAACGTTGATAGCAAGATATTCAGCGTGCATAAGGTGAAGGAGTTTATAAATAGGTTTAGGAAGAATTGAGCTCATTATAAAATAAATCAAAGATGGATTTTTAGGAATATGTTATTTTAAATGAGCCTAAATCCTGACTGCGGAGATTTTGTCTCATTCTTTCTATGGTACCAGATATTCTCCAGAGGCCCTCAATGAAAGGGAGTGATATGAGAAAGCATGTGCGGTAGAAAGCAGGCGTGGAGCTGTCTGCCAGCAGGAATCAAGTGGTCTCAGTCACCCAACATTAATGTGCAGTTATTATCTTCCTTTTTTTGTTTTATTCAGAAGTGTCAAACACAGCCTCCATAGAAAGAAAAGTGCATACTTCAGTGGGGGTGGGTCACAGGAACCGCTTGGCTGGGCGTGTGGTTCAGGGCAGGAAGGTTTTGCAATGCAAGCTGCAAAGGTATGCGTTGTTGTTACTAGAAATAAATGCTTTTCTGATAACAATAATTTCTCAACAAAATTTCACAGTGCTAAAGAATTGTAAAGTGTTGTATCTAATTTCTTGCCACTTGTTTTAAGTTTCAGCCACCAGAGTGTAAAATTCGTTTAGACGTTGTAAACAACATTTTAAAAAGGAACAAAATTAGATAGATTTGATGTAGCATAGTTTAAAAAATGGAAGTCCTGCTCATGCTGGCTGTTTACCATTATCTTAGTATCGAGACCTTTTAAAGTTGATTTTGAATGACAATATATCTGGAAATACAATTATTATCTGAATTTTAATTGTACAAGTTAAATTTCCACTCCAAGACCCATTGTTTACTAATTCCTCATAATTAGCAAGATAAGCCTTATTCTCTAACAATCTATAAAATAGTCTTTTTGTTAAACAGAATACAGCTTAAACATAAAATTTTATATGCTGTGTGACAGCACCTGTTTGCTATGCCTTTTTATTTCATTTTAAAAGTCTTGCAAAATTTTGGTAACCAAGAAGGAATCTCCTGATACTTCAGAGACATGTTAATGAAGTGGTTTACTGTGACCTGCTGAAATTGGCTACTGCTTGGCATCAGCTATTTGTAGGAGTCAGTTCCAATGCACATGCATATATATACATGTACATAAATACAGTCATTTTGCGTAAAGGCCAACTGGGAAAAGGTTGGAATCATCTGCCCCAGAATTTTCCCAAATGCTGAAAGTATGAACATAGTGGAAAATGCACTGAAAGCAAGCCTAGAATTTGACCATTCCTTTCAGAAATCCAAACCTAGGTGAAGTTTCCACAAGTTATGGCCATTGAGTTTTAATGAGGAATTAATTTACTTTTATATAATGAAAGTTTAGAGCCATGTTATCAAATTAATTAGGCCTCATTCCTAGCAATAATCTTGATGCAGACTATATACAGGAAAAAGGTAAAGACCAATTTTGACCCATACAGTATTTATTCCCTTCTGACATCCTACTATTTCCTCTTTTAAGTCTCTACACATTGTAGTGGAAATATGCTGTTGTGCTGAATTCACAAAAATAAACCCTTCAAGTAAAATAGCTTTTTTGTTGAAGGTAGAATTGTTGCCCTGGTGATGTTTTGTTTGGTATAGTTAACCTGTTTAATGCCATAAGATCAACTTCCTTGAAAATCACTTCTTGGAAATGATAACTTGGAATTCTATTTAGAAATAGGCTGATGACTTTTTAGAAATAAGTTAATGGTAGTTCTGCAATGAATGAAGCCACAGAAGAAGCTGACCTGTTTCCAACTTCTGAGACTGTTGTTCACAAAATAGAATATATTTTAGCTTCAGAGTCGTCTTAATATAATTGCCTAGTTTGACTGTTAGGATGCTGTTTAAACAATTCAATAGTGATGGCACTGTAGTTAACTAAGGAAAAATGTAGGATTGGTTTAGGACATGTCTGTGTTCTTGTAGAATGGAGGGACCATATTCAAGGAAAAGATCTGGCAAATAAGGATCCCTCTAAAATGTGTTGTTCTCAAGCTAATTAGATTGTAAGAGTGAATGCCTGGGCTAACAGTTTGTCTGTGTTGTGGAAGGAGAACGGAAACATTTTTCTTAAATTGAAGTACAAGTAAGATACAGCTACATAAATAATTGCATTCAGCACCAGGATGAGTGAACTCACCAGGAGTGTACTTTTAAAGCAAATCTCCTCATCTCACTATGCTTTGGTTTGTATTGTGGAGTGGGAGCACACAAAGCAGATTCCTTACAGATTAATCCACACCAAAACCTGTGCTCCAGGAGCATACCTAATATGCTCCAGTTTGACGGGCACTCAACCACAGAACTAGACTAGAACCAGTCCAAAGTAATTCCCACCATTCCCCTCCCACAGAGGCCTGTAGTGGGGTCACTTCGGTGTTTAACACCAAATGTCTCACTGTGCAGATCTGCTTTTATTGCACTGTAGTACTTCGTCCAGTAGACATAATCTACATCTGATGAATGATTTAGTTATGAGACTCTATAACAAGACGAATAGCTGCTAGTGGAAAAGAAATAGTAGTTAGAGCAAATAAAAAATATTTTAAAAAGAAGAAATAATAGATTAAATAAAATGAGCTTCTGCTGTGTTTCTCACCCACCATTTCCTTTTAGTATATAAATTCATACTCTCATGGAAGCTGAGTGAGACCATGGATTAAATATGAAATTCCTTCTTCTGTTCTCATTATCTGTCCCAATACTGCATTGGCGTGGGTACCTAAAACTAAAACCAAAGCAGAAAGAAAATATGTCTTTTTATTAATTGAATGTTGGGGCCTTTTTCATGCTTATCATATTTGGGGTACTTATTTTCAGTCTCAACGGATATCTTTAATAAAAATTATTTTTAAAACAAGCAAATAATAAAACAAAGTAAAAAATTAAAAGGATATACATCTCTTCTGTTGCTTTCAAATTCCTTTGTTGGTATGCCACTTTCTATTACTTTCATTCACATTTTGCTACCATATTGCAAGCAGCAGTCACAGCCAGCCTTTACTGTAATAAAGGAGAAGCATTTTTATTAGATGTTCTATTTTATGCATATTTTATCTGACTACTTCACAATGCAAGAAACTTTTCAGAGAATTGCATCACTTCTATTATTTAAGAACTTGATTGGGATTGTCAAGAGTGTAGACTGATTCCAGGAGCTTAATCTTCACTACTAATATATTCAGGAACTGCCTTTCTGTTTTCTGACTTACGGGTCAAGACTGGAGACTGTGGGAAATGCCTGTATTTTTACAAAAACTAAATTTAAACCTGTTGAACAAGTCTCTTTTTGTCTCCTTCCTTTGATTGGATTATTTTCTTTCCAGGAACAAACTTGATAGAAATGGAGGAGTCACCAAAGTTTGGAGTACACGTGATTCTTATGGAATGGAGCAAACTGCCAAAAAATCATTGGGCTTGAGCAGATCAAGGGAACCTGAGTGATAACGTAAGAATGATGCATTTAGGCTTTTATGTAACATTTCATGTGCTGCTCTTGAACACTGTTCTCCTGACTATAGAAATACCTTGTTAAGAAAAGATTATCTTATTTTATCAAACATTTCGTGTTTGTATGACTCTTAATAGGTAAACTGAAAGTGAAGAGAGAGAATCATAATTTTTGTTTTAAAAAGTTGAGGATTTGGAACTTTTCGGTTTAGTGACAGTGGAAACTACAAACAAGTCTTGCCCTTTAGAATCTTGCTTACCATCTTATTGCATGATAAGTGGATAATGATCAGTGTAATCGCTTTGTATGGTGGCCTATATGTAAGTGATGCATGGTAGATTATAATTTGTGTTAAAGCTAATGAAAAAGGGAGAAGTGATTTTTCTGATAGAAAACTTTGCTAAGAGCAGTAAAGATTATGTTCTTCAGATACAGAATAGTTTTGGTAAAGACAGACATTTTAAAACATAGCTACCTCACACTGTTCTCCTCATTTTTTTCATAGATGATAAAGAAGACAAGATGGTTAGATAGCTTGACATTAGAGATTTAGTGGGAAAAGCAAAGTCTGAAATTCTTTCTTTGTTTGTCCTCTATGTACTTAATAATCCCCTAGATTTTCTTGCTACCCTTACTATGCTGACCCTCCAGGTTCACCAAGAGACATACAGGCTGACTGGAAATGTCAGACAAATATCAGAGTATGCCAAAGCAGTTTCTTATAGGGTCAGACTCCTCCTCTGAGCTAACAGCTTTTGTTCTAAAGTATATTTAATGCCTTAAACATGTGAATTGATATATGCTAAAAAGTATGGAAAAAGTTCAAAGATGTAACAGCAACATATGGTTCTCTGGATTTACTGAAAGTGATTTAGAGATAATGTGAATAATCTTCAATAAGTGAAATCATGAGTAAAACACCAATGCTCATACTCAGCTGAGTTTTGTTTGCTTATAAATATGCATTACACATTTAGTTATTTTCATTTTGAAGTTGTTCAGTGAACAGGGTAGTATGCATGCCTTCTAGTCTTGAGATACCAGAAGCATGATCTCTCATGTCACATTAATAAAAAGAGAGATTTTGTATGTATTTTTGTTTTTAGTTCTCTAATTTTGCTCAATATTTTTTTGTTGAAACACAAGCTGGAAACCATATATAATGTCTCCTAAAATAAGCACCATCCTTGTTCTTTGAATCTGTCCAGCTCATATTTATTTGGTAAATGGAACCTCTAAACGCACATCCAAGGCATCCCCGGGTCTTATTATACTATCAGTGCTTGGCAACCTTTACTTAACTTTGTAACCTTATAAATGACTTGTCAATGAGCCAACTGTGTTAAAATCATCACAGTCAGTTAGAAAATGTTGTTCTTTTCTGAGAGTTTATTATAAATCAGCAATGCTTGTTCCTGTAGAGAGGTTTGTCTTATTGCATCCATGAAGCAAAGCGTTCCTGATACATTTTACATTAATTTCTATCATAGTATTTAAAAGGCTTGATTTTTAGTTAGATGTCTAGGGAATTAGTTCCAGAATTCCCATTAGACTAATTAGTTTAGCAGAATGACACAACTCAGTGCACTTCCAGGCAATTATTTCACCCTTCAGCTGGTGGCATGATACTAAAGGAAATAGATAATGTGATTTCTGCGTTCCCAGAAATATATCTTGTAGCTGTGCCCCAATGTCAGAAAATCAAGTGTCTCAATAATGAAAATGCTACAAGTGTGCATTGCTGCAAATTACAGAAAATTACAGACTCTTCATCAGCAGCTAGTGTCACATCTCAGTTTCTGGCACTTCCTTTTCAAAAAGTGGATATCACAAATAAAAAAGCAATGACCTTAATTCATCTTCCTAATGGTACTGTTACTGAGGGAGTGAAGGCCAGAATTTTAATGCTATTTGTATGTTAGTTTTAGAGAAAATACATTGCTGTCTGCAGTGTAACAAAGAAAATGGCTTCAGGAATGGGACCAGGAGGCTAAAGATATGGATTCCAGTCCTGACACTGAATACTGTCTAATGGTACCTAGAAGCTTGGGGGTTTTTGGTGTCTAATTTAAAGCAGAGGTAACAATACTGATCATGCTAAAATTGTGACCGTTAATATTACTGGCGCTTCGGAGTTGTGAAGTTGTTCTTTAAAATTTTGAATGGCACTTTAAGTACGGCATAAAGTCAAAAGGGGCTGGCTTTGCAGCCACAAAGTGTGATGTGTTGCATCACATGGAAGGGGCTGATGTGTATCCTAGGGTCCTTATTCCCAGCTCTGTGGTTTGACATTTGGCTGTATGAAAATGCATACAATATGAGAGTGCATTGCCAAGTGGAGCTTGTGGTGAAGTTGCAGCCTCTCAGTGACACACACAAACTTGAATGTAGCTCAGAATGACACAGGCAACCCCCAATCTGGATGCTAGCTGTTGTTAGCTTTCAGCTGGTGGGCTGCGCGTCCAGCTAATGAAGAGCTGCCACTTGCCTAGCTGCACTGAGCTGGGCCTTGAATTTTTGCAAACATAGCAGTGTTTATTCCATGTTTCTCGCTCTCTGCTTTTCACTTTTGCAAGGAATGGTAGTTGGAGACATGTCTTGCCTGTATCTTTAAGACTTTCCATTGTTTCCAACTTCTTGCCATAGAGTATAGTGGCTTGGTTTTGGAAGTGAATCCTTTAGGTGCCAAGTTCCTACATATTGGGTTCTACAATAAATATTTTACTGGTTTTACTTTTTATAATATGTTACTTTTCAACTCCTGTTACAATTTTGCTTACTTTTTGTAGAAAATTTATCTCTAGACTAAAAGTCATACTGTGGATTGTGTTGTAGACACAAAAGAGCTGATTTTAACACATTTTCTTTCTCCCCTCTTTCAAATAAATCCTTCTACTGCTCTGTAGCAGTGCTTTTTACTACTGAGAGCTATTACCAGGCTTCCTTGTTATGGCTTTTTGTTAGAAATGTGCCTAACATACAAAAGTGATGGCTTACTGGGCTTTCATCAGTTCTTAGCCAATTTCACAATTAGGATCAGTATTTTATTTGGAGCTCTGTGATTCAGTTCAGATCTCTCTAATTCTCAAGGGAGGGCTGCTCACAAGGGGAAAAATTCAGTTTTCATCCAGACTTGTCTTCAAATTCCTACATAAAACACTAACTTAAAAGAACAGTGTTGTATCTGAGATGGGATATGAATTATTTGTCTGTAAGCTGCTAGAAAGTTTAAAATAGAGCACCACTATGATAAGTAAGGCCAGACGTCTTCCTTTTCTCATTAAGATTCTGTTTAGACATTTGTAGAAGTCCTTTGTTTTGGAACAGTTTCATTGTGTCTCTGCTTCTATAGATCATTCGGTACATGGATCAGACATACTTTTACCAAAAGCCTATTCACATGCAATAGACCTGTGTTTCTAAAGAAGAGCTATTTCTCTGATTCTTTCAAAGATATTAGCAAATTCTGCACCATATTGAGTTCCCTTTGGCTGCAGGTAAAGAATTCAACAGCTTGTAGGGAGTGCTAATTAGAGCTAATAATAACTTCAGTGACCTGCCTTGGCTTTAAAATGCCTGACAGAAATTACCCTGTCCTTGAAAGATAGAGATTTTGTTTCTGTGCCTGTGTCTGATTAGGGACAATCATGCCTTCATGTTTCTGTGTTTAGTGATCACACACGATTAACTAAGTGGGTGCTTGTGTGTGAATGACAGAGAAGTGGGTGGTGTTGGGGAATCAAGAGGAAAAAAGGCAGAGATCTCTCAAAAATACTACAACAGAATTCCATTATTAGAGGGATTTCTCTTGTAGGCTAAATAGCCTTGTTAAAACCAGAAATAATAATAGGAAAGCAATTAGAATAGGAATTGGATTATTCATAATTAAACCTTTTCTCTCTAATTTTGGTACTTTTTCCATTGTTAGTTTGCTGAAATATGTACAGAGGGCCTGAGGGAAATGAAAGCTTTAATTTGAGCAAGTACCCAAAAAGCTCTGAGGTACGAGATTTTTATTTTATCTGACTAATAGGTTGCTGACAGTGTAGAAAGCAATTGTATTTTCAAGGAGACTGCCCTAAACCTTTCCAATGTAAATATTATTAACACTAGCAAGAAAAAAAGAATTACAATCTTTTATGAGCTGTTATTGGAATGATAAATTAGAGTTTTTTCTGACTTCTCTTTCTTTTGCTGAAGTGATTTTTGGAAATCAGTCAATTAAATTAGAGGGGGGAAAGGATCTTTAAAATTCTAATAGAGCCAGAAATTATAAACAAAATCCCTGTAGTCATACACATTAAAGCAAAGGTTAAATTCTGTTTTCTCCTCCACAAGAATCAGTGGAGAATGCTTCACAGAAACTGTTGGGATTACCCCAAAGTTTTAATTATTTAAATGACCTCAGAATCTGGTCACTGTAGTCTTTAGGATTGGAGATTAATTTTTTAAAAAATCAGTAAGTTAATATGCGTGGGCTGAATGTGAGAAGTGTCTTCCACTGTTTTGTCAGCTCTAATAATGTTATTACTACTGCTTACTCCTTTGTAAACTGTATAATGTTTTAGGTTTTTTCAAATGCTATTATTCCTAAATTAGATGATGGGAAGCCTGATAAGGTAGACTGCATATTTTTTTAATTGAGGTTAAAAATTTCATTGCAAAAAAAAAAAAAAGAGGGACTCAATGGTTAGGTACTTTAGTTCCTAACTATACATTTTGGCTTCAGTGCTGCCTGAGCAACTCTAAGGAGACTTCTTCCCCGTCTTGCTGCCACCCACTCATTCCTGACCTCCTGTAGTCCCCATCATTGTCCCAGCACAGCTGGTCACTTAGTTGCACAGTGAACAAGATCAGGGAGCTGATCCAGCTAAAAAGTAGGATCACCAGGAAAAAATAGGATTATTTTTCAACTGGGTCAGTTTCCAAGCTGTTTTGCTACAAGCAGCTATACTGGTGTAATGGAGAGACTTATGTAGTACCTGCAATGGTGGCCTGAGGCAAGGGCTGCTTAAGGTGTTTATGTCACTAAGTGTGTAATGAACTACAGCCTTTCCCTTTGACTTTAAAACACCCGCCATCACTGTACACTGGTTAAATACAAAACATGAAAATCAAATATTTGAGGCCTTGATTTCCCCCAGAACTGGACAGATGTGGAATGTCACCTCTTCTCTTCTATTAATATAAATATCTGATTTTCTGTTAGATTCTTGATTTGGCACAACTCATGCCCTTAGTCTCATTTTGGTTATATTATTAAAGGACATTCTAAAAATCAAAAAGCAAAGAATATTCACATTTGATTGCCTTATTCTGGTCAATTAAGCTTCGTCAGGAACACAGTTATGGACTGAGGGACTAACTTCCTGCACAGCAAGAGGGAAAATGTTGGTTTACTGCATTTGCCAACTACCCACACCAATCAAGAGCATACAATATACAATCAAGGTAGAAATTTCCAGGCAGGATCAGCTCACAGAAAATCCAAGGGGAAATCTACTACCAGCTTTAAAAATTGGTTCTACTTAGAATAATTTCAATCATAATTAATTTTACTTAAACAAAAATCAAAGAATATTTTAATGAAATAAAGGAATATCTGAAACCCACGATCTTCCCTCTGGAAATTTTAGGGATTCAGAGAGTTCTGAATTGTTGAGTTGAGTTGTGTGGCTGTGTTTACTTTGTAAAACAAAAATACAGGTAGTCAGTAGCTGAGTTGTTACTTAAAGTAGACTACTGAGTAACCGTAAAAGAAATCTTCAATCAGTTGTTAAAGACCCAAGACTCATTTGTTCAGATTACTCTGGACTTGGTCCAGAATGTCTAAAGAAGAGATCAGAAGCAATGATGTGCTGGGGTTGCAGAGTGCTAAATGCTGATCTGATGCATACATTGTGGGAAGTCCTTCTGAGCTGAGAGTACCTAGTCCCTGAACGGATGCAGTGTAACTCTGAGATGTCTGAGAATTTGGTTCCCTTCTGCGCATTAGGATTACCATATTCAAAGTATCCAAAAGCAGAAGTGATTATTTTTTTTATTTCTTTTTAGCCAGCTTAAGAACTAACATTGATACTTCATAGACGGAAAGTAACTAATAACTTAAGTATTTCTGGTAGACCCATAAAAATCAGCTATTTGATGGTATTCAGGCAAGTAACATTACATTTAAATGAATGGCTAGGTACATCTTGAGGCTATTGAGGTATCCTCAATGGAATTCATTGAATAGCACTTAATGTTTTGTAAAGGTGGAGATTTTCTACGGATGTACAAAATCTTCATAAACTGGACTCGAAAGATAGAAAAGGGCACAGAATCATAAGAGAAAAACCAAACAAATCCAAAGTG